>NC_140592.1:1182662871-1183862871 GCF_964204655.1 Triturus cristatus | reverse complement strand
GCCGATTTTGTTACAGGGCCGATTTTGCAGCTAAGCTGCAAAAACGGCCCGGTAACAAAAACGGCCCCCAGGGGCCCAAAACCGGCCCCCATCCGTGCGGCACACCGGGGGATTGCCCGGTGCCCGCTACGCCAGTCCGGGCCTGACAGCACTATATTCTACATGTATTTACCAATCACAGGCACACATGCACCAAACACATGCATATAATATACACACATTGCACAGTACTACATCCTCCATGTATTGTACCATACCCAGGCACACATACACTCAGCACATGCATATCACATGCACACGCTGCGCAGCACTGCATCATCCCAGTATTGTGCCATTCACATGCATATACCACCCAGCACATGTATAACACACACGTGCTGCTCAGCACTGCACACCAAACTGATGTAGGCCAAGACTGAGTTAAGCACAGAGCAGCAGAACTTTAAATGAGTGAGCCGGTAGGCCTCACTCTAGTGACACAGGTAAAAAGGCCTGTTCACTCCTGCTGATCACTACACAGTATGCTGTAACCACCGCGTTTGTGCTGCTTAACTCCTGGTTAAGGCTGTAGCCTTTCACCACTATGAGGGTAGCAATTTGGGTGTCCCTCCTGGTCCAGAAATAACACAATCCGTAAGACAGACCTATGTCATGGCACACATGCATGGTCTGTGTTCTCCTATGACAACAAAAATCAACATCAGGGATACAGGCATTGTTACAGTTAGGGCAGTCAGGGCAGGGATGTACTTTCATCAACATGCACAAGGCTTTTCCTTCCCAACAGTGCCTCTTACCACAAGGACCTACACCTTTCTGAATTGGAGGTCCACACACCTTGGGCCTGATTCACAGAGGTAACTTACACTTTGAGTATGTTTACACTTTTCAGTAAGTTTACTACTTTATGGTATTCACAAGCTGCACTTTTGTAGTAACTTACACTTTTGCAGAAATTTACCTTTTGCTAATAAATCTAGCAATTCACATATCCAACCACTGGTACTGCAACACCCACCCATAGAAAATAATGGAGGTAGGGACCTAAAATAAAACCCCGTAGGGAATACACTTAATTTAAATTAAACTAGTTAAACATATAAATGAATATACATTATAGTTGAAAAATATATAAAAATAGTACATTTTAATGATCTAATTCTAAAATATTTCATATCTTAATAGGTTATTAAACATTTTGGAATTAAATAATAAATATGTACTTTTTTGTGAATCAGACCCATGTTAGTAAGGACAGTAACAAGGATGATTGACTCAGAGTAATGAGATTAGCAGTAAATAAGGGAGGCATTACCTTATTTAGAAGGTCATTAAGAGCATGTTGAGCGGTCCTCAAATCTTATGGGTCAGCAGAGGTGTGCCTCCACCAAACCCAATAGTAACTGCTTGCCGTAAGGTCATTTGGTACATTGATGGGAAGTAGCCACCAAAAGCACATCCTTTGACAAGTTGGGAGCACCTTTGATTAAATTTTATGCTACAGCAGGCCACACACAAAGCATGCTTTTCTTTTTGTTTCATAAACAAATCCCTGCCTCTGGGGTTTGCATCTGAAGTAGAAAAAATGAATTGCCCCGATGTGCAGGAAGTTTTCTTCCTGCAAGTTGGGAATTTTCCCAGTCAATAATGTGGCCTTATGACATACGCATACTGGTGTTACTGTAGACGAGGTTTTTGTAGAGGGACATTGTGGTTCCACCACCTCCAAATGAGACACTACTGTTTCTGTCAGAGAAGTTACATGTCAGCAGAAAAGTCCTGTCAACAGCAATAAAATCTGATGTGCTGTTGCAAATAAAGAATTGGACCATTGTGTATGTTGTGTCCAAATAATTATTCCAAGGGCCACACTTACCATTGGCCCGCAATATTAGGTAAGAAGGAGCAGTTGGCAACGTGGAAGGTTCAAACGTTTATTAGCCACCACAGAACTCTATATAGAGGAGCCTCGTCGATCCTCACCCATCAGGTGCGCCGAGGAAGACTGCTGGCTCCTCGACAGTAACACACTTTTATACATTATCAGTACAGCATACAAAACCTTATATGTGGAAAAGTACCAGTTAGTCCTGGCGCCCCTAATGAGCTCATGCCTATTTCTAGTTTCGACTACACATACAAAGGGTTACTATCTTTACAGAGAAGGTCGAAAGGGTGACTCCCTTCACGTCCCAGGTCTAGAGGAATTTGCCTGATACTCCCTTTTAGCAGATGTGACCTTACTTCTCAGCAACTCAGCCTGTCTCCTAATTAAATGCAAGGAAAGGGGAAAGCAGAGGGTGTGCGGAAAAGACCACGTGACTCCCAAGTGAGAGAGAGAGCCGCAATTCAAGATGGAGGCGGTTCGGTTTCTCGGCCCTTTTTGTCGTACTAAACATAATCGGGGATTTCGAACCGTTTAATACACCATAACGAGGTAAACTATCATTAGATATACTGCGCTAATCATATCGTACTATCTTGAATACCTCAGAACGGCCCTTTTAGCGCAGCATAGCTAATAACGGGGTCAGTCTTCGAAAATACCCTCATCAATCTGCATTAAGTCGTGCGTCTCCTTCTGAGCCCGCTGAGTATCTATTCTGGTTTGGACGGGCTCGGGCCTAGGGATGGATCGGCGAACTTGAGCGGCACAGTATGCACAGCAAGCAGGCCCGCACTGTAGGCAAAGACAGCAGGTGAAAATGAACCCCACTATTCCTAAAAGAATCATAAATAACTTCCATCCCCAGGTGGTCACCAAATCCCAAAACCACCCGGACAAAGACCAAGTACCAGTCTCGGTGTGAATTTCTGAAGCTAGCCGATGTAGTTTCTGAATGGCTAAATGGACAGAAGGGGCGGAGTCAGGTATATATACACAACAGGAGCTGCCGATGACTCTACAAGCTCCTCCGCGATCAGCCAGGATAACATCCAAAACAAGACGATTTTGAGGGTCACGAGCCTGGTCGCCTGGAGCTCCACAGTGATATTAGTTAATATTCCTGCAGTAGTATTAACCACCCCTTCTACCACTCTAGATAGCCTCCTAACTTCTTTACTATTGAGGATGGGTCCCCATATGGGCAACACCCCTTTTATGATGTCAACGAAGTGTTGGGCTGGGGTATCAGTCTGGTCAGTGGCATCATTACTGGCAGCTTCGGCCTTTAGGCTCCGCCGATTTAAGGAGTGAGACTTATGATAATCAGAAGGAGCTATGTAGACCGGTGGGTAAAGAAAAGATAAGTAACATCGGCCTGCCCATCCTCTGGGTAGCCAAGTGTATGCATTTTCACCACACACGAAATAAACATTGGGAGGGGTGAGTGTTGGGGGACTACTGAAAGTCTGTAGTTTATAAGTGTAATTACATCTACTATATCCTACGGATAAATGTCCAGTACCCTGCACGCAGAAGGAGGAAGACGTATTCAATACCGGGACCGGAATGATCTTTTCATCTGAGACATTTCGCTCCTGGAAATACTTGAAATACTCAGTGAAATTAAAAGTCATGAAATCCAACACTTCATCCCTCAACCAGGTATCATTCTCATGATCAGTGTATACGTTCATACAGGCGGTAGGATCAAGGGTACCATCCGTCCCCTCAGCATTAGGAGTAAAACCTTGGTGTGTCTCTATGTAGGCTAAAATCAAGGCATAATCCTTCTCTGAGAATCGACGTTCATCTATAGCGTAGTGTTCATATAGCATGGATAACATTTTGAACCAGGCTTCGCAACTACCTAAGTAAGACAAGGGCATTGATATGAACAAATCTTGCTTATGCATCACTGACGGGAGAAGACCACAGACCCAACAATCAGTAACATTTGTGGAACTATGAGTCTGATGTAGCATCTCAATGAAGGCATTATGTACATATGTCTGTCGGTGTCTCTCCTTATGGGGGGCAAAAGTCTGGAAATGATGTTCCTTAGGAGCAGGGGTAGACACTATCAAGGTGTGCACAGGATGGCGAAACTCTAGATATATAAACAGACCTAAGCATAGTACAAATGATACAATCAATATAGAAATGAAAACAATTTTAACACGCAAGCTCCATGAGGAGAACATTGGCAAATGCAGGGGAATGGTACGAGGTACTATGGGCCGCCCTTCTTCAGGGACAAAACGAGCAAAAGGGTACATTTTCTCACTAAAAGTCCAATATAATCTCGGGACAAAAAAACTACGAGCAGTCCGACCTGCCGGAGGGTGCTTCTTTCCTGTGTCCGTATAGAGCCTCACAGGCAGACTCCTATTGTTCAGAAAAACAAAAAAGGAAAGAATAAAAACTTCTCGCGTTGGGGTCGCACTTGACGCAACCCTTGTTGAAAGGAAACTCCACCTGGGCCCCCACCAATCCGACCAATGTCTCTACCTTCGTTCTGAACAGAGCTTTACTGAAAGTTCCATGCTCTCAACGAGTTCAGTCCAGTGTTCTACCAATCCCCAGGTCCTTTTGCCGAGGCCTCCAACTTCACTCGCCAAGGCTAGACCGGGGATTCCCCATTTCCGGGGCCGCAGGTGATATCGATCCCGACCAGGGGTTTCAGGATTCACAAACAAAACAGGCACAGTGGGATCAGACGAGGAGCTGGGCTCCCGACCAGACGCCTCGCTTTGAGCAATTGAGTGGCCGCAAAAAGGGTCTTTCAGGCTCACAGCACTCTCCCCTCGCCCGCCAGCCTCTCTGCGGGTGTCCAGGGAAAGTCGTTCTCCAGTGCTGGGTTCGCCCTGAGTTGGCAGGCCTTCCTCCTGGTCAAGCTGCTCCCTTGGCAATGGGAGAGGAACTCGCTTAAGATGGGAGATATGGATCCAGCGCTGCTTACCCTCGACTTTCACCTCCGTTCGCGTTGCCAGGAGCACCTGGTACGGTCGGGACCAGCGCGGATCCAAACTCGATTTTCGTTGGTAGTTTCGAACCAAGACCCACTGTACAGGTTCCACGCTGTGTCCAGGTCCCTCCGGCAGGGGCTGCAGTACGGCAGATATCTGTTGATGAATGGAATGGAGATCTTTAGTCAAAGCATACAAATAATCAGTCAACATAGGATGGTCGATGTACCTGAAGGATTTGGGCCGGGGTACTCCCCACACGTTGGCAGGTCTGCCAAAGATTACTTCATAAGGGGAGATACCGCTCCGGGAATGGGGGGTAGTTCTTACGGACAACAGGGACAGGGGCAGGAGATCAGGCCATTTTAATCCTGTCGTGTCCTGAAGTTTAGCCAGTTTCAATTTCAGAATCCCATTATATTTCTCAACCAGACCCGCTGACTGAGGATGTCGGGCTGCGTGAAACTTCTGCTGAATAGACAGACCCTTGCATACATGCTTAACTAAGTCAGCATTAAAATGTGTCCCGTTGTCACTCCAAATCACCCGTGGCAACCCATATCGAGGGAAAAACTCCTTTACCAGAGCTTTCGCGGTTGCCAGGGCAGTATTTTCCTTTGTGGGATACGCCTCCACCCATTTACTAAAAGTACAGATCACCACCAGCACGTATTTCAGATTGTTAACTCGTTCTAGCTGTATGTAATCCATTTGAAGTACTTCAAAAGGCAGGGTGGGCGGCGCAAAATTACCCGCTAAGACGGGAATGCTAACCCCAGGATTATGCTGGAGACAAATCATGCAATGCTGAACCAGGTTCCTAGCTGTCTTATGGATATTAACATTATACCAGACAGGATCCAATGTGGCACAGATGCCCTGAACCCCTACATGTGAAGGTCCGTGCGCCATAGTTACTACTGCATTTACAAATGCGTTTGGCAGTAACCATCTACACTTCTCTGACAAGTCAGTCCAACATCCATTCTCATCAAGCCTCCCCACCTGTTCTTGCCAGTATGTCAGTTCTTCCGGGGTCATCTCCTTTTCTAGCTCTTTCACACTGTCTATGGTGTTGTTAAAAACCCCTGCCTCTATCATTTTTGTCACTACAAACATGGAAGTGGTGTCAGACTGGGCTGTTTCTTTGGCGATTCTATCCGCAAAGGAATTTCCCCTCCCCACATCATCAACTATAACCTTGTGTGCACTGCATTTCACTATGGCCAGGGTTTTAGGCAATGTTAATGCAGCCAGCAATCGGTCAACTAATGGTCCATTCTTTATCTTTTCGCCATGAGATGTCAAGAATCCTCTTTCCGCCCATAACCTCCCGAAGCTATGTGCTACACCGAACGCATACTGGCTATCGGTGTAGACATTTAGCCTCAAACCTTTCCCCAACTCGCAGGCCCTGAATAATGCAACCAATTTGGCCGCCTGGGCCGACCGGTATGGTATCTTGGCTGCCTCGACTACCGTTTGCAGGGTAGTGATCGCATAAGCCGCAGCTGTCGTACTATCCGGTAATCTAAAACAAGACCCATCAACATACAATTCTCCTTGGGCATCAGATAGTGGGGTGTCAGTTAGATCTATCCGGCCCTTGGTTTCTTCTTCAGTTCGAAAAATACAATCATGTATGTCTTGTCCACCATCCCCCGAAGGGAGGGGCAACAACGTGGCAGGGTTTAAATTAACACATCGTTTGATCGTTATATGAGGTGCAAACAGGGTCAATTGGTACCCTGTAAGACGCGCACTAGTTAAGTGCTGCGTCTGTGTCCTGTTTAATAATACGTCCACAGCATGAGGCACCATCACTGTCAGATCCGTATTCAGGACTAGCCCTTCCGATTGTCTGATCGCTACAGCCACTGCCGCTGCAGCCCTCAGACAACTGGGAAGTGCTCTGGCGACATTATCCAAAACCGCCGAGAAATATGCACAAGGCCTTTGCTTACCACCAAAGTCTTGTGTCAACACTGAAAGAGAACAACCGTCCACCTCATGCACGTAGAGCACAAAAGGTTTCCGGTAGTCAGGGGTGCCAAGCACAGGAGCAGAGCAAAGAGCAGTTTTCAGAGCAGAAAAGGCAGTCTGGCATTCATCGGTCCAAGGTAAAGGCTCATGCACATCCTTCGTAGTTAGATACAAGAAAGGTTTAGTCAAGAGAGAATAGTTAGCAATCCATTGGCGACAGTAGGAGGTTATACCAAGCAAAGCGCGGACATCACGTTGCGTGCGAGGAACAGGCATATTAGTTATGGTTGCGATGCGCTCAGAAGTCAACCGTCTTCCCTCCTTCGACAGGAGATGACCGAGATAGGTCACCTCCGGTCGACAATATTGAAATTTAGAGAGGGACACCTTGTTACCATGAGTGGCCAAATGCCGTAGCAAAGTAACCGTGGCATCACGGCAACCATGTTCTGTATCGGAGGCCACAAGAAGGTCGTCAACATACTGCAATAGAACATTACCTGGTGGCAATTGTAAAGAATCCAATACTCTTTTTAGGGCTTGGCTGTAGATACTAGGGCTTTCGGTATACCCCTGGGGGGCGCGACAGAATCTAAAGCTGCGGCCCCCCAATGAGAAACCGAACAAATGTCTGCTATCCGGATGTATGGGAATACTAAAGAAGGCATTCTTCAAATCAATCACCGAGAAAAATGTTGCAGAGGGAGGAATCATGGTCAAAATGGCATTAATGTCTGGTACCACCGGATATTGGGGTACCACAATCTTGTTAATCTCTCGCAAATCAATCACAAATCGGTAGGTATCAGCATAATCAGGGGATTGGGGTACGGGGGCTCGTTTAAGAATCGGAAGAATGGGAATGTTACAGAGATTGGAAGCCGTTTCTTCCACCACCCCGGTTCTAATCAAGTCAGAAATAATGGCCAGTAAAGCGCGTTCCCCTGCGGGAGCTATTTTGTACTGTGGGATCCTTGGCAATTTGGCATTCTGTTTCAGGGTGATGAACACCGGGGGAATTTGTAGGAATCCTACATCAGTGTCCCCCAGGGCCCAAAGATCCCTCGGGAGTTGTGCGAGCTCAGGAGGTAGTGAGTCCGTTTTCGAAAAACATTGAACGGATGGGATAGAGGTATTCCGAATGGTCAGATAAACTCCATCGGGGGAGCAATAGATACGGGCATGCAATCTTTTTAATATATCCATACCCAGGAGATTTTCCCCACACTGGGAGGTGAGGAGGAAAGGTGATTCTATCGTAACCGGTCCCAGAGTAAGGGAAAGTGGCTTAGAAATGGGGCTCACCACCGGAGTTCCAGAGAACCCCACGGACACATTAGTCTGGCCAGACAGAGCGGCCCCCGGGACCAGGGCACGTCAAACAGAACTGTTCATAGCCCCTGTGTCAACCAAAAACTTACCTGATGCATCCAACAATCGTGCATGGACATAAGGTCCAGCTTGATCTATCGGGATTGACACATGCCCCTTACTCTGCCCTTGGCTGTCCTATGCTTGAGTAATACCCGGTGTCTTCGTCCGTTACACGTCCATCATTGTAGTACTGTTTACCCTGGCTTTGGTCGAAATAATTCTGACTGTTCTCACCTCGGGCTGCCTGTTCTTGTCTCGTGTATCCACCTCGATGCCCACTCATCCTTCCCCGTCCACGGCCCCTTGAAGCAGTATTCTGCTCATATAGCAACGGGCACTGTGCTCTCCAATGCCCCTCCTCTTTACAAAAAGCACATTGATTTATGCCCAGATCTGTTCGCCCAGCTGTTTGCGTCGGTCCCGCCCCTCTTGGAGCGAAATTCTGCAACCCTCGTCCTCTTCCTCTACCCCTCTCTACTTGCTGCAGTAACACTCGTGTTTTCAACTCTTTCGACTTTCTTTCTGTCTTATCCTTGCTCTCATTCTCCCGATGCTCATAATACTGAGTCATGCTCAGTATTGTGGAGGGCGTGGTGGTCGTCCAGGTACTCTCAGCGGCCTGTAACCGGGCCGATACCTCAGGTAGCAAATTGGTTACAAATCTATTAACAAATAAACGTACACCCCCCTCCGTTGCCAAGTCCTGTCCGCTGAAGTCAATGAACACTCCCTCAAACCTTGTGAAAAAATCAGAGACACTCTCGTCCTTCTTTTGTTTACAGGCCGTCAGCTTGTCCCAATCCACTTTCCTGGGTGGGATCAATGAATGCATATAAGTTATTATTCTCTCAGGCAAAATCAGTATCTCAGGTCGGGGCTTGTTCCCTGGTTTACGATCTCTATCCCAGGTTCTCAGTTGATCCCATGTCCCACCAAATTCCGTAACATGGTCCTGGTCATGTACCTGGCGCCAAATGTCCACCGGTACCAATAAGGCAAAGAATAATTCAATATCTGCCAACGTCATTACTGCTGATGAGGCGGCCTCGGTCAGTTCCTTGTAATATGCGGTGGGGTTCTTTCTAGGATCTGGCAACTGGCTTTTTAGGGATAGTACCTCACTCCGCTTCCAGGGGGTATAGACCCATTGTTCCTGGAACCGGGCGTCTACCCCGGGACGGGTAACGACGCCGTGGGCATCCACTACTGCGGCAACTTCTGGATGGAAGATAGGGTGCACTTCCCGCATAGGGAACTGGGAGAATCCGGCGGGAGTGGCAGACTGCAAACGAGTTCTATAAGAGACCAAAGTCTGTACCTTCCCATACACCTCCTCCGGTGTCAACTGAGATTTATGGACCTGATCAAGAATATCATATAATATAGCCGGAGCCTTCCCTTCCTGGTGTATCTGTTCCCACACAGAAATAAGACGGTTGGCCATATGCTCCAGAGCATGCTGTTGCATCACCGGTTCATAGTCTCTCATAGTACTCCAAATATCAGCAAGCGTATAAATGGGATGTCGCATCCACTGGGATGCTTGTGTAGCAATAGTTTCCCTTTCTTCCGTTCCCAAGGCCGAACGAGTGAACAACTTTCTACCCTCAGTTAGACTGGCCGAACGTATCGGAGTAGTTACAGCTGTTATTGGCGTGGTACTGGCGGAGGAGGAGGGCAGAACAGAAGGGGAAGGCATTGACCCCGGGGACAGCTGAGGGGTCCCGGCTGCAGCTGTCGTCAATAAATTAGGCAGTATGGCCATAACTTCAGACACAGATGTCGGTAACCGGGAGAGGTTCGGCAGGGAGGGAGGGGTAGTAGTGGCCGGGGGAGCCGAAGCCGAGCCCCCCAGGGACATATTTGGAGCCGGGGCCGAGGCCCCTGATACCTCCGGATATATCCTCTGCGGTACATAAGGGGGTGGTGGTCTGGTGTCCAGTAAATCCTCTATCTCATCTTCTGCATTCGGGCGGGTCACATAGCTCTTATCCACCTTTAGTCGAAATTCACGATTCATGCAATCCAATCCCCTTTCTACTCTGTCTCGGTCATAGGCCATAGCTTTCTGAGTAACATTCTGTCCTGCCTTGGCTCTGGCTATTTTTTCTTCCCTCATTCGCCGTTGTTTGGCCTCTTTCTGCCATGCAATTAGAGCGTCAAACATGGCCTGCCTACTTCGCCTAGAAAACAGCTGTTCCTGTAGGAACGCAATTTTCTTTTCATCAAATGAGCCCGTTTTGGGCCAGCGTAACTCCTCATTGCCCTTGGTATACTTATGCCACAGAGTGCAAAACAACAATGGAGAGATCCCATGTTTGACATACATAAAATGGCTAGGACTGCCCTCCGGCGGGGCAGGTTGGCTCTCAGCTAGTCTGGAGTCACTTGTTCGACAGCAGCAGCCAAAACAATTCAATTTACTAAAACAAGACATTTTTGTTAGTTTTCAGACATGTATACACAAACAACAATCAACATGAATCATACACAACATACAATCAGTATCAGAGAACCAAGCCCGTCGACTCTGGTTCACAGTCTAAACACCAGACTGTACGCGGGATTCCGGCCACCCTCCTGGCTCACCACTAAGGCCAGCCCCAAACGAGGACTCGCCCCGTCAGGAGTATGCCCTGTGGCTACCCAGTCTAGGTCGCGGGTCCTTCCACGCACAATCTGTTTTATAATCCTTCGGCGCGCCGTTTTTACTCAAATCAAATACAACCTGTACGTACTTCGAGTCAAACCACGGTAATGCTAAGCTCGATCAAGCAAGACACCACCCTCCGGTGCGTGTCTTCAAATCAATGCACCGCTGTCCAGCGCGAGCTTCAAACAAATGCAATCCGTGTTCAAAATCAAAAACGCATCGTTCTCAACGAATGCTCTCAAATCAATCAAATAGCACACCGTCTTCAACGCGTGCCTTAACCAATAATGCACCGTTTACAACGCGTGCGTCAAAATCAAATCAATACTCACTGGGTGCACCCAGATACGCATGTTCGTTCTCCGCTGCCAACTCCTCCCGACCAAATTGATCCAGTTTCTGGGTTAAGCCCGTAGGACCCCGGTGAAGGGTAACTAGCAGCAGGGGACGTACCGAAAAGTCGTGCAGGGTGGGAGAAATCCTTAGGCTCCTCTCCCGCCAACCGGTCAGGACGCCCCCAACCCCACCACCCGAATACGGGGGGGGGGAAGACCCTTTCACGGGGTCCCTTCGTGGTCGCCAACTGTTGTGTCCAAATAATTATTCCAAGGGCCACACTTACCATTGGCCCGCAATATTAGGGAAGAAGGAGCAGTTGGCAACGTGGAAGGTTCAAACATTTATTAGCCACCACAGAACTCTATATAGAGGAGCCTCGTCGATCCTCACCCATCAGGTGCGCCGAGGAAGACTGCTGGCTCCTCGACAGTAACACACTTTTATACATTATCAGTACAGCATACAAAACCTTATATGTGGAAAAGTACCAGTTAGTCCTGGCGCCCCTAATGAGCTCATGCCTATTTCTAGTTTCGACTACACATACAAAGGGTTACTATCTTTACAGAGAAGGTCGAAAGGGTGACTCCCTTCACGTCCCAGGTCTAGAGGAATTTGCCTGATACTCCGTTTTAGCAGATGTGACCTTGCTTCTCAGCAACTCAGCCTGTCTCCTAATTAAATGCAAGGAAAGGGGAAAGCAGAGGGTGTGCGGAAAAGACCACGTGACTCCCAAGTGAGAGAGAGAGCCGCAATCCAAGATGGAGGCGGTTCGGTTTCTCGGCCCTTTTTGTCGTACTAAACATAATCGGGGATTTCGAACCGTTTAATACACCATAACGAGGTAAACTATCATTAGATATACTGCGCTAATCATATCGTACTATCTTGAATACCTCATGTAGAAAAGGAACATCTGCTATGAACCATCAATTTTGACAATAATCAGTCTCAATGATCCTGAAATAAGCAACAATTACAGGTTTTTGGCCCTAAGTACAATGAGAGTCGGAGTCTTTCTGGTCTCATCGCGCTTTCAGTTTCGACCACCGCATTACGATGCAGGCGGTCAAAAGTGAAACCAGCCGACCATTCTGGCTGGATTCCGATAGGCCCAAGAAGCCCATCGGCCAGTCAGAGGCCTGCCCGTAATCCATATGGATGGTGTTTCCGCCGTAGAGATTGCGATGTCGGTTTCCGACAGGCTTTCCATGTTTGGCTTGCTGACATGGAAAGCCTATCAGAAAGTGACATTGGGGGCCCCTAGCAGGGCCCCCTTTACCCTACAGCCTCCAGTTGGGGGTTAAGGGGCCACCTATGGTGCCCTCCCTGTAAATCCCTGCACCGTGTGGCAGGCAACCTGAGGTGACTGCCACTCAGTGCAGGTATGAACAGATTCTCCCATTTGTCTATGGAAGCCTGTGCTACAGCCGGTTTATGGCCACTTCACAAGCTCCCATAGACAAATAGGAGTATGCAGAGGTCGGTCGGTCCCGAGACCGCAGCGGTGTCAGGCAGACTTACATCGTAATTTGGGCCCTAGAGTCGAAGTTACATTCTCTTTTAATAAAGCACAACATAAATAAATCCTCTGAGTGTAATGATAATCTCAATCATTTAATATAGTACTTTTTAGTTATACACACATTTCTGCAGCAAGTGCACAGTCCTAATTATAACCAATTTTATAATACATTTTGTAGTATTGAGATCCTAACATGTTGCTCTCTATTTGGGGAAGACTGTCTTTTGAACTGCAGAAATTACGAAAGGATCTATATGGTGAACAAGTTTACCTATGAGCCTGGTCTTCACAGCTGCAACCCCTGCCTTGCCTTGTGCGAACCCTGGCACTGACTTTGGCAAAATCAGTGGCAAGAACACAGGGGTGACTTGGACTCCTTATTTTCTCTCCATATTTCTCTATACTAATAAGGAATAAAATACTGTTAGTCACTATTATAAACCATAACAAAAATTGAGCACAATTAGCTGGAAAGGACTTTTTGTGGCAGCTAAGGTAAGTAAAAAATGCATTTAAATGTTTGTTTTGTGTGCGCTTGTGGGTTAGAGTGTATTTATGTGAGAAACAGTGTGTGAGTGAGTGAACATAAGAGAGTGAGAATGTGGGATGGTGCTTGCAAATCTGTTTTGGTCCTTTCATCCTGAAGGTAAATCTTACCTTAATAGAGACACCTGTGATAAATTATTGGTGCTGGCATACTTCAGGCAACTCTTAGCATGATAGACACCTGTAACAAAATACTGGCACTGGCACACAGGAGATAATTATTGGCATCATGGGGACTCACTGTAAAATACTGGTAATGGCATACTAGAGGTAATTCTTTGCATATGAGGAACCTGTGGAACAAAAGCTGGAACTAGGTTATTGGAGGTATTTCTTGGCTGAGGGTGGACAGACGGAGATATGAGGGCGGGGATAAGTGTACCCTTGACAAAATGCTGGCCCTGATATACTGAGGTCATGTTTTACAATAAGGGGTACTTATGATATATGGACGGCATACATGGAAAAATTTGTGGCACTGGCAAATTGGGGGCACCCATGCCATATGGTGCATCCGTGACAAAATGGTAGCCCTGGCACAATGCATCTAATTTTTAACGTGATGGCATCCATAGCAGATTTTGAAAAAATGGGGTAAACTCCTAGGTAGCATCAGGTTTCATCAGCTTGAAAGGATTTGAAAATTGAATGAGTACCATTTCAGAGCCTATTACTCCTTAGCAAATTTATGTTATAATGATGCTTTAAAATGTACTATATGACCACATCCTTTTCAAAACTTTGTCAGGGAAAAACCCCTCGTAGTGGCCTAGCTTTTTTGCTTCGCTCGGTTACCACAATACAGGGCAACTATTACATACTCGAACTTTCATAGATCAAGTCAGCACTATAATATAGGCAGTATGTAAAATAGAAGTTTATCTATGTTGTGTTATGATATTAATCATGCTGTTATTATGGACTTCAGCAATATCAATTATTGTGATTTCATCATGGTTAAGACCATGTGACATCACTTCATGGAAAAAAAGTTTTTTTCAAGGATCATATGTCATCACTGCCTAGCATTTTTGTGAATTGATGTCCATGCCTATGATGACATGTCACAGCTCAAAACAAGCATTGGAAAAGCCAATAGGTCTCACCTGTGACACCTATTACCTTTGCCAATGCCCATCAACCCCTCTCAAGAAGGATGCCATGCAGGTGCATACAGGGTCGGTGACAATCTTGTAATGATTTGTTTTTATTTTAAGAAAAATCGTTCAAGGTTGAATGCCACACTTACACACACATGTGTTGACCATATTTGAATGACTTTTCTTAAAACAAATGAGAAACCATTCCTAGATGGCCATTGAACATGTGGTGGGTTGTGGCGAGAGGATGAAGGGGTTGCGAGGAGGTTAATAATTTAAAAAGAGAGTGGGAGGGAATAGACCATGGGAAGAGCAGGAAGAGACACAGAGGGAGAAAAAAGTAGTGCCTCATGCATAGTAATTCAAAGTTCTGAGATTGGCAGAGGAAGGATACAATCTTACAATCAAAATATGGTGGAAACAAAATCTTCCACTGGTCAAACAAACAGAAGAAGGGGTGGAAATGGCATTGAATCAGGAGCAAGGAACTGAGATAGGCAAGAAAGCCATTGAACCATGAGTTAGGGATGAACACAAATCCCACTCTTAAGTCTAAATATGTTACACTAAGTCAAAATGTACAGCTAAAGTTGTTTATAGGCCAGACCTAAAAATGTCAGTTCAGTTCTGTGTGAATATAGTGGAAATGGCTATTCACTTGGCCGTCAGCCACATATAACTTCATCTTTGCTATTTACCCAGATATACAGTTCACAATCTCTGCTATTTAGCCAGCCACTGACTGAATATCTGAAACTCCACTATTTAAATAGCAGACTAAACAGCAGAGATTAAGTACTGTTTGGCCGGGGGTCGAATGAATAATGTGAAGGAGGTTTTTATTTATGCAGATATGATTAAAAAATGAACTGTTAGCAATGGCAGTGTGGTGCCATTTTGCAATAGCAGTGCAGGAAAGTGTGTGAAGCATTTGAAAGTAAGCAGATATATACATGTACAAGAGTATATACACAAATAAGGGCAAGAATTGAGGTAAGTGTGGTACACTATAAAATTTAAATACCAAGTGTAGAAATCAAACTTCTGTTGCAGAAGTTTCAGGTTACACCACACACATATCTTGTGCAGAAGTCTGGGAGCATTTTGTTATCTGCATATGACTCTTTAAAGTTATGTCTGCAGGAAATTGTATGATTTTAATGTGCTATATTTAAATGTTTTCTTAACTCCTGAGATTGCATTGTTGTGTAATGTTCAAGATCATTCTTTGAATAACTTATTATGAAAGGCCTTTTGCTTGTTATAGGCTTATTTCTAAGGGAGCTTGTGCTTGCTTGGTGTTTCAGACCTTGCAATACAGCAGCAGCAGATAAGGAGCAGCAAACAGGAAACGAGAGAGACTGATGGTATCTGTGCCACAGGTGGAGTGGCACATTCACAGGGCAATTGGTGCTAGGGGGCCTAGTGATTTGGAGCCTTTCAGGAGATACATTGGATGAAGACATAGTAATGGAGCTGTTAAGCAACAGGGGAAGTGAAAGCAAGGGACAGGTGAGTGAAGTTTCTGGGTAGTTCAAGAGGGAAGTGGCTATTTATTCAACTGCCAGCTGAAAAAACATGCTTTCTAACACTATTCACCCAACACAGTGAGTTTGAGGTATAGATGCTTGGTGGTCCCAAACTAAGCACTGTTTTAAGTGGAATTAATCCCGTGTCTATTGCACCTTCGTTTCTGTCCTTGACAGCTTACTGCAGCAAAAGAAATCTGTAAGCTACAAGAAAAAAACAATCTGTGTAACCGGCTTGAAGGCTGTACCTGATTAAAGTAAAATGTAGAGGGACCTGGGGAAGATAAGAGCAGGATTGGTAGGAAGAGGGTAATGGCTAGTAGTAAGATAAAGACCAGGAGCTGGACTACCAGGAGGGCTAGGATGACCAGTGCCATGTGGAAAAAGAAAAAAGAACTATGTCATGGAGATCTAATCAACATTCACCACTGTCGCCAAAGCCAGAGAGGACCAGGAACAAACAGAGGAGGCAGAACACAACCAGGTGAAACAGCATTAGGGGTAATGGGATCAGAGTAAGAAGGATCAGGATGACCAGGAGCGTGAGGAACAGGAGCCCTATTTAATGCCAAGAACCCCTAGGAGGGCTAGGAAAACAAAGGCCAGTAAGACCAGATCCAAGAAAATCAAACAAAGGAGTACCACAGCTAAGAACACCAGGATAACGTGGACCATGGTGACAAGGAGTAGAAGGGTTAACTGTGTAAAATGGAATCAGGATCACTAGGAGTAGGGGACCAGAATAAGGGTGAGGAGAATAGAAATGGCCAGCACCTGAAGCTTGGGTAAAATGTGTAGCAGGATCCAGAGTACTAGAGGCAGGAGTACCTGGGAATGATTACCAGAAGGACCAGGACTATAAGAACTAGGAAAGGCTAGGAAGAGGACAGGACCATTAGTACTAGGAAAGGTTAGGATGATCCACCTTGGGCCAGGACAAGCTATTGTAAACCAATAGCAACAAGGAGCCGGAAGACTATAAGAACTAGGGCAAGGAATATCAGGACCAAATTGAGCAGGACTATGAAGTTCTGGACAAGGAACACAATGGACTGTGGGACATGGAGACCAGAATAAGAAGGACAGGGACTAGGAAGGTTTTTTTTTATAGCCAGGATCAAAGGCACATGGAGAACAGAGTAAGGAGGACTATGTAAACTGAAAAGATCAGGATCAGGAGGACTGCAATAGGTTTAGGAGGGACACGAAGATCTGGACCTAGGGAGACTTGCCGCAATACCAAGTGCAGCAGAGCAACCAAAACCTGGGTAAAAAGGTCCAGGCTGAGTATCTGATTCCGACTTTCTCGCGGGGCTTTGGGACGGGCTCCAGGAACAAGGACTCTGTATCCAGGTTCATCCATCTTCACAATCTTTCTACCTTGTGATTGCGACTAATCTCAAAGTCATCAGGAAGGGCAGCCCACACAACATGGAGTACCTAGCGTTTTTATGGATAACCCCCTATTAGCAAGATAACCTCTACAAACCTCTTAGTAGGCATTTTCCCACTGAGTAAGGACCATCATCTTCCCACATGGACATGTAAGTCCATACAAGAAAGAATTCTGGCAAGTTCATTTCATGATTCCTGTTTAATGAACACTATCGTGATTCATATATATTGAGAAGTGCATTCGAGGTGGCTTTCCTGAAGAAGGCAGGTTCTTGCCGAAATGCGCGTAGAAGAAATGATAACAAAACCACCTGACAATCAGATTTTTCTATAGAACGTTTGCTATTCTGTTTTTAGTCTGTTTGTTTTACCGGTTTTTGCTAGAATCAACTAACATATTCTATCAGTTGTCCATAATGTGGAATGTCCTCTTATAGTTGAAATCACTATGTATCAGAAACACACAAACAAGTGATCAATGTGAACCAATCAAACCTATGTATGATATGTATGGATGAATAGAGGGATGAGTGCAGTATGTATGTTATTCATTGTGCTTACTTCTCTGTTATGAAATGTATATATTGAATTAATTTTAATGAAAAGATTAAATTAAATAAAAAACATCTTTGTATTTTTCTATTCTAGAGTGTCAGCTTGTTTCTCTCTTAATTAAATTTTTTATACCATATATATTTAAATATGCATTGAAGATGCCCTAGGAATTCACAGCAAGGCTATCCAGAGCCAGGAAGACCAAGGGTATTGGAGTATTG
Source organism: Triturus cristatus (assembly GCF_964204655.1). NCBI lineage: Eukaryota > Metazoa > Chordata > Amphibia > Caudata > Salamandridae > Triturus > Triturus cristatus. Next base: position 1,183,844,797 of record NC_140592.1, on the reverse strand, counting down.
GAAAGGGGTGGTCTGGGGGACCAGGACCAAACCTTCTGGGCTCTGTGGGACCCAAACAAGTAGAAACAAGATCAAGAGGGCCATGACCAGTGGGTGCAGTATCGGGAGGACCAAGAGGACAAGGAAGAGATGTAAGAGGGCCAGAAAAATCCAAATTAACCATCCAAGCCAGGAGGGGAATGTCTAGGAGAACTAGGCCTAGGAAGTTGTAAATCACTATATCAGATGAGGCAAGAGACTCGACAGGACCAGGCCCTGGAGTACCAGTACTAGAAGGTACAAGGTGATCAGTGCCAGGACTAGGTTACCAGGGCCAAGAAGACCTGAAAGGAACAGGGCTCAGAATATGGGGGCAAGAAACGACAAGGATGGCCAGAGGATAAGGTTTATGATAACTAGCAGGAGAGGAAAAGAACAAGAATTACCAGGAGGAACAGGATACAGTAGTTCCGGACTTGGATGGCTTGATAGACCAGGAAAAGGAGAACCGAGACCAGGAAAATACAAGCTGTAAGGGCCAGAACCAAGAGGATTTGGTCCAGTAGGAACAGTTTTTCAAGAACCACAATGACTACAACAGCCAAGAATAGGAGCACCAAGGCCAGGAGGACCAGGTCATAGAGGACAGGGGGATAAGACCATAGACCAGAGCAACCAAAGCCAGAGAAAAGATCTCTAAAAGGACTAGCACACTAAAGACTAGGAAGACCAGTGCCAATAGGACCCGGAATATCAGTGCACGGAGGAACAGATGTGCAAGGAACATTAGAACCAGAGTAAGGCAAAAAAGAGGCTCAGGACCAGGATGACCACAGCCAGGAGAAACAGGGCAAGGAGCAGGAAGGACAAGAGGATGAGAAACAGGACGGCCAGGCCCAGGATGACCATAACAGGAGGGAATTGGCCAATTGGAATTAGAATCAGAAGAAGAAGAAACAGGAAGACTAATGCCAGGACAATCAGCACAAATCCAAGGAGGACTTGGAAGAGTGATAGAATGAGGGCTGTGGCCAGTAGAAACAGGTGAAAAGAAGCAGCATGTACAATGAGGTGGAGCGCCCTGTTCCGTGAGGAGGACCAGAGGACTGGAGCAAGGAGGACTAGAGGACTTATGACCAAGAGGACCAAGAATGGGGCTAAAAGTGCCTGAGGAGACCTGGTCTCAGGACCAATTCTCAGACCACCAAATGAAGCAGAAAAAACAGGCCTTGAGGAAGCAGTATCAGGGTGAGGAAGATCTGGAGGACCAGGACAATCAGAGCCAAGAAGACCAAAGGGACTGGAGAAGACCTGTATACAAGGGGCCAGGTGGACCAAGGGGACCAGCAGGACCAGAAATCAGATCAACAGGAGGAGGAGCATTAAAAGGACAAGGACAAGGGGAACATGTTAAACAGGATCAGAAGGGTCAAGGGAAGGGGGGGCTCGAAGGAACCGGATGGCCAGGAGGACTATGATCAAGGGAACTCGACTTACAAAGACCTGAACAAGGAGGACCAAAAGCAAAAGGAACAAATCCAGTGTGCACAAAATGAGGAAGAGTACAAGAATTGTCGGTACTACAGAGGACCGTGGAAGGCAGACCAGAACCAGGGTGAGGAAGACTACAAGAACAGGACATAAAAGACCAGGGAAGAGGGCTGGGCAACCAGAGCAAAAAGGGCAAGCGCCAATAAGTCCAGGGCAAGGAGGACCAGCAAAACCACAAACCAGGGGGCCAAGAAGATCAAGGCATAGAGGCTCAGGAGGATCGAAACCTGGCCCACCAGGAGGAGAAAGATTGGGATTTGGAGGAAAAAGAGAACCAGGATACTTTGCAAATGGACCAAGATGATACGAGCCAGGAGGACCTAGCATGGAAGACCAGGATATGTTGGACAAGTACTAAGATGATAGGAGCCAGAAGGAACTAGCATGGTGGCTAGGGCTAGGATGGCCAGGAGGAAGAACAGGATGAGCTGAACAAAGAGTATCAAGACTAAGATAATAAGTTGAAGTGTACAAAAAGTGATGAATGGAATGCCGCATTAATTCAGCCACTGATTATTACTCGGGCTGCATCCCAATACATCGTTATTTTGTACACCATGCCACCTCAGTTTAGACTCAACCATATGCAAATTAGTCTTGACCCTGCTTCAATGTTTCCACTCCAGCCTGAACTGCCGCACCAGATCCTCCCTGAACTGGAAGGAATACAAGCAACCTAGGGCTGGTTTTGCCCTGATTAGTGTTCAACAGCCAATTATAGCTTTGTTCCAGTGACACAGTGTACACGGGACACACGTCTAGTTACACTATTTGTTCATTTTGTTCAACTTCTTGCTGAATTTAAGAAGGGAAGAGAAGACTCTCACATGGTGTGGGAGGTGATTCCACTCTTTACGAGCCATGTGCGAGAATTCACAGCTTCCTGCCATGCTTTTTCATATGCGTGGAACATATGCTAGTGGGAGTCCGGCTGAGTGAGATGCCTGGAGCGTTGGTGGAACTGCACTGGGCTGTTCAGGTAGGCCAGGCCTGTGTTTTTTAATGCTTTGTATGTTTGAGTGAGGAGCTTGAATTGTGAACTCTTATGTGTTGGGATTCCCTCAGGTGTGGTGTGGCATGAGACCAGCGTGGGAGGTTGAGGACAAGTCTAGCTGCTGTTTTCTGAATGGTCCTAAGCCTTTTTGTGTGTTAGTTGATTATTATTCCCACATAGTCTAGTCTGCTGGTGATGAGGGCTTGGGTGATGGTTTTTCTGGTGTTGGGTAAACATTTGAATATTTGTTTCAGTATTCACAAGGTTTGGAAGCAGGACGTGGCAACTGCATTGACTTGAGAAGACATGTCCAACCTGCTGTCAATATGGATTCTGAGGTTTCCTGCTTGTGTGCTGGGGATGGGAGAGGGTCCAAGATCTGTACGCTCCCAGGCGGAGTAACACGGTAAGGCATCTTTTTCAAAGATCACCACAGTCCATGTGCAGCATGAGGCAGTTAGACTTCATTAACATGGCCACTTGCATGCTTTGAAGTTGATCTTGGTGGTGGGTGTTTTGTCTGAGATGGATAATATCAGTTGGATGCCATCTGCCTAGGTGAGTATGTCAATGTTGTGTGCGTGGATGACATTTGCCAGCACAGTCATGAAAATGTTGAAGAGGGTCAAGCCAGCAGCGGCCGCTGAGCTTGGGAATGGGGGCTCCACCCCCTGGCTGGTAACGAGGATGGTAATCTCTATTACCATCCACCTTCATTTACAAAAATATTGAATGTGCGCTGCTGCACAAAGAAGTGCCTGGCTGACACTTTCTTACTTTTACTAACGCAAGCATCAGGCAGTCAGGCATATTTTTAAGGGATGTGCACTAGTGCGCATGTGCCAGACAGTGTACATTTGTTTTTGTGACATAGGACCTTACCTCTCAACAGCCCCGTCCTTCCATTCAAAGGGGTCTCTAGCATACACCCTAATTGACGTGCAGCAGCATATATTTTTCTAAGCAGCCCGGGCTCTTTGGGCCTCACCCCTTTACTGCCTGGGGCTGCATGCCACTCATTGCTGCCTCATACCCAATCTCCCTCCCTTTCCCAGTCGTCATAGGGTGGGGATGGGTCATCAGATATCATTGACCCCCCCACCATCCTGTGACGATATGGAAAAGGGTGAGTTTACAGATTTAACTGGAGCTTGTGCAGGGGACTTAATCAGGTAGAGTGTCGTGACCTGCAGGGGGGAAAGGAGCACAACAGGTTTGCTACCTGGTTGGCTTCAGGCCCCTTTCACAACTGCCTACAATTTACAATTTACTTTTAATTTCCCTGTTCCAATGGGGCGACCGGATGGCCGGGCCAGCCTGAAAAACCCGATGGGGGCTAGCCCGCCTCCCCGATCCCAGCCAGGGCTCTAGTAGGTCGGGCGCCTCCGTGCCCTGGGTCACCTCCGTCACTCGGTGCGCACGGGTTACCAGAAAGAAGGGTAGCTTTCCTCTGGATTACTAGGGACAGGTTATGCCGAAACCGACCCTGAGCTGGCAGTTCTCAGCCGGGGACCAGATGGGCTAGGCCCGGACAACACCTCCCCACTGTCAGGGGCTCCCTCCTCAGGCCCGCCGTGCGGCAAAGTGCCCGGGACAGGCTCCATCGGTCCTGGGCATTCCTCCCCTGGGCATCTGGGCCCGAGAGCTCTGGGCGGGTGCTCCCACCCCGGGCTCCGTCCCATGCCCTGGACCCGGGCGGATCTTCCTCAGCTTGTCTGGGTTCAGGAGCATACTAGGCCAGGGCCCTTGGTGGCACGACACAGACCGGTGGAGGCCTCCCCCATGCGGCCAGGCCCAGGACCACCGGGTGGGCCCAGGGATGGGTTAAGCTCTGTCATGGGTCCGGGTCGGAGGTCCGCCAGAGACCCCCATTCTCAGCCTGAGGCCCAGCTGGGGTCTCCAAGCCCCTCCATGACGCAGATCCCACGAGCCCTGTATGGGCAGCCAGGAGCCCTCCAGTGAAGGCTCTGAGCGGGCAGATTGGTATCCTTTGGGCCCGGCCATCTGGTCACGCCTTCCCCCTCGGCCATCTGGTCATGCGCAATGCTTTCCAATGGGGCAACCAAATGGCCGGGCTGCCCTGGAAGTTCCGATGATGGCTTGTTTGCCTCCCCGATCCCAGCTAGGGCTCCAAGAGGTCGGCGCATCCGCGCCTTGGGTCCCCTCAGTCTTGCAGTGTGCATGGGTTACCAGAAAGGGGGGTACCCTTCCTCTGGATTACTAGGGAGGGGGTACTCCAAAACCCCTTTCGGCCTAGCGGTCCTCAGCCGGTAGTCGGACAGGCCAGGACGCCCCCCTCAGCCCGGGACTCTGTCACCCAGCCCAAGGTTTCACGTGGTGCCCAGGATGGGGGCCTGGGGATGCCTCACCTCTGCCCGGGAGCGCTGACAGGGTCTAGGGGCCCCAGGCTCAGTCTCCTGGCCTGCCACTCCGCCAAGGCCCTGAGACGGGGTTCCGTTGGGCCCGGGGAACCTCCTCTTGCTTGGCTGGGTTCCTGACCTTCAGCCTGGGCCCTGGGGAGAGCGGCCTCCCCACCCAGGCTCCGTCCTCAGACCTGCTGCATGGCAGGGTGCCCGGGTCGGCGTCCCGCGGGCCCGGGGAGGCTTCCCCTGCACCTCTGGGCCCAGGAGCACCGTTGGGGTCCAGGGGCCCGCCAGGCCCTGGGTCGGGTGCTCCAGCCTTGGGCACAGTCCCATGGCCTGGTGATTTGCCAAAGGCCTGAGATGGGGTTTGTCATGCCCAGGGGCCCCCCTCGCTTGGCTGGGTTCAGGTGCTCTCAGGGACCCTGGGGAGGGCAGCCTCCCCACCCCAGACTCCGTACTTGGGCCTGCTGCATGGCAGGGTGCCTGGGACAGGGTCTCATGAGCCCAGGGAGGCTTCCCCTGCGCCTCTGTGCCCAGGATCCCCAGCTGGGTCCCGAGGCCCGACGGGCCCCAGGCTGGGTGCTCCAGCTAGGGGCTCCATCCCCGGCCTGCTACTATGCCAAGGGTCCAGGACGGGGTTTCTGTCTGTCCCATGCAGACCTCCCACTCTTCACCTGCTTATCAAGGTGGCCGCGGGCCCTGGGTCAGAGGGACCGTCGGCTCCCCCCTCGAAGCCCCGCTAACCCTTTCGTTAGGGAACAGAGCGACCAGATGGCCGCCCTTCAAGCCTGACCATCTGGTCGCGCCTTTCCCCTCGGCCATCTAGTCGCACCTATCCCCTCGGCCATCTGGTCGAGCATAATGCTTTCCAATGGGGTGACCAGATGGCCGGGCTTCCCTGGAAGTCCCGATGAGGGCTCATTCACCTCCCCGATCCCAGCGAGGGCTCCAGCAGGTATTACCAGAAAGGGGGGTCATTTTCCTCTTTATTACTAGGGAGAGGGTCAGTCGGACCTCCGTGAGGTCTGGCGATTCTGAGACAGGGGATGTCAGCACCCGGGTCTGCCCGCTGGGGCCCACGCCTACCTCTCAGCCTCTACCCGATAGGCCTTTCCTCCATGCCTGCTCGCCCTGGGAGCAGACAGGGACGCGAAGCTGGCATCAGCCTGCGCAGGGTGGCCTGCCAGGGGAGACCCCGGCCGCACTCCGATCGATTGGGCACTCTCGGTCCGTTTAGGGATGGACTGCTTGGCCAGCCTCGGCTATTGTTTCAAGCAAAGAGCTTCCACCCCACATGGACAGTCCGACTCGAGGGCCTGCTGCCTGGCAGGAGGCCCTTCACCCTACCACGCAGAGCGAAGGCTGAGCGGCCCGGCAGCTTGTGCCCCCAGTGGTTTGACCCAAGCGAAAGGGGTCGGGTGGTACCAGGCCCTCGGACGCTGCCGGCCCGCAGGTCAGTAGGCCCCGTGCGCCACACCATCACCCCTCTCCGCCCCGTGCATTTTCGCGGCAGCTCGGAACGGCTGTTCCGAGGGGTGCCGCCGCCACCAGGCTTCGGCATCCCTGCATCTTGCTCAGGCTGTGCCTCTGCCTGCCTCTCCCTTCCGTCGAGATGGCTGGGCCCGCCGGTGCCCGTATGACCGCACCTCTCCACCCCCTCCAGCGAGCCCTCCCGCCCAGGTGGGCGGGCTCCTTCCCCTAGCAGGCTCCCGAGAGGGAGGTGTGTGCGAAGGTTGCCGGTCGGGGAGACAGGTGCGCGGTTCCCGAACCCACCCCGTCAGCAGGTGCGGCTACCTGGTTGATCCTGCCAGTAGCATATGCTTGTCTCAAAGATTATGCCATGCACGTGTAAGTACACACGGCCGGTACAGTGAAACTGCAAATGGCTCATTAAAACAGTTATGGTCCCTTTGATCGCTCCATCTGTTACTTGGATAACTGTGGTAATTCTAGAGCTAATACATGCTGATGAGCGCTGACCTCCCGGGATGCGTGCATTTATCAGACCAAGACCAATCCGGGCTCACCTGGCCGCTTTGGTGAATCTAGATACCCTCGGTCCGATTGCACGTCCCTGTGACGGCGACAATACGTTTGAATGTCTGCCCTATCAACCTCCGATGGTACTTTCTGTGCCTACCATGGTGACCACGGGTAACAGGGAATCAGGGTTCGATTCCAGAGAGGGAGCCTGAGAAGTGGCTACCACATCCAAGGAAGGCAGCAGGCGCACAAACTAGCCACTCCCGACTCGGGTAGGTAGTGACGAAAAATAACAATACAGGACTCTTTCGAGACTCTGTAATTGGAATGAGTACACTTTAAATCCTTTAACCAGGATCCATTGGAGGGCAAGTCTGGTGCCAGCAGCCACGGTAATTCCAGCTCCAATAGCGTATATTAAAGTTGCTGCAGTTAAAAAGCTCGTAGTTGGATCTTGGGATTGAGTGTCCTGGGGGCCCGAAGCATTTACTTTGAAAAAATTAGAGTGTTCAAAGCAGGCCGGTCGCATGAATACTTCAGCTAGGCATAATGGAATAGGACTCTGGTTCTATTGTGTTGGTTTTCGGAACTGGGGCCATGATTAAGAGGGACGGTCGGGGGCATTCGTATTGTGCCGCTAGAGGTGAAATTCTTGGACCGGCGCTAGATGAACCAAAGCGAAAGCATTTGCCAAGAATGTTTTCATTAATCAAGAAAGAAAGTCGGAGGTTTGAAGACGATCAGATATCGTCGCCGTGGTTCCGACCATAAACAATGCCGACTAGTGAGCCGGCAGCGTTATTCCCATGACCTGCCGAGCACCTTCCGGGAAACCAAAGTCTTTAGGTTCCGGGGGGAGTATGGTTACAAAGCTGAAGCTTAAAGGAATTGACAAAAGGGCACCACCAGGAGTGGAGCCTGCGGCTTAATTTGACTCAACACAGGACACCTCACCCGGCCCGGACACGGAAAGGATTGACAGATTGATAGCTCTTTCTCGATTCTGTGGGTGATGGTGCATGGCCGTTCTTAGTTGGTGAAGCGATTTGTCTGATTAATTCCAATAACGAACGAGATTCCTCCATGCTAACTGGTTACGTGACGCCCAGTGGTCGGCGTCCAACTTCTTAGAGGGACAAGTGGTGTTCAGCTCTCCCCGGCCTGGCTAGGGTTCGGAAGCTGGGACCGCGCCCGGGCCTTTAGTTCTGCCCGGCGGGCCCTGGGGTGCGGGAGCCCCCCTGTCCTGCCAACCAGCCGAGGGTCCAGGCACTGGGGACAGGAGTCCACCGGGGCCTGGGGAGGCTCTCCCCGGCCTGGATAGGGTTTGGAAGCTGGGACCTGGCCCGTGGCTCGAGCTCTTTGTCCGGCAGGCCCTGGGGTGCGGGAGCCCCCTGTCCTGCAAGTCAGCTGAGGATCCTGGCACTGGGGTTACGGGTTCATTGGGGCCCAGGGAGGCTTTCCCTAGCCTGGCTAGGTTTCGGAAGGTGGGACGGGCCTGGGGCTTGAGCTCTGTCCAGCGGGCCCCGGGGTGCTGGAGCCCCCATCCTGCAAGCCAGCGAAGGGTCCAGGCGCTGGGGGCCAGGGCAGGCTCACCCGAGCTGGCTATGGTTCGGAAGCTGGGACCGGTCCCGGGGCTCAAGCGTTGTCCGGCAGGCCCCGGGGTGCAGGAGCCCCCCGTCCTGCAAGCCATCCAAGGGTCCGGGCGCTGGGGACAGGGGTCCTTCGGTGCCAGGGCAGGCTCACCCGACCTGACTTGGTTCAGAAGCAGGGACTGGGCCAGGGGGCGGGTTGGCTGGCTAACTCCGCTCTGCTGGTGGAGCGGAGTTCTCTGCCCACCCCTACCGAATGGCTTCCGAAGGCTTAAAGGAGCCTGTCGGCCAGTCGGATGCCGCTTATAATCCCTACATATGACGTTTACGCCGTGGGGATTATGATGTCGGTTTCCGACAGGCTTTTCATGCCGGGATTTCTAACATGAAAAGCCTGTCGGAAAGTGACTTGGGGGCCCCTGGCGGGGCCCCTATGCCACAGCGGCCTCCGGTTGGAGGCCGTGGGGGCACCTAAGGTGCCCCCTGTGAATCCCTACATCGCGTGATGGTTCCTATCACACGGGCAGGGATTGATGAAAACATAAATTTCTCTTTTGGAGCTTGTGCTATGGCCGGTTTACGAACGCAGCACAAGCTCTTGGATACCGATTCTGCAACAGTGTCGGGCAGACGCAAGTCTACCCGACATCGTATTGAGGGCCTAAATCTTTAAAAAACAAACCGTTGTAATTAAATTTTAAAAAGTAAACCATTTATAAATCTTAAAATGTAGTAACCATTATTTTACACATTAAAAACATAATTTTAAATGAACAAGACATAACAATATAAATTATAGCAATTTAAAATTAATGATTAAATATACTATTTAATACATATACTATTAGGACTACAATTCATACAAAACTACACAAAGTTTTATAGTAAATATATCTAACATTTACTGCTCTCACTTTACGCAATGCAAAAATAATTAAACAAACTAAAACTTACAAATCTTTTTCCAGCAAATGCCACAGTAATGAAAGTGTTTTTAGAAAGTATTTACTATAGCCATTCCAGCCAGTACAACAGTAAACAGACTATTGGAGTGCAGAGGGAAAAAATTACTATTTCCACTCCAATCAGTACAACAGTAGGGAAAATGTTAGATAGCGGAGGGGTAACCTTTACTATTCCCACTCCAGTCAGTAAGACATTAGGGAAAATGTTGGATTGTTGAGGGGTAAAATGTACTATTCCCATTCCAACCTGGTCAACAGGGAAAGTGTTGGATTGCGGAGGGGTAACATTTCTATTCACACTCCAGTCACTAGAACAGTAGGGAAAATGTTGTGCAACGGTAGTGAAAGTGAAAGTGTTGGATGGCGGAGGGGTAAAATTTTACTATTCCCACTCCAATCAGTGAAACAGTAGGGAAAGTGTTGGATTACAGAGGCGTAAAATGTAGTAGTATTCTCACTCCAGTCAATACAACAGTAGGGAAAGTGTTGGATAGCAGAGGGGTACAAATTACTATTCCCGCTCCAGTCCATGCAACATGAAAAAGAAACTAAATATCTTGAACAAACCCCAAAAATGTATTACATAATCATAATTTAGTAACTTCCCACACTATAACCTCACAAGACTCACAACCTGCACATAACACTATGAATATGAATATTTATCAACAAACTAATTATAATTATTTTTAAAACATTTTAGTTATTAATTCATTACAGTTAATGTACTTCCCACAATATACTCCCAAAAACACACACACAAAATATACAGACAAGTATTTCCACAATTAACATAGTTAATTATCAAATTAATAATTAATAATAATTAAAAAATAATTCCTAATGAGTTCAAATGTATTTACTCCTCACCCTTTGCCCATATAAACCCCTCAACCTGCACCTAAAAAAAAATAATTAAACACTTAACATAATTATCAATTATTTAATTAATATTAATTAACATCTAATTATAAATAATTAAAAATAAATGACTTGCCACTCTTTACCCAAATAACCCCACAACCCGTACCTAAAAGAAGAAATTACACAATTATCATAATTAATTAGTTAATTAATGTTAATTAACTAATTATTACTTAATTAAAAATACATTACTTCCCATCCTTTACCCCATAACCTCACAACCCACACCTATAAAAGTTACACAATTAACATCATTAATTAATTTATGTTAATTAACTAATTATTAATTAATTACAAATAAATTACTTCCCACCCTTTTCCACTCTAAACCCCATGTCCTGCACTTAACTTTTACATCAAAAGATCAATAGCACAATTAACATACCGATATATAAATTCAATAAATAATATAAAATAAAAAATATTCATTAATGTATTATAATTAAATTACTTCCCACCCTATACCCCTATAAACCCACAACCCGCTACAGAACTAAAAATCACAACATTTAATTAAATTAAATGTATTACCTACTGAAAAACTAACAAATATATAAAATATGATAAACAATAATTATACAAAAAATTAACATCATATACAATTAAGGAATATACTAAAATATGTGACAATAATTAAAAACGAGATTCTAAACAACGATATTTTTGCAAATGATATTAATAACTTCAATATTTTAAAAATCAATGTTACTTACCTTCAAATTGATATTCTTGACATCAATATTCTTGATGACGATATTTCCATGTCAAGATATTTTAAACTTGATATTTCTGTAGGACGATATTTCAAACTCCATATTTTGTCTGAATACTGTTGTGTGGTCGTGCGGAGCGGTAGAGCTTAAAATGTGCAGCTTTGCAGCAATGTACAAAGTAAGTGTTTTTACCTTTAAGTTTACTTAGGGGCTAAAGTCCGCCCGACAGACTGTTGGAGGTCCAGACGTCGGCATTATGATGCGACCACCACGGCAGTGGCAATGCCTATCTTTTGTGTTGCGACGGGTGCTGCTGGCTACAGCACACGCCGCAATACAAAAAGGGGTCACTTGACATATCCCTGCACTATGCGCTGCCTGCCACATGCCAGATGCAGTGCCTGCCACATGATGCAGGGAGCCCACATCGGAGGGCCAGTGATGCCCGCTACGGGTCCCCCTTTCCATCAGCCTTTCCATGGTAGCTGAACTGCCATGAAAAGGCTGGTGGGGAGGGACATCGTAATCCATACGGCGGTGCCTGGTAGATAGCGCCACCATTACAGGGATTGCAAGGCCCAATGCCACACCGGCGGGCTCAGGGAGCCCATTGGATGTGTAGCAGTTGGTGTTTCTGACCACCATCACTCCACCCGCTATCCTAATGGGGCAGGCGGTGAAGGTGGTTCCGATGGCGGTGAGTCTTCCACTGACAGCCTGTCGGCCGACATTGTAGTTCGCCCCTTAGTGAGGTCTAACTGGAGAGTACCTGTGACTCCCTGGTCCCTGTGCTTGAAGGAGAGCATGGGCGGGTGACCCCATGTCTGCTTGTAGGTATACAGAGGTATCAGGGACCTCCTGATCTGCTAAGTGAAGCAGTCAGACTCTGATGCTTAGGATCACACAGTTTGGTTAAGTGGGGAGGCCAGGATCGATCATTGGTTTTCTGGACTTACATTGAGCAGTTAAGCCACTAAATGGATATTTCTCTCCCTGCCCTATTTTTGATAGTTAATTTTTTATATCCCTTTTTTGGCACATGAGAGTAGAGCATGGCCAGCAGGCATGTCCCATATGTAGGCATGGCTCATTTTCGGCTCAAGAGTCCAAAAGGATCTCAAACTTAGCCAGAGCCAGGCAGTTGGCTTTAGCTTTCAATGGCTCTCCCACCTCTACTTTCAGATTTTGGAGATGGAATTTTTTTTATTTAATGGCTATATGAAATGTGCTTGTTGGTTCATTTATTATAGAAATTGTGCTTGAAATGCACCATTTTGCACCACTTTTTAAAAATGTTTTAAGGGAGAGAAACCTCCAAAAAGCTTCTTAGATATTTCCAGCTCACTCAAATGTGCTCCAAAGTTCATGAATTGTTCTCATGTCCCACTATTTTCAAATTTCTCCAGCCGCCACTGGGTCTAGCTAAGTGAGGATCCACTGAGGGAATCTGCAATCGGTTCCCATGCTTCTTAGGGGTATGTTGGCATGTTGACTGTTTGGGTTCTCCCAGTGATAAAGGTGGAGATCCATTGGAGGGCCTCTCCTTGGATGCCAGTCTCATGTAGTGATCTAATTGGGATGGGAGACGGTGTTGATGGCAGCACAGAGTTCTGTGGAAGGTCATCAGGATGCCATCTGTTGATGCTTTGAGGGTGGTCTCTGTACTTGGGCTTGGTCTGGATCTTAATAGCATAGCTTTGAGGAGCTGGTGGTTGGCAAGGTGATCGTTTAGGCAGCAGCTGGGTAAAAGGTTTATTTGTCATTTGCACAGCTGCTGGCTAAACTGCATAATTTCTGTAATTTAGTCAGCAGTGGAGTAAATAATGAAGTTTATTTTTGCATGACCACTGGCTACATTGTACATAATGTTTGCTGTTTTGTCAGCGGCCAGGTAAATAGTGAAGTTTCTTGGAGATTTGCATGATCACTGGAGAAATAGTGCATATACGCTATTTAGCCACAGACCAGGGATCTCAAATCATTTATTTGCCATTTCCATGTATGTTAGCCAAACAGTAGATATACTCTCTGCTCTTTAACCAGCAGTTGTGTAAATAATTATGTTTTCTTGCTGTTCGCACGGCTGCCAGCACACCAGTGCATAAACAGTGCATAGTCTCTACTATTAGCCAGCAGCTAAGTAAATAGTGAACTCACTCTACTATCTGATAACCAATGACATTTGTATTAGTGTGGTATTATTGGGAGTGATAAAATATCACTCAAAATGACACACATAAGTAATTTAAAAGCTGCACATATTTGTCCAAGACGTACTTCCACTGACATTTAAGGTTGATAGCACTTGACAACGTGCACACATACAACCATTCACAACACTCACTCAAAAATGCACATACATACATACATTCTTACATTCACACGGACATGCACCAATCAGCAAAAAAATAAACCTTACTTTCACTGGAGCTTTCCGTAAAGGAAGCCCCGGAGGTCCCAGAAGGGTTGGGACTGTTGCCTTCTGTTAGAAGGCAGCAGTCCCTCACTTTTCACAAGTAGGATGGTGTCAGTGAGACTGCTGACCCCATCCGACTCTCTGATGAGGTGTCACTGATTGATTCTCGGCCCTGGTCATTTCAGGGCTTAAAACTGAAATTCTTAGGTCTGAGGCTATCAGTGACACTCCCCTCGTCACACCAGGACTGTGAAATTATTAGCCTGGCAAAGTTCAGCTCGGAAAGCTGGGAACCTGCACATTTAGCACATGTCTAGCTCCTGGCTTCCTGATCTGAACAAGAAGAGTGTCTGTCAGGACAAACAAAGTTCAGTGTCACAGATACTCTTCTTGTCAGGTAAATGGTGGGGTCTGCAGCCCCAACACCCGTACGGAAGAGCCCCGGCTGCTGTACAATGAGAAACTCAATCTAGAATTTCTGATTGCTTCCGGCTGCCCTGAGATACTCCTAGATCAACGTGCTAGGCGCGCCTCCTCTCCTTGTTCTCTTTTCTCTTACTTGGCTCCCTTTGCTTGCCTCTCTCTCTCGTCCATCTGTTGGAGTTTGTGTATAACACTTCTTAGTCTTTCGAGTTGGTTTGCTTACTGAATAAATCATGCTGTTGCATTTTTTGCAATGGCAGCCGATATGAGGAACCAGACACGTCTGCTCCTGCCCCAGTCTGCTCTAAGTAACGCCCACTCAATAAATGTAAATATCTTTGTATTTCAAAAATATAAGTTAACATTTCATGTTTTTGCAGTTTCCTTTCCAGGACCATGGGTGTGTTTTGGTCCATCTGTGTGCTGTGTTTGGATGGTGAGCTATGACTGGGGGCTTCTACTGTGCCCCCAATATATTTTGATTCCGCACTTTTTTTGCAATTGTGATTTGAGTGTGGACAATGTGCAAAGGTATTTTTCAGATCGCATTTTGCCAGACTTTTAAAACTAATTTAATAGTACGTCTTTTTGGAGATATGGGAAAGCCTCCTAATGTTCTTGCGTAAACATGCAAAAAAGATGAAAAAGTAAATTGATAAACCAAAGACATAGATAGATAGACAAGTAGTTAGACAGATAGGTAGATAGACATGTAGATAGAGAGACAGGTTGATAGATACACAGACAATTAGATAGACCGACAAACAGACAGAATTATAGATAGAAAGACGTACAAAAAGACAGATAGATAAGTATATAGATGATAGATAGACAGATAGATAGATCACAAAACCAGAATAAATGTCACTGTTTCCATTAGTAAAATGATATGTAAATGTCTCTGTAAGAATGAGTGAGCCAGTGGCTGAAGTAGTCTGACCCTCTGGCTCATGCTGTATGCTGTAGTGGGTTGAAGCAGAATGTGAATGTCACAACAACAGACTAATGGATGAAATGAGATGTCTGAAAGCCCCTTTAAATAAGTATATCATACAAAACCTTTTAGCTGCACCAGACCTAAAAAAAGGTCTGGCTACTGTTGACATAATATTTGGGAATAGGGCCAGACCTTGCTGGAGAGTGCCTACTTTTTGTTATGTCTAACTCATAAATGTATGTTAATGATGGAGCAGCGGAAAATACTACATTTTTGCACCCACTTCGAAGTTAATGACCTCATAACCTCAAAATTACTAATTGTTTGAATGAATGTACTAATCAATCAATGCACCTTTAATTAGACACTACACATGGGAAAACTAACTGGCATATGCAAAATCTAATTTACTTACAGATGTGAAATTTAAATTAACATAGGTTTGTGTTTCGTGTAGAAAATAGAAGTAAAATTGCATGTATTTCATTTGTAGTTAAGTATTGTGGCAAAGAATGCAGATGGTAAGTAAAATGGCTTTAAATGTCGCTTATGCTAGGTAACACCTAACACGGGTCATTAGAATAGTGGGTGTAAACAGAAGGGCTTATTTTCTATGTCTAATTTCTGCTATGTTGTTTTCACATTAGTTCCGTTCAGGCCTGCTAGGCCTCGTTGAGAAAATGGCCGCTGCCGAGCGATGTGATCACGTATAACCAAGATGGCCCCTGCGCATGAGCAGAATGGAAGTTACAGTCACAAGTGTGGCCTATGCCTGGAGTGAGAGATGTCAAGGCCGCACTGGCCTAGGACAAGAGTGGATGCCAAGATTCTCTGTATAAAAGTCTGGGAACGGATGAAAAACTTGGACTGCAGCATTCATCAATATTAGCAGTTGTTACAAATGTTGGAACATAACAAGTCATGAGGATATGCATGAATATGTAATTTACAGAACCGGTTTAGGCAAGGAGGACAATGAGGTGACCATCACCACCCCTCCAATGGACCAATAGAAATGAATACAGCCCCTTAAAAAGTTTCAATTCTGGGTATAGCAAATTAGTGAAAGGGTATTAAAATTGGTGCTTATGATGACGTTGTGGCACTTGCTTATTTTTCTATTCAACACGACACGCTGTCTGTTGAGACGATTTCTCCCAGATGCTGAAAAGACTTTGACAGATTCTGAACTTTGAACTTTGAGGGAGAAAAGGAACGAGACCGTAGCGGGATTCTATCCTGGAAGGGAATACGTCTGAGAAGGTTAGAGGGACAGTCAGTCAGTTTGGGAACCTATCCTGTGATCTGCGGTTCAGGCTCTGGTTAACCATTCTCATCATCGCCCTAAGGCCAAGGGTAATGAGTATTTTCTGTTTCTGTTTGAATTTTTACCTGAAACACTTATGAAAATAATTATTATAATCTTGTCTAATAAATTTTACTTATTCAATGAATCAAGATAAAATGTCATGTTAACTCAAACTGAGTCTGTGGTTATTAGAATTAAAGTTATGATCTATAAAAGTTAAAGGTCTCAATGTGATTGAGCTGGACTTAATCGCTTTCAACTGATTCTTACTAGTTGGTCCATCGACCCAAATTTAACGGAGTACCTTGATGTTTAATCCAGAAAATTCTAGAGTTAAATGTATATAATGTATATAGTTAATATTTAGGGAAAATTAATATTAAGGTACCCTGGGTTTCTCGCAGCTCACCAGCTTGTCACTTATCCGGAAAACTGAGTGAATGTGTGTTTTCGGTGTTATGGGCCCCACCGATGAATAAGTGGTGTGAGAGTTTTCCTGGGTTGGGTGACGTTTGTAAAGGGTTTGTTTTAGTCGCGCTACATCATTAACCATGCGGTGTTGGTTACCGGTGCAAAAAGGTTACAAGGGTTGTCAATGCCTGTAATGCCCTGAACTTTCTGCCAGTTGCACCTCTTTCTAAGCCAGTCTCACCTGCTTCTTCTGTTGTTTTTTCCCTGTAGGGTGGCATGACTTGAAAAAAGGTTAGATTCTTTCCAAGACCAGGATGCTCTGATTTGTGCCTGTAAATAAAGGAATTATTTTACCTTGAAAAGGCTTGAAAGACTTCCATTTTTAGTTAGCACTAGGTAAACAGTCAATAATATTGAACTATATGGAGAAATGTGGCGTGTTGCATTCCTGTGCTGATGTTAATTTAGCTGTGGACTGAAACAATTGTCCTTTTGAACTTGAAACTCAACCGAGATACACATTTTCTGGAGGAAATAATAAATAATGCCTTATTTAGAAATGCATGTGCCACACCCAAGAGCTTAGAAATTATATATATTAATGGCTGATTTTTAAACACTTGGGTACAGACATTGAGCATGTAGTAAGCAAATAACTGCAGTAGCAGCAGGTGATTTTTGAAAGTGAAGGGGCATACCACTTGCTCTGTGTCCAGCCAGTAAGCAAAGTGAGCACGCTCAACTTCTAGGAAGGTTTCTACTGGTTCTCTTCCCCAAGAAAAGTTTCGAAAAAAATGAGGACAAATTGTGTGTTTTAAAGTACAATTTTTCACATAAATTTGCTCAAAACCCACAGGCTTTGAAAGACTGTCATTAAATATTGATGTACTATAATGCAGTCATGTCAATGAAGCCTGATGCTCCCCTGGAGTTGGCCCAATTTATTTTTAAAATGTTGCAGTGGGTGCTACCCTATCTCAATAATTACCGCCATTGTGCAAGGGCCCGGCATTATGCCATGGGTATTGTTTATTCAAAGAATTACATCCAATATGCCACCACCAGCATTTTACCATGGCATCCCTTATTCCAAGACTTACATCTAGACTGCCAACACCGACATTTTGCCATCGGTGCAAGACGTACAACGTTGGGGTTATCATTGAAGCAGGACGGCGAGGAGAAGGCAAGAGAGCGGCGATTTTAATTATTTGGGGAGGGTGGAGGGCTGGCTAACTACGCTCCGCCACGGAGACATAGTTTTGCCTGAACTCCGTGTTTGCAACGGAACGCGGAGTAGGCAAAACTACCTAAACTCCGCTGGCGGATCGTAGTTACCCGACCGGGGTTAAAGAGGTTACACTATTTGGCCAACATTAATGCCTGAACATCAATTGGCATAAGACTCAGATGTTTCCACTCACCAGTGTGACCACCCCCACACAGACTGACTACTCCATTGAATGGATTGCAGAACCTGTGCGCTACCTAGGAATCCAGGTTCACACAGACCCAGAGGTAATACTGCGGGAAAATTATGGGCGCGCAGTGCAAAAACGGAGACTCCATTGACAAGTGGATTAGACTCCCATTATCTCTCATAGCTCGCGTAGCCTTAATGAAAATGATAGTTCTCCCCCACTTCCTTTTCTTATTCTCTAACATCCAAATTATATTGACTAAGTCGTTTTTTTTTTAAATCTCCGCACCCTGCTAGAATGGCTGGCATGGGCAGGGAAGCAGCCCCGGATAAAATGGGACACGTTAACAAAAAGCTACCGTGAGGGTGGTCTAAACACCCCCAATTGAGAAGGATACTACAGAGCCGCACAGGTACTTCATGCCCATTACTGGATTCATGGCCCCCAGGAATTACCACATTTATACATCGAAAGAAACATGGTCAGCTTTATTCCACTGCCTAAAATAATAGTTAGCGGAACTCAGGGGAGTTCCTGTGGTATAGTTCTGAAAGGATGTACGAAAACCCAAATGAAGAACATGGCAGTTGCCCAGCACCTTACACACTTATACTGACCCAGATGGCCAGTTGAATAGTGCGACTGGTTCCCAATGTGCGAAGATAGGGCAGTCATACAAACACTTCACAAGCTACAAATTATGCGGATGGGGGATTTCTTTCATGAAGGCGAAGTGAAAACATGGGAGCAAATACTAGCCTCAGACTTCAACATGGTTAGACGGGTGCTACGTGTTAGTCTGAGGATGACATGGCAGAACCAGAGGAAGTGAAGGTACTAACATTTCTACTTGAGGCCACCACTCCGCAGCGCGGCATTACAATGCTATATGCGTTCAGCAAGAAGAGTACCAACCTGACTCTGCATAAAACTCAGCTTGAGTGGCAAGAGGAGCTGGTCATAGAATTTACAGAGGCACAATGGGCACGCTGTTACGCAAACACCAAGTCCATCTCACAAAATGGGCGACACAGGTTGATACATGACAAATATCTCCACAGGGCATACTATACCCCATCTTGATTACACAAGTATGGTCTGATTGAAGATGACAAATGCCCGAGATGCAGGGCTGGGAACGCAGGTTTCATTCACTTGGCTTAGGAATGCCCAGGCGTCTGAGCAGTCTGGAGGGATGTATTCTCAATCCTAATGCAGATGTTGGAACTTCCAATTCCAGAGACACCTCAGGTGGCACTACTAGGCTATGACAAAGACGTACATAAATCAGGACGCAAACTGGCGGCTATTAGCCTATTATTAGTGAAACGCACAATAGCAATGAATTGGATGCGGGGGCCGCTGCCCAAGATATCAGACTGGCAATCAGATTTGGCTTATTGCTCCACGCAATCAGACAATTACAATGCCCTAATACCAGAAAAATGCAGGCCTAAAGACATATGGGGACCATACCAGACTTATATGGCACGTAGTGTAACTGGTGAAGCGGAACAGGAGGGATCCAGCCAAACAGATGTAGGATAAGAGACTGGGTAGAGTGGGGGGGTTGGGAGAGTACTAAAGGTCACATAATGTACACATAGTATGCATGCGGGGAAAAGTACTAACAATTTTACAGATGCAGGCACCTGTCGATGGAAGACACAAACAGAACAGCAGTGTAAACAAGTGGTGGTGAGTAGTATTACTATCGAACTGCCCACAATGTATTATTATGTGATATTTGTGACGGTATGTGATATTTTGTTTATATATAATGTGCTGCTTGTCTGACTGTAAGTAATGAAAAACCTATATAAATAAAGTTTAAAAACTAAAGTAAAAAAAAAAGAAAGAAAAAGGACATGGATGGTACCGAAAAATGCACCCACAAACTTCTGCCACTCTGAATTAGGGCTGGATTATATAGAGGACCGTGTTGGCCTTGCTCCTCTGTTTTTATGGGTAAAGATTTGACTATCTGAAGATTTAGCCTTCTCAAGTGATATCATCAGGGACTGTCTGGCTGTCTCTACTGCTGATAAGATTACCTGGTTTCATTACCTGAAATGTGCACTGCTCAAGATTGTCTTACGGGACTTTTATGAAAACCTCAAGAATATGACCTCAAAAGTCAAAGACAGAATTAAAATGGCCTTTTCTATCAGGGCTAACAAGCATCACCGGCAGTAGCAGGAGCATTTTGGAATGATGTGTCCTGTGGGGATAGTCCTATGGCTAATCATTTACAATTTTACTTTAGTACTAACTCACAAAATAGACTTTACCTGATAAGGTTAGAGTTAGGCACAGTGCACTTTTTGGCAGCATTTCCACGTGAAGGAGGGTGGTCAGATCAACTCATCCCATGTCCCTGTGACAACTTATCCAAACAAAGCACTTTTCACTTTATATTATTTCGAGCACTTTAACAAACACCAAGAGTCAGGTTTTTGCTCTCACTCTTGAGAAAGCAACGCCCCTTTACATATAAAAAAGGCATGAGATACTCATTGGCCTCCATTGACATCTGCACTGCTGTTGTAAATTTTTTTAGAGGGCCCCTCGTCATTAGAAAACACTATGGGCAAGATTGTTAGGGCAAAGATGATCTAACCCACTGATGCACAATGTTTGAACAAGGTCTACAACTAGGGCTGTTCTATAAAACCCTCTTAGGGTTGTATCTCTCTTTTACATTCCTGTCTACATGAATGGTTTGAATGCTGGGTTTAAATCTCTGGTACAAGGACTCTCATTGTCAGAATTTACCAAAATACTTTCATGATGATTGTAATCTATGGAAGATATTCAACAGTCCAAAGTTCCATAATACAAAAATTCATCTGTTCTGTATAATAATCGAAGGAGCATCATTTTATTTTAGACATCCTATAGGGTCACTCAGCTGCCCTCATTTGAAAATAATATAGAAAGTCCGGGTGACATAGCGGACCCTAAGGAGCACCTTTTTAAGGTTTCTCTTGTTGAGGTTTTCGTCCCACTGGTTCTGATCATAGGTTTTGGGGCAGCATATTCTTAATTGATGTATTATGACTGGAGTTTTCCATTTAATATTTTATACAGACATTGAGATGCGTTGTATATCTATGAATTTTTACATATTTAACATATTTTTATACTGTGCACTTGTATGGTTCATCGAACATAAATAAAGTTGAATGACACTCGTGCACATGTGCATAAACATTGAAACCTGGCACTTGTTCAGCAAATGTAGCAAACTTGAGTAATTGAAAGTTAACTTTGGAAGAGAGAGTAACAGTTATTAAAACCATTTTGCCTCGCATATTTGTTTGCCTAGGTGTGATTTTTTCCTCCCAAAAGACCGCAACTGACTAAAGTCAGTTTTTCAGAGCTCAGTTTTTATAATTATTTCGGGTAATCTAGGGGAAAACGTGCAAATGAATGTCACGGTCGTCCTAAAATAAAGCGTCTCAGGAGGTAGAGGAACAAATAGTAAATTGTGAGCTCAACCTGGATTTAAATTTCATAACAAGAACAAGCTTTAAATAGCCCTTCACACCACTCATACGCCTTATAAACAACATACACTAATAATACCCAATTGAATTGCACCTAATGCATGTACCATACACAGAGGGAACGCTGAGATTCCTTTGCTAGGACTGAAACAAGAGACTTGCAGAACATCACAGCAAGCGTTTAACTCAAAGGCATATTTTATGTCCTGTGTTGTGTTCAAATAATGAAAATACAAGATTTATTTTAAAAATGAATTTAAAAATGCTCCCTTTATTGGAAACTAGGGTGAGGGCGGTTGGAAGAGTTGGAACATAACATTAAAGAAACAAAATGGCAAAGCTTGTTGCCTGAGTTTCTGATTCAATCTGTCAAGGTGATGAAGAAAGACAGTTTTATTTTAGGAGCTGATGGTTCTGCATGGATAAAAGCTACTTTAAGATTTCTACATGGAAGATTGTTTCACATTCTTTGCAAGTCACAGAGTGTTCAGTAAACTGGCAGACAGTTTTGTGGTTCAGAACATCCAGAAAAAAAATACAAACTGACAAATAGAGTGTCTTAAAAATCATCTACAGAAATACTGCTCCAGTGGGTGCAGGTTTATTGTTATTAGCTCCAGTAGGGTGGTATGTTTGTAAACAATATTTAGGACACAATATTTTTGGCATGCGATATTTAGTTTTAGTATTCTTGTGCCATACTGACAGGAAGTCCGTAGTGCTTTGTGCAGACCAGAGAACCTCTGCAACGCTAGCGACACGTGAGGAACACAAACAGGGCTGGACTAGCCGTAGCGGGCACAGGTCATTTCCCCGGTGGGCTGCCAGGGTGGGGGCCGGTCTTCCACCACTGGGGGGCCGTTTTTGATACTGAGGGCCAGTGTTTTCCATGCACACCTCACCCCCCCCCCCATATCCCCCCTCAGCGACAGGTCCGACTCAATTGCTAGGGCCTGTTTGCTTTCCCAGTAAGGCCCTGGTGAGGAATGATGGAGGAAGGTGTGTAAACACGGAGGCTATGCGGTAATTGATAAAATAAAGATAATCATGGTCTGGAAAAAGTAAAAAGAAACACTGGTGGGAATTCAGGGACGACACACACACTCCAAAACAACGCTCATTCCTGTAACTTGACCACCAAGGAGCACCATCTGGAATCTAAAAGCCACAGGGCACAACTGTCCAGCCAGACACCCCCACAGTAACAGCAGCAGTTCACCAGAAGACTGTAAGGGCACCAGGCCAGTTTTTGGGCAGCACTGCCTACCCAACACCATTAAATAAAGACTTGAGGCGCATGACCCCGCTGCAGGACAGTGGTGCACTCGACAGGTGGCCCCAAGTAAAACTGATTAAAAAATATGAAACAATGAAAGATCAGGCCAGTAAAGATCCTCCACCGCCCCCAGTATCCACGAACTGCCTAATTGTAATCACCTCCATTAAAAGGGTATGGGTTGCCCATGAGCAACACAGCTCGGCGGGACAACTTCAGTTGAGCATATTGTTGATTTAGTGCCATGTTAAAGACCAGCCACCAGTATTTGGCTGACAACATAGTACACCTCCATTCAGCACCATGAAAGGAGTGCTTGAGAGAGGTTAAGGGGCATGTTTGCAAAAAAACATCAGAGCACGGAGCTGTGCCAAAACCAGCAGTGCTACACTCCGACATTTTAAAAATGCGGGGATGCGCCATATTCACAAGTCTATGGTGCATCACTGTTTTTCCCCTAATGCTCCCGAAAAAAAGCTGCATAGTGCCAGCGCAGGCACTTTGCCGCCATGTTGCAAGGGTGCCTGTGCTGCAGGGGCGATTGTTTATGTACAGGAAGGGACACCTTCATCCACATAAACAATCATTCATGAGCAAAATAGGAGACGTAATCAGTGATTCCTCCTCGTATCGCCATTCTAACGCATGGCAATCTATGGCATTAGAATGGCGCTGTTTTTGGCGCTGCCTTAGCCTTGTAAATCGGGGCAGCATCCAAAAGCAATGGGTGTTGCAGTGGAACGCCCACAGCAACACTCATTGCACGCCCACATTAAGTGCCGTTCGCCACCTTGTAAATATGCGAAATGACGCTACGCCACCGGAGCATCACAAAATGTGACGCTCTGGTGGCGATAGGGGCTTGCCTTGTACATATGCCCTCAAGTGTCACTGCAAAAACACAACGAGCTATCAGCACCAAAGCCATGGAACGACAACACAAAAAACAAAGAAAATGCAGAAAGACCTCAGCGGTAATGGCCAGTGCAAGCACTCAGCAATATCCCCTACAACAGCACCCGCCATCCCTGCACCTCATACTATACAGCAGGACGAGCTGAGCAGTTGGCACACCACAGTTGTCCTCCACCAATACAGCCAGCTCTCAGCAGCACTGCCACCGAAAAAGGCAGCAAGCAGTGCCACCAGCCAGCCATCACAGACCCTCAAGGAGCGGGTCAGGGGGCAGGTGAAGTTTGGTGGCACAACTCAAGATCAAATATATGCAAATAAGACTCCTAGTGCAATGAGAACTCACATAATGATGACAATGCCCCAATGGACTGGAACAATACTGGGGAACTTAAGTGAAAGTAACAGAATTTTAGAGATATGACAAAGTCAAGTTAAATTATGCTGATTGCAATTAAAAAATAAGCTTAAAAACAATTAACAGAGTGTGACACGCATATACATAAAAAAGAAAATAATTCAAAATACATCAGAAAAGTTACCAAACAGATATTAAATGTGAAGGTGATGGCGTTACACAACAAACGACCCACATAGTAGCAAATCATGGGATTCAGTGAACTCTCCAAAAAACATGAGGACCAGGCTACATCTGGTAAATTAAACATTTCTCAACCTGGGTGTGCCAAACGAAATCTATAAAAAGTGCAAAAAGTACATTAGTGTTTAAATTCAGCTTTTTCACAAGGACAAACATTCGAAGGTCCACAGGAACTTTTGGTAACGACAGCATATAATATTAGTCAGTTGATTGAAGATTTTCATCATGATGAAGATATTTGCATACTGGGATGTGTTTGTAAGTTCATCCAGTGGCGGCTCCTCTGTTAAGACGGAGGAACATCTCTCCACTAAAAAATTGCCCCCAAAGATAGAAAAGAAAATGGTAACAAAGTTCATTTATTACCATTGTAATTTTTAAACTCCCATCCTGAGCCGAGCATCAGGATGGGGGTGGTGGCACTTTCTGATTTCTGTTGCTGCTAGTCAGGCAGCAGCAGAAAGCAGTGATAGGCAGGGCACTTAGGTTTAAAGTGCGCATGTATTTTAAACCGGCCATCTTGTGACAGCCAGACAGAAATGCACAGTTTAAACCTCTCTAATCCAGCGGTCTTAAGAGAGCTGGGTTTGAGACAGCATAGGGCTCCAATGCCCTCGGGAGCGGGAAGAGAGGCTGCTCCCTCCAGTCCTGGTGCTGCTCTCATTCAGCATGAGAGCAGCCCCCTTCTTTTTTTAAGTTTGAGTTTATTAGTACCAACAAGAAAAAGAACAGCAATACAATGATTATAAAAAGTCCAAGTTAACATAAAGATTAAAAAGGAAGCTAGAATATATAAAGGTTATAACTATCATGCTGTGTGCAGAGGAAAATATACATATTATAAAACAATAAAGGAAGGGGTGGGGGAAAGGAACAATATACAATTACTTTATAATACTAAGAGTAATAAGATGATAAATGATTAAACACTGTAAGCATAATAGAGAGAAAAGCTACATAACATATTATAAATATAAAGGCATAAATATCTTCTAATAATCTAAAAAAGAGATAACAGGGTGAAATTAAGGTGGCTTCGGTACATCGTCTGATACAGTAATAAATTTAGCAGCAGAGGAGGCAGACACATAAATATGTCATTAATGGTAGCCATAATAGATCCCTTTTAATCGCCAAAGATATCGGTGAAACATAATTGGTGTCTAATCCATAGTGAAAACACACAGCATGCCACCAGGATCTAAAAGTATCTTTGTCTGCTCGTTTCCAGTTTGAGGTTATAACATGAAAAGCAAAAGCTAACAAAACATCTAACAATCTAAAATGTGATGGTGACTGAGCCCATTGGGGTGACAGAGTCATTATGAAAATATTGATTAAAGAAAAAGGAACATTAACTGTGAAAATCTTCTTGATTTGGGTCCAAACCAACTGCCAAAGCTGGTGGATAGGAGGGCATGCAAATAAAATGTGTTTTAAATCGGCAATAGAACAGGAACAAGACCAACATGCAGAAGACACCTTTGATGAAAAAGACGCTAAAGTCACTGAGAAAATAACACCCGTTGGTAAACAAAATAAAGGGTCTGTGTGGTATTTGCAGCTTGTGAGGATTTGTGAATCTTAAACCATAACTTATCCCACGTACTAGTTGGCCAACAATGTAATAAATCTTTTTCCCAGGCCTATTCAGTCTTTGATTTGAGTCTGTCTGGGGACAATTGTAGGGATTTGCATATAGTGGATGAAGAAGGAGAAAGTGTCTAATATTGGAGAAAGAGTAGTGCACTTAGCGGGGGAATTGTAAGTGCTTGGTAATGTATGAAGATATTGCTAGAGGGAGGGACGTAAAAGATCATATTGCTACCTAAAGTTAGCTGGGAAAGGAAAATTTGTTTGGAGCTCAGTAAATGATAAGGGTTGATCGTCAGCTAGAAGTTGAGATAGCCAATGCAAGTCCTTAGATCGCCAATTCTTCCAATATATGGTACGATTTTTAATTCGTAGCAACTTATTATGCCAAATGGATTGTTTTTGATAGGAAGTAACTGAGAGGTGTGATGATGGTAAGAGAGGAGCCAAAAGTTTACGTGATTGGGAGATGATGGGAGAACGTAAGCAGGAAATAGTAGTAGTGAAATCTAGGATTTCTTGAAAATCAAAGGGGGAAATAAGGAATTTCTCTTATTTTATCCAAAATGGAGGAGGTAAGGGGAGTTCAAAGCAGAGTTATCGGGCAGCCTGTTTTAGGGAAAAGGCAGTGATAAGTTTTGAAATCGGAAAACTAAGGCATCCACTAGGTTATCCTTTTTTAAAGAGGACAAAGCTTTGCGAGGGGTTTTGTCTTTCCAAAGCAATTTTGTTAAGAGAGAATCAATTTTCTTAAAATAATACCCATGAATGTGAACAGGAATCATGGAAATAATGTAAAATAGCAGAAGGCTGAGCTTCATTTTAATCAAATCAATTCGACCCCACCAAGAGAGGAAAAGTGGATGCCGGTGTACAATAGTATCATTTAATGTTTTAATAATGTAATCAAAATATAATTTTAATGTCTCAGGAATTGTCGGAGAAAACCACAAGCCCACATATTTTAGTTTAGCCATGAAAAGCCTGTGTGATCAAAAAGATGTTTATGACATAAACCATTTATAGGTAACACTTCACACTTATTGGTATTAAGCCTATATCCTGTTAACTGAGAAAATATAGCAACTTGTTGAAGGAAAGGAGGGAGAGAGGTTACAGGGTTAGAGCAATATAAGAGAAAGTCATCAGTGTAAACAGACATTTTAACCTGATGAGGACCAAATTGGAAACCTGAAATACAAGCATCCAATAAAGGACAGACACCCTTGCCATGCCCCCCTAAGCAAAGGAAAGTAATTTGAGATCTTACTGTGGGACTTGGCCCTTTTTGGCTAAAGTTCCCTAAACTTTTTGCTTTCTCCCTAGACCTTTTTTCTAACATGGTGTTGCCAACTTAGATGCTTTTGACACTTTGTCACTGCTAAACAGTGTTAAAGTGCAAGTGCTCCCTGTATAAAGTATAATGGTAATTGGTTGTCCATGATTGGTATATTTGCCTCCCTAGTAAAGTGCATTATGTGTGTCAGGGCTGGTAATGCAAATGCTACTAGTGGGCCTGCAGCACTAATTGTGCCACCCACAAAAGTAGCCTTAATAAGGGAACTCCGGCCTGCCATTGCAGTGCCTGCACGCAGTGTATTAAACTGCCATGTTGTTCTGACAAGTGCACCCACTTGCCAGACCTTACCCTTCCCTTTCTATGCACATCAGACACCCCTATGGTAGGTCCAGGGTACCCCCTGGGCAGGGTGCAGTGCATGTGAAAGGTAGGACATGCACTAAGGTGTGTACTATGTCCTGATAGTGAAATAATCTCTATTTCACTGTTGAAAGGCCATCTTGCCCATAGAATAGAATGGGAAGGCGGTGTACTATGTTTTCCAACCTATCTTCCCAAAGGCTTAAGATGGAGAGGTGAAGTTTAGTATGCCTGAACTCACAATGCAGAAACACATCTTTTTATGAAGATGGTTTTTGCATTGTGTGTTCCTAAGCCACTCTTTTAGAAGTGGCTGGGTTTTTGTGCTCTAACATTTCTGTGTGTCTCTGTCTGGTTGTGGATTGACTGTCTGGATTTGAAAGCGATAGGATCTGGGGAATGTCTTGACCCAGGGGAGGAGGTGAGACAGCAACAGGCTGACCTGCATCTGGTGTGTAGGTGGAGGAGTAGCCCCTAGAGGTGAAGAGGCCTGGGTTGCTGCTATAAAACAATTGTCCCATCTCGTGCTGGGTGATTAACTATGAGAGCTGAAGCCCCTGTACTTTGGAGAATGGCTTGATCAAGATTGAACAAGACTGGAGCTACGTCGTGGTCAAGAGGAACCTTTGCCAAGGATGAAACAACTGAAGAGACTGAAGGAAAGCACTGACCCTTGCTGTGTGTTCTGGGGCTGGCCTGCAGTTTGCTGTTTTAACGTAGGAAAGGCTAAAGGGACTTTGCTGTGTGCTGTGTCCCCCTGCTTGAAAGGACTTTGCTGCGCTGTGTCCTGAAGTAACTTATCCCCAAGGGCTCGAGGTGAGTTTGCTCCCTGTTGCGGAAACTCAGGAACACAAACGTTTCCAGGAGAGTCTCCGCGGTGCTGTGTGTGCGTGCTTGTTGCAGCCTGAGGCCCTCGTAAGTTGTGCCCTGTGATCGTGGGCACCATGAGTCCAAGCAAGGATCAGCGATGCTGTGTGTGTGTGCTTTGTGCAGCTTGAACCCTTTGTGAGGATTGTCCAGTTATCATGTGTACCGGAATCTAAGTGAGCCTCATCGACGCTGTGTGCATGTGCTGTGTGCACCGTGAGACCTTCGTGAGGATTGCCTTGTTAACGTGCACCAGAGTTAAAGTAAGTCTCAGCGACGCTGCGCTCATGATCTTCGTGCAGCCTGAGACCTTCATGTGGAGGGCCCGGTGATCATGCACCCGAAGCTCAAGGGAGTCTCAGCGATGCTGTGTGTGTGTGCCCTGTGGCAGCCTGAGATTTTCGTAGCAGTAGCGGCCTGGACCGGCAGCCCCGGAGGAGCTGAGCAGCTGGCCCGAGCCCGCCGTTGCCAATTCACAAAGATTGCATCGGAGGCCCAGCAGCTGGACGAGGAGAGGAGAGTGAGTTTGCGCCCCCCAGGTAACATGTGTCGACACCTGTGGTGGGGTGCGGGCTTGGAGGGAGACGCTCTCGGCCTCTCTCTCGTTCCGGTAGAGCGAGCCTCTGCTTCGTGGCCCGTATTGCCAAGGGAGTGGCAGTACCGGGGCCGGAGTGCGGAGCTGCACTTTTTGATTACACCATCCCCGTGTTGGGGGCAACTGTTGACAGAGGCTGACTACGAGTCAGTAGGAGTGGCAGAGAGGCCGCCTAAGGCACCGTGATCGGTGCCGGAGTATATTACGCATTATTCAATTTCTGCATAACGGAGTACCTGACTGTCGTATTACACATAGCATCATTTTTCAATAATGGAGTACCTGATTAGTACCTGATTAGTGTATTACGCATTGCATTATTCCTGCATAACAAACTACCTGATTAGTATATGACACATGGCATTATTTCTGTATAACAAACTATCTGATTGTTGTGTGACGCATTGCATTGTTTCTGCATAACAAACTACCTGTTTAGTGTATTACGCATTGCCTTATCTCTTCATAGCGACGTGCTTGGTGGGTGTATTACACATTGCATTAATTTTACATTGCACAGTGTCTGATTGCTATGTTACGCATTGCATTATTTTTACATCGCAAGGTGTCTGATTGCTGCATTACGCATTGCATTATTTTTACATTGCAAAGTGTCTGATGGCTGCGTTACGCATTGCATTATTTTTACATCGCAAAGTGTCTGATTGCTGCGTTACTCATTGTATAACATGGTATTAGGATTACAGGGGAATGTTTAGAAGAGCTCATTAATATCGCCAGAACTTACAAGGGCCGGCTGGTGGGCTAACAACCGGCCAGGAGAAATGGTACACATACTCATATGTTGGATTTATATCTTGTGGTCTTATCGTATATCTTTGTATATAAAATGTATAGAGTCTATTTGTGGTGTCATCATTGGGTTGCTGTGAACGTGGGTGCAAATACTTTGCACATTTGCCTTGAAGATAAGCCTGTCTGCTCGTGCCAAGCTACCAAGGGGGTGAGCGGGGGTTATCTCAGTAGGTGACCTTTCTTTCCCTGTCGTGGAATCGCGGGTCCCTATTTGGCCTAAGGTACCTACCCCAGCCAACCAGGGATCCCGGGTCTAACACTTACCATTAAGAAAAATTGAGGCTTTCGGAACAAAATATAATAAGGAAATTAAACCAATCAATTTAGATGGAAAACCAACCCATCTTAATGCATGAAACATAAAATCCCATCCAATCCTATCAAAAGTCTTTTCTGCTTCCAAATCAATAGCAGCAATAGGGTGATCTAAAGATTTTGCCTTGCTGAGGACATTAAAAAAGACTCAAGAGTTGTCAGAGGCTAGTCGTCTCTTAACAAAACCGGATTGTTCAGGGCCTATAAGATCAGGCAGGATGGGGTCAATGCGTAAAGCCAAATCTTGGCAAAGATCTTGTAGTCGGTAACTATTGACTAGGAGATGGGACGGAAATTCTTACAAAGGGAAAGGTCCCGATTATCTTTTGGAATTAGGCAAATCATAGCTTCTTGGGAAGTGCCCTGAGATGTACCTTAAATAATAAAAGAATTGAATTGAATAAAAGTAAAAAGATTGGGTAGGAGGAAGCTTGCAAAATGATCCAAAAAACAAATCGACAGTAAAGCCATCAGGCCTAGGAGCCTTGCCTTGCCGTAAAACCAAGACTGCATGAGTAATTTCCTTTCAGGAAATATTGTTTCCGAATGAGTCAAAATCAATATGATGGGAGATAGTGTCATTTCCTTTCCCTCCTCCCCACTTCCTGTTGGCACGCCCGCTCAGTGGTCGGTTACGCACCAGTTTTTTTACCGGCTCAGCCTATTGAAGATCAAGCTGGGTTGGATGCGCAGCGGTTAGATGGACGCTGGCTCATAGGTACTTGAACGTTGACACATCCTCCCGCTTAAAGCTCGTTGGCATAGCTGCTAACAGTTATTGACTCACTAGCCCCCTTTAAGGAGCACAATGTAGGCAGAAAAAAGCCCACTGCCCCTTGGTTCTCAGAGAGGCTGAGGAAACTTAGATAGTCCTGCCGCAACCAAGAAAGGATCTGGCGTCGAGATCTCGATCCCGCTGTAAGAGACCTTCACAAACAATAACTAGTGGAATATAAAACGCTATTAAAGAGGAGTAATCATCCGTCTACTTGCGACTGACAGCATATCTTGGATCCTCTAGGGAACTTTTCAATGTAATCAACTCCCTCTCCTCGCCTCCGGTCTCTGCTAACACAGGCAGCTCGCAGGATCTTTGCGACAGAATGGCCACATTTTTTCATTCAAAGATTACAGAAATATATTCTTCCCTGGAAAACCTTAACTCTGAGACATCCAAAACAGCCCCCTCAACTAGCCACTCTCCTCTTAACTCCCCTACAGCCCACCAGGAGGCAGTTAATTTACCTTCATTCCCCCTCTGTCTCAGGAGCATACAGATTGCCTCCTGGGGGAATTACAACCGGATCCCCTCTGGAGTCCTGCCCCCTGAAGATCATGAAATTAGGTAGGTAGATGATTGTCCTTTACCTTACCTCCATACTTAATGTAGCCATTTCATCAGGACAGTACCCCATCACTTGGAAAACTGCGGTGGTCAAACCACTATTAAAAAAGGACACCCTATATCACACTGAATTGAAAGATTATCGGCCTATCTCTCTGGTCCAACTCCCCGCAAAAACCTTGGAGAAACACCTCAATCTCCATCTTCGCTTCTACTTGGATGAACATCGTTTGTTTGATGGCTCTCAGCATGGTTTTAGAAGTGGCCACAGCACTGAGACTGCACTTACCTCTGCAATTAAAGAACATTTAAACTCAGGTTGATGCAGGGCACACCTCTTTACTAATGCTCTTAGACCTCACTGCAGCCTTTGACATCATCTCCCCTCTGAGACTGATTGATCGTCTTAAGGAAATTGGGTTCACAGGCTCCGCTCTGAAGCTTCTTGCCTCCTTTCTTACTGATCGATCACAAACAGTAACACTGGATCAATTCTACTCAAATGCTAATCACATGTTCTTCAGAGTGCATCAGGGCTCCTCATTGAGCTTGACTCTGTTTAACATATATGATGCCCCACTGGCCAAGGTAATCAGATCCGTTGGGCTGGAGGCGCTGTCTTATGCTGATGACACACAAATTGCTGTATCTCTCATCAATAGCTTAGAGGTGTCCGCAACATATTTTAAAAATTGCATGCAGGCAGTGGTCTCCTGGATGGTAGATAACTACCTTAGACTCAATGGTTATAAAACAGAGGTCTTGGTCTTTAGTAGCCAACAATCCATATGGTCTCATGCTTGGTGGCCTGAAATGCTCGGTCCATGCACCTGTCCAGGTCCCACAGCACAAAACCTTAATGTTATAGTTGACAGCTCCCTTTCCTTTGACCCCCAGATCAATCGAACGGTTTCCACTTGTTTTGGACTCATTAGGGTCCTGAGGAAGATCTCTCCATGCCTTTCTTTTTCTTCTCAAAAGCGCGCAGCTGTCACCCTGGTCTTGTCCAGACTAGATTATTGTAATGCCCTATATTTGGACATCAATAAGGGATCCATTCACAAACAGCAGCTAGTACAGAACGCAGCGGCCAGGCTGGTGATGGATCTTCCTAAATTCCACCCAGTCTCTGCATCTATTTGCAAGCCGCTCTGGCTTCCTTTAGGCCAGAGAATCTTATTTAAAGCCCTTGGCCCCTCTCACAAAGCCTTCTATAACCTAGGCTCCAAAGGCATTAAAAGACTTTTCCAACGATCTGTCCCTACCAAGCAGATAAGATCGGCCAGTAAAAACTGGCTGGTAGTTCCTAGTTTCAGGAGAGCCAGGTGAGGAGGAACAGCTTTCTCTGCTGCTGCTTCTAATCTCTGGAACACTCTCCTGCTGTCAATCTCCAGACAAGAGTTCCACTCTCTTTTCTGCAAGAGCTTGAAGACCTGGCTCTTTACCACCTAAGTGTTGGGAACCTCTATGTACCTACGACCTCGGGCTCTATCCGCAGTGCCTTGACGCCTTTGGGCAAAGTTTGCGCTTTATAAGACTAATATTCATTCAGGGAGGAGAAGCAATGGATTGGAAATAAGTGGATAAATCTGACTGTTCTCATTGTATTTCTGGAGAATATAAATTTGTATTAAAGGAAAAAATTTCATTTAAAATATAACTGTCTCTAAAAATAGCAATCCCCACGTTATCTTGTAAGAATTCTATTCTAGTTCTGTCTTTTCTCATTTTTAAATAATTAGCTAACAATTTCCCCATTTTATTTTGAGCACCATTATAGTGAGTACTACTGTTCAGTAAGTAAGAGGATGCAGCATCCGTAGATAATCTGTTAAAAGTGAGTTTAGCGTCAATAAGATTTTTCAAGGAAGACTCATTATTGGAGTGATAATAAGTATAGTCTAGCTTGTTTAATGTTATTAAGTAATTGAGTAGATTGGGCATCAATAGATTGTTTCTTTTACAAAACAAAATTCATTTTAAAACCCCTAGCGAGCGCCTGGAAGGAGTCCCAGATCGTAGCGAAAGAAGACTCTAGGGTTGAGTTGATAGCAAAAAATTTGAAAACAAAGGAACTGAATTGGTCAGTAAATTTAGGGTCTACGAGTAAGGAGTTATTAAAGCTCCATCTACCTGTTTGTGATGAGAAGGGGATAAGGTCCAGATCAACATGAACTGGTGCATGGTCTGATATTCAAACGATCATATTTCTGATGTTGAGCTAAGGATTTACTCAGAAAAAGGTAGTCAATACGAGATTGTGAGTGGTGTGGGGCTGAATAAAAAGTGTATTCCCGGAGATCTAGATGGAAGAGTCACCAAACATCAACTAACGATTTATGCCGTATTGTAGAAGTAAATTGTGAGTGCATTTTAGTATGAACACACTTAACTGTCAAGTGCCTGTCTAATATGGGTCCATGAATTTGATTGCAGTCACCACCAAATATAATGAAATAATCATTATCATATAAGAGCAATTTGTCAGAGGTTTTTGTCCGGAAAACCTTATCAACAGAGACTGGACCATACACATTAAAATAACTAAGGGTATATTATCAATAAGGAGTTTAACAATAACCAAACGACCTTCAGAATGATTCTTTTATGGCAAACAATCAGGACCCCATTTTTCTTTCCTAAAGCAGGAGAAGTAAACACATTACCCACCCAACATTTCTTCAGCTTGGAAGCCTCAGGCTCCGAAAGATGAGATTTCTGAAGCAATGCAATATCGTTTTTTTAATTTAGCTAGATGAGATAACTCCCGTTGCCTTTTAATAGGGTTACCTAACCCTTTAACATTTCAAGTAGTAACCTTGAATGTAAAATGAAAATAACATAAACAATCAACATGCCTACAGTAGCAAAATTGAGATCAGGAAAAAACAAATATGAAAGGGAAAAGGAATAGAGATAGAACTTTTGTATGATAAGAAGAGGAAGGAAAAAATGAGTGATGTAAAAAATAATAGGAAGAAGAAAATGATAGAAAAGAACCATATTAGGAAACGCCAAAAAAGGCGAAATACAACAAGAAACAAAAAGACAGTACAAGTCATACAAATGACGACTGAAGAACATACCTACAAACAAAAAGACGAAATGGGGGTTGCGACATCAGAAGACAAAGACAACAGCACTTGAGCTCCACTGAACGTCAGGGCAGCATGAATTGAATAAGGACATCAGCATACAGAGGAGACCATATGGGAAACAGGAAGCAAGAAATACACCAGTACTAGAAAGAAGAAAAGAAAATATGAATAAAAAAAAATTAAAGAGAAAGAAGCAAGGGAAAAAGCAACTTAAAAATTATGCAAGAGGAAAACAAACATTCAGAGCTAGATGTACGACCTTCACATTTTGCAACTCACAGATTGCATCGCTTTGCGTCTCGCAAAATGCAATTTACAACATTGTCTCTGACACTGTGAGCGATTCCTAATGGGGTCGCATTAATATTCATGAGGCAGGTGCTATATGCGACCCCATTAGAAATGGCCAGCACTCACTGGGATGGTGGCCTGCTGGGGTCAGCAGACCACCATGTGTGTGACTGCTTTTTTAATAAAGCCATTTTTTTTATGCAGCCCCTTTCCTTAAAGGCAAACGGGATGCATTTAAAATAAAAATGAAACATTTCAGTTTCGTTTTTTAAGAGCAGGCAGTGGTCCATGGGAATGAATTATACAGAAAGGAAACCAGCCCGAAAAAACTAAACAAAATAACAATCAAGTAGACTTTGAAGTATCCATGATATCAGCCCCCATGCTGTTGAAGAAATTCCTGTAATGCAGCCCACTCCTCATATGTGGGCCTATTTCCTTTGTAAGTAACCTTAAATAGACAAGGGTGAATTAGACCGTATCTGGCATTTATAGTTCTTAGTTGGGGACGGAGATCAAGGAATTTCTTCCCGCGATCTGCAGTGGCCTGAGCAACATCCTGAGGAAAAGAACAGACGATGACCCTCCCAATAGATTTGTTTTTTAGACTTGACAGCCGACATGACTTGTAGTAGGTCAGTATATTGCAAAAAGAACAAGATGAACCCACGTGATTTTGTTGAGACCCTTGGACTGAGTCTGTGAGCCCGTTGTATGTTAAGTAGAGCAGTAGTAGACATGTCTAAAATGTTAGGCACAAAAGTGTGAAATGAGACTGTCAGATTAGAACCCTCCATGTTTCCAGGAAGTCCGTAAATGCGAAGGTTAGTCCTGCAGTTTTGATTTACCAAGTCTTTAGTGTGCTTTTTGAGGAGAGTTATTTCAGACTCCTGAAAAGAAATACGAGAGCATGTAGACTGAAAAGATTAAATTTTTTGTTCCACAATGAGCATGCGTGATTCCAAAGAAGACCATTTGTCATCCAAGTGTTGCAAAGTTTTATTGATTTCCTCCATGAATGGTTTTAATGCATGAATTTCCTCAAGAATCATATCCATGGAAGCTGAAGAGGAGTGCACTGGAGACGGAGGATCTTTTTTAGGTCGTTTAGTAGATCTAACAGGCATCTTGCTTGAAAGCTGTGATTTTGGAATGGCACCTGGTAAAGGATCAGTTTTGTGAGAAGAATTGTCCTCCATGTTGTTGTTAGTAGAGTCTGAGTCAGAGTGTGTAGTATGTTTGGAGGAAACTGAAAGCTTAAGATTTCTTAATCTCCCCATATAGGAGAAAAGGAGGTTATGTAGAGCACTGTGTACGTTGTTTCAATCATGCAATAAGGAGAAGTAAAAGCAGAAGTAAACCACCGCTCTAAAAGAGTGAAGCACACAGGAATATACATAAAAGACCGCAAGGTCAACCTCCCTCTCAGGTAATAAAAATGAAGGTTCAAAAAACATTGTCTAGTATCTATATATTGGATGCCAATGACATATCAGTTATTTGTAGAGAAAAAAGTACTCCATAGATACAAATTACTGAGGAGAACAGGCTTCGAAGCCACGAAGAATAAGGCTTCTTTTACATAAGGGTAATGCCAAAAAACACAAAAAAGAAGAGAAAAAATATGTTGATACGAGGCTTGAAGCTTAGCACATTTTAAATTGCCTGTAGAAACATGAGCGCAGTGTAATTAAGCTGCCTCATAAAGAAAAGGAAAGCACTCGCCTTTCAAAATGGCGGGCGCGACCTAACTGTGAGGAGAAATCTCCTGGGGCGCTTATGGCCAGAAAGAGCACAAAAGTGGGAGTTATGCAAAGCTCCAGCGACTCACTACATCAATAGGGAGAGACGCCGTGAAGTCTGTTACCTCAGAGAGCGCTGAAGCAATCTCCAGCAACGAAAAGGCTCCTCGGTAGGTCAAGCCCAGCGCGGTCATACCATCTTGGATCGGCACCGAAACCACGCCCCCCTGTCCTGCCCCCTTCTGATGTGTTTTCAGATGTCTCTGGGTTGTACCTTTGTAGTGCTGTTCTGGTTATGGAAATATTCTCTTTTTTGTTTGGATGTTTATATTTTCGTTCAGACATCTTTAGCTTGAAGTCCTCGAAAAGAATGTTTCACATAGAACACTGTGGTTATCATTTGTTAGGATCTTTTGGAAGGCTTCTATCCTGACATCTCAGGGATAGCGCATTATCAGGAATTTAAGAATAACATTTGTTTGTAATGAACTTTTATATTCAGTGTTTTCTTCTAATATCACAGTTTTCAGTCCAAACCTCAGGACCAATGAGTACTGTAGACAACTGCAGGCCCCTGGGTATTCCTCAACACTATGCCTGGATGGAGCTCACAGAGTTTCCCTCTATGGAATTCTGCGGAGTTACTGAAAACCTCTGCATGATTCCGTGGAGTTCCGTTAGCGGACGGAGTATGATAGCATGTTTTTGAGGTGTGTAGAAAATAGAACAATCCAAGAAGGCACCTATATAAAGCCAGCCAGTAAACAACAATCCATAGAGATCTTTCAGTTTTGTAAACGTTTTTTTACAGGTTTGTTGGAAGTGGTCCTTTTTGCAGGGTTATCTCCAAACTTTTTGCTGCTTCCTCCTATTTTTTCCTGACCTGTGTTTGTTGGCTATAGGACTCTGGGCACTTTACCACTGCTGATCAGTGCTAAAGTGCATATGCTCTCTGTGTAAACTGTTATTGTGATTGGTTCTCCCTGATAGGCACTGAGTGTGCCAGGGCTTGTAAATCAAATGCTACTACTGGGCTTGCAGCACATATTGTGCCACCCACAGAAGTAGCCCTGAAAAGATGTCTCAGGCCTGCCACTGCGGTGCCTGTGCGCAGTTTGATAGCTGCCATGTCGACTAGGCAAGTGCTGTGTCCCCTGCTTGAAGGAGATCTCCAAGGGCTTGTGTATGCTTGCTTCCTGTTAAGAAGTCTCAGGGACACAAAATACTTCCTGCAAATCTGCTGGCACTGCTGGACTCTGCCATCTGTGAGTCCTACCCTTCCCTGAGGTGCCTCCTTCCAGTTACAGGGCCTCAGAGGTGGATTTTGCAGCTAATCTCTGCAAGAACCGTTGCGAAGCATCGCAAAACTGTGCAATATCTCTCCGAAACTACACCGGATGACGCGAATCCTCGCCGAGTCTCCCCGGGTGGCGCGAAGTCTCGCTGTGCCACCCCCAGCACTGACGCCGGACGGCACGATGCCTCGCAAAGCGATGCATCACCTCCGGTGTGCACCAAGTTTCCACGCATCACCCGCAGACCAGTATCGCCTTGGATTTCGACGCCTCACTTCCCCCTACAGTCCAGGTTCGACGCATCACTTCTCCTGTGTGCAGCAGAACTGTCGCCTCACCTCCCCAAGGACTCAGGAACTGACGCATTGCTGTGTTTTCTAACGCTTCCTTACGCTGCGGCTGTTTGGCCGTGTGAATTTTGACGCATCTTCGGGTACTTTGTGTAAAAGTCACGCATCCATAGTTTTCTATGGTGCAAGTTCTTGAAACATTTTGAAAGTCATATTTTTAACTGTGTATGTTGGATTTTTGTCGTTTTAGTCTTGTTTAGTTTAGAAAAAGATATTTTATTTTTCTAAACTGGTGTGGTGTCCATTTGTGGTGTTTTTACTGTGTTACTGTGTGTTGGTACAAATACTTTACACATTGCCTTTGGGATAAGCCTGTCTTCTCATGATAAGCTACCAAGGGGGGGAGCAGGGGTTATCTAAAGTGTGTTTCTCCCTTACCCTGACTAGAAGCAAGGGTCTCTATTTGGACTAAGGTACCTACCTCTGCCAACTAGAGACCCCCATTTCTAACAAGGTTAATATAGAGCGAACTTGACCGAAGCGCTTTGTGTGAGCGCCAGTGCTTCTTTTTGTTTGGTCTATCTTTAAGACATGGATAGATTCCATGATTTGCAGAGAATCACAGGATGTCAAGCTGATGCAGAGACTTGAACCTGTCTTCCCAATTCTAAAGAGGTCAACGCTAGCCGCCCGTAACGCCACATCCTCTCCCCTTTAATATGCATTACCCTGACAGAGAGTGTTACAGCACTGGAAACTAGACCTTAAAAAGTTTTTAAAGAATGTAAAAGATACGGTTTTTTCGAATGTCTGCTTGTAGACCTCAAAGTTAAAACTGAGGCTTTCTAAGTCACTTATGATATACCCTCAGCTAGGGCCTAATTCCACCTTGATTCTGAATGTAGTGAAACCTCTCGATAAGCGACGGGGCGGGTCTGGGGAAGGATGAGGGGGGCAGGTAAGGGGGAGTGTCAGAGGATTGCTGTTAGTGCAAGTGATAGCAGTTCTAATATGGTGATGTGAACCTGATTAGTGGGCTGAAGTACATACAGTTCATGTCCGTCCAATGAGACCTAGTGCAACTTCGGTGAAAAACCATGGGGCATATTATCAAGCATGGCGTTAGAATTATTGCGGCTTTAGCGGCAGAAAACTGCCGCTAAAGCAGCGATAATGGGCTTGATAATATGCCGCAGAG
This sequence comes from Triturus cristatus, assembly GCF_964204655.1. NCBI lineage: Eukaryota > Metazoa > Chordata > Amphibia > Caudata > Salamandridae > Triturus > Triturus cristatus. The sequence continues at coordinate 1,183,805,416 of NC_140592.1, read as the reverse complement.
AATTCAAATAGAAGCCCATGTTGACACCAGAACACAGGCTTTTATGGGAATTCTCGAGGGCATATTATCAAACCCATTATCGCCGCTTTAGCGGCAGAAAACTGCTGCTAAAGCGGACATAATTGTAACGCCCGTTTTTTGATAATATGCCCCCAAGTGCGATGAGGAACGGCGCTGTCAAGGGATGGAAGTCGGATGCAGAGGAATACTAAATGCGTCTCATCTTGCACTGAGCATGCATTACTGGTGGGGCGGGCAGGAAAGCGGGGGTAGCTCAGAGGCTTTCAGAAAAAAATGAAACGTGCAATTAGAGGAAACGTCCTGGGAAGGAAATGAAAATGTCGTAAAGAAAAGTACTGTTGGAAATGTGCGTTGTTCACCCTCTGCACGGAAGATGCTCATGATAACCAGTGGTCGAAGTGGGTGAGATCGGGGAGGGGGAATTCTTTTATTCTTAATAATCAAGATAGTTCATCGCTATACCAATATTACACAATCTTATGAAATCTTTAATGTGCCTCTTGGTGCATTACAATGAGAAATGCAAATGTCCCTTTATCAGAGGTCTGTTCTCTTGAAGATCCATTATCTTGATTAGTCCAATGCAAATTATGTAATTTTCAGAGATCTTCATCACTCTTTGTCTTAAATTTCTCCCACCTTTCATACCTAGAGATGGAGACCTGTCTGTCAGGAGTGGGTATCTTCTTCCTCATCCTCTGGATTTCACTGTTTTCAGACCCCAACATATCTATATTAGGGTTTTCAGAATCTTCACCAACTAGGCTGTTTCATGATGCTAGGCTTGTTTTACACCGCCCTTCTGTTCATGCAACCAGAGATCTGTGAATGCAATAAGTGTACTGAAATATTTCCAGTAAGCATAGATGCTGGCACACAGCCTGCTGGTACGATTCCATCAGGGCAACCCTTCATGGGCACAGGCCTGTACTGTCCGGGCATGGGGGCAGCTGAAGGAAGATCTCCTTGGGGTAGGGCTGTAGCATGAATAGAGCTATCCTGGATGGCAAGCAGGACACTATGGGACCCAGGGGCTGGGTGGACTACCACTAGACTCAAATCGAGCAACCGGGGTGTTGGTTCAAACCTGAATGTGGGTGGGCCTCGTCCACATGAACTCCCTGAGTTCTGAGCCCTATCTATAGACTACCTTTCTGGAGCGTGTTCTTGAGAATTTAAAGAGGAGATATTTTTTTTGAAAACATATTAAAATTTTTAAGTACCACTTGGGCAAGAGCCCGACATAATCCACTTGATAGCAAAACATCAAAGAATTAGCAGCAATGGAAATATCAATGGGTACACTTTGTATACAAAACAAACGAAAACAAACTATGAACTGTAAGCAGACGTTCCCACCTCACCTGCATCTGCAAGCAAAATTCAGTACACATATATGTCCAAGAAAAGGAAACGATGCAACATACATTTTGGCCCACAGGCTTCTCATGAGGCAGTTCCTATGGGGATTGCGAAGGAAGAGGAGGGAGATCAATGCCAAGGTATGTAGCCCACCGAGACCATATCTTTCTATGTTTTTGGGGGCAGCCCCTTGCTTGAAACACTGCCATCTCTGTACCCATACATTTATCTAGCTATTTCCGCCACTTCCCTATCGTTGGGGACGAAGTTCCCTTCCACAACTGGGCTATATCCCTCTTGGCAATGGTAAGGGCAAGAAAAAGTAAGTGTTGCTTATATTGGTTCCCTCCAATGTCCTCTGTACTATGGAGCAGGAACAATCGGGGATCATACGGCAGGTCCCAGGACAACACCTCTATAAGGCATGACGATACCCTGTGCCAAAAAGGCTGTAATGCTAAGCAGCTCCACACCATGTGGAGGAAGGTCCCTTCATCCCTGTTGCAGCGCAGGCACATGGGGGATGGCACGACACCCATCTTCCAAAGCCGAATACGGGTGTAGTACGTGCAGTGCACATACTTGAACTGAATAAGAAGATATCTGGAGGCTACTGCAGAGGCCCGAGGGCTAGCTATCGCCTCCGCCCAGTCGTCATCCGTCAGGTCAAGGATGTCATCCTGCTACGCCTTCCTTATTCTATGTAGAACCGTGGTGGAATGCGTCATCAGCGTCTGGTATATCTGTCATATTTTGTGTGCCCCGAGATCACCCATAAGAAGGAGGCCCTCAAGCGGATGAAATTCAGGGAGGTCAGCAAGATTTGAAAGCGCAGGGACCAGAACATGACGTAACTGGAGGTACCTGTAAAACTGGGTTTTGTGGAGATGAAACTCCTCCTGCAGTCGCTGGAAGGATTTAAAGACGGTGCCTCGCATAAAGTCCCCTAATGTGGAAATACCAATGTGGTTCCAATGGCGGAAACCCTTCAATGCGGCCACCTGGCGTAAATAATTACCATGCCACAGGGCATCGCCTGCGTCAGACGCATCGCCTGCGTCAGACGCATATTCCATCCCATCACTGTTCGGCTGGCGTGCAGTAAGGAGTCAAGCTTCTGACCGCGCTTTAGAGTAGTTGCAGTAGGGGAGTCCTCTCCATGGCTGCATGCTCTAACGCAAACGCCGAGTCGGTAGGTGAATTGTACCACCAATCATTGATAATTAAAAGGTGGGCCGCCACGTAATAGGAATAGACATCAGCAGCTGCAATGCCTCCACAATAAGTGGATTGTGCACATGTCTGCAATGCCACCCGAATCGCCCCTCCCCCCCATAAAAACTTATTATGGATGGCGTTAATTTGTGCAAACCACGCTCTTGGAATGTGGTATGGAATCTTTTGAAGACGGTAGAGCACCCTAGAGAGGGAGTCCATTTTGAGAATGGCAGACAAAGAGGTAGGGAGGCCCAAATAGAGGTCTCCTCGCGAAGGTTGACAAGGAGTGGGTTTATGTTGCGGGCCCATGAAATCTGCGGGAAGGGAGACACATACACCCCCAAGTATTGGAAGCCCTCTGTGGCATGTTTTATTTGAGATGCCCACGTAGTCCTAACTTGATGACCGCATACTGGGAATAGCACAGATTTAGCTGGGTTGGTGTGGAGCCCAGTATTCTGACCAAAGACCCGAAGAATTGGCAAAATACGTGGGCCTGAGATCCTAGGGTCAGTCATAAAAACTAAGACATAGTCTGCGTATAATGCAATGCGGTCCGGCTGTGACCTTGGCCAATCATAGCCTCGGGGCACCGCGTCCCTATGCACCCATGCTACCAGGGGCACGACAGCCAGAGCAAAGAGGAGAGGGGACAGGGGGCAGCCCTGCCGTGTGCCTCTACCAATGGAGAAGAAGGGAGAGCAATGACCAGCGGTGTGAACAGAGGCCATAGGTTTGGTATAAAGTAGGCAAACGTACGCTAGGAAACGTGGCCCAAATTTGATCACCCCTAGGAGTTGGAATAAGTACTCCCAGCTGAGGGAGTCGAAGGCCTTATCTATATCTGCCAAGAGTAAGGCCGCGGGCGGCCCAACTCTGGTGAACACATCGGATGTTATGCTGGGTGGCCCGGTGCGGCATAAAGCCAGATTGGTCTAAATGTACCAAGTCCTGAATGCAGGACCGCAAGCGGTCGCAAGAACTTTCCCCAGCAATTTGGATTCGAAGTTGATAAGGGACATAGGTCGATATGAGGAAGGGTCTTCTGGTAGGCAGCCGGGCTTTAAAAAGAGGACAATTTCAGCCTGATGCCAGTCCCGAGGTAGTAGTTGCTGCTTAAGAGCCTCTTGAATCGTGCCCAATAGGTGCGGGCCCAGCATAGTCACGTGAGAACGAAGAAACTCCATAGGGAACCCGTTAGGCCCCGGGACGCGACCTGAGCGCATCACATTCAATGCAGCTGTTAATTCGTCTAATGTATTAGGGACATCCAATTGGTCTCTTATCTGATCAGATAGCTGCTGGGGGGGAATATCCCGCAGTAACTCAGTGATTACGGCTCCCGAGATCTGTTCCTTCCGGGTGTAAAGCATAGCGAAATGATGTGCAAATTCATCCACCACTTCCCCTGGAGAGGTATGCAGGGCACCATCCCTACCCCTAATGGCTGGAACTGTGGCCGGGGCCTGCCTGGCCCGACACAGTATATGCAGCATTTTGCTGGATTTTTCCCCCCAAAGATAAATTCGATATTGAGACGCCAACCAGATTTCTTTCGCCTCCTCTGTAAGGTGATGATTTAGCTGCTGTTGCGCTAGTGACAGGTTTCTCCGAAGAGTCGGAGTGAGCTCTCTCGTGTATTGTGCCTCTAGGGGGAGGCACTGGGTCTCTAATTCAGCTCTCCGAGCGGCGAGCTTGCGTTTATTGTTAGTCCTATGGCTGATGTCCACCCCTCTAATGGTAGGGTTCAGGGCCTCCCACAGGGTCACTTTGGAGGGAGTGGAGTCGGCATTTAGGGTAAGATACTCTTGGATCACTGTGTGGAGACACTCATGGTAATCCGGTTCACGCAGGTGCCACGGGGACATCCTCCATCTAAGAGGGGGCCTGTGAATCTTTAAGAGAAGCCTCACCGTAACTGGAGAGTGATCTGACAGCCCTCTCGAAAGATGTGAGACCTGAGCAAACCGGTGGACATAGCTCCGCGATGTGAACAGATAATCCAAGCGAGATACGGAGCCATGCACCGCTGAAAGAAATGTGTAGCCTAACTCAGCCAGATGGTATTCCCGCCAAATATCAGCCCATCCCAATACCTCCACGAGCGACGACAGTTTAGAGGGACCAACGGGGGAGGCAGCCCCTGATCCCCAACTTCTGTCTAGTGGTGTCATAGTGTCATTCCATTCGCCACCCAGGAGGGACAAGCCCTCAGGTAGTTCACCCCACAATCTAGTCAAACCTTCTACGAACGTGGTCCCAAGGAGCAGGGGTGCATATACGCTACTGAGCGTGAGCGGTTCACCATAACGTATTCCCTTCAGAAAAACATATCCACCCAGTGTTTCGTATGGAGGAAGGGGACATGACCATGTATAAGGATGGCAGTCCCGCGGGAGCCCCTGGTGAATCCTGCATGGTATACCTGCTGAAACCTGAACCGTGCCAGACATGGGGCCTTATTGCCCAGGAGATGTGTCTCCTGCAATAGAAGAATGTCAGCCCATATCATTTGGCTTGCCTTAAAACGGCCCACCGTTTAACTTTGTTGAGTAGTCCCCATACGTTCCACGTCACCATGTTAGTTCACCAAGATGAGAGACCTTCGCGTGAGAGGCCATATAGCTAGTCTGGGTCTAAGAGCACTGATCTGCCTAGCAAGGAATGGGATACAATTTCTTCGTGTGTAAACAACAAATAACATAACTCTGTTACCCTGAAACCACCCCCCCCCCCCGGTATCCCCCCTCCCACCACCCCAAACTGCCAAAAAGAAGGAGCATCTGTCGCTGTTAGGAGCACCCCAGGACCCCAACCTCGGACCCCAGGGACCCCCCCAATGGATCCCAAACTCCCCGTACAACATAAACCATGGGGAACTAGTGGCGGTGCAGGTCAGCCACGTGCATAGTGTCCACCTCTACCTGGTGCAGAATGTTCAGGATACGTTCAGCCTTTGGGCATACAATAGTGTGCAACTGAGAGTATCACAGACTGCAATTCCGTCAAGATGCCAGGAGGTGAGGAAGCTATTCATGGAGCCACCCTCGCAGCCCTCCGGGAACCCAACAAAATGGAGGATGTTGTGCCTTGCGCGACCTTCTGCATCCTCGGCGCGGGTAGATAGCTCTTTAGAGATTACAGTCAATTTGTTGACCTGGTGTTGGAGGGTCTGCACGTTATCTTCCACGGACGTCACCCGCGTCTCCGCCTCTGTAATGCGGTCCACAGCCTTTCGCAGGTCCTACCACAAGAATGAGACCTCGGTACGTAATGCCCCTATTTTGGCCTCCAGCGTGTCCCTTACATTCATAATGGTCGATAACAAGCCACGTTATCCGGAATAGGGGCCAGTGGAGCGCCCCACCTGAAGACGCAGCAAACTGGTCCAAGGTGCTCTGCTTCGGGCCTGTGGCACCAGGTTTGCCTTTCCCCATCGTGGTGGTACAGAGTTGCAATGCTGGTTTGGACAGGGGGTAGAGCTCGGCCGAACGAGGCAGCACACCGTCGCAGGGGAGCCAACCAGCCTCTTAAGGGGAGGATGCAGCGAGCGCACCAAGGCCGGTCCTCACAGAATCCGCCCACCACTAGGCCACAAGCCGCACTGGATCTAATCTGGCCGCCTCTGCAACCAGCAGTGGGCAGCCAAGCAGGCCCTTCTAGAGGAACAAGACTCGCCGGACCACTAGCCCGTGGCGGACCTCCAACACCCCTGCATCCCAAGGCAGCGTCTCCTCCAGCAGTGCAAAGTTCAGAGGTACAGTGTTGACCCTATGTCCCCTAGGCCCCACGCAGGAGCACACCACCTCCCAGGTCCTGCCACGGGACGTGAACCGGAAGTGTAAAGCGAAGAATACAGCCGGCGGGCCGATGCCTAAGCACCCATTGTTGAGGGGAGAGTGTGAATGGCAGCACACTCGCTGCGCCGAGACCCGGTCCCAGGACCAAGCTCCAGAGGCATCCACTGAACACCAGCTTGTCCTCGGGTGCGGCACACCACACTGGCCCAGGTGAAGGCAGGGTAAACCTCCTTCTCAAGTGGGAGGTCTCACCCCAGCACCTGCACGCGAGCAAAACCCCGAGGGAGAGCTGATACGTGTGGTGCCGGCCAGGCCCTGCAGTTACGTCCAGACAGCTTCCCTACCCCCCACCCCAGAGGCCCCAGAGCAAGCAAGTGCCTGACAACGGACGGCACCCAGGCCCAGGCGAGCCCCGCGACCACAGCATAGAAGCCAGCTGGGCCGAGGAGCTCCCCTACAGCCCGCGCACCAACCCAAGGCCGAAACCTCCGCCCGGACAGGCCCACGGGCGAGACCGCATGACACTGGCCGCCCACACCTAGCCCCTCCTCATTGAAGCAGCAGGCCAGAGGGCGCTGTTCCTCAGCCGCAGTACGCTCCACACGGTGCTTGTGTCTGGCTGATACCCGCTGCAAAATCCCTCTCGGACTCAGCAACGGCACACCGACTGGAGTCACAGTCCCATGCGACCCGGATGAGCTGCTCCAAGATCGCTTCAGGTAGGATAATAGACAGATTTTGGCGGTGGATGCACAAAGCTTATGCAAGCTGTGTCCGCCATTCTGGCTGACCAAGCCACGCCCCCAAAAAGAGATATTTTGAGTGAGTGAATACTCTCTCTCTCTGCTTTCTAATCCAGTTCAGCTCCGTTGTCTATCCTTCTCTTTCATCTTCAGTTACACTTTAATGCCTAAACATTGTCTTTCCATGCCCACCCCGCAACCACCAACACTGGCCCTAAGGATTCAGAACGACTATGAATCTTTTTGTCTGGGGGAAAATGCCTCATCTTGTTTTCCATTTGACATGCTTTCTTAACATGCATACAGCTTATTTAATGTTGAAGTTAACTAGAAAAATAAAATTATTTTGCAACCAAGCTGTTGACAGAGCATTGCATCTGATATGTCACCTGAAAGATAATATTATGCCTGGTACCAGTCAGTAAGGGGAAGCCATTTGCCTTTCCACCGTGAATATATGTGAGGATTTCTGAATAATTTTTTACAATCCCCTATTGCACTCCTCTTTTGATGCAGGAGTGAGTGAGGTGGAGACTCAGAATGGCACCACATTGGTCTGCAGACATGGGGACCGCAGGTGAAGAGATGGCGGCAAGGCAGTGTGGTAACTTTTTATGTTTTCCCCTTTTACTATAATATTTGGGTGCCAAGGAAACCAGAAAAAAACGGCACATTGCCAAATGGAAAATAAGGAAAATGGGCCCTTCAGAGGACCCCAGTAAGTGACCATCCTTCTTACAAGGTGGCTATAGTCTGCATTAGGGGAAGGGGGTTGCCCCCCTGATGCATTTAAAAAAAAAAATGTATTGGCATTTTATGCAAATACAAAACACCTCAACAACAAAACGGGCCTCTTTGCTGTTACAATACTTCAAAATGTGGGTTGGTTGCAGTACATACATTGACACATGATACAGTCGTTGGTCACTTGGCGCTTACATCTTCGGTCCATTGCCACACCAATTACATAAATCTTTAACTACTCATAGACATCAGTATGCAGCAATGCACATTTACAAAACCCAGAGCAGCATCTCACCATTCTTCAGCCTTCGGATTTCCAGTCTGTTCCACATCAACAACTTCATTTTGTCCCCGAGCCCATGTCAGTAATGGTTCCTAGATGTCACGGGTCGAGAAGTGGGGAGGGGGGGGCAAGCTCCCAAAAGACAGTTAATTGTGTATGCCCGTAGGTGACGTCCGCTATCCAACCCTTGTGAGTTGGTGCCCTCCTCCTACCCCAGTGTAGCGCTATTTGGCGTTTAGCATATAATAAAAGCAAAGCATGCAATTTGCGCAGCTTGGGAGGGGTTTCTTTGACATAGCCCAATAATCCAAGGACTGGGGATGGGACCTCCAATCTTCCAACAATTTGGCTCACCGTGGCGAACACCTTGGTCCAACATTCCTCTATCTCCGGACAGTCCCACGCTATGTGCAAGAAAGAAGCAGGGGAAACCCGCATCGCCACAGCTTTCATCCTCTCTGAGCCCCATGCGATGCAGGCCTATAGGTGATCTATAATATCTGTGCAAATACTTGAAATGGATCAGTCGGAGTTTATAGTTGGGAGAAAGCTCTTTTAACTGTCCACAACAAAACTCCCACTGTGCTTCAGGTACTGGGGTGGGAAGTTCTTCATTCCAACATTGGAAGGATTTAGGCCTTACCAAAGGGGCAGATGTCTGCATGTGCGTGTACAGTCTCTTAACAAGTTTCCGAGGGGAGGGGGACTTCAGCAGGTTTTCCAATGCTGACAGGGTCGGAGGGGCGGCAGGGAAGCTCCCACAGAGGGCTCGACAAGTCGTAGGCAGCTTGTGATATAAGAACAGCTCGGAGAAGGATACCATCCGATCCCTGTCCGCAGTCGGAGGTGGTCTGAATTCGTTCTCAGGGAACAAATCTGCAAAGGTGTGAAGGTGCATAGTCTGTGCTAACACCCTGCTAATTCCATCCCCTACACAGGGCATCATTGGGTTCTGAGCCAGCGGGTTCGAGGAAGCATACAGCACAGGGATTCCCGCCCGCTTGCGCAGCTCCTCCCATGCCCAAAGAAGCGTTCCGGCGGAGTCTATATCTCCACGTGGGCGCTTTGACGAATTATAAATGGCTACTTTGAGCGGAACTGGTGCAACTGCATCTAGCTCTACAGCCACGTGAGGCTGAAAGGGCGTGGGGTGCACCCAGAAATGCAAAAAATGAGCCTGAGTTCAAAGCGCATAAAGGTGCATGTCCGGCGCTCCCAATCCCCCCTGTCGTAGCGGAAGTGTTAACATATCCCAGGACGCCCTGGCCTGTCCATCCGCCCATGCCAGGGAATTTAGCTGTGACTTGAGAATATTAAAAAAGTGCAGTGTGAGTGGGATCGGGATATTTACGAATAGATATAAAAACTTGGGCAAAATAACCATTTTGCTAAAGCTTTCCTCCCAGTCAGGGACAGTGGCAATTTTGACCATATCTTTACTTTTTCTTCCAACCATATCACAGCCCGCCCATAGTTCAGATTCCATACCTCTTGTGTATCCCGATTGATCCATATGCCCAAATACTTGACCTCCTCCGCTTCCCATTTTAGAGGGTATTCGGAGTGCACCACCCGTCAAGGGAAATATCACTGATTTTGCCCAATTAACAACACTACCAGCCAAGCCACCCAATCGTGTAAACTCCCTCAAAATTGGGTCTAGATTCTCCTCTGGGTTGACGAGATATAGAGTTACGTTGTTAGCATATAAGGAGATAAGCAGGCTTCTGGTACTAAATCCTATACCTCACGCCGTGTGGTGCTGCCGGATACGGGCAGCCAGGGGCTCCATTGCGAACGCAAACAGGAGTGGGGATAAAGGGCAGCCCTGTCTCGTACCACGAGATATGGGGAAGGGATTGGACAACAGCCCGTTCACCTTTTTTCGGGCTCTGGGCAAAGTGTATAGTAGTCGTATGCTTCTAATGAAAAGCGGACTGAACCCCATCCGACCCAGTATAGCAAAGAGATATGGCCATTCCAGTGTATCGAACGCTTTGGTGTCATCCAAGAACACCACCACAGCGCAAACCTCTGGGTGCAGGTAGTGTAAGGTGGAGAAAATAGTTAGTAAGTTATGGGAGTTGGATCTTCCCGGGATGAACCCCGATTGATCCAGGAGTGCAATCATGGGGAGAAGCGGCTGCAACCGATTCGCGAGCAACTTGGCTAGGATTTTAACATCCACATTTATCATCGATAATGGTCTATACGAATCAACCTCCGATTCTGGTTTACCGGGCTTCAACAAGGTGATAATCACAGCTTTCCTCATGGAGTCAGGCAATATCCCCCCCTCTAGAGCTTCCTCATACACCGCCCGCAACCTAGGTGCCAATTCCGCAATGTATGTTTTATAGAAAGATGTGGTCAGACCATCAGGTCCAGGGGCCTTATCAAGCGGCAAACTTTTTATAACCTGGACAACATCTTCAGCAGTGAAGGGGAGATCCACATAGTCTCTGTGAGTGATATTAAACCAGGCCAGCGCAATCGAGTCCAGAAATGACTGCAGCCCCTCGGGGCATGTATCTTGGGTAGCAGTATAGAGTTGAGAGTAAAAGGTGGAAAAAGCATTTAGGATTTCTACCTGGCCTCTAACTGCAGTGTCTGGTGCGGTGTGTACTTCATGTATAAATTACGTGGATCTAGGTGGTCAGATCATACCCGCTAGTGTGCGTCCTGGCCTGTCCCCCTCTCCATATCGCCTTGCCTCTGCATACTTCCCGAGGAACTTAAGCTCTCGCTGTGCCTCCTCGGAGAAGTCCAGTAGCTTGGCCTTCAAGAGACCAAGTACGGTTGGATCATTGGTGGAGTAAAATCTCCCCTCAAGTTCCTTAATTTGAGTCTCAAATGAAGTAATCGTGCCCCTGATTGCCTTCAAGACTCCCGCCTGTCTGGCAATACACTGACCCCTTATCACAACTTCGAAAGCCTCCCAAAGGGAAGCCTCAGTGGCTACCAACCCAGTGTTCAAAGCGAAGTACTCAGTGATGTCCGTCCGTATCTCTTTTTTAAATGCTTCATCAAGTAGGGCATATGGCGGAAGATGCCAGGTGAAGGCGCGCTGCGGTGAATTTGGAACGATTAGTTTCAGCAAGCAGGGAGCATGATCTGACAATGAGCATGGTAAGTGTGTCATATTAACAGTCCAGGTGGCCATATCTCTAGATACTAGCCAGAAGTCCAAGCGGGACCATGCGCTGTGGTGATCGGAAATACAGGTGCCCTCCCTGGTCTGGGGGTGTCTGGCGCGCCATATATCTATCAAGTCTCCATCAGTGATTATAGCACGCAGTGCGGCACTAGCTGCTGGATGTAATGAGCGGGAGATGCCCCGCCTGTCTAAGTCATCATCTAGGATGGCATTGACGTCGCCCCCCCACAGTATTGTGCTACAGCCCGTCGCCCTTATTTTCATCCAAACATTATTGAAGAACTCTGGGGAATCCACATTAGGCCCATAGACGGCCACAATGACCATGGAGACACCACACGATACCCCCCCGTATGAGGGCATATCGACCATCGGGATCAGCCTGCACCAGCCCCTCCCTCCAGTCCAAACCCCGTTTAATCAATACAGCCACCCCGTGCGCATAATTGGAATATACGGATGAATAAACCTTCACCGACTATGACGGATCCTCTGTGAAGATGTGTTTCCTGCAATACACAGATGTCTACATTGTGTCTGGACAGGTGAGCATGAATCAGTCTAGCCTTTCTACCATCATTTAGCCCACGGATGTTTCAAGTAACGCAATTCAGCACATTAGTGGCGCTATGTGTAGGGTGCATTGGCTTGTTCTATAGGTATAACGGTCCCAACATGACCGCCAACCGTGGACTGCACATTTTAGCCAACCATTCTCATACTTACTGGCATGAAACGATAAAACCCACTCAATGCCCCCCCACCACCCACTCCAACCCCCCAATTAGGTTGCAGAATACCCCCCCAAAAATAGGAACAAAAGGGAAAGAAATCTATTCATTTAAAAAAAACGGGATTCTTCCCACGGCGGCGCAGTAGTGCCGGCAAACTACCTTGTTCACACAAGGTGGCCGGGAGATCTGTGGATGGCGCCAAATGCCCAAAAGCTCATCCATTCAATTCACATAAAAACGTCTTAGCAACAAAAGGAACAGCAGGCCTCATTATGGTAACTGACCCCACATCCGTCCAAACCCCACATTTCAACTTGTTCAAAGTAACAATCAGCCCCTCAATACGATACCCATATCAGCCATTGTCACTTAAGTGGTCTCCTGCAGTCTTCTCCACTGTGCGATTTCCTTTCGCGTTCTTGCCTCCTACGTGTTTGGCGAATTTCAGTGCGGATTTCGAGTCTGTGAAAAAGTGAACAGTCCCATCATACGAAACTTTCAACTTGGCTGGGTATAGCAGGGAATATGAAATCTGTGCCTGCAAAAGGATAAGCTTGGCTGGGAGAAATTCCCGTCGCGCCGCCTGCACCGCCGGGATGAAGTCGGGATAGAAGGAGATGGTGTCACCCCTGTGTTTAATTTGTCCTTTCTCTCTAGCCAGCCGGAGGATACAGTCTCTATCCTGATAGTTCAATAGTTTGTCTATGATGGGTCTGGGTGGCGCGCCAACAGGGGGCTTCGGCCCCAGCAACCGTTGAGCTCTTTCTACCACGAACACAGATGACAGGCCGGGGTCAAATAACTCATGAAGTAGATCCGTGATGAAGGACTCCATTTTAGAAATTGCCGTTGTCTCTGAAACACCAGTAATTCGTAGATTGTTACGTCTCGACCTTGCTTCCAAATCGTCATTCTTAGCTCTGATGACCCCCAAGAGCTTGTCCATGTGTAGTAACTGTTCTTTAGTTTCCACCTAAAACTCATGGAATTCAGTATGGCGGTTCTCGAGTGTGTCCAGGCGTGTCTCGTATGTCATCACCTGGGATTTAACAGAGTCTAGCTGTGATGTCAGGGTGTCCAATTTTGTGTCAATATTTCAAAGGCTGGAGCGCAGTTCTAGCATAAGTGTTCGCAAATCTTCGCCCTGGTCCTCCGCCTGCGAGTCATGTTGACTACTTGTCTGTGCCTCATTCTCTGATTCCGTATGGCGTGTGGTACATTTGTTCTCAAAAGTCAACTTTGGCTGTTTCGCATCTGGCTTGCCCATGTCGATGGTAGCGTGGAGCACCCGACAGGGGAAGATCAAATCAGGGTTACACTAGCCAGATCACCTCTCGATTCACTGTGCCACCAGCGCTCGGCTGTTTTAGGCCGGTTCACCTCCCACCTTCCACGCAGGCAAGCACCTATCGTGCATATAATGACTTCCAATAGCCTCCTCAGGGTAGAGCTCCTAGGTACTCCACTATTGCAGTGGCACCTCCCCCAGGCGGCACAGACCCAGCACCCGGGCTAGTATTCTCCTCCAGTTAACGGCAGAAGACACAAAGGCACGCAGTCACCACGTGCAGTTATGCTAGAACGCTAAGGTAGCAGCCAGGGCACACCTCCACGCCCCCACCTGCAGTTTCTCCAGGTCGCTAGGGTTCCAGCCAGGGCAGGCCTCTACACTCCCACGGCGCTACATCAGGTCACGCAGATGTGGCATCCACAGCGGCAAAAGCACCTCACACGAATCATGCAAATGTACTTACTTCCGCTCCACCGAGGTTCGCGATCACCGCAGGCCTCAAGCTCGCGCCACATCGGTTGTGCATAATATCCTTTGCTGACGATACGCAGTTACTATTTACCTGCGAGAAGGGCCACACGATGAGAGGTAGCGAAATTAATACTTGCCTGTCTAAGGTGTTCGCCTGGTTTCGGCAAAATCATTTGCTTGGCAACACAGACAAATCTGAAATCAACTTTTTTGGCCATAACCTGGGAGAGGAATGGTGCAAATGGTGGCCCTTAAACTAAAACTTGTCCCCCCCCAGTAAGTCCAGTCATCACCGCAAAAAACCTTGGAGTTAAGCTGGACGCTGATATGTCCATGAAGTCCCAAGTGCTAACAGTGGCCGCCACCTGTTGTTTTGGCCTTCTAAAAATGATGAGGAACTTCCTCCCTCTACTCTCAATTGAGCACAGAAAAACAGTGGTTCAAGCCCTGGTCACGTCAAGGCTGGACTATGTTAACGTTTTGTACCTCGGCCTCCCTGAGTATTTATTAGGACGCCTGCAAGTGGTACAAAATGCGGCAGCCAGGGCTGGCGTTATGGTCGGCCCCAGGACACATATGACTCCTCACTTAAAGTCCCTGCACAGGCTTCCGGTGCGAAAGAGAGTTGACTTTAAAGCCCTGGTGCTGACCTTCAAGGCTTTCCACAACATAGGAGCCCCTATATTAACAACAGAATTCAGCATTATGCCCCATCCAGAACCTTGAGGTCTTCAACCCTCCAACTGTCGATCGTGCCGAAGTTCAATCGTTCTCCATTGGGGGGCCGCTCTTTTCAAGTAGTGGCCACTGAACTATGGAACAGCCTATCGTCTTCTATAAGACAGATGCAGGATCTCCTCAGCTTCAGGATTAGTCTTAAAACTTGGCTTTTCCAACATTAACGGAGTCGTAAAGGCAGGTGCAGCCGGTGTGGTGTTAAAAGGGTCTTTTAGCGCCGGGACACCCTTTAGAGTAGCCGTGCGCTTTACAAATACCCAGTAACATAACATAACATAACATGACATGACATAACATAACATAACATAACATAACATTATAGGTGATTTTAGCAAGAGATGCTAATTCTCAGTAGGAAACAAAATGCATCTGAGCATATTGTTTTTAACACCAGTTTTTTTGTCCAAGAAATCAGAAATAATATATGAAGATGAAATATGCAAGATTTTTATCAGGTTTTAGTGCTACAGCGGCCTTTTAAAGGGAGGTAATAATTGTAATAGATCTGCAGCCGGAAGTGTCACCTTCAAAGCTTCCCATCTCCGGCTTTGTAGGCGTTAAAATGTGTTGCTTTATCGTGCAAATTCATGGCAGTGGCTCGGGGCGGCTGTTGTTTACAGCACAGCAGAAGGGAGCTTCGCAGCCGAAGCATTAAATATAGGTCAAACGCCTTCACTTCTCCCAATGAAAGGTAGTCTATTTTTAAAGACAGTTTGATGCACAACAGGACGTGGTGGATGCAAATGTTTGTAGCCTGTGCTCTAATACTCATTAAAATCCGTCTATTGGGGTCTTTTTGAGGCAATTTTTGTCAGCCTTCTTGAAAACCGTCATGTAGGTAACCAGATTTTGGGTTTCAGTGAGCCATGAGCACAGCAGTGCCCAGTGACCCCAACCCATGCCCCCTTTCACCATCCTGTTTGCTCGCATATGCAATTTGACCACCTAAAAATAACACAAGGGGGAACATTTATCAAAAATCCATGAAGCGTATTAAGCCACCTTGCTGCGTTGTGCTGCGTGAAAGGGCAGGAATGTGACGTATTTAACATCATACAGCGCATTCCTGTCCTTTCCATACGCTAGTGCACAATGTGCTGCCTAGCGCCAACGCAAGCAGAAACACCTTCCTGCACAAAAACCGTCCTCTGAGGCATTTTCCTCTTTCTGTGTGTGCCGCGGAATGCAGCACATAAAGAAAGAGAAAAAAACAAAGAGAAATACCGGTATTTCTCCTTGTTACACATCACCTGGGGAGGTGTAGCATTTTGAGTCTCTTCCAGGTCTACCAGTAATTATAAGTCTGGAAATCCATGGTTGAATGCACAGGAACACCCATGCTCCACCCATGGAACGCCTCCCTGGGGCAGAATAACACAATGCATCGATTTGCAATGGGTTGGGTTACTCTAGATTTACCAAGCCACTCAGGGCCAAGCAAGGTGGCCTTGTGTGGCTTAAGGAATCTAATTTAGTAGTTGCGTTGCACTTGCGCCGCCTTGTGTGGTGCAAGGACGATGCAACTCATTGATGAATATGCCCCAAAATACTCTCATCCATTTCATTGTTGTCACAGTACATGGCTTGCTCTCAAAGGCCTATCCATCTGCTCGTCCACCCATCTGTCCAAAATCCACCCCATGCACACCCAATAGATGTTGGCATTCATTATTATTTAACTCTTCAATTGTTTCTTCAGTACTTATTTCTACATTAGATATAGCTAGAAATGCCTTTGAATTGCTTATGAAATTATCAATATGTTTCGAGTCTGGTGGCTTCTTGGAATAATGCGGAAGAGACTTGTGTTTGACCTCCGTGTTTGCAGGTTCTTATTCTGGTTCGTCCATTGAAACTTTCGGACCTGTTGACAAATCTTCCTCCCTAAACCCTCAACGAGTTTGTGGGTTATCCATTCCACTTTCCATCCCGGAAGAGGAGTTTCTCCTTTGCGGGAGTAAAATCCCAACTGTATCCATGGTGGGAAAGGGGAGAATAGTCACAAATTCAAGAGACTGAGGCATTCACAAGAGCCAGTATCCAAACTTTGTGTGAGATTTACCACCCTGTAATTCTATGCATTGTTGTGGAGATTTACGCAGTAGCAGAACCAGTTACGCCTGTCAGTATCTTCCTGTGGATAGCTACCAGGTGTAAATGGAACCTTTTCTGGACATAGCTTAGGCATAGTTTTATGGTCTTACAATAATTTGTGAAACAAGTTCATCACGTTATAGATTCTTCATTACGATTGTTTCATTATTCAAGGTGGTCCGCATTAAAAGCCCGAATAAAAAATTCTAGAGTATAATCAAGGCCATCTTTTGTTTCAATGCTTTCAGAGAGAAAAGCCCAATTGCCTCATTATGGATCCTAATCTTAACATCACCTTGCTTAAAAAGATGCAAAGTATCAAACATGCTTTGCAAATGCAGCCCTTTCAATATCCTTTACTAAATAAAGCTAGATATACAAGTCCTAGCCCAATTGGGATAGCATTTAGGTTCCTTGTGATTTATCACCAACAAAGAATTATGAAAAGCAAAAGTATTGTCTTCAAAGTGGACTGAGGGAAACCTCCATCAATAGGTTCTAGAATCTTATGTTAGAGTATGTTGATATTAAGGAGTGTATTATTTGCAGCACCACTTCTTTTTTACAAACACTCTTTAACTTGTGCATTTGCCCTATTTATTTTGGGGAGAGACAATGATCCTTTGTCAATTGTTAACAAAAGTATCATCAGACACCAATCCATACTTCATGAGTTTTTGCGTTTGCGACTGTGGGCAACTATATATTTTAAGAACAGTTATATTTCCGCTCCAAGTCTGAGGATGCTTATCTTGTCTACAAATTCTTATCCTTACTTCATGTTTTCTGTTTAAAATAGTTCACAATTACTAATTCTATGTGCAGAAATGGAAAGATAACCAGTCAGAACAGCTGTTGCTTTTACTAAATTACAATCTGTTCATTTATCAATTTCTTCAATAAAATGACATGATGTGGGCCGGACAAGCGTCCGACTGCCATCGCTGCGGGCAGGGGACCACCCGGCAAGACTCCAGCGGTCTCACCACCCAATTACAATGTGCCTGCTGGGCTGGTGGACAGAAAAGTCCTTCATAAAACTGCGGCTTTTGTAGCGGCCACGGGAAAGGGCCGCAGCACAAGCAGCAGTGTTATTGATAGCTTTGTGCACATTCACGCACCGTGTGCCAGGCACCATGTGGTGCCTGACACACGGTGCTTGAATGTGCATGGGGGAACTACATGGGCCCCCGGGCCACAATGGTGCCTGGCACGCGGTGCTTGAATGTGCATGGGGGAACTACATGAGCCCCCAGGGCCACATTACAGTGGCCCACGGGGGCCCTGCTTGCGGGCCCCCAAAGTCCCTTTCCAGGTGCTTTTTCATTCATCATAATGACAGACTTAGAAACATTGAGCAGTAATCAAGTGATGAATAAAATGAATGAAACACATCCTACATACACCATTTCACAGATATAGCTAAAAAGCATCAGCTACAAATTGCAAGGTCATTCATACAAATACTCAAATCTTTACCCTATGATTGTAATCTATTGAGTATCATTATGTTAATAAGACCCCCTTATTTAACATTTCTAGTAGCATACATATTCTCTGGGTGCCTATTCTTAAGGAGGAATATAACTGATTCTCATCTATTGGAGTTATTACATTTTTGAAAGATAAGATTAATCATTTTTCCATGCTTCTTAATAATGTTGTCACAAAAGAATAAAGGGCATCTGACCCTCAACTTCACATCATTTTCAATTACATTCAAGTGTTCCTGTGGTTACACACTGCCTGCCAGACAATTAATAGAGCTCATAACGAAACAATATTTGCTCTTAAGCTTGGATCTCACAGGAGGCAATTACATCTACATGGGCCTCTCTTCAAAGTGGATTCTTATGTGAGTTATGAAGAGTGATCAGAGACAGATTTTGGATCACTTGACAGCTTATTAATACAACTTACTTCTTCTTGAATAGTGCTCGATCTCTAAGAAGCAGCCTGGCTCAAAGATGCCAGAACAACTTTCCGAGTCGGGATGCCGGACACTGAACAATCAGTGCAGCAAATGAGAAAAACTCTTTAAACAGGAGAGTGTGGGGGTAAGGGACTCTCTATTGTTTTGCAATATGGGGCTCATTGGTGCATTCTGAAGCACACATTTCTTAATATGGAAATACATGTCCTATGTATGTGGTATGGTAGTGACCATTACAGTGACCATAATCAACATAGAAACCGTGTTGTTGTACTGCAATTTTAATATCACCTGAAGCAACCACTAGAACTTTGCCTCACAGTCTAACTTCAGAAAACGTACGAATTTCTGTCTTAAAGGAAAACTAATGGACATTGAACAGAAGGTTTGTTCTAACACAAAAACACGACTAATCAATGTTAAACCTTTTGTGGTGTATTTACTAGGGTATGGGACTAACAACGTTCAGGCTACCCAGAGGATCCGACTCCCTCCCTTCCTCTCCGAACCAACGGAAATTAACTGCGGAGTACCCCAGGGATCTGCACTCAGCCCCACCCTCTTCAACATCTACATGATCCGCCTCGCCGCCATCGTCAGTCAGCATGGGCTCAGCATCGTATCCTATGCCGACGACACCCAGCTCATCCTCTCTCTCTCGAAGACACCAGACTCTGTTTCCAGGAAGGCATGAAGAACGTGGCAGCCTGGATGAAGGACAGCTGCCTGAAGCTAAACTCAGAGAAGACCGAGGTCCTCATCCTCGGTCCCTGCAACTCCGCCTGGGACAACACCTGGTGGCCCTCTGCCCTCGGGAGCCCACCCACCCCTACAGACCACACTCGGAACCTCGGCATCATCTTTGACTCCTTCCTCTTCATGAACCGCCAGATCAACGCCGTCGCCTCCACCAGTTTCAACTGCCTTCGCATTCTCCGTAAGACCTTCAAGTGGATCCCCTCCGACTGCAGAAGGACCGTCACCCACGCACTCATCACCAGCAGACTAGGCTACGGCAACACCCTCTACACCGGAATCAACAAAACCCTCCTGCGTAGACTACAGACCATCCAGAACGCCGCAGCCAGACTCGTCCGCGGGACACTGTGCCATGAGCACATGACCCAACACCTACGAGGCCTCCACTGGCTCCCTGTTGAGAAGAGGGTCACCTTCAAACTCCACACCCACACCTACAAATCCCTACACAACATCGGACCCAAATACCTCAACGAGAAAATATCCTTCCACGTACCCAAGAGGAAACTCCGCTCTGCTGACCTCGTCATGGCAGAGGTTCCCCGCATCCGCAGACACAGAACAGGCGGGAGAGCTTTCTCCTACAGCGCAGCCAAGACTTGGAACAAGCTCCCTGTGAACATCAGGCGCTCCCCGACCCTGCACACGTTCAGGAAGGCTCTTCAGCTGACTCCGGAGCCACACCCTCCCCCCCCAGTGCCTTGAGACCCTCAAGGGTGAGTAGCGCGCTATATATTGATGTTACAGAAAGACATTTGCACCAGTAAAGTAATAGTTGAAGTCAATTGTAGATATATTGATGGTCATAGACAAGACATTTATTGCTCATAAATCTAATAAAATACATATTAGCACATAAATGCTAGATCATGAATAAACTTTAATAAACATACAGCAATTGCTTTTGCATTGTTTGTACTGCCCTGTAATAATAAATTAAGCAAATTGATTTGCCTCATTTCTAAACTTAAAAATGAAGAATAGTTATTTTCTCTCAGCTTTGTAGTTTGTAAATAAAGCAAAATATTGCTAAATAGTTGTGCTCCACGTTTTACCCTACTCTAAATATTTAGGGGCTTATTTATAAGCCCCATGCGCCGCCGGTACATCACTTTTTGCCAAATTAAAAATGGCGCACTGGAGGGGCAAGGGGCTTGTAAATAAGCCCCTTAATTTGGAGCAAATGGTTCGTAACATTAAGCAAACTATTGCAGTCCAATCAAACCATCTGTACCCAGTTGGAACCTTAGATTGGTCACAAGGTAATATCATAGCTGATAATGTAATAACCTGAAAAATGACCCAACGCAGAAGTAATGCCTGTAATAAATGTGACACCAAGAGAAATAATGACCAACGCTTTGTTGTTAAAATATATCACCAGGAATCCTATGCCAGCAATAAACCTGCCATCAGAAATACTACACACCCAGGACGAATCTTTCTCACAGTAGACTTGTGAAATGCAATAATGCACCTCAGAACCATGTACCAAGGATCAAACCACCTCCTAATATTGGGCTCAGACCATGTCAGAAGACTGAGCTGCAGAATGCGGTCAAGAATGTTACGTAATAAAGTGGAGATTTCATCATAATGATGACGTCATATGAGTTTTATGACAGAGCATATCATCTGAAGATCATGACTGCGTAAATTACTAGAAGAATTTCAAAAAGCATGTTTTACTTAGGGTCTGCATGTTCTTTTCTCCTATGTGAGTTCAAATTAAATTGCTAATATCTGCATTGTTTATGCACTATGAGCATGCAGTGTCCTGGACTTCTATGAGTATTAATACTCTGTTGCTCAATAATAACCAGTCTCTGAGAGCTCTGCTCTTGGTGAGACATGCAGACACACACACACACATATGCACAATTCTGCTGTTGATCTTATTCAGACACAGTTATGTAGCTCTACTTTAAAAAGACAACATATACTAAGCGCGTTGCTCCTGATATATAGTGATGCCCATTCCTCGACTCATTGATGCATGCGTCATGTGAGGCCACGGATGATGCATTCCGTGAAATATCACAGGGATGATTAGTGGAACCCAAACCCTTTTTTCATAATAGAAGGGAACACTCAAGAACACTAGGAAACAATGGATATTAGGAAACAATAGATTTTCTAAAGTGGATACGTTTGCTATATCACAAACCACAGGCCAGGGTAAAGATGGGTCGCACTTTTCCCCCACCCTTTATGATAGAGCGTGGCACACGTCAGGGATTCCTCCTGTCACCGATATTCTTTGGCCTGGTCATGGAGCCATTGGCAAGTAGGCTGTGCCAACAGGCACTGGAGTGGGGCCTACATATAGACCAGCGGTGGCACATAGTGTCACTATGCATGGATGACGCGCTGATCTACATATGTGGTTGGATCAAAGTGCTGTTCCAAGTCAGTAGTATTCCCAATGACACCCATGTCACCAGACCAAAGACATACCGCACCGCATACACCACTAGAGTGGGCGTTTGATACCTTTAAATACCGGGGGGTCCAGGTCTACCACTCAGGTGCAGACACAATAGATGGCAACCTGGGGTGTGCTATCACCAGAGCCCAATCAATTCTCCCATTTGGACTGAGTCTCCCCTTGTCTCCTTTGGAACGAGGGGCCATTTCCAAGATGCTGGTACTCCAGCGCCTCTTGAATTTTTACTCCACACTCCCTACCGTCTGCTACAGAGACTCTTTAAGGATTTGGAGTCGCTCCTAGTCTCCCTGATCTGTGGGATCTCTAGGGCCAGGGCGGCTCTCCATAAACTATTTCTACCACTATCGGATGGAGGCTTAGGCGCACCGAAATATGAACGTTATTATGCCGCAGCGCAGCTACAATGGTCAATGAGATGGCTGGCCATGAGCAACACCATTGAACTGGTGACAGCCGCCATATCCTGGGAACAACCGGTAATACTGGGGTGGCTGTTGGGCACTAATACCATGAGACAGAAGCAACGAGGTAACATCTTAATGAAGACAGCCAGACGTAATTGGACTAGGTACGTGCTGCCCAAAAATCGGACCAAACCAAATGCCCCTGGCCTGCCATTAGAGGTCCTGCCGTGCACGGTCATCTTTCACAGCCGCATGGAGCTTGGGCCCTGGAAGGTGAGGGGGTAAGACACATGGGGTGACATGTACGTAGATTCACAGTTACAAACGTTTGAGGAATTAGTGTCCAACTATGAGGCACCACAGGGTACATTCATGCTACATGCATTACTTACACGCCACTTCCTACAGACATGGGATAATGACCGCACTGAACCACCCACATCGCATCTCCTGCAAACGTTGCTGATGCACAGGCGAAGCAGACACGCAATAACAGCAATATACGCCTCTTCCAGATTGGACGACACACCCTCACTAACAGCACTGCGCGCGTATTAGGACACCGAATTAGCCACCACCATAACTGACAAACAATGGGCGCAATGTGCCAACCACCCTAAAATTATATCAACCAATACTAGGTTGAAGTACACGCAATTTACTTATTTACACCATACGGACTTGAGACCTCATAGCGTTGCACAAATTTACCCTACCACCGTTGATATACAGTCATACTGGACTGAAATAGCTGCAATACTCCCGGAAGCAGCAGAAACCCAGGTGATGGTCCTACCCACTCACTTCTTGTTGGGAATTACAAAACGCAGTGCCTCCCGCAAGGACCTCAATAAACTTCTAGATCTAGCCCTTGGCCTCGCCAAAAGTAAATTAGCCATGGCATGGTAGGCGCACCTGGGCCCCAATACACACTCGTGGCTGCTCAACCTCCGCAGGGCAAAGGTGTCAAAACACACAAATCAATTGGCTAATGCAGCATGACCGTCCGCACCCCGCGCCTAAACCCCACTCAGTGGCAGGACTACTTGACGCTAGTGGAGACTAAGTTGGCTGCGGTACGCCCTCCCTCCTAGCCCAAGTATACTACTCAGCCATTGGACTCTGAAGAACCACACTCCTACACATACACAGCTGTGGGACATGTTGCGCCCCTACCCCTCTCCATCCCCTCTCCCTCTCTGCTCTCCTCCCCTCTTATTCCACCACACGGGCCACCATACCTGTTCAACCACACACGCTCGAACCAATATGCAGAGATCGACTTTAAGTTTCTTCTTTTTTTATTTCCGTCTGCTATTCATATACAGTTTAAAAGGTTAAATTGACTTTTGTAATGCCGGTGACCTTTTTCTTTATACCCCATGTAACTGACTGTAAATGAACCTTGCTGTGGAAATGTGAGACGACTAAGCTAGCAAAGTGTTAATCTTCACTGTATTAGATTTTCTAGATATCCCACCTAAGCCACTTAAGCTACTGTCATTGTAATGCTGACGTTTGATCCTTGTCACACAGTGTTATTTGTACAATTTGCTGAAAATCAATAAAGATCATTTATATTAAAAAAAAGGAAACAATAGATTTATTTTCAAGATTTATTTGTAAAATCAAAATCATATCCTAGCGCACAAAATATGAGTAGCACCTATAATGAAAGAAACAGAATAGTAGGTGTAACATTTACAAGAAGAAAATATTGCAATATATTGGCAGGGTAAATTTGTACTTGCTAAGCTAAACTCAGCACCAAAAGAATAGCTCAATCCGAGTTGTATCAAAGGTTTACGCCAGCAGACCTGCTGTGGCAGACTGATAAGTCCAGCAGGCGAAGCCTAAATGCGCCTGCCATTATCCTTCAGCAGAAGTAGGTGATGCGATTCTGCATGGCTTGTTTTGTCTCAGTCTTCTGGCATTGAGTTCTTCTCTAGCCCTTCACACTGATCTTTGCTTATATTACATTGTATGGTCCTTGTTGAATCTTTCTGAATAAACAGCTAGCAGATAAAGGCCTGATGTCCTTTTATTTGCTTTCATTTTTCAAAACCATCGCCTTTGAATAACAATCAATGAGAAATGAGAAGATCAGCTCGCATTCAAGGAACGACTGGAGAACAACGCTCGCAACAGCAAGGAACTCTTCAACATCGTCAAAGAGCTCTCGAACCCCAGCGCCGGAAACAACGACATCAAGCCCTCGCAAGACTTCTGCAACTCGCTCGCTTCGTTCTTCCACAGCAAGATCGCAGACATACACAACAGTTTCAGCACACAGCCAACGCACCCTACGACCGGAACAACGCCCCCCACCACCACCCTCCGCGCCTGGACCCCAGTCAATACCGAAGACACCATCCGCACGATGAACTCCATCCACTCAGGATCTCCAACCGACCCCTGCCCTCACCACGTCTTCAACAAGGCCGACTCCGTCATCGCACCCCACCTGCGGGACATCATCAACGCCTCCTTCGACACCGCCACCTTCCCAGAGAGCTGGAAGCACGCCGAACTCAGCGCCCTACTGAAGAAACCATCAGCGGACCCCACCGACCTCAAAAACTACCGCCCCATCTCGCTCCTTCCTTTTCCGGCCAAAGTCATCGAGAAAACCGTCAACAGACAACTGGCCGCCTTCCTCGAGACGAACGGATCCCTCGACCACTCGCAGTCCGGCTTCCGGGCCAAGCACAGCACCGAGACCGCCCTCATCGCAGCCACTGACGACATCCGAGCTTTGCTCGACAACGGGGAAACAACGGCCCTCATCCTCCTGGACCTCTCCGCGGCGTTCGACACGGTCTTCCACCGCACCCTAGTGCAGCGCCTCAACAACATCGGTATCCAGGAGAAGGCACTGGAATGGATCATCTCCTTCCTCGCCGGAAGAACACAGAGAGTCCACCTACCCCCGTTCAGATCCGAGGCCACCGAAGTCATCTGCAGCGTACCACAAGGATCATCACTCAGCCCCACCCTCTTCAACGTCTACATGAGCCCCCTCACAGCCATCGCACGCCAACACAACCTCAACATCATCTCCTACACCGACAACACCCAGCTGATCCTCTCCCTCACCAACGACCCCGCCACCGCCAGAACCAACCTACACGAAGGGATGAAAGACGTAGCCGAGTGGATGACGAACAGCCGCCTGAAACTGAACTCAGATAAGACGGAAGTCCTCATCCTGGGATCATCACCCTCCGCCTGGGACGACTCCTGGTGGCCCCCTGCCCTTGGCAGCGCACCCAAACCAACAGACCACGCACGCAACCTGGGCTTCGTCCTGGACTCCTCCCTCTCCATGACCAGACAAGTCAACGCCGTCTCCGCATCATGCTTCAACATCCTACGCATGCTACGTAAGATCTTCCGGTGGATCCCCACCGAAACCAGGAAGACGGTCACCCGGGCCCTCGTCACCAGCCGACTGGACTACGGCAACTCCCTCTACGCCGGAACCACAACCAAACTCCAGAAACTACTCCAGCGCATCCAGAACGCCTCAGCACGCCTCATCCTGGACATTCCCCGACACAGCCACATCTCCGTACACCTGAGAAACCTACACTGGCTCCCCGTCAGCAAGAGAATCACGTTCCGACTCCTCACCCATGCACACAAAGCTCTCCACAACCAAGGCCCAAGATACCTCAACGACCGCTTGACCTTCTACACTCCCACCCGCCAGCTTCGATCAACCAGCCACGCCCTCGCCGCCGTCCCCCGCATCCGAAGAGCCACAACAGGAGGAAGATCCTTCTCCTACCTGGCTGCCAAGACGTGGAACTCCCTCCCCATCCACCTCCGCCTGACCCAAGACCACCTCTCCTTCAGGAAGCAACTCAAGACCTGGCTGTTCAAGCAGTAGCGGACCCCCCTCCCCCAAGCCCCTTGAGACCCTCCGGGTGAGTAGCGCGCTATACAAATGCTTGATTGATTGATTGATTGATTGATTGATTAACAGCTCAATAACAATTATTGAGAAACAAAGTATTCAATGCAGATTAAATCCTGTCAATATATTTAATCAAACTTGATTATCATGTTGTAATGATAAACTATGTTATACATTCTAAATTTGTCACTTATAACTAATGAACATATGTAATCTAAAAAGGGGTCAACCTAGAACAGACAAACCGTGATACTTAAAACAATGCATTAACTGTGTGGGGCCACTAACACCCCTTACTGGCACATGGATGGATGCTCTGTGTGGGAACACTCAGCAGCGGCTCAAACGCTAAGGCAGAGGAGCGTCACCCCATTGAGTTCAAAGGAAAAATACAATGATAATAATGCAGCGTTAATAACATTGCGTTATTATCATTTAGATTTTTTGTTCAGAGCCCCAGCCAGGTTAGGGTGGGGCAGGGCTTGGCAGTCCACCATAAGTTCGCATGATGGTTTTGCAGGCCGTCTTGGGCCCGCCAAACCATCATGCACACTTAGTATGTACTCCACCCAGCTGTATAGCAAGGCTGGGTGAAGAACATGCACAGGCTCCCACTCCCTGTCTGAGTTCCTTACCAGGGCACTTAGACCAATCACGACACTGCTCTCATGCACATGACATCAGCATCGTGATTGGCTAGGGGAGTCTGGGAGCCTGTGTGCTTCCTGGAGGCGACAGAAGAGGACAGAGGAGAGACGGCGACTGGCAGGTAAGTGAGCTTTGCTTTTCTTTCTTTTTTCTTTTTTTGTAAGTAAAAAGAGCCGCATTACAAACATTTCGCTAGCAGTGGCTCCTGGGAACACTGAACTCCCTTACTGCCCCATTGATCCAGGCCTTGTGTGGAGGCACTCTTTAAGGACTTTATTCAATACTGCTTCCCTCTGCAACTACTTGTATACAGTCTATCACTGGTATCACTGGTGAATATATGCTGATCGAGTGTTTGGGCTGTGTTCAGTTCTCTAGTACCACGTGCTCACTCCCTCACCCTGAACACAT
Source organism: Triturus cristatus (assembly GCF_964204655.1). Classification (NCBI taxonomy): domain Eukaryota; kingdom Metazoa; phylum Chordata; class Amphibia; order Caudata; family Salamandridae; genus Triturus; species Triturus cristatus. Next base: position 1,183,778,237 of record NC_140592.1, on the reverse strand, counting down.
ATTTGCTTTGGTGAAGTAGCTGGCTTACAAAAAACAAAGCTTTATTTTGCTAGCAATTTGTGGTCTTTGTTTCATTATCTCATTGTTTGGTTCTATTAAATATGCCAATCATGCTGTTAATTTGTTTCTGTGAATTACACCTTGATTAACACTTTTTAGATGTAATTATTACCCACTTAATCTAAGATCTATAGGTTGCTGCTGTAGTTTGTTATAACTACAGTATAGCTATCGTTGGACTTGGCCCTTTTTACAGGGTCATCCCAGAACTTTTTGCCTTCCTCCTGTATTTTTTCAGACCTGTCATTGGTGGTTTTATGACTCTGGGCACTCTATCAGTGCTGTTCAGAGCTAAATTGCATGTGCTCTCTATGGTAAACTTGGTAAGAATGGTCTATACCTGTTTGGCATATTTAATTTACCTATCAGTCCGTTGTACAGTGGTATCCCATATACCCAGGGCCAGTAAATTAAATGCTGCTGGTGGGCTTGCAGTGCTGCTTGCACCACCCACCAAAGTAGCCTTTCAAGCCTGTCTGAGGTCTCTACCACTGCAGGGCCTGCGTGTGCAATTTCCTGCCGCCGTTACGTGGCACATAAAGTGGTTGCCACATCTGTGACTCCCCTTTTACTACATACCAGTCACCCCCAAAGTAAGCCCTAGCTAGCCCTATGGGCAGGGTGCGGTGTATGTAAAATTTAGGACATGTGCCTTAACTGATTGGCATGCCCGAGTAGTGACAAACAGCCTATTCGGTTTCTCACTGTTGTGAGGCTGCCCTCTTGTAGGGATGCATTGGGGATTCCCTGATATGAGAGGGGTAGCGTGATCAGGTTTGGTATGTTTGGAATAGTGGTGATAAATACTGCACATTGGTGTAAACTGATTTATTATTACTATTTTAGAAATGCCACTTTAATAAAGTACATACATACACTCAACATACAGGATGAGCTCTAGGGAAACCCCTAACTACCCAGACGATTACATTAATAAAATTAGTGGCCCCTCTCTGTTGGAGCCCAAACCAACCCTGCAATCGAACAACATCTCTCGTAATTTGTTGGATAAAGCTATCTCAAAGCTAGCATAATCCCTACAAATTACAAATCCCCAATGCCCCAGCTATTTTCACAGATAACCCCATGTTCCGCTGCAAATGTTAGCCACTACAGGCTCCAGGCACTGGATGATCTTGGAATGTACACTGCTCTCTAACACATTAAAAAAGAACTCAAACAAATAGCAGTATTGGAAAAACAAATTCTAGAAACTGATGCTTTAATGGGCACTAAAAAAGACCCATAGAAAGTTGTAAAAGACAGTCGCAGAGTTCAAAATGTTTGCACAAATTAAAAAAAATACCAAAAAATTATTTTAAAATGAAAGTATATATTTACCTTGGCAACAGGTATTACAACCACCCTACTCTGATTAACCACCAATGCCTCTGGGGTACATCCAGAAATCAACAGTAACGTTTTCTAAATCAGCAGCTATTCCTTCAATTGCAGTTGATGCTGTTCGGTGTCTCTGCAAGGAGACTCACATTGTTATGTTATTGTGTTTTGTAGCGCGCTCAGCTACTCCTAGGAGTGTCCCGGCGCGAACTAAGAGGGCAGTAGAACAATAGGAAATTAAAACAGGTGGGTTTTGAGGTGCTTCCTGAACAGATAGGAGTCTTGAATCGCACGCAAAGATAGCGGCAATGCATTCCACAACCTGGAGGCCTTAAAAGCAAGAGGTCTACCCCCCATACGTTGAAGACGAACGCTGGGGGTAGAGGCAAGAAGCTGTGATGAGGATCTCAGAAGCCTGGTAGGCTGGTAGAAAGAAAAACGCTTTTTAAGATAGGAAGGGCCTCCATCATGGAGAGCGCGATGTACAAGAACCAGAGCCTTGAATTCAACGGGTTTCCTGACTGGAAGCGAGTGCAGCAAACAAAGCGCAGGTGAAATACAATTTCTGATGGGGAGATTAACCACCAGCCGGGCTGCAGCATTCTGGATTATCTGCAGTTTTTTCAGCAAGTAATCGGGCAGACCGATGTAAAGACCATTGGCGTAGTCGAGACGGGAGAGGATCAGAGCCCGGACCACTGTCTCCTTCGCTGGTCTTGGTAACAGAGGTAAAAACTTTCTCAGAGATCTAAGTATACCAAAGCAACAGCCTGTGAGCTTTTTAATCTGAGTCAGAAAGGACAGCTGCTTGTTGAACCAGATACCCACGTTTTTGACTGGGAGACCCGTGCAGGATGGAGAAGGAAAAGCTGAGGGCCAAAGAGAATCCCTAAAATGAGGCGGAAATTTACCATCGAGTAGAATTTCAGTATTTTCCTCATTACATTTCAATTGGGCGACAGATAGCCAATGAAAGATGGCTGCCAGAGAGCCCTGCACTCTGGAGGTGGAATAGTCAGTACTGTCCCATGTAAACAGGAGCTGAGTATCGTCGGCATATGCAACAACCTTGGCCCCCCCTTCCTCTGCCAGTTGAACTAGAGGCGTAACATATATATTAAAAAGCAGAGGGCTCAACGAAGAACCCTGAGGGACTCCAGTGGAAACAGGCTGAGGAGGAGACACAAAAGGTGGGAGCCAGACCTGTTGTGACCGAAGTGTGAGGAAAGATTCCAGCCACTTCCAGGCCTAACCTGTTATGCCGATAGCGGCTAGCCGAGTCAATAACAGAGCATGAGGAATGGTGTCGAATGCAGCCGACAAATCCAAAAGGATAAGGGCTGCACTCCCCCCTGCATCCAAGCATTCACGGATAGCCTCCGAAACCTCAACTAAGGCAGACTCGGTGCTATAAGAGGCTCTAAAACCCGATTGAGCCGGATGGAGAAGCCTCGAGTTCTCAACAAAATCAGTCAGTTGTTTGTTTACTACCTTTTCACAAGGAAATCGGGCGATAATTGGCAGGATTGCCGGCATCAAGAGATGGCTTTTTTAACAACGGGATGATTTTAGCTTGGTTCCATTCCAGTGGAACAACAGCCTCAGTTAGAGACAGATTAACAAGAGTATTAATCTCAAGATTAACTGTCTCTGCATTAGAAGCCAGGAGCCTGGCCGGGCATGGGTCAGACGGAGAACCTGACTTTAAAGATTGCAATAATTTCAAGGAGTCAGAGAGCGCCACCGGGGAAAAGGCAGAAAATAACACCACCGGAGTAGAGTTGCCGACCGGAGGCTCACTATTGGGAGCAAATGTCGCCTGAATGGTCCGAATTTTAGCAATAAAGAAATCAGAAAGCTTTTCGCACCAAGATGCAGAAACTGGAAGTTTAGTGGGCATGGCTTCAGGAGCCATGAAACTCTGAAAAATTGAGAAGATTTCTTTAGAGTTGTTACTAGCGCCCTCAATCCGCATAGTATAGTAAAGGCTTTTCGCTTCACGGATGGCCTGATAGTAAATCTTCTGGGCATCTCTCAACGTCTTCTTGGCTATTGGACAAAAGACAGTACGCCAGCTGCGTTCGTGCTTTTTACAGTGCCGTTTGAGAAGCTTCAGATTAGGGGTGAACCAAGGTTGTGAGGGAGAATCCCTATGGCGATAGCGACAAGACAGGGGAGACAAACTGTCCACAGCTCGTCCAATCCAACGCAGGAAACATGCAAGAGCCCCTTTAAGGTCAGAAGGAAGAGTAACCCTAGAGTTGTCTAAACAAAGCCGAAAGGCTAAGGGATCAATTTTTGCTGTAGACGGACAGGAATTGAGCCGTTGGTCGATAGCCCCATCATTCACAAACCAAGTAAAACAAGAGAGGAAATGATCAGACCAAGAAACAGGAAGAGGACTATCCAGAGAGATAGAAAAGTTTGAGCAGATATGGTCCAGAATGTGACCACCACCATGAGTAGGAGAGCTGACCCATTGGGTAAGCTGAGCAAGATCAACCGCCTCTAGGAAGGCTTTGGAATCGCTCAAGTCCCGTTGGTCGAGGTGAATATTACAATCACCCAAAAAGAGGTATTGTGAAAAATGTAGTGCACGGGAGACAAGCAAATCTCCAAGACCACTAAGAAAAGGACCAGCATAGCCAGGCGGCCTATAGACTAGGGTGCCGGCTAGTGTAGAGTTGGCCGAAAATACAATGGTGAAGTCGAGGAGTTCACTCTGATCTAACGAAATATTGTTGCTCAATGTCACCTCCCAGACATTTCTGTAAAGAATGGCCACACCACCCCCCCTACCACACAAGCGGTCAGCTCGGCAAATCGAATAACCTGCCGGGATAGCCATCTGTACTATAGGATTAGAAGAGTCATTCATCCAAGTCTCTGTAAGAAACAGCAGATCAAGATGTAGATCCAGGATCAGATCAAAAATATCCTGGTAATGTTTGACTAACGAACGACTGTTGATCAGGCCCGCTTTTATACTAGGGCGGGCTTTAGAACTCACCATCCCTCTAGCGTAAGGGTATATACCTCTAGGGGCCTGGCTGAGATGAAAATGGCACTTAGAACATGATAGAAGACGACTACAACTCACATCCCAATCCAAGTGGGGCGTGCAAATTGGGGGTCTAAGTGCCAATAGATCAAGCCGGCTGTATATCGGCGGGGTTGCCATGAGAAGAGGAGGAAGGACAGCATGGCTGGCGCTGGACGCTACCGGGACGCGGACGGGCGCAGACGGGCTTGCCTTGTGCGCGCCTTCGGCGCGCCCGCGGCGCACCCACTGCGCGTGCGTCCGGCGCGCATTAAATGGTCGTCCTGTGTGCGCAAGGCTAGAACGCCTCAGATCCAAGATGGCGGCTCTCGGCGGCACAGCGAGGGACCAGGAAGTGGATAAAACACACAATACACTACCAAAACAGGTTAAAATGCAGAATGAGGAGCAGAATGTAGTTTAAAAGTATTCCATTTTTAAAGTGCAAGTAAGGGGGCTTTGTACAATTCAGGTGTGCAAAGTAAGCAATTACATGTGCAAAGTAAGCAGTAAGCAATTCGACAAGGAAAACGCCAGACCAACGTGAGGCGTGGTGTCTACTGTGCCTCGAAGCGCATTGGATACACTATGCAGAAAATGAAAGACCGCATAATTCAGCACATAGTAGAATTCACCCCAAAACACAAAACATCACCCCAACTCACACTATTTGTCCTATGGCCATACAGAAAAGAAACATACATAGCAGGTGATTGAGGAAATGAAATTACCACCTACATGGGTAACACAGTTGCTTCTGAATAAATGTGAATGCGGATGCATCACCTGGAGTCACTCTGTGTCAAATGGTCTCTATAGCTTGGAAGAATGGAGTACTACGATTTTCATGTAAACGCAAACCTTTCATTACATACCTGTCCCTTTTCAGTTCAATACACTGTTTCTGATGACAATATTTTCCTACTTCTTATTGGGATCCCTATTTGTCAGATAGAGCTGTGTTTCTGTTTTTTCAACAGTTAACTTTAAACATCTTAAAGATCTCTTTTGAACCATTACTTCTCTCTCCTTTCTAAATACATTTCTTCCCTGCATTGTCCCTTCTTTTTTCTCCTCCTCTTCGTGATTCAGTCTTTTCTATTTCTATTGTGCAGTTTCTTTCCTTGTTTAGTCTGTCAGCCTTTTATTGTAGGCGCAGTCACATCTACATTGGATATGTTTTAGCTGTCCCAAGTGTGTCCTGCCCCGCACCGTTTAATACCCTGGTATGGCCTACAGGCACGTTGGCCCGCTGGCTGTGACCAGCCACAGCCCGTGTAGGTAAGAGCGGTGGGCATGGGGCCAGGTGGGGGTGTATTTCTACAGACGACCAAGAGGGAAAATGCATTATTTATTTAATTTCCCCTTGTGGTTGTCTGCTGAATCCCCGCCAAGCCGGCCCCACCGCTCTTACCTCCCCGGACCACGGCTGGCTGAGACTCACAGCAGGCCGTGATGTGGTACCTATCTCAGTCCCGCTTTCTCGCCGAGTGCCTACTCCTTCCACTACTTTGATGCTAATGCAGATCCTTACATGAACCTCCTCTAGGTGGCGCTCTGGGATCCCACTTCCTCCTTTCCACCCACATCTGAGAGCTCTTGTTTCCCTCTGCGCTCATCGCAGTGCCGGGTTTGATTCCTCTCAGGACCCCTTCCTTTTCCTTACTCCCCTTGAGTGTCCGCAATCCTTGGTATTTACAACTCATTGTGCTGTCAAACTAAAGACTCTGCAATCTATGGCTAGACTCTGGGTCCAGATTAAGAAGAAAACAGGGTTGTCTTATTTCTCAAACTATGCCCCGGTGTGGAACTCCCTGGGTTTACCAATGTGTTTGAAGGATGGGTTGGCATCCCCTTTGAAACAAGCTGGAATTGTAAGGTGGGGAGAGATGTTGGTTAATGACTCATTGGTGACATGGGATGAACTACGGGTCAAGGTTGGCCCCGGGTTATCGAGGTTTAAATATATGCAGCTTGACAGTTGGGCCCTGGCTCTTGGTGGTAAAGCTGTCTCACTGGGAAAATTTAGTAACCTAGAACAGCAGCTTGTGGTAAGGCAGGCGGGCGGTAAAGAGGTGGCCTTTTGGTATTGGAGTATTTTGGAGGAGGTGGATGGAGACTTTAACCTCCCCGACCAACTATGGGGGGAGGAGTTGGGGCGACAGTGTGAGCAACTATGGCTTATTTCATTTACTCTCCTACACAAACTAGTTAAACCTGCTTGGCTAAGGCGCAACCACCTTTTCACCGTTCACCGAGCATACCTCTCTCCTTTACGACTATCAAAATTTCTGCCAGGAAAGAGGTGTAACAAATGCAACCTCTCTTTTGAGTGCCTCTCCCATTTGTCTCTCTTTGAGACCGGCTGCACATCTACAGTGGGAATTCCCCGATACTGTCCATCCCTGGCTGACTTCCTTCACTGCCCTAGGTGCCTTGGGTACCAGGTCTTCTTCTCTCCAGCCCTCCATCCTTCTTTGGCAATTTGTGCCCTTGGATAATACTGGCAGCTATTCTCTAGGCGCCAAGATACATAAATTACGGTATGGTTTCTGCGTGGAATAATGTGCTTTTATAAAAGATAAACCATCATTTATTCATGGTCATATGGCATGGGTAGGACATGCACAAGATCACACTGAGAACGGGCAGGATTCGAGTTCAGAACACGTTTATCCTCTGGCACTAGTTTATCATTCTCCCCATGCACCCTCCCCTCCTCATGACAAATTGCCTGTGGTCTCAGCCAAGGAAAGTGTTTGTTTTGTGGTGTGTGTTTTACAAAGTGACTTTCCACCCAGGGAGCTCCTCGGAGTCAGCCCAGGCCCGGCGCACATCTCATCCATGTCATTATCCCCCAGGGAGTGGAGGCGGAGATACTTTCCAAAGCCCTTTCTCCTCTTGCCCATTTTGTTTTCTAATTAATAGCTCCTTGGTGTGAGGCAGAGTTACAGTAAATTGAATCGAAAGAGTCATTAAAATCTATTGTATGTTCGCGTCACCAGCATCATCATAGTGTGGCCGCCAGCTGCGTCACCTGGCGGGTGCGTCGTGAATCACTGAGGGCCTGTGAGGTTTCCGCATTCCTAATTAAATTGAGTCACTGAGCACATGTGCCGTACAATACTGAGCCTCTCTCGACCTCTCTCACTTTCTCTCGCTCACTTCTTTTCTTCCTTTGCCCCTTCCTCTTTTTTGTTCTCCTCTTTCTCTTCCTACCACTTCCCACCTCTCTGACTTTCTTCACATGAAAGGTCTTGCCTGGCCTGTGGTGGCTGCCATAGGATGACTGTTAGAAGAGGTGTGGGGGGGGGGGGGGAGGGGGGGAGGGGGCAGAGAGTGCAATATGCTCGAAGCCCCGCTAGTTTATTCATAGATTTTAAGGCAAAGGGCCCCCCATTTATTGTAGATGATGCACTAACATTGCTAATAGATCGTACAGGATGAATGTGCTGTGTTTTCTCTTCATGTACAACGGGGCAGATTTAGAAGCCCCTTGCGTGACTTTTGCACTGGAGTTGCGTCTCTTTTTTGATGCAACAGCGGCGCAAACAATGCGGCTTATTTACAACGTGACGCATCTAGGGAGATGCCTCACGTTGTAAAGCCCTGCGTCACATTATACCTTCATCAGGTATAATGTATGCAGGGGGGCGTTCCCACGCAGGAAGGCCTCGTAAAAGTGACTCAGTGAAATCTAGATTTCACTGCGCCACTTTTGGGACGCCACTGCGTCAAAACCTTAAGCCTGCTTCAAGCAGGCGTAAGTAGTGACGCAGTGTAGTGGGAATAGGCTTCAACACGCATTGCTGGAGTTGCGTCGTGCTTGCGACATGACTCCAGCAATGCGTGACTTTTCCGCCAACAGATACGTCAGAATTTCTGACACATCTGTCAATCCTTGCGCCATAGTGTGCCGTGTTGTAAATACGGCACATCTATGGTGGCGCAAGGGTTTCTAAGGGTGGCGCAGGGAAAGTGACGCATCTGTACAGATGCGTCACTTTCTTGTAAATCTGCCCGAAAGAGTTTTCAAGTATTTGTAAACCATCCGATTCGGAAAATCAGTGGGTTTGCAATCCCTATAACCTTTTTTTCAAATGTACTACACCCATTTAACGAATCGACAAATAACTTTCTTATTGTTAAATGAGTTTAGGAAACCATCCTGAATCTGTATTTGGAACGAGCGTGTTTATGGGGACCTTTCCAAATACTGTGCTAATGTTTTGCAACCGGAAAACATATTTTGCTGACTACACAAGGATATTACTAATCAATTTGAAAACAGGAAGGAGTGCCCAAGACATTCCTTTCCCGTTTGTGAGGGTTAAAAAACACGTTTAGGAGTAGGCCATAGTCCCTTGGACCACTGCCTACTTAAAAAGTATGTGAAATTTTTCATTTTTTTTAATAACGCTTCCCATTTTCCGATAAGAAAAATAAGCTGCATCAAAAAACACCAGCAGTGGCAAAGTCAATAGGTCTTGCCTATGTAAGATCTTTTGGCTTGTAAACATTTTTGCCATGCTGTACAGCAGCATAGCCACTGTGCAACATGCCTGAAAGTTATCAAAATAAGAGCTTTAGGATTTTTTCCCTAAGCCTTTGATTATCCTAATGTTGCAAAAAGTGTTTATTTGGATATAAATCAATATGATTATTAAATAGAACCCCCAATCATGGTATTAATTTCTAAATTCTGAGTTTGTGTTTCTCCAGATCAATCACTATTAAACTATACTGCCTACTAATATGGTTGTCATGTGACTCCTACACCTTGTAGTCCTTTGTCTTATGTAACATTTCCTATACAGTGATTTACACACGTAAAATTGATTGTCTCTGTGTATATTGCTGACGACAGAAACTCCATGGCTCGGAAACAAATGGCTTGTGCTTCCACTTTTAAGCATATTTGGGACATTCTATGATTAGAAACATATCTCACTTTGCGAATTTATTTTAATGTCAATAACTCATATTAATCATTAAATAATCATGTGTATCCATTGGTTGTATTACATGACATAATAAGCTGTAACTGGTCAGTGAAATGCCAAACAAATACTAAAAATTGGGATGTTTTGCCAATCCTGGCCACACCTCTAACTCCGCCCACTGATCCAATCCTCAGGTTATTCCCGCCCTCTGATTCTCTGCCCACAGTTCCCCTACATTTTTTCCCCCACTTCGACCAATGGGTATGACGCGGACAATGCTGGCCGCGTCGTACACTTTCAAAAACGTTCAGGCATGTTGTACAGCAACAGTACTGCTGTGCAAAATGGCATAAAACATTGTATGCCCAACATGATGGATGAGTGGGTGGGAGGTGGAAGAAGGATGGGGCACTACAACCCACAGATACCGACTTCGGAGCTGGGAATCTGGGGAGTCTCGGCGTCACCTGAACATCATGTGATTCTGGGCAAATCACTTAAACTTCCATGCCTAAAACAATTGAAGATGTCCTTGTTTAATGTAGCTAGTGCTCATGTAAAATGCCCCAATACATTTGGGTCGGGACGAGTTTGCGATATTTAAAAATGCAAAAAAACAAGACATACTACCTCAATCACAAGGGGAGTAGCAGACAGACACTAATAAAGGTAAATCAATCTCTACTTGTCCCTTGCTTCTCACAAAGGCAAGGAAGTGATGCAGTAGGTGAAGCCTCAAACACGCTTACGAATTAGAAGGGAGCAAAGAAGAGTGATAATGATGCCAAGGAATAGTAAGTAATGGGAGGGCTAAATGCCCCTTTTTGATTTTTGTCAGCATGCCGTGCTGCCTGCAGATGGGACCTAATTATTGCTTTATTTAAAAGCAATCACAGACATGGTGGTCTGCTGACCAAAGGTGGCCCCCATCCTTGTGATGGCAGTAAATCATAATGGGCCACAATTAGGACCTACCTCATTAACATTCATACGATAGGTTGAATTGCAACCCACTACAATTCTGTATTCTTTTAACACAATATTATTACGTAGGTCGGTTTGCAAAAAAACAATACTTTTGTTTAAAGTTGAGTACAATTTTGACCACATTTACCAAATGCACTCTTTGTACATGTGACCTTTATTTGTTTAAACTTTCAAGCAGGTGATCCTACCCAGGACCTCACTTCAGCCTGTTGACGGGGGCCGGCAAAAGTACACCCCCTGCGTGCTTCTGCAATATTTTTACTTGTGATCCAAAGTTTTGAATTCACCTTATTTCCACTTTCACTTAGAAATAGGTGCTAGTATTAAAAACAGATGTTAATGTATGCTACTCTATACCTTACCCTGTAGGATGCATATCATTTCTTCAATGTATCATTTCTTTTTAATACTTTTGAAAATGCATAATGTTTGAACATAAAAAAATACAGATACCATTGCAGTTTATGCTTATCCTGTTTTTAATCCCTGGCGGTGATTGGATGCTGTAAAGCATGCTGAAACATTAGGTAATAGCCAATGTAAAACTGGTGCAAAAAACTTGTTTCACATTATTCTGAATTTTTACCTGAGCTATACCAACCAGGTGCCAAATCAAACCTGAAACCTGGCATTGATGTTTTTTGTGATGGATCGTTTTTGTACTGTAGCTTCCTTTGTGATTTCCAGTACCACTATTAGAGTGGTGTGGTGGGGTGGGGCTGGAACATTGTGCTAGGTTGATATCGGTATTGCTACATATTTTAGCAGTGCTATGCAATCCTTCCCCAAATTACCCATGACAGCTACCACCAGCAACAAGTTCCTAGTGACAAAGGTCAAATGCAAAAACACTGTGTAACATTACTATTGTACTCTCTTCCACATGTATTTGCTCAGACTGATAAATCTGGAAGGAATACCAAGCCGTTGCAAAATTACTGCTACCTAATATCACTTCCTTGGTTTTTACTGGCTGCTAAGTGTGCTCCGTCAATAATTCCTCCAATGTCTATAAAAATAGCACTTGTGTTGGCTAAGAGATTTTTTGTGACTGCCCTTGCATACTGCGGTATGCTCTTAAGCACTACATAAAAACTACTGGACATTGTGCAACAGCACAGTCAGTGCAAGAATTCTCAAGTGGGCCCCGGTTCCTTGTTTGGGAGAAGCTGCAAAGAATTTCTCTCACGAAGGAAAAATAAAGATATTTCTCCTCATTGTTCCTCTGTCGGGGAGGTGTAGAATTTTGCACATTCCCATGTTAACCAGTCTTGGTAAATCTGTGAATCCGACAAAATCCATGGGTGAATGCATGGGAGCACCCATGGGACGCCTTCTCAGGGTAAGGTATCGAAAGGCAGTGACTTGTACTGCCTTGCGTTCCTCCAGATTTACCAAGCAATGCAGGGCATTACCTTGTAGTTCTGACTTAAGGATTGAGCTGCCCTTTCGACACCAGGTGTGACGAAAGGCCAACACAGCCAAATAATAAATCTGACCCTAGATCTCAGAGTCTGGATGGGCCAGGCCGAAGGACTATCTCAAATTCGCATACCAATGAAGTGTGATTCACACACTCACTCTGACTATTCATACCGGCTCATGTGAAAACTCACCATCAGAAGTTCCCATCTTGTCCTGGTCAGCTAGATGTGCTGAAAATCTAAACACGAGGGAACAAGAATGATGAGAAAGTGTACTCTTGCGATGATGATCTCAGAGTCCAGGAACAAGCATAGATGCTGTGAATATGTCTTAGTGATACTTCTGTTGTTCAGCTGTCGGGCATAACCTACCAACTCAACCTTCTGTGTGGGCATTTTTGTAGTGTTTTTGGTGAGGTGGGGCTGAGAAATGATTCTCTATTGAGTACATCAAGTTCAAGTTACATTATTCGAATTATTCAGTTACATTTTACGATTGTATTGCATTTGACTTACCTACTCCTTTTTAGCAGATTCATTCTTTGCCCAAAATCAAATGACTGACAGCCAAGTTCCAATGCTGGGATTAAAAAACAAGTCTACAATTGACAATTAACAATTTAGCAACCAAGTCACATCTGACAGTGTAGATTTTTATGAGAATATAATCACTTCTTAGATGACGAATAAAGTCTCAGAACTTACTGCGCACAAAGACGATACAGGAAACTGTTAGTAATCCACAGTCTTCCGAAAATTCAGAGAACCCACCAGTAATGAGAGCAAGAACACGAAAGGCACCAATCATTCTGTAGAAAAAAGTCATGCAAAGGTATTCGATAACTGTCCAACTGGGGTAGGAAAGGGTAGATATCACCCCCAGATCTAGAGGTGTGTAGGTAAAGGGCTTCCTCCTCTTGTAGAAATGACAGTCCATTTGCACAGGAAAAATCATGTCACTTCCAAAAGTGCACCTTGAAACTCTTTCCTTCTTATGGCGTGCTTCTGGGAATGTGTGTAAATCCCCAAAAGTTGTAAATTTGCCTCCACATATAGACGTAAATCTAGATATGGATGTAAATGTATGGGTAGAGCTTTATTACTTTATTGTGAATTGGGCTGTTGTCCGTAGCGTGTTTCATTGCTCCTCTCTGAATAAAAGACAATTGCTTGTGAAGTTGTATTTTTAGGTCGAGCCTAGCGGCAGCGCGCATGCGCTGATCACTCTGCGAGACTGCTGTAGCAGAGTATGGGAGAGAAGCCTAGCCCACTCCCTCCCATATTTTTCATTGGCTTGTGTTATTTTCTTTCGTAAATGCTGCCTTCTGATTCGTTAATAGGCTTGTTAGTCCCTCCTTAGTACTGCCTTGTCTCCATTTGTAACCTCCCATGGCTACTGGCGCTTTACTTCGGTTGTTACACAGGACGTGTTATTTAGTCTGGAAGCACTATTTACTTTATTGAGTTTCTCTTACTGCAGGCCGGACATGCGCTGCTTCAGCTGAAACCGCTTGTGTTTTTTAAGCAGCACAGCCGTCCCCGTAACACGGGCGACTGCTTTCAATCACTTTAACCCGGCATTATCTTGTGTCTGTTTCAATGCCCCTCCAAGTAAAATGTATTTAGAAATGATTATCCAATTAAATCATGTGAATTCCAGGTAGCACATAATCGTGTGCTAATGGGCTGAAGCTGACAAAAGCACATATGTGTTACATGTCATCTGCACTAATGCCACCTGACGGGTTGTTTTCAAAAGCCTGTTTTATTAACAACAACACCACCACCACCACTAATACCACAAATACCACCACCACCACCAATACCACCACCACCAACAATACCTACTATCTACTTTGGGTAAGAGAAAGGCTGCTAACTCTGATCATCTTAATTAGTAATAAAAGGGCTACTATTGACTACTTTTTGGCTAAAGCAGTGGGAGCCATTTCAACGGAGATTAATAAAGCAGAAAGGATACTCTCTATGGGCTCGGTCGGTCCCTCAGTACGTTTGCCTGGCGAATCATCAGACACGATAGCTGTGGATCACCAGGTTGTTACCTCTGGTAACTCACAGGCTCCTGCTATATGCGTCTTAATGCCTGGGGGAGGTGATAAAAATCTTAGTACTCGCTCTTCTGGCCCAGTGGGCAGTGGCCGGGGAGCAGCCCCAGACAAAAAAGTTGGTTTTGAGCCAGAGGCATCGCCTGCACCCAGGAGATGGCGAAAAGCAAAGAAGAGCCATGAGCCCATGCGGAGAGGGGAGGACCCAACAAAAACAACTAGCTTGACAGATATGGAGTAATTCTGGAACACCCTGAGGAAAATATTCACAGACTTGTTGACAGACCTGCTGTCGCAGCACTGGGACAAACTTGATAAAGTGTTATAGACTCTAGAGATACACTTTGTAAAGTGGAGAGTATGTTGAACACTATTACCAAGGTACCCTCCCCACCAAACACCCAGTCACAGGCAGTACGTTCTCGATTGTCCCTGCAAAATAATTCAAGTTATAGGCCACAATTTAACAATCTACTGACTGAGAAAGGGTCTGTGAGACATGAAAGGGACCCGGGTAAGGCTTCTTGTAGTATGTCTAATTCCCGAACAGGTGGTATGGTCAGGGGTGTGGGGGAGTTGTCCCTATACTGTGGTTCTGGTCGGGGTCCAAGGTTTAGGCACGCACAGGGAGGAATCCACAGATAATTTGATTAATAAAGAGGCACACTGGCTAGGGAAATACAGCAGATTCAAAGTGACAGATCACACCCATATTTTGATGGTAAGAAGGGTTTCTTTGATTGGACAGTCCAAGAAAACATTCAAGGGTGATACTGTGATTGTCACTTTTAGAGTCCCAGCATTGGCATACAACATTCTGAGACATTCTGCTGAGTTCCCCTTTTACACCTCAGAAATTAAACCACTTCCACTAGGTTTCTTTTATAGGCCTACTTCTAACATCTTAGAAAATAGCCATGCTCTTGGTTTTGAGGGGGGTGATCATGCTTGGGAGGGACTAGAGGTGTCACCTAATATCTATGCCCCCCTGTCGGATCTTAATGGTCTGGTTTGACAAGTTGAGGGCACTAAACACAGTATAGTGCAGGCAACATCGACTAACATGCAAACACAGGACAATATGCCCAGTGAGAACTGATCGAGCGAGAATGCAGACCATTCTCTGAGTTGTTTAAATCCTATCTGCCAAATGGGCCCGCGGGGGGAGCTCCAGCCTCTCCCACACCACTTAGTTTGCAATGTGGGGAGACGTCAGTCTGATTTCCTGGAATGTGGCAGGCCTAGCTTCTAAATTTGAAGATTAAAGGTGGATTCAATTTATAACATTATTTAAGATAATTTGTCTTCAGGAGACCTGGGAGGTGGAAAATACATTTTTCTTAGAAGAATACAAGACATTCTTCCTCCCAGCAGAAGGGTCCCTCTCTGGTAGAGCAAAGGTGGATTAATTATTTCCATAGCACTTGGGCTCGTGCATCTGTGAAACAATTGACTTGGAGCTCTAAAGTGGCACAAGGCCTCAAGATAGTGGTAGGGATAATATTGCGGTTCACATTAATAAAATATTATGATGCAAAAATAAGAAACACGGCCCATCCAGTCTGGTGGAGTTAAATAGAATTGTTACAGGGGGATGACCTCCCACAGGAAAACCTTATTTTGTTAGGTGACTTTAATTTTCAATTGTGCTCTGAGACCGGACAGAGCATGGGAGACACCCCCACATGCTCAGTATCAGAGGAATGGCATATGGAGCATTCCCCAGATGGCTGTGACTTAAACACCCTTTTAAATACTCATGATTTAATATTTACATTACAGAAGGCAGTTAGGTCCCCTAATAGTTTTCACCCACCGTCTTATAAAGGAAGGGGCTGTGCCACAACCATTGATTTTATTTTTGTATCATCCTCTTTGGGTAGTATTATTTCATTCTTTAGGATTTTACATAGTGATCATAATCCTGTGACTCTGGGGCTGTGGGCACAGGTTTCCCAGCTAGTACAAGGCAGCAGGATGACAGGGACAATATTGCCAAGTGATCAGGGGAGGCGCCTGCTGTGGTCGCAGGTAGATACTAATGCTCTCAACCAATCTCTTTTTAAATTGAGGCAACAGGAGAATATGAGGTGTCTAGAAATGTCACCCTCAGATGATGATATAATTAGTTTTTTTATTGCTATTGCTCAATTCAGTGGCTGGCTTGTTAACTGTTCCAGTAGTCACCCCCTGCTCGGATAGCCCAAGATGGTTTGACAGTGGGTGTTCCAAGGCGCTGAGGAACCTAAAAACGGCTTTGAAAGAGACTCCCCGTAATAGATCTCTGGTAGCCAATTGATGTAATAACTATAAAAGTGCTCTTAAGGAACGGAGGACCCTACTACAAAAACCGGCCTGGGATGAGCTGATACAAGCTAGTGAACTAAAAGATAGTACCCTCCTTTGTAAGGTTATTAATAGTTCTTGTTTTTCTGAACCGGATAAACCGAATGTAGGTCATTATATCACTTCTAACCAATGGAAGGATCATTTCCCGGCGGTTTATAATCACAGTGATGGAGAACGATGTATAAATGATTTAGTGCCCCTCTCATGTGAGGTGCATCTTAACTTTCTTTCTGATGAGGTTAAAATTGGTATTGAGGGATTGTTCCAGAATGGATGGGATTCCTCAGGACCTGTTTCGGAATAATATAAATGTGTGGGCCCTGATCCTGACTAGGGTATTAAACGAAGCAGTGTCATCATTCATGCCCCATTCCTGGTCTATTGCCATTATTGTCACTATCTTCAAGAAGGGTGACAGGGATAACCCTCATTGTTATCTCCCCATATCCTTGATAGACTCTACTGTTAAGGTGATGGGTCGGGTCTTACTAAATAGGCTATCTGAGTCGGCAGATAAAAATCAAATTATTTTGGAGGTTCAATATAGCTTCAGGATAGGGAAATCAACAGTAGGCCAATGCCTGAACCTTTATCTTTTGATATCCAAACATACAATTGCCAAAGCAGGCTCTATCTATCTAGGTTTTATGGACCTCACTGCAGTGTTCAATAGAGTGAACCGCAGTAAATTGTGGTTGCTACTAGATGAGTTAGGAGTCGGGTGCTCAATAATAAATGTTTTAATGACTCTCTATACCCATACATCAGCTACAGTCCGATTTACTCAAGTGGGGGGACTCACTGATAATTTTAAATGTTCAAGAGATATGCGTCACGGGTGCATTATTGCCCCTTTTTTATTTACATTATATATTAATGGGTCAGAATCTGCCCTGATATCACTGCAGGCTGATACTCCGAAAATAGGCAGTAGACCAGTGCCAGTTCTGTTGTATGCGGACGATGCTGTGCTCATAGCACGTACTCCCAGAGCATTGCAAGTCCTAATTGATGTGGTTGTTTCCTTCATGAATGGGCTGGGTCTGTCTCCTAATTTTACCAAGTCTTTTGTGATAGAGCTAGGTTGCGGAGGGACTAGTTTGAAAACCTACAAGGCAGACACTTTAAGCCTAGCCAAAGTCCCGGCCTTCACATATGTTGGTGTCATATTTGACGCCAAATTAAATTGGAATAACATGAAGGCAGAGAAGCTAAGGGACATGAAAAAAGCCCTGGGAGCGATTGCAAATTATACACAGATTGATTGAGCACATGGCCTCCGGAGGTGATCATAAAATGATATCAGTCCTTCTGTATTTCCAAGTCCTTGTATGGGAGTGAGATATGCGGTTACATGGCAGCTGACAAATTACAGACAGTGCAAAATACATTTTTAAGATGACTCTTAAAAGCCCCACAGGGATCCCCCGCTTACTCTGTACATGAGGAACTTGGGGTCAAGTATATCACTGATTTAGTTGCAGTAAAGCCTCTGCTTTGCTGGGTGAGTGTTTCGCCTAACGAGGATGCATCTTTTAATCAAGCAGTAATTTTGGACTGCCTTTCACTGGATCATGTTTTTAAAATACATTGGTTAAGAAATATTAAGGAAATATTCTGCGCCCTGAGAAGATCAGACATCTTTACGAATTCAAACACAGTGAAGCGAGAGGATAAAAAATCAATTATAGATTTGTTTTTTAAAACAGCTAGTGTAGAGCGTGAGGGCAAGGAGCTGAGTCAGCCTATGGTAAGAGCACATGCTTTAGTCAAATCAGTGCAGGGAATGGAGTCTCATCTTGCCAACTTAATCAGTGCCCACAACCGTTTTTTAATTACTCGTTTTAGATTAAATATGTTTCATCACTTAGTGGCCTCTCCTCCAGGCTCTGTTTCACGAGTTATCTACGCAATCTCCTTACCATCCATCGCCCTATTCGCAACCTGAGATCGTCTGGAGCGATGCTATTCCAGCTCCCTCGCGTACGCAGGACCAGGATGGGAGGTAGCTCCTTTCGCTTTCTAGTTAGTAGGCACTGGAACCATCTCCCTCTCGACTTGCGTATGGAACCCTCTGAAGCCAGATTTAGACTAAAGCTGAAAACGTACCTTTTCCCTAGTGAATAATTGTCTTCTTCTCCCTAGGATTGATTTAGCCTCGGACATCGGCTTTTCAGGGGGACATTAGCATTTCTTAAGCGCGGGGACACACCGTTTTGAGTGTAACCAGGCGCTCTATAAGTGGTTTTATTATTATTATTATAGAGGGCCCTGTGGTTGCGACAATAGGTCTCCACAGGATATTTTACATTTTGTTCTTTTATGTAAATATTTTACGCACCCCAGGCAACTGTATCTTAAACCATATTTAAAATAAATGGGATTCAGGCAGGCTCGTATTGCACTTTTGCAGTTGCACCTTTTTGAGAGCAATGCTAAGATCAAGGAAATCCAGACACGATTGAGATATAGAGCGACATTTGTGATGATATATGGTTTTAATGAAATGGTCATGTATTACGGCTGTGTTTATGTCACAGGATATTTTATATGACTGTATATTGTTTGTTGCTATGAATTCTTTGAAAGCAATACTAAGTAAGTAACTCTAGACACGATTGAGAAAGATTGGTGCATTTGTGATTTTTATTATGCTGAAATATATTTTAATGGATGTTATTGTTTTTGCATTATTGTATTTATGGCTGTGTTCACTGCCGAATAAAGATTGTTTATTATTATTATTATTATTATTGATACCACCACCAATACCACAATACCAATACCACCACAACAAATACCAATACTACCACCAATACCAATACCATCACCACCAATACCAATACCAATACCACCACCAAAACAATACCACCGCCACCACCAATACCACCACCAACACCATCACCACCAATACCACTACCAACACCACCAATATCAGCACCAAAACCACCACCACCAATCCAATACCACAACCACCAATACCACCACCACCAATACCACCTCCACCAATACCACCACCGCCAATACCACCACCACCAATACCACCACCACCAATACCAATACCACCACCACTACCACCACCCCCAATACCACCAATACCATCACCACCAATCCAATACCACCACCAATACTAATACCACCACCACCAATACCACAAATACCATTGCCACCAATACCACCACCAATACCACCACCACCAATACCACCACCACCACTAATACCACCACCACCAATAACACCACCACTACCAATACCACCACTAACACCACCACCACCACTACCAACACCACCAATAACACCACTACCACCACCACCAATGCCACCACCATCAACAATACTACCACCACTAATACTACCACCACCATTACCAATACCACCACCACCAATACCATTACTACCAATACCACCAATACCACCACCACCAATACCACCACCTCCAATACCACAATTGCCATCACCAATATCACCACCACCAATACCACCACCACCACCAATACCCACCAATACCACCACCACCAAAACCACCACTAATACCACCACCACCACAAATACCAATACCACCACCACCAATACCACCACACTAATACCACCACCACCACCAATACTACCACCAATACCACCAAATCTACCAATACAACCAGTACCATCACCACCAATACCAATACCGCCACCAATACTACCACCACCAATACCACCAATGCCACCAACACCACCACCAATACCACCACCAGCAATACCACCACCACCAATACCATCAATACAAACTCCACCAATACCACCACCACTAATACCACCAGTATCAATACCACCACCTCAGTGCCTCTCACTCACTAGTAATAGCAGGGGCACTGTACGAGGCCGGAGCTGCAGCCGAGACCATCCCTCCAGCCCTCCATGCCTGCCATAAACCACAGCCCGCCCTGCACCAGGAGGTGAAGCCAGGGCCCTACTACAGCTGGAGTGTTTTTTATTAGGCAAAAGATAGCAATGACAATATGCAATTCCACACTGCTCACTCAAATCATGGAGAGCGCAGGAAATAGCCCCCCTCCCGTTCTTCCTCCTGAGCTGTGACAGTGTAATCAAAGAGCGAAAGGTGTTGGAACGCTGTGTTAGTGTTTATAGCTCGGATCATATGCAACTCTCACTTCACACTTTGTGTCTGTGTAATTTACAACACTTACACATCTTCTTCACTGCACTATTTATCACTACTTTAAAGATGACGCAGGTTGATCTCTTCCTCTGATATTTACAATCTAACAAGCAGTCGAGAAGGCACTTTATTGCAATGCAATAGGTCTTGCATTTGTGAGAGTTTAACCTATCAGTATTGTAAATGACAATGGCTTTTATTTATGTTTTAAAACACAAAACATACATAAAAGGCATTGTCATTTACAATGCCAATAGCTCAAACTCGCGTGAATGCAAGACCTATTGCATTGCAAATGCTTGTTTATCACAGATGCCGCATTTTTTGGGAACCAGTGTTTTATTTCATTGTTTCATAATATCCTCTTATCAGAAAGAAGGCCCTTTTCCCAGTGATGTCTACATTTCTAAGCATCATTAAACTTCCTCCGTTTCGGACTCTGACAGCTGGAGGTAATGTTGTCTCGCCTCGAGGGAACCTCTGCCTTCATCTCCGATGCTCTGATCGGCCAGCTTTATTGGAATCTGTAGGTCAGATTCAATATCCTGCCTGCAGTAATCACATCATAGCAGCAATTGGGGTCGAGCCATCAGACGTGGTTTTTCTATCCCTCCTTTAATACAGTGCAGTTTTTGTCACCCAGATGAATGCATCACTTCATGGTACTTCCAAAACCCTGTAGCTCAACCTTTCCAAAGGAGTGCATCATATTGTAGCTATTGTTCAACATACTGGGCCTGATCCTCAAAGGTTAACTAACACATTTGTATAGCTTTACAATTTTTTTGCTGTTTAGAAACTACAACTTAATAGGAACTCTATGACTGTGGAGCTTCTGAGGTTGGGGCTGCCAGGCCTATCTTTTTATGTGTGCAGTCACCACAGTCCTGAACTTCCTATTAACTGGTATTTTGTGAATAGGAAAAAAAAGCATACTTACACAAATGTGTATGTTTACCTTTGTGAATCAGGCTCCTAGTCGTTCCTCAATAGTTTGCTGTTGTGATTTTCACTTGGATCAGATTTACACATCTGACGCTAGCTCCTAATTTTGAATCTAAGTGATGCCACAATAGTTTATTTTTTTGGCTTTAGTACCACTAAGGAGCATCACACCATATCATTTTTATATTTAATAGGAAGGGGAGCATGGGCTGGTATGAATAGCTGTTGGGGAGAAACGTTATTCTGTCTCCAAAGTTCACTGTAGCTCTAGCAAAAGCATCAATCAATGAATCAACTTGGATTTGTAGAGCGCCTCTAATCACCTGCTAGGGTATCCAGGCTCTAAGTTCTTTCTGGGATCAGTTGAAGAGCCAGGCCTTGAGTCTTTTTCTGAATTCCGGTAGGGAGGACAATGTACGGAGGTGAAGGGGGAGGCCGTTCCAGGACTTGGCAGTGAGGTAGGCAGTGGCGGCTGGTGAATTTAGAAAGTGGCAGGCTGTAAAAAGATTTTAACTGAGCAAGACAGCAAACATGATGAGCTAAATTTCTAGGCCAAATACAAGGTGTGCATCACAAAAGATTTTTCTTTTAGTTCACTAATTGCACTGTCATCAGATGGGCGGGTTGGGTGTCTATTTCTAAGTGGGAGGCAATGTGGCATAGTGACTACAGCTTCCAGCTGTGCAACATCAGGAAGCAGTTTTGAATCCTGGCAAATCTCCTTGTGCTGAAAATTGTAACGCAGTCTCTTTCTTTTGTGACGCGCTTTTATGTCCTTGGCCAATGTTCCCTCTATGTAAAACTGCCAAAAATAAAATGTGACTGCTGCCTTTCACCAGTTCTCTAATGTCATCCTCCAAGAATTAAGGACAACACATTAAAACTTGATGTCACAAAGAAAGATGCATCGCAGAGAGTTTACTAAACGAATGGGGATGCAGGATATATAGTTCAATTGATTGTAACAGAGCAGCAAACCAGATGCCAATAAGAATAAGACCCTATTCTTTTCCCTGGACTACTTTAATAAATGTACTGTACTGTTTTTCAATGACGGATGAGAAAACGCACTCCCAACAAGCACATGAAACGTTAAAATATGTATTCTGTTTAAGCAGCAGGTTTTATTTAGCAATAACTGTCACATTTATGAGAAGTATTTTAGGCGAGGTTGTCCCTCATTCTAGAAAAAAATGTGTTTCATCATGAACCTTAGGATCTGTCTGAAATACAGCCTTAGCAGAGAAGCTGCTTTGTTGCAGAGTTTGAGGAAAACACTGACTTATTGATAGCGGTACATATGTTATGTTGGGGGCCCTAGGCCCTCATGCTATGTAAAGGAGTGACACAGGACGCATGGCTGGGGTAGTGGGATACACACATAGGAACACTAGAACGTGTCCCTGCTAGGACACTACATTCCTCCCAATTTTTAATAACAAAAACCCAGAGTCAATGTCCAACCTAGGGGAGAAAGAAAGATATACACAGTTGTAATACAGTGACCAAACTTCTGCAGAATCGCTCACGCTTCAGCTGCTTGGAGTCACAGACGATGTTCTTCCTGTCGCGGACGATGTTCTTCCTGTTGCGGACGATGTTCTTCCTGTCGCGGACGATTACCAGTTCACTGTGGCACCAGCCTGGGTGCTCGATGGATCCAGTCTGTTTGACGGCTCTGCCTTGAAGTTGTTCTCACAGTCTTTTCTTCGCTTTACTTTCTTGGCGACAAACGCAGTTGAGTTCTTGTGGTTCACCGCTAGATGTTGCCCTTCATCTTTTAGTCCAGTCCTTTTCTTTATCTGTGGCGTGTGTTCTGTTTTGCAAAAAGACGGGTCATTCGCAAGACACCCCTCTCACCAGGATGCCCCTCTCGCAGGTGTTCCCCTGCCACGGGATATCCCCGAGGCCCTCTTCATCAGATCTGGCCTGGGTTGAGTGTCCTGTATCGTGTTACTCCCATGCCGATAAGTGCGGGTGCGGAGGAGACGACAGGTCTCACCTCAGATTCCGCAGTCAGACCTGGAGGGTAGCTGTTGGCTCCTGTCTTTGCGCGCGACGTCTTCATCCTCGTGGGACCTTTGCTGAAGGGCGGCTGATGACCATCTCTCGTCGCGGGGATACTCTCTCTCACTGGCATCCCTGAGGCCTTTGCCCCTGAGTCACCACGGCTGGCATTGACCAGTGTCCGCATGACCCCAAAGGTGGGTGTTCCGAATGGTCCGGCCTGCTCACCTCTGCAGATCCCAGGTGTGCTGAAAGCATCGTCAAGCAGATGATCTTCTCTCCGTGCCACGGGTGTTCTTCAGGACTTGCGCACTGTGTTCTGACGCTTGTCACCTTCCTTGTCTTTGAGGTGTGAGTAGTCTTGCCACACTCTTCTCTCTTTCCTCTATTTCTTTCTCCGTGATGGTGTCATGTCACTCTGACTTCTTTTGTTGCAGTGGCAACCGTGCCACTCAGATCTCTTTCTTTCCCCTTTTTCTTTTAGTGGCAGACGTGCCACTCTGATGTCAACTTCCTTTTTTTCTTGTAGTGGCAAACGTGCCACTCCGATATCTTCTTCCCTTCGCTTCACGACCTACTCTGGACCATTTCTGTTCTCCTCTTGGTCTGGCCAGGCGTCTCCATGCAGCGCGCGCACTCTGCACGTGTTCCCCCTGGTCTTGTCCTCGTCCGAGAACACTCTCTCCATCTTCCTCAGCATTCCGAGTTAGGGTCGTGACCTTCTCTTCATCTTCTCCTTTTCACCAGTTACTTTGGTTGAAGTTCGTGGGGCCATACTCTTGGTCCGCTTCGTTCTTCTCCTTTTCACCAGTTACTTTGGTTCTTCTTGAGCTTCTTGGACCACTTGACGGTCCGCGCTGCCGATCACTGGCAGGATGCCGATCACTGGCAGGATATCTTCGGTCTTGTTGTCAGACCTCTTGCTTTGTAGCTTCACTGACCCGTGCGTCGGTCACCTCCTTGTGCAACTCCTGGCGAGTCGGCTTCTGTGGGGCGACCATTTGGCAGGTCGGCTTAGCCTTTGTGGTGCGACCATTTGGCTGGTCGGCTTGACCTTTGTGGTGCGACCATTTGGCTGGTTGGCTTGGCGAGGTGTGCCACGTCGTGTGACTACCTGTCTTCACGAGGTGCGCCACGTCGTGTGAGTACCTGTGTTCGCTGCCTTTGTCAGGCGCTGGTGCACGCTCATCTTCGTACCGTCGTGGTACATCTTCAGTGTAGCGTTGCTCCTTGTTCCGTGTGATTTCGTGTTGTGGTGGCCTCTTGGCACCACTGGGTGTGCCTCTGCATCCTTGCCCGCCAGTGTCGGATACTTGCTGTGCCCATCCTCTTCAGTGGGTTCCTCTCCTGTAGGCGCTACAGTGTACTTTCCGCGTCCGGGGTACATCTGCGCTGAGTCCTTTAGGTCGCTCGAGGGTTCGCTCCACTTGATGCGGCGACAGCGCAGTCCTTGTTGGGGTGGATGTGGCTTGACACCGTTCTTCTTTCTTCCTCCTTATCGCTGTGGGATGTCGCTGCATCCCTGTGGCACACTGTCTCCTCTTCCTCGCACTTCTGTCGTGTTCCTGCGCTTCTGGCGCATTCCTGTGTGCCTCCGTCGCGTTCCTGTGCGCTCACCCTCGCGCATCAGTCAGACCTTGCAGTACGTGCCTTGCTGCCTCTTCTTCCTTGCGCTGCGATCCGTCGGTATCCTGTGGCTGCTGGATTCCCTTGGCTTGCTGCATGCTTGTTTGTTTCTTTGTTGCTGCAGTACCACCAGTGGCCACTAGATGGCAGTGCAGGGTATGCTCTTCACTTCCTTCAGCAGCAACCTTCTCTGCTGTAAACTTGTTCTTCCTTGTTCCTCCATTTTCCCAGGCTCAGGTAGAGTGCAGAGGGCTGGAGCCAACAGCAGAGCAGTGGAGTGCAGGACACGGGCTGGACAGCAGGTAAGTATCTTTTTTTTTTTGCATTTACTTTCTTTAGAGGCAGGGGGCACAGGCTTGTGGGCTGCTCAGAGGAAGAGGCATCACTCTGCAGCAGTCAGTGCTATCAGGCGCACAGTTTTGGTGTACTTTTGGCGCTGCGTGCCACTTGCCTCTTGTGTGAGCACTGCTGGGGGTCCGGCGAGGTGGGGCATATCTTCATGGCCGGCGGCGGCCATTCCTGGCATTTAGGATCACCCTCCCTGCCCGCGGCATCTTCCTGCAGTCCTCGCGCGGCAGGGAGGGGGTAGGGGTGCACTCGCGGAGCTCCTCGCAGCTTCGGCTTTTATTTATTTATCATTGCGAGCGGCCAAATGCAGTTCCCTGGGCAGCTCCCTCCCTCCCGTGGCAGCCTCGCTCACTTCTCCTGCTGCGCGGGGGGGGGGGGAAAGGAGCAGAACCGGCGTATTGTGCTGCGGGTGGGCTCCGCTTTTACTTTATGTTCGTCAGCAGAACCGGTGTATTGTGCTGCGGGTGGGCTCCGCTTTTACATTCAGTTAGTCCCGCACCCGCAGCAGGTCTCCAAGCTCCACGGACCGTGCGGGGGGGGCGGGGCTGCTGGTGCCGCTTCACTCGGGGTGGTGCTGCAGGTACCGGACTCGGGTGAGCTCCGTCAATGCGGGTGGGCACCGCACTTGCTTCTACACCATTTCCGCCCCCTCCCGCAGCCGGCCTCCTCACATCGCGGGCCGCAGGGGGGTGCTGGCACCTCTCTCCTCTGGCCGGGTGCTTCACAACCAGGGCTCACCTTCGCCCTGCTGGTCTTCGTCTCAGCGCGGCTCCTCACCTTTCGGCCGGCGGGCCTTCTTCCTTTCCGTGGGTGGGCACCGCGTGGTTCACGCTTCTTGCGGGGGCCGCAGCCGATGCGGGTGGGCTCCGCTCGGCTTGCCATTCTTAGCGGGCACCTCCGGGCACAGCGGCAGGGTCGATGGGGCACCCGACCTCCGCCTGCAGAATCACGGCATCGCGGCCGATGCGGGTGGGCTCCGATCGGTCCGCATGTCTTCGGGGCGCTTCCCCCTCCACCAGAGTCACAGCGGCCAGCGCCTGAGGCGCGGGGTGGGCTCCCGGTCACCACCAGTCACGCTGCGGGCTCTGCTTCGCCCCGCAGGCTTCTCGGCGCGTCGCGCCTTCCCCAAGGGGGGGGGAGGGTGCCCTCACTGCGGACAGCTCGCCCTCTCTCCCCCACCTTCTCGCAGAACGAAGGCTGCACACACGGGGTGCAGTACCACTCTCGTCGCCATTGTTATGTTGGGGGCCCTAGGCCCTCATGCTATGTAAAGGAGTGACACAGACGCATGGCTGGGGTAGTGGGTTAACTGGCCTCGAGCACGTGCGCTCGGCCCTTTTATTAGCAGCGTCACCTGACCCAGTGACGTCTGTGGTGGGTGGGTGTATAGTGGGATACACACATAGGAACACTAGAACGTGTCCCTGCTAGGACACTACATACATAAAAGCATTTATTGCAGTTATATATTAAAAACAGCACCATAACAGCACCTCCCATTTTTACTCGGCAGATTTTTTTTTTCTAAACTGCTCATAATACAATATTTTATATGTTTGCCCCGTTGTGGTACAGCACATTTACTGTGTGTGTACACAGTTTGTGAAAGTATATGTATTTTTTTAAGGTATATTTGATCTGAATTACATATAACACAATGAACTGTAAGAAGCAGGCCCGGTGTTATTTTTCACTCAGAGAGCAGGCGCTGCTTGACAATTATGTTAATCACTCGCTCTGAGGATGTTGCACAGGTATTTCATCTGTGGATTTATAATTGGTACAGCCATACATGGGGGCCTCTGAAAGAATAATGAGGCGCGAGAACAGGGCAGGTCAAACCCCGGTGGCAAGCTCATGTATCTCCACACTCTTGCTTGTTCTCAGACCTGCTGGATGCCCAAGAACGCTACCTTAAACGTGTACTATTTTTTTTTTAAAGCTGCTTTTAGTTTTTTTAAACATATTCTTCTTTGCTGATAATATGTAGTACAATCGCATGCTTACAAACACTCACATGCACATATCCATACACTGACGCGCGCTCGCAGAAACAAACATAAACAACATAAACCTACTCTCACTCACACACAAAAGCTGGAAACCTACCTGGGGTAGG
Source organism: Triturus cristatus (assembly GCF_964204655.1). Taxonomy (NCBI): domain Eukaryota; kingdom Metazoa; phylum Chordata; class Amphibia; order Caudata; family Salamandridae; genus Triturus; species Triturus cristatus. The sequence continues at coordinate 1,183,750,826 of NC_140592.1, read as the reverse complement.
TCTTGATGCACTCTTCACAATGTTCAACTTCCCAGATCCAACAAAAGGCGCCAGAGCGAGGCACACAACATTATGCCCACTCAGAAGCTCAGATAGGATGGGCGGCTGTCCTTTTTAGGTCGAGCCAAGGCAGTGTGCCTTCGCTGTCTTCAAGACCTGCTGTACTCAATAAAACAACTTTATTCCCACCTGTTGCTTACTATAGGTTCACTCCTGCGTCACTCTTCTTTGCTGCCTCCTAAATCGTTCATGCACCCGATACCTCACTTCCATTCAAGGCTGAGGAGCACCACCCAAGTTCAGTTTCCTTACGCTTGCATTCTTTATCAGATGTTTGGGAGATTTTTTTTTTTAAATGTTGCTTTCCATCTGATTCTGTTTGTTTTAATTGTTGCTTACCGCACATTTTGCTTCCCCCTTCCGCTTCGTGTTGTGAGCCCTCCCCCACGCTCTGAGCACAAACGCAGCGTTTCCCTTGATCAGACAGCTCGACAGCTGGGCTCAGCACTCCATAGATGAGATGCCTCCCGCGCAAAGATTAGGGCCATCCGCATATATGGATGAGTTGCCTCCACCGCAAGGATTAGGGCCGTCCGTATGCTCCAACCCTCATACACCCGGAAACCCTGAGTGCCGCTGGCCCAATTTGACTGTCACACTGTCGAAATCTTCCTCAGTGCTGCCCCCTTCCTTCTGCCATCACAGATGGGGACATCTCATGGCTGCATCTTGCCAACCCTCCGTCAGTGCTGCCCCCTCACCCCCATCCCCAGTGGCAGACTCACTTGAGAGTTTTAGGACCAGAAGCGGTCCTGGTGAGTATGCACCCCTTCCGACAGCTAGAAAGAGATCGATGAAAACACAGACAAGTGAAAAAGAGTTGTCAATGTTTGTACCATCAATATTAGCCTGGGCCTTGTGTGCTTTATGCCGGTATGCTTGTTTTCTGCATTCCTTATTGTTTTGTGCAAGTTGACCGACATCAAGTCCAATGTTAATCTTGATGTGGCTGGTGACAGGAGTTAAAGGCCCTCTCAGTATTATAAGATCCCAGTAATTCTGTGGTTTCATTGTTTTTTACATAGACACTCTGGGTGCTGAAACTAGCCACAACGTCTGGTTGAGACAGTGGGGCAAAATGGGGAATTAGCAGAGGAATCAGGTCGTGCATTCCCTTGTCAATTCAGTTTCTTTGAGTGTGAAATACCAGGCCTTTTTCTGACTGGGTTTTTCCAAGCCGTAGTGGGATCCTGAGTGGTTTTTGTTGTTAATAGCTGAGTCCATGTGTTGAGGGAGCTTTGGTACCATGTCGAAAGCCTTTTAGCACTCACTTTCAAATGCGTCTGATGGCCTCTTCGATGCCACACATATGTTTAGGCCTGTCAAAGTCTCTTGTACGTTACAGCACAGTTCCTCCAATCTCCCTCAACCGGGAGAAGTTGGGGAGAGGATATGGCATAATGGCCAGAGCTGCCTACTTTGGAGTTAGGGGACGGGGTTCGAGTCTCGGCGTTGGCTCAACATACTGTGATTCTGGGCAAATCACTTAATTTCCCTGTGCCTACAAAAATCAATGTGTTCTTGTGTAATGTAACTAGTGCTCATGTAAACCGCTCCAATACCTTCGGGTCGAGTTTGCCTTATATAAAACTGCAACAGAAATAAAGTTGGCTTCTCGGATCCCATCTGGTTTTAATGGTCATGGGCGATGCCATGTATAATACATGAATTGAGGTTCTGTCTTCTTGTGAACTGTATGCTCCTTTTATACTGCGCACCTCAAAGTATTCTTTCATGTCCTTGCTCAAAGAATAAGCTTGCGTTTGATCAAACAAAAGGCGTACCAAGACAGAAACCAGAAATTGTGCCCAATAGCTAAATAAAACTAGCAGATTTGACTTCAAAATGCTGCTAAACAAGCAGAGCCGCATTTCGTTAGGGTGCAATGGACTTGCCTTTCAGATTGGCAAACGTGTTGCTCTGTTTTAGCATTTGCCAATCTCATTTACAATTATTATTTTTTAATCTGAAATTTGAAATCATGCATGATCACCTTGCAAACTGTTGCCTCATCCCCTGACACGGGTCCTTTATAGAGAAATCATTTGCCTTTTTAAGAATGGAATTCTTTTACAATTCTGAGAAAATATTTATAGCGCCTAGGGTCATTCAAAGGCTCAGTCATATTTTAAGTGGTAACATTCAGGGCATCACTATTCTTATACCGCAGCGTTATTTGAAAACTGTTACTGTTGGAATTTTTTGAAGGAAAGTTCGACGGAAATTCTATTTGGAAGAACAACTTCACATACTGTGCCCTACTCTATCTGCCATCTGGCCCTTAGACTATCACAAACAACCCTTACTCCATATGGTTGGAAAAATAAACATTGCTCTCACATCATTTTTGACCCCTGACAGCTGCCACTCTGCCCCAAATATTCCGCAGTGTCTGTGCAGGGCTCATCCCTTTAGAACACCTGACTACCTGGTCATTTGAGACCGAGTGCATGGCACTGCTCAAGGAGCTGGCGACCAGACCATCTTTGGAGCATGCTGGGATCCCAGAGCCAAAAGCCAATGCCTTGAGGCTGGTTCTACACATGGACTGGGTTTCAATTTTGAAATGAGATGTTGTTGATTTGATCTGGGATTAGCAGCCGCAGCTGAGTCCCAAGACCATATGAATATTCCTTTATGTTTAACAATTCTTATCCCTGGAGCTGCAGAAACTATGCTTCCCAGAGGCAAAAAGGATGTAATAGCATAGACCAGGAAGCGAAGCTTTCCACCCAATGTAGGTGTCTCTTGCACCACCCAAGAGCAACATTATGTTGCAGCTTTAGCAATTATTGATATGCTACCGTAGAAGGAGGCCTACAATCCACCCAGAGAGATTAATCTGCAATCCGTGGATTATTGGAATTCAGCACAATGGTAGATTTATGGCACCTCCTTAAAGAAATACCGTAGAAGAGAGTCCTCTAGGAGCAGTGTGCAAGCAGTCCCAAGAAAGTATGATAAATACCAGTCACCATGGTACCATTTTGCTGCAGTCTTTCATTCTGACTTTGGTGGTTTTGCTTGTGAATCTCCGCAGGCACCAGTCACCATTATCTGACATGCTGCACTGCATGACACTAATGCATCATGTCAGATATGTATTGCATCTGTGAAAGGATGAGCTGTAACAGCCCACACCTGACACATGCGAAATACAGTCCAGGGGAGTCCTCTTCTGGAGCACGGTGATACTGCAGCTTTCACTTGTGAACAAGTGATCAGTAGATTATTATTTTTTATGCGAAAGCTGTAATATGTAGTCAGCAAATTGCAGAGTGAGGCGTGATAGTTTGGAGGGTGCCCCTAATGAAGAAACCGCCACTGGAAGTAGGAGAAGGATCGCCCTCCACTGTAGCTTCGGTGGATGTGGTGAGGGTGTGCGAGGGCGAGGGTGGTGAACCGCAGGTTTCTCGAGGACTGGTGGAATTTCAGTCAATTTTGAATATAAGCTGGTCTTGTGTCAGCATCTTTAGTTGACATCTATTCATGGTGGGGCGCCAACGGAGTTTCTTGCGGTGGGGCGTGATGTGGGTCCATTTGGGAAGGTTGAGGATGAGTCGAGCAGCTTTGTTTTTTATCGCATGGAGTCTCTTCAGACGTTGGGTGGTGATTCCTGCATAGAGCGTGTTGCCGTAGTCCCTGTGGCTGGTAACTAAGGCTTGAGTGACAGTTCTCCTGGTGCTGATGGGGAGCCATCTGAAAAATTTTCCAAGCATGCGGAGGGGCTTTGATTCGGGCTCCTCAGATGCCCATCTTTACCAAGAAAGTAGCCAACAAAAAGTGAAATTCTTGATGTTTGATCCATGCTGTTGAAACACAAAGTCCCGGAAAATTTCCACATTGGTCACACATAAAGAACCTCATTTAGCTCTAGGTGGGAGGGGCACCAGTGCTTAATTAGTAAAATATTAAGTGCTGGTGCCCACGCTTTTTTTTCCGAAGGCTGCACCTGATGATGTAAACTCGTGGAGTTGCTGAATACCAAGGCTGTGTCGGCTTGATTCCACCTCATGCCTCTTTTTTTTTCACTTTTTTCAGGATATTTTTTATCTCTGTTTTCTTTTGTAGTCACTGTTTTTCTGTCTTTCTCTTCCTTCTCCTTCTCCTTTCCCTCTTTTGTGTTTTTCCTCCCTCTTGCGCTAGAACAAAGTCTGATGAGGACAAATAAGTGCCAGTTCTCATATGTGAGAAGCAGGTCTTTGTTTTGAAGTATTTCACCGAAGCGCTAAGACGTTTCTTCCAGTGTATTTAGGACACTGATCATTTTGTTGCCCCTTACCTCCACTGTGATCAATGGTAGTCCCTAGCAGGCAAAACACAGTGGCCTTTGTGTTGGATGGTATCCCCAGCATGTGGTGTGCCTTCCAGTGCCATGTGAGCCAGTGGTTTTGTGCCCACGTGGCGTTTGTGACTGTGGAGCCAGCTGTGACTCTGCAATGAAACACAGAACTAACTCTAAATTTGGCATCAGAAATGAAAAGCTGGTAGACAGAACATGTACCAATTATTTGCCGATTCCCTATAACTAACTCCCTCTAAATGTCTCCCTAAATCCCTTAAATCCTCCTGTGCTAAGGTGCTCTGCTCTGACCTAAATCTCTAGTGCTAAGGAAGTGACCTCCAAACCCTAGGAATGAGAGGCAGGTAAACACCTGGGGCTTACCCGTAGGTTCTCCCAAAGAGGGCTGTCTCAGAAGAGTTTCAACTGCAGGTGCCAGCCTTCTGTCAGCCGATTTATGGCACTGATGCAGCGGAAGCGGTGTTTTAAAAAAAATCATCTTATAACACCATACCAATTACTATAACACTAACGGAAACGGAACTCTAATGACGGGCCCATAAGTCATTTATCGCTCAGTTAGCAAATCAAAGGTTCTCCGATGGATCTTTGGTAGAGCTAAAAGGGACAAAGTAATGAAAGTCTGAGAGGTATTCCCTCATGAGGACCTACAATGAAGAAATAGCCTGAACATCAATAAACAATATTATCATGTCAAAATAATTAATAACTCATGAATAAAGACAGACACTATTCTTTTCTTATATATTTCCTCTTTATTATTCAAAATATGAATGGTCAATTACACAAAATAGAATGTCATCCCTTGATTCACATTTGTTCCAGATTAGTTCCACAACAGAGCAAATACTCTAAATCGTCAAAACCAAGGTATAGAGGAGAGAGAGTGACAAAAAACACATCAACGTAATTTCAGTTCACTTACGAATCAGAGATACTAATGCACAGCGTGCAATTAGTCAGAAAAGCTAACCCCACTGCCGTTAGGGTATAGCACGAGCAGCTTCACCAGTCGATGATGTGAAAAGTTTAAGAAAAGTCTTTAGGATTTGCAGGATATGCCAGCAAGAGTAATCAGAAATCAGCGAGGTATACAGCATACCACGAATCCTAGTACAGGTCACCAATCTTGTGAACGAGCCGAAGAACACTTTCCCACAGTTGACTGTTATAGTACAGTTTTCCTTTATCTCTGATAAAATGTTTCTATTACAACTCTCTAAAAGCCTCTCCTTTGGACACTGACTAGAGGAAGACGATCTCCTGACAATGATTTTACAAATATTTTCTAAGCATCCTTTGTCTAAAAATTGTATAACTTCCTAGAGAGGAAGAGGAAGAACTACAGTTTCATTTGTATATAAATGTTGAAACTGTTTCATTTGAGTCTATGACATCCTTCGTCTAGACAGGAAAGAACCTATACAGTTTATTCAGAAATAGACTAATATCTACATTTTAGGGAAGCTTTTGAAACATTACAAGGACAGTAGCACATCCACAAGCATTTTCTAAGGCCTACATTATTTTAGCAAAAGAAAATGTATTCTCTAAAAGCTTATGAAAACTTTCACGAAGAATGAAGCATTCCTTCGGTGACTAAAGCACGTTTATGCAGTTCAGGAGACACAATAACATTCAATTAGACAAACAGGATAATTCTCTTTTGAACATTAATTTCGACAATCATTCTTATTCTTTAATTAATGCTCCTTGATCTAACACGATCTATTTCATGTTATTATTTTTCCAACTAGGAAAGCCATCTATCGAGTCTAGCTGCTTATTTCATCTTGTACATCTGATATCGCACGGTGAGCGTTTTGTTTTCAAACATTAGTATTTATTTTAAAAAGGAACGCACGGGTTGATTTAATTGAGCAGATTTATTTTACTAAAACCATGTTCCATCAGCACCGGCACACCCCTGGCATGCCAACGTCATCAATGGACGCGCCGCTGCTTATCACGTATTCCTGTGACGAGGAAGAAGTGCAATGAAGGCTCTTGAAGCCCAGCACTACTTCTCAGAGACACAGCAACACAACAGAGGGGAGACTCCTCCTTTTATAATGGTGGTGCTCCTGAACGCATCCCTGATGCAGAATGATAGTCCCTTACCAGTAATCCACCCACTAGACCCAGGCGACGAGAAGTGGAGGGGTGCCCCCCTGCCAGTAGGGGTCAGATCCGCAAGAGGCCCACATATATCCCCAGACTTTAGCCTCCCCTGTTGGAGATAACACCTGATTAAATAGTACCTGCCAAGCACAGTAATCATTTCCCTTTGCACCCAATAATAAGGGCCAGGCTTCCCTCCTCTCTTGAGAACAAATCGGGTGGGACCTGTTTACTGCCCTGGATTCACAGGGACTAAGCCGTGGCGTAACAGAACGTGATGGGTCCCTCCTGCAAAGTACATAGAGGGCCCCCTCTGGACTCACTCAGTGGCTCTCAGGCCAGGCTACTGTGCTGAGGGACCCTCCCTGAAGCTCGTGCCCCCGTCCCTCCCCCGCAGTGCAGGGGCTACGGGTGCCTTTGTTACATTACTGGGACTAAAAACTGCTGCACAGAATAGGTTCTCTCTTTTTTTGATAAACCATTTTTATTGATTTTTAAAACAGTAAAAAATTGTTAGAAATGGGATCTCTGGTTGGCTAAGGCTTGCACCAAAGCCAGGCAGAGACCACCACTCTAGTCAGGACAAGGGAGTTACACGCCAAAGATAACCCCTGCTCACCCCCTTTGTAACTTGGCATGAGCAGTCAGGCTTATTCCGGAGGCAATGTGTAAAGCGTTTGCGCATGCACACAGCAACAACACCCCAGGCACACCATAAAAGGCACTCCACACAAGGTTATATATAAAAATAGCCTTTGTATTATAATAAACACATTAGATCATAATCACACAATATACACTGTGCCAACTGGCACTAGGCAGTATTTACAGGGGAATTATATACACACGACAGGGCCAATGGGGCCGCTGTCAAGACCATCACAAGTCACCAATTGTAAATGTAGCACAAATAGTAAATGTAGCGCACAACCAGTAACTAGTGGTAAAAGAATGAACTTAGCATTAGATCCTGCAACAGAAACCATAGAATGCACAAATCATATTATGCAGGAATCTCATCAGGCATAACCCACATGAATCACCTTAGGTAATCATTAGCATGAACACAGTGTACCCCAATCGGGGGCACACACACACTAAAACTGGCCCTAGGCCAACTGGCCTCTCACAGGGGCCCCAACGCCCTATGTCCAACAATGTCAGGGCTGGCTGCAACAAGCAGCGAAGCAAAGGGCGCAGATGATCCGGCCTAAACATGACAGCTGCCCACTAATGGCTGGGCAGCTGTGCAAAAGGAGCCCTGGCACCAGCGTGCCTCCTGGGACCCTAAATGACAATGAACGTGCCCACCATTGCAGCTGCCTGCAAGCTCGCAGGGCAGCTGGGGAAGATGGCCAGCAAAACAAGCACTGGCACTATACGTGCACCTCGAGTCCCACTGGGGCTTTAGAAACAATATGCCCCCAGCAGAAATCAGCGCGGGCACCACGGTGCCTGGGGGAGCCGCTCTCTGGGGGACTCCTGGAAACCAATGCCCCCAACGTTGGAGCGGTCCGCTGCCCTACGGGACCGCTCAAGAAGAACAGGGAGAGCGAGCACAAATTTGCCAGTGAGCCCCACTCCGGGGACTCTTAAGTTAAGAAAAAAAATGTCTCCCAACGTTGGAGCGGTCCACTGCCCTGCGGGACCGCTCAAGAAGAATAGGGACCGGCCATGGGGGGTAACGTCCCACTCACCTGGGACTCCCTCGCGGTCTCCTCTCTCCGGGCGTCGCAGTTCTCCTCCGCCTCCTCAGCTGACAGCCCGGGGCTCTTCCTCGCTCTCGGGAGCCCCGTTGGGAGACGCTGGCTCCTCCCTCGGCAGCAGAAGCTTAGTTTGGCACTCGGAGCCCTCGAGGCTCCGGTCAGCTTTTTCTTCCTGGCGATTCCGTGGGCGTGGGGCTTCCCTCGGGAAAGCAGAAGTCCCGCCCAACCACAGGCAATACGTGGCCTGACTTCCGGTTTCTGCATTCTTGGTGGCTCGGGCCGGCGGCGGTGAAACGGGGCAAATGAGGGGTAGGCTCCCTCTCGATTTGGAATATAAAGCGGGGTTGGCACCCGCTCAGAGTGAAGAAAGGCAGGGTAGTCTCCCGATCATTGAAGTCACTTTCCAAGGCGGCAATGACGCGGGGTGGGCTCCCGCCTGGCAACTAAGCACGGGGGAATCCGTAGGGATTCCCTCTTGATGAGAGGCAGCTCAGCGCTGCAAAGCCCCCACATGCTTCGCTTCTTCAGGGAGCAAGAAATAAAGTGCCCCTTGGCAATGGAAAATAAAGTGCTCCCAGCAATAAAGAGCAAAGTGCTCTGCCAAAGGAAAGGCAAAATTCAGGGGGGCACAAGGCTGGGCTCAGGCAGGCCAGCACACAGGGCCCTCCAGCAGGGAGGCAGTCCCTTGTGGCGGTTCCTCCTGGAGCCCAGCAGCAGCAGCCCCCCAGCGTCAGGACCAGCAGAGCAGAACACCGTCATGGGGTCACAGCCCCTTCTTTTATACACCCTTTTCCTTTGTGACACAGCACAGGGCTGGGGGAAAACCAGATGCAACTGGTTTAGGGGGGATTTGGAGCACTCTGTTTATCCAGCTCCTCTTCCCCTTTCACAGTGTAGGGCAGGGACATCAGACGCATCACAGGAGGTGGAGCCAGCATTGTGGAGGGAAGGTGATGGAGCAGGGTTTTTACTTTAAAACCATATACCTGTTTCATTTTCGCATGTTATAATTAAAAGTACTACTGATTAATTAATAACTACTAAAGATTTGTCGAGTCCTGTCTAACCAACCTTATTAACAGAAGAATTACACGTGGGAATGCTATTGCATGGCTAAAATAATAAATGAACTAAGTTGGTGAGCAAATTGACGAAATAAATGTTGCTTATGTGATGTTATTGTGTTTTGCGCTTATAATTAATATGCCTTAATGGCTTTTGATGTCGCAAATGGCTAGATAAATACATACACATAAGGGTATTAGTAGGGGAATAACACTGTATAATCATTTCCGTGCAGTAATTTTGTTTTGTGTTTCATTTTACTTAAGTTGACCAATGTGGCCTACCAAAATATGGCTACCACCCGCAGCCTGCATTTGAGTTGATGGAAATTTTGCAAGGAGGCTTCGCGCTGCCTGTGACCTTGCCCTCTTGACGAACTGAAAAGCCATGATCATGACGACAAATCCAGGAAAGATGCCAAATGCCCCTGAACATGAAATTTGTTGCTAAACAAAATACTGACTTTATGAACTTGTAATGATCCCATGAATGGGATACAATTTATCCAAAAGAGACATCCGTAGAAGTAACGAATTAGTTATGGACCCCTTATTTCTATTCATAATTTGAGACGATCAATGTGTGTGAAAATGTACTGATGTATCCCAATGTACCAAGACGACATAATTTCCGCCATTCATCCGTTTTGTACCATATGATTGCAACATTTTCGAATGTAATTTTAGTATAAATATTAGTAGACTAGAGAGGTCTAGTGCCACTTCTTCCCGAACTGATGATCCGAGGTCCCGATGCTGACCGGGAGGACGGTGACTCTACATGACGGCTAGAAACTTTGATTATTTTGCTGAGGACCGGTTCTGACTTAGGATCTGACTTTTAGCCAGAATAGGTAAATATGAGAGAAATGAATTTGCATTTAATTGGCTTTTCATACAATTTTAGATAAACAAATATTCTGTTTGAATCACTGTGTCGGGTGGTTATTTTATTGTCATGTTTATTGCATTTATTTGCATGTCAGAAATGTTTACACCAGATCTATAGCAACTAGTTGATGCCATTGACCTCAGAGTACATGCAGATTGGTTAGGTATCAGAAAGTGTTTCCCCTTATACATGGCACGGATAGAGTGGTAGGATGAATGTTGGTGTTATGGGCCCCACCAGCGTGTGATGTGTGTGTGCGCGTGTGACTGTGAGATCACTTCGTCCGTGGAAGTAGAGGGGATTCGGAAGCTCTGATCTGCACCAAAGGCCCAGCCCTATTCAGGTCCCAGGTGCAACTCCTCCCTCCCATCTAGATGCAGGTCTCTCTATTCACCACTGGGCTGACTCACCCTGGCCCCTGGAATTCCCCACACCATCCAGCGCCTGTAAATCAAAAGGCCAGACAAGCACTCCACATCAGCCAGGCAGACACATAGCACACAGAAATGCCAACTTCTAGAAGTGGCACTTCTCCACCAGTCACCATAGATCTATTCACACCATTGCGCAGCATTTATTCTCACGAGTTCGCACATACTAAACTCGACCCTGCACTCCTCTCCCACCAGAAATTACCATGGACACACATATCCCCCATGCATTCCTATGGGAGGGCAGGCCAATCTCACCACACGTACTCAGAGAGCGCACACACTTTACTCTGGACCACCAATACCAGGTCACAGGAAAGGCAAAAGGTTTAGGGGTGAACCTGCCAAAAGGGCCAAGTCCAACAACAATCATACAGGAACATCAGTAAGTGATCCCGTCTAGTCACGGTGATAGAAAGCCAAATCAATTCTCATTGTTCTACAGTCTAAACCACTTACCTCAAATTCTAGTGTGTTTGGCGGGCAACCTCCGGAGTGGTAGATAGGTTCTTCTTGCTGTGCGCACAAGTCCATATCCTAGAAGGTTCCCTATTGTCATAAGGTTGGACTTCCCAAATAAAGGATGGTTTGACTACCCCTATACCTTCAGCCTCTCCTACCTTTTCCTCATCCCTCCCTGGATAGACAAATCTGAGGGGTTAACCCCAAATTTTACTGGGTATTTGCTTTACATTTCTGGATTTAGTTACTCCGGGTTAGCAGTCCAATCACTGGTGAAGCCACTGAATACTTACTGAATGGCCTAGTGTTGTTACGGCTGCGTAATAGTAACAATATTGCTACTGTCATCATATTTGCACGTATACAGAATGCTTTCCATGTCATAAAGAGAAATGAGGGGCGATGTGAATATCTGCATAAAAATGGAACCAGCTCTAACCTAGAATTTTGAAGTAAACGACCAGGATTCCTGGTAAACATTTGTATTTTGACTAAACTGGGTCAGAACCCTTGAGTGATATTTTTGTGACTGCATTATACTGTGAGCAAGCGCTCCATCTTTAGGAGTGGCACTTTCTGTGCCACCAATGATTCGAGATGCTGGTCTTGGGTGGTCAGCAGGTGATGTGAAATCTAGCGGTTGGTGTAATGCACGTTTTAAAACATATGACGTTGTATGTCTCAGTAGACACAGCTCTTAGCATGTTTCCATATCTGCATATTCCAGGAAAATCTATGCTCCCTCGCTGGTTCCCATGCCATTTATCAGGGAGAATAGAAAGACATAATAGATTTTAGGAATTATTAATAGGCGGGACAATTTTGACAATATAAATATCATAGTCCAAAAGTTTGCAGGTCTGTTAAAGATTTTTAGGGTCAATATAAATCTAATGGACGAGCAATATTAGGCTCTTTAAATCCAAGAGACATATATTAAATGTTCCTAATTTGTTAAAACATTCATTAAAAAGGATGAATTTTCCATTTGAATATAGGAAACAGTCAAGCATAAGTACAACACCAACCAGCAACAGCAGAAAGCCTGTCTTGATATTGACTGTCTCTTGTTTCTACTTAAAACTCTTCCCCAGGGTGACCTAGGATCCGGAATAGATGAGCCAGAACCCTACCACTTCAGGCACTTACACATGAGAATAGGCAGGACACTAGATGGTACAATTACTAAATTGTAGAACTACGCACTGCAGCAACCACAGTGGTGTGCTGAGTTGCTGTGAGGAGAGGAAGCAACGCAGTGGCCTCTTTACTAAATATGGCCTGCACTCTTATGTATACAAGTACACACTCTTATGCTTAAGCCATCCATTTTCTAATCTTTCCACTCATTGGCTGTGTGTTGTAGAGTGCTGCAGATATCCAATTGTTGAAATGTTTGGAATAATATAGTTGTTTGTCTTACTTAAATCCTGTTTCAAGGAGGTGTTACATTTTGATGCACATCCAGGTCTGAGCATCTCTGTACATCTGGCTTTCCATCAAAACCCATGGGTGTTGGCATAGGAACGCCCAAGTACCACCCACAGATTGCCCTAGAGTTAAAGTAGCACAAATCGCTATTCCTGCTACTTTGAGGGCAACTTTCAAACAAAAAAACCGTTTTGCACTAATAAATTATGATTTTAGCAAGTCTTTGGCCACTTTGCTTCACTTTTCGTGACGTTGTAGCTCCGCAGTGTTGGTAAATCCCCCCAAAAGCTCTTCTGTGTGCTTCCAGGCACAACATTTCAACCTAATGGTGAAGATCAAGGAAAGGTTTCTTGTAAACCAGGACTAGTTAGATCCACCACTTTGTACAACGCTGATTCCATCATGCATGAGCTCATAATCCAACAAGGAGATTAAGGATGAAAACTGGGAATGTCACAGTTGACTGTTTTCCTGGAAACCCAGAAGCCACACTTTTTTCAACCAGCCAATCCCACCAACATAAGGGAAAGTAAGTGGTGTTCCTTAAATCAATCAGAACGACACCCTACGAGTTTGCAGAAGAGCATTGCACACAGTGTGTTAACTACTTTTTATGCTGCGTCTTCAATCATGTCCTATTCGAAAATGCTTCTAATATGCGTGTTAGGGGTGGTGAGAGATTTGTGGGTGATCTTGTCAGAACAGTGTTACCTGCTGGTTCATCTAGCTATCTGCACCGCTTGTTTGCAAGGCAGTGGAACTGTGAAACCAGTACCTTACATTTCTCTTGACTTTATCCAGAAGCTCCAGCAACGGCTGTCAGGATGACATACCTGAATCTGGGAATCCACTACAGCAGTTTCACACAAAGCTGGAAAAAGCACCACAACTAGGCTCTATCTGGAATATAGGAGAGGGAAAGGACAAGTTCTGACCTGAGGTGGTCCAAGGAGGACCTGTGAGACTGACATAAAGTGGAGTTCCTGCTAAATCTTGGTGAGGGTGGACAACCAGTCTGTAGGTTTTTCACCACCACTAGATATTGTGACCAAAGTCAACTGTTTAACAGATGTAGGCCTCTAAAGTTTTGTGACACACTTCAGTGTCAACTATGAAGTCTTATCCTATTTCCTGAAATCTCTCCCAAAATGCTTTTGGAATCCAGTTAAAGACATCTGATCTGTTTCTGGTAACATGTTTTACAATATCAAAGCCCTAAAGAAGCTGCATACTAGACATTACATTGACTGCGTCCAGGTCCAAATTCCTGTTCCTGACGACTAAAACCCTTTATCGTTTGGTTTGAATCTCATTTCACTTTTGGTTGGTGGGTTCTTTTAGTTTCTGCACTAGAAACACAGTATAGGCTTAGGCAATTTGAACTATCATCCTTGTTTCTGGTGATGTTGAGAAACTAAGACAAAGGGCAGCTGCCTCAAACTCTTGAAAATAGTTTTCTTTTTAGAGTGTGCGAACCAGAGCTTCTAGGTAAGGTACAAGGCAATTTAACCTCCATCAAGGCTTTGCAATACCTCTCCATGAAGTCATAGGATGCCAGATTGAAACAACGATGGGGCCACAGCATTGTGTTAGCCCTAAATTAGGATGTGGGGTTAGATCTCACCCCCAGGATGAGGTTGGTCATTCTGATTTTGAGGCTTGGGAGATAATTTTTTTCATTTTGATTCAGAAATACAGAAGCAAGAGAAATTGTGCCCAATACATTTTGACTCTCATTTTTCTGAAGTTGGGTAAAATTGCGACATTTCAGAAGTTCATGCTGGTTTGTGTGCGGTGTGTTTTCTGTTCTTCTGGGCCATGAGAATGGAGATGGTTTTCTGAACACTATGAAATTTCACAAAACGTCGAGACCATTAAATAACCTCAGCCCGAACCTGAGCTTCAAATCCAAATATATAGAGTTCAGGTAAGTTTTGAAGATGAGCTTTTCAGATTTGACTTTCATTGAACTCTCTGCAGGTCAGGAGTTGCATTAAACACACTTAATCACTGGACCATTTGGATTCGATCCATCCCTCACACAGCATAATGCAATATTTGTCACCCTTCATTCAGGCACTCTGGTGTAACCAAAGGGAGATACATGGCACTTGCTAAGATTCCTTAAAAAATTAATGAATGAACCATTAAGTTGGGGAACTTAACAATATTTCCAATTAACGTCATTAGCATCAGGGGTATCCAAACTAGTAAAGCTGTAGTCTTTCTATTTCCAACTCTTTGGATAGTACTGGCATATCTTTTTATTGCAGTTCTCTGCCCCGACTGCGGAGTCTCAAAACACATAAAGTTACTATTAAAATACAGTTTTGTGAATACAGAAAAAGCGTAAACGTACACAAACTTGTATCTTTACCTTTTTGAATCAGGCCAATCGCCTTTGGATTTTTGGGATCCTAGGAAGCAGAGGAAATGTTGAAGTACCACCAGAAGGGTCCTGATTATGACATGGAGGGTACTAGGGGAATATTAAAACTACACACAAATTTACTGTTACTGTGCAGTAAATCCACCCCAGTACTTTCCAATTACAGATAAAACTCCATGGAATGGGCAATTACTGCTTAGAACCAATTTTTGCACACGGGGAGCTCTGGGTGGGGAATGAGATGGGGTGTAGGGAGCCAGCAAGGGAAGGGTATGGATGGTTCTTGCGGGGGCAACATTGTATGCTCCCTCCTGCCAGATATAAAATGGGGAGAGGCCTGGCTGCTGCTAAAGCCAAAGCCTCATTCAGTTTTACTACGTGGATTTACTGCAGAGTAAAATCGTGTCCAGTGTTCCAGCACCTGGGAAATCTGGGGGGCGAAAATCAAACCATTCATGATCAGGCGAGCACAATTCCATTTAGTATATCCATTGAGTTTGACTCTTAATCAGGGCCTAGATGTGGTATGACTGTCAGCATCTCCTAGTTCTGATTCAGGCTTTTCTCTATGCAATTTCCACGAAGCATCACTCTTTGGATATTTTAAACCTTTTAATGTCAGATGTTGTAATCTTGCGATATTTTCTCCAGCAATGTTAACGAGAGGAGCATGGGTGCCTCTCTTGAGGCCGTTTTGACTTCCCATTGGGAGATGCTGGTCTCAGTCAACCAGACTCCTTCATGCATCTGCCCCCGTCTAGCAAAACTGGTGCATTGTGAAACCAGAACTAGGCAAATAATTCTCTATTCTGTGTTAGCCGCACAGCCCAGATATGACTATTGTGGATAAAGAAGTTATCAGTCAAATCCTGCCTCATGAATATTAATGATGCAAGCAGCATGCACTTCGAGGCACTGAACGCCTGGGTGTACTTAAGGTTTTGTATATCCAACGCTGCATAGTGAGTGAGACTGGATGTGGTTTTACACACTGGGCAGAGGCCAGTTCCCATCTGACATCTGGCACAGATTATGGAATCAGGACGTTCCCGCCTCCTCAGCAGGATTGGAAACACTCCATGGATTGGCACGTTGGACCTCCTAGCTAAATTCAAAACAGTCAAAAATCAAACTGTCAAGCTTACTCTGTAGTCTCAAATGGGATTCCGTGGCAATCGCCTTCACTGGTTCTCCTCCTATTTTTCTAATCAACACCAGTTTGCTCACATGGGCACCTCCAGGTCCCAAAATAACTCTATCACCTGAGGAGGTCCCCAAAGTTCCATACTGGCCCCTGTCAGCTGTCACCTCTACAGGGATCCATTTGGGGCTCTGCTTACAGATAACAACATCAAGATAAGCCGACATGCCGACAATACATGACTCTACCAAACCAGCTACATCATTTACGAAGCCACCATGACCAGCACCCTTGTGTATCTTTGGACAAGCTCACCATCTGTGGTGGCTCTCGGCACGCCCAAAGCAGGGCCACCATCAGATTGAAGACTTAGAAGTGTAAAAAGTAAAGGCAAAGGCAGCTGATGCTTTCCATGTGTGCGTCCAGGATTTGGAACAACATACCCGTAGCCATAAGGACTGCCCTAAGGCTACTCCAATTTAGTAAAGAGTTGAGCACAAACCACTTCAAAAACACTACATCACAATGCAGTAACAATCCAATACCCATCTACCTCTCACATCACTTATTGACTGAATGCTTGCCTTCGACCCTGTGCAGTGCTTAGCTGACATCTTGGTTACATCTTTACAAATACTAGGGGTGGGCGGAATTTGCGAAAGTGACTTTCGCAAATTATCGCGAAAATGTTAAAAATCTCCGCAAACACGCGGAAATATCGCAAAGATGCGGAAGTTTTTTTCCCGCCCGATCGCGGTATTTTCTGCGTGGTCGCGGCTAGCCAACTTACCCATGCGGTTGCTCGCGGGCGCGGCCATCTTGTTTTCACTCTTCTCGCGGTGCATGAACGCGAGAAGAAAGACGTGATCGCGCGACCAATGACATTACTGCGGGCGCGAACTGTCGCGAGACAGCGCAAATGGCTACCAACAATCCAACATCTCGTGGAGAACGCGACCGGATCGGGAAAACTTGTCGGCGAACGCAGGGATTCAGGTAAGGCGATCGCGCGCACGCGAGAATGTATTATTTTACAGCGCGAGCAAGAAACAAATTATCGCTAAGCTGCGGAGTGCGGAAATTTTGACATTTTCGCGCTCTCCGCGGAAGGCGAAAATGTGAAATTATCGCAATTTCCGCGAGCGGAACGGAAATTTAGCCCAGGCCTAACAAATACCACATACATAGATGCATACATGCGTGTGTCTTCATTACATGAGGCTAATTCCCCTGTCTCCATTATTACTTTCTGCTTGGCATCAACCTAAGGAGAGTTCCTAGTACATTGTAGGCACTTTGCCAGCTCACTGTAGATAAAACTTCAGATATGCTTGCCATAAAGTGCCTGTGGGTGTGATGCTATCCCACTTCTAGTCAGGAGCAAGAGAGATTTTTAAAACTCTCTGTTGTTCATGCTGCCTCCATCTGCTGCAGCTCCTTTTACTGACCCCAGAGCTCTGCGTGCTGTTTGAAGAGTTAGGAAAGTAAAATAAGTGTGATAAATTGTAATATAATGTGAAATTTTATAGCACTTTAATTGGCTGAACCGCTAGGCGTTCTCAGGAAGGGTCAGAGTTAAAAATGAAAATAATGATTTGAGGCTGTTTTCTCCTTTATTTCAGATAAACGTGTATAGAAAGATAGCTCTGAGCTAGAACTTTCTGTCCCTCCATACAGTACCGACCCTACCAGATGACCTCCTCCTCTCCATCTCTGTGTCCCTCAACACATTCTGCTGAAGACTGCCTTTTCTTATTTAAACGCATATTTAAAGACCCCGGGTGCAGCGTCCAGGCAAAATCTGCCATTAATCAACTTGAAAATGAATTGCCCGTACGTGGACACAGAGTGAGAAATACACTCGAGCAGTTGTTATATTAATCGTTGTAAGCAGTAGGACTGCATTAAAAAAATCTAATTAGAAAACTCATTTACTTTAAAGGACTGGGACGAATTAATCTTATTTAAGTCTTTGTGTCATAAAGCGCTTGCCTGTGGAGGGAATTTCTTCCGTGTGAATGATGAGAGCATGTTGCTGTCTTTTTTTAACCCCTCAAAAAATCACCTTGTTCAACTGACACGTTGGGATCCGGGAGTTTAAGTACTGACTTGCCTTGCATGCAAAAGTTACAGTTCAAAATTTCCCCCTGGTAAAGGGGAGGGGATCTCCCAGGGTATTTGGGGAGGGGGGATAGGGACACATATGGATGACACGGCGGACACAGGACCCCCTGAAACATGATCACATAGCGTGGCGCTGCGCGATCATTTTATGGCCAGACCCAAAGCTCACCTCACACTTTCGTTCAAGACAAGGAGCTTTAGAGGTAGGATGTGCACAGGCCCTGTAGCCAGAAGTATATTTGTAAGGGGCCATGGCTCTGAGCTATGACCAAACATCCAAACATGAATGGTCTGGTCCATCTCTCGGGGCCCGGCCTTTATTTATTTATTTAATCAGAAAGGGAGGAGAGCTGAGTGGCCCCCCTTCTGGGCCATTTTCGGCCCCAGGGATCCCATCCACCAGGGCCAGGCCTTTATTTAGTTTTTTATAATAGAAAGAGAGGTGAGCCGCACGGCCCCCCTCCCCAGGCCAATTTCAGCCCAAGGAATCCCATCCCCGGGGCCAGGCCTTAACCCCTTGTGCGCTCATGACGGAACCACTCCGTCATGAGCCACGGGCGCCGTGTGCTCATGACGGAGTGGTTCCGTCATGCTGCGGCCGTTGGCGGCCGCTCCTCCCACGCGGCTCTAATTCCCCGCCTGTGCGGGCGAATTAGAGAGTGGGCGGAGTCGTGACGGAACCACGCCGTCATGAGCACAGCTCGCCCGTGACTCATGACGGCGTGGTTCCGTCATGAGCATGGCGGCGCCGCGCTCACCCCTCACCCCCCCAGCGCTGCGGCGGAATTTGCGCCGTAGCGAAGGGGTTAATATATATTTTTTTAAATGTGAGCGGGCCGGACGGCCTATTTTGACCCCGGGGACCACATACCCCAGGGCCTGGCCACTTCGTTAAGGACCGCTGGGGGAACCTCAAGGTCCCCGCGGTCTCTGCCGGCTTAGCTTTGCTAACAAGCAGCACCCTGGATCCCAAAGCAATGTCTGTTTCCCTGCTCACTTAACAATGGGCAGAGAAACAGACATAATCTGCTTTCATCTAGCGAGAGCATTTTCTGCTCTCGCTTGCTGAAAGCAGAGCATATTTGCTATGGCTTGGCGATAGCTGTGCCCCCCTTGCATCATTATTATTTATTTTAGCCACGTGGAGGTGGCAGTCAATGGGGCTGCAGGGGAGGCCATAGGGCCTCCCCTGCATTGCTTTTTAAAAAATGTATTAATGTATGTGCCCCTGGGAGGAGGCGATCCCTGGGACAGCAAGGGGGCTGAGCGGCCCCCGCATATTTATACAGCAGTGCGCCGGGGAAATGGCGGTCCCCAGGGCAGTGGAGGAGCTGTTAGGCTCCCTCGCAAATAGTTAAGTTACTGCCCCGGGGAAGTGGCGGTCCCCGGGGCTGCGGGGGAGGATATAGGGACTCCTCTGCATTTTTTTTCTATTACATTTATGCCCTGGGGAGGTGGCGGACCCCAGGGCAGCGAGCGAGCCATGAGGCTCCCCCACATGTATTAATGTTACTGCCCCAGGGAGATTCGGGGATCCACTCGCAAGTCAGTGTCAAAATTAAAAACATAAAAATGCTTTTTACCCTAAGCGTGGTCCCTGACGGACCACCTCAGCATATCTGGGGGGTCAGGGTATTCCTACCCTGCCCCCTTTTTTTATTTTTAACTTTTTCCTGCCACACAGCTTCAAGCCGAGTTCCAAGATGGCTGCCAACACTTCCCGGTTGAAGTGGTGACAGCCAATTAAATGTTGGTAGGATTCAGGAGTCCACTGCAAGGACTTGCGTCACCAGATATTTATTTTTAAGTTCGATATCTCAAAAACTATTGAACGGATTTACACCAAGTCACAAATAGCACATTTTTTGGACCAACATCTAGGTTTCTGCCAAATTTTGTGTAATTCCATTTGGAAGTTCGGGCTGTAGTCGTGTTAAAAAAATAATCCCAATATACTTAACATAGGAAAAACGTATTTTGGGACCCCCTTTTACCATGGCCCCTGCTTGATGGATCACCCCGAAACATTCAACACAGCAGATGAACCAAAAAGGGGAAGTTTTGTGAAAAGTTCATGGAGATTTGTCAAGCGGCACTAAAGATATTGGCAAAACAAAAAATGCTTTTTCTATGGAAACTTTTGTCCTAACTATAGCAATCGCCAGGAGATAATATATAAAACTACATCCTAACTGTAACTACCTAATGGCGATCGCCAAGAGGTAATATATACCTCCTGGCGGTCGCCATTAGATAGTTACAGTTAGGATGTAGTTTTCATCGGAATAGCGTTTTTTGTTTTGATAAATGTTTTCGAAATTTTCAAAACAAGTTTGATGCTCACTTCAGCTGCTGTCTTTAAAGTTTCGGGGTGATCCGTCAAGTGGGGCCGGGAAAAAGGGGTCCCAAAACATGTTTTCCCCATGTTAATTTCCATAGGTAATTTTAGACAAGGCTACAGCCAGAACTGTGGAACGGAATTACACCAAATTTGCAGAAAGGAGGCTTTTGGTCCAGAAAGTGAAACAAAGCACGGTAGCCCACACATTATAGTTAGGTTCAGGTTTCACTTGTACAAAACCAGTGAAATTCTGCAGTTATAGTTACCAGAGCTATAACTATAACTTATGCCCCTGCAATGCGCTGCTTATGACCTCACATATTACATCACTCATGACATGGTCAGTGACATCACTGATGGCCTCTCAAATGACATCAATAATGGCATCATCCACAAAACCACTCACACACCCACTCGCACCCCTATACAACCTCTCATACACCCACTCCTGCTCTCACACAACCACTCACATACCCCTTCACAGACACATACTAGTGCTCACAAATCCAACCAATTCTCCACAGAGTCACTCACACGCCCACTCATTCACTCGTACAGCCATTGACAAAACCACTCACTCACTCATACAACCAGTCAGAAAATCAGCGAGAACAGCAACACGCACCGCACCAGAGTGCATTGTTTATTTTTCTGCCGCTCAAGTAGATTTTTTACTCAAGCTGCAGCATTCTCAACATGAACGATAGTATTCTGCTGCAACCTCCAGGACTGAGAAGTCACGCTGGGACTCCTCTTAGTGCTCAATTTTTCTTGCTCGCCAACTTAACATTAGCGAGCCGCGTGTGAGAAAAACTCCGTTCACAAGCAGAGCCGGAGTGGGCAAAACTCTGTAAACTCCACTTGCGGAGTAGAGTTTACAGCCCACCCCTACTTGTGAAGTTTTTTGGGACGAAAAATAGGCTAGATGTACAGCCTCCACACTCAACATTTTTTTGCTGGAGAATGTTCTACCTGGGACATTCTGTAAAGGAAATCACCTGGAAGGCCCAAGGGTTAAATCTTTCCTCAAGTAAATTTAGGTAACTTTATCTGCTTTAGAAATTGTGGAGTTTTTAATCCCGCTCAACTTTGTAAGGGAAGTTGTAATTTAATAGGCACTAATTTAAAATAACATTACAGAGCACTTGGAGCATGCCCATCAAGGAAACGGTGGGAAACTAGTTGCAAAAAGTTTATTTGAGGCATTTTAGGACTGCACCCATGTTGAAAACTAAATAGAATGTAAATTTCATTTTACAGTGCAAATTAGGAAGGTCCCACAAAGAATTTCACAATGAAGTGATGACAAAATATGTAGAGTTCAATTTGATTTGATCAAAATCACCAGTCAAAACTGTATAGACTTGAAGCAGGCTCCACATTGGCATACACCACCCATAGGTATACCTAGGTTATGCAAAAGGTGCTGTGCAAAAGGTGACCTCCCTCAGACATCAACCAGAAACACAGGTAGACATAAGAAATAATAGGTGATTGTGTGAGCCACTTGATGCTTGTGGCCTGGCTGAGGACACTAGTTCCATGTCCAGTCAGAGGAGCTGTAGATGGACAGTCAGCAGCACTGCCTCTAAAGCCCAGAGGATCCTACTCTGTGATGACCTCTCTCTTTGATGCTGTTTACATGATACCATCCATTTGGATGCTACAGTCTCCACTTTTGGAATTATGGACATTCTCCTCTCTTTCGCAAGCAGTATATTCCTTGCATAGAATCCTCAAGGTGGCAGCCTCTACGTGCCAAACATTGCTTAGACAAGTATGGACTTTTCTGAGTGGCAAATGTAGTAAGCATGGAAGCTTGTCGTGTACTAGAAATGGGAAATATTACTTTCAGAGGGACTGTTCGGCTTTAGTACAGGTGTGGCTCAAACCATGCAGTAACAAATAACACGTGGGTGTCATTGTTAAGCGATTTGTAAAAATCAATGTTGATCAAGTAACAATAGGTAGACCTTAATATGATTTCAAAGACCACTATGCAAGATGATTTTGTGATCTTAAGATCCCTTTTAGAAAATAAGTGCAAAATTGTGCTTTGAAATACAATTGGGAACCCCCATGGTAACTGGGGAGGGCTGGGAGAGAGAGTGGTTCGCCTTAACACCGTGTGGGCGGAAATATTTCAAAGAGCTGCAAAGCAGTTGTGTCTTCCATTACTGGGCACAGGAGGATAAAGTTCAGGGTTACTCCCAGCTTTGCCATTTTAGTCAGAAGTCACCCCCTTCTAGTGGGAGGGAACACGGCTGATTGAGCAGCATAAAGCAAATAAGAGTTTATCTTTGTGGCAAACAATGTTGAACACGTTTGTCTCCTATTTGCGACCTTGCAACACACAGTTTGAGCTGTCTGTCACAGACAACACTTCATATAATATCACATAGAGTGGGCTTTAGGTCTCTCCCTTGCTTCTAATAGAATGGCTTTCCTATCTATCTCAGTTCTCTGCAATTTATTGGATGGCTTACTTCCCAATTCTTTTGTTTGTCCTGCCCAGAAGCATGCCTTCTTTATCCTAGCTTTTTGAGCTGTATTTCCACTTCTGACGTAATGGAACTATTTTTTGCCTAACCTCTCATTTAGTACTCTATTTCTGTGCTTGTCTCCTGCCTTTTGACTAGCTTCGAGCTTTAGAAATACCAAAATGCATGCACACAAGTCTACTTCTTCCTCTGGCTCTTTCCGCTTATCCAGAAAGCTCATGTTCTTTCCCTAGCTTCTTTGAGGACACTATGCATGCTCTCTGTCCCTCGCTACCTTTCTTTCCTCCCTCTCATCCACCTCTTTATCCTCTTCCCTCCTACCTCTGGCTTGAGGAAGATTCTGAGCACACTTCAATACTTTGAAGATGGACACCACGTTGATGCATGTCACATTGTGTCACTCAACATGGCAGCCATCCTCAAAGTTTAAGAAAAAGACTTTCAAGATGGCCAATCACCACTATTGACTTTACCAATGATCCGACACATTTTAAAAGCAACTAGCATTTGTAAACCCAATTGCTGCACACAAAAAGCATTCACAATGCTAGGCAAATTGGTGTTGTCAATGCTTGTTTATTTTTTATTCTGAGTAGATCAAGGTAATTTATGAAAATAAATTCTGTAGCTTATTGAGTCAGCATGCTTTTGTTCAACCCCTTTGTGTACCCTACCTTGAGTCGGTTGTTGGTTATTAACCAATTATTAAAGTAGGTTCGTCCTTAAAGTGGCCTAGCCTCCTAAAAATGCTACCACCCTAGAAAGGTTTCTTTAGAAATTGTTTCTCTCTTAATCTTGCACTGCTGAAGCCGTATTTAAATGTAATTCGACTGTTTGCAATGCATTCGAAAAATCCTTGTGCTCTGTACGTTCAAATTGAAGAAGTACATTTATTTTTCTGCTGTCATAATTAAGTAACTCAGACGTCACTGACATGTCTAGAACTGGAGCTAGATGTATTTCTAGGTCCAGACATATCAGGAATCTTTCTATTGCTTTTATTTGAAGATCACACATTTAAAGTTTGATATGGGTTCTTAGAATTCTACATCATCATTTTAATGTATATGAATGCATTCTAACTTCTTCAGATTCGGAAGAGGACCAATGTATGTGCACGTGAAAATATTCGTTTTTACAGAGGATTGAAGTTAATATTTTATAGCCTCCCCCCTGCTGGGGCAGAGAATTGTCAATTATAAGATAAGGTAACCTTTGACCTCCACCCACTCAGTTTCCAGACAATGTGCCCTTAGCATTTGTGTGAGTATGTTTGACAGTGACATATCGTATATTTCTACTTTTTCACAATTTCTATGGAACCCAGATGTGTTTCTGGATGGCTAATTAGCTCTGCTACGTTTTGCCACCTCATTATAAAATGGCCCCTGAGAGCACGGCCATTATGGGCCTAGGAGGAGTGGCTGATAGATGAGGAGTGGGAGGGATCCACCTCTGCCCTACAGGAGATGGCGATGAATGCAAGGTTTAAATAAACACACTTCAGCTTCCTGCATTGCACCTACCTGACCCCTCTAAAGTTAACTAGGATTTACCAAGTTGACCCCCTGAGTCTAGAATGTAGAGGGCAGCAGAACATCTGTATGCACGTGACATTGACCTGCATAATCATGACTGAGTCCTGGAGAGAGATGGTGGCACAGCTGGGACTGATACTAATCATAAAACCAGCAGTAGCCCCAGTGCAGCACATTTAGGCTAAATTGTTCTCCTTTCAGGTTTGGATGTGATGCAGAGGGAGAGTAATTTTGATCCCATCAGCGATAACTTAGAAGCGTGCTATAATCATATGTAGTCAGCACTCAGATATATTCATTGTAATTAATTATACTAATGAGAATGGGATGTTGCATATTCAAAGTGTTCCACAATTACATTTCTGTTCATAGAATGTGATTAATAAAGTTTCATAACAATTTACATATTAATGTGACTCAAGATATTAACGTTAAATGTCTTACTGTGAGATTATTAACTAGGATGTGTACAAGACTAATGTTTAACATTTACATGTATAACGAGAAATAATCATGTGTAGGTGCATTTGCAATTTCTCTTTTATAATTTGTTGCATTATATTCATGAATTGTTAAAGTTGCATTTATTGTATGTGTAGAAATGGGCACATATTTGTATCCTAGTGCATGTGCTAAGGTTGACAGTTAACTTTAGGCATGACGGGTAGCTTAGACTAACTTCATGTGTCATTTATTCTAGCTTAACGTTCTCAGTCTCAGTGCAAACTCATGTTACAATCTCACGTTTTGCTTGTGTGTAGCCTTCGCTGTGGAATGCTTCGTCTTATTTTGTTTCCACTGCAGGTGTGGATAAGCCTCATTAGTGAGAATAAAGGAGTTTTGATTTAATAGATAGCAAGGTATGAGAAGCAGTCGGCAGATAAATTTGCAGTAAAAAAAGAGAGGAGTGGAGCTCTCATGGGAGAGGTGAAGAATGACCAGGGACGTGAGAAGATTACAATTTATCAACGTGGGAATTGTGGTGAAATTATCCAGTTGTGCCAGAGCTGTGGAAAATTACTGGAGAAGAAGTCACATGGGAATGTGTACTTGACTGCAGTTGATATTCTATGCTGAACTTAGTGAGGGATAGGTGTCTATCTTAGGGTTTTCACTACTTGAGTGGCTTTATGCTACTATACCCATTGTTGGAGTACTTCTACTGAAGACTCTGACTGCGGACACCTCTCTTTCTTAGACTTGCCTTTACCAATTGTCCTTAGTTAAGAATGACCCTTTAGGGTAGTGTAGGGAAAGATAAATTGCTCATGCTTTGTATGGAGACTTGCCTGATGTCTTTTAATGGACAATTATTTTTCGTGATCATCTGCAACCTCACTTTAGAGTTAGTCATTTGCTTTGTACTATACAGGGTACATCTCTCCAGGAGATTTAGACTTATTCTGACATTCGTGTATTTCTACATGATTATGGTGAGATTGATTTACATTGACTTATAAAATTTGTGATTAAAACTTACTAAACTCAGATTAAGTTGTCGATAGGATTCCTGTCTGGCCACATAAATTGCACGGTAATGATTTGCTAGTCAGCGATAGTTTCTTCCTCTACCTCTCAGGCTCCCATAAAGGTCTTCACTCTGGGAGTAACTGATGCTCTGGGCTCAAACTCTCCCAGTGCCGAGTATGCAGTCTCTGATCGTAGCTTTTATGGGTGATGCTTTTCATCGGTCCCAGTCTTGCCACTACCTCTCTGCAGTACTCGGGGCTTGATTCCGAGTTTGGGGGTCTGACCCCTGTATTACGAGTTTGGCGTTTGAGCTGTGATAGGATCGCTGCTACCACCAGGGATCCACCATTCCTGCTGGTCTAGCAGTGGTCTGAGGCTATATATGCTGACGGTGCTGCTTTGGCATCAGCAAGCATATTACGAGTTTCCTCACCACTACAGTTTTCATTGCAGTGAGCCTGCCATGAAAAGTGTGGTAGTGAGTAAACTAAAGGGGCTCTACAGGGCCCCCTGTTACCTTTGGGCCAGGGGATGCATGCAGGTGGGTACATGGTGTGCCCCCCATCTATATGAAACCCCTGTTCCAGCACAGCATGGGCTTTGCAGTACATGCCGTGATGGAACACATTGTGGTATTCCACGGCACTGCTTTTCAAAGGCTCACATACCAGCCTTTGAAAGGCACTGCCATGGAAACACCGCTGCAGGACCGCCCAAACTGCATTCAAATCAGAATACGGCCAGCGGGCAGACTATGGGTTTGAGGGCTTGAAGCAGGGTGCTGACGTAGCGGCCAGCTCCAAGACCACCAAACTCATAATCAGGCCCTCAGTCAAAATTCTACAGAGCCATATATCTTAGTCAAAGAGACTGCAGAAGACAGTGACGGGAAGACAGCTACGAGACACGGCAGTCGTTCAGATGAGAAAGACATTATGCCAGAGTAATCGCAGCAATTTCAGTAATTCTACCTTACTCTTTGACATGTAATTACTGATAATGTGATTACTCCCGCCCGTATAATTAAGAATAATTTGAGGGGTAAAATTCTACGCACTATAACTTAGCGCAAAATGCATCCTCTTGTTCATTTTGGATGCAAAAGTGCATTTTGAAAAGAGAGCTAAATCCCGGGAGTAACTTGGGGGAAAATCCTAACCCAAGAGCACATTAAGTGCTATTTGGTAACACAAAATGCATTCTCGTGCCCATTTTGGACACAAAGGGGCATTTTGCAATAAGAATATAGGGGCTCATTACGATGGCGGAAGGACTGCCACCGCCATGCCGGCGATGGCGGTCCCTCCGCCATTTGACTCCCATTTCCCCATTTCACATTATGATGGTGGGGGAATCGCTTTGTGACTGCCACGGTCACAAAGACAGCCCTCCACGCTTCCGCCACGGCAATCATCACGATTGCCTGGCAGAGAAGTCAGCATGGTTGAAATGGCGGCGGTGCCTAGCAGGCACCACCTGCCAGATTACAATGCTGGCGTCCGCCAGCCTTTCCATGGTGGTGGAACCGCCATGGAGAGGCGGGCGGAGGCTGGGTTCTGGGGCCCGTTGCGGGCCCCCTTTGTGTGGGGGGAGGGTGTATGTGCACTGGGGGGTACAGATGGTACCCCCCTCCATTTTCATGCACAAGGTGGCAGCCACGTTGTGCATGGAAATGCACTACGTGGCTTTTTGGCATTGCGAACGGTGCTGCAGCCAGCAGCACTGTCCCCAATGATCAGGGCCCTGGATGCACCCACCATAGTGGCGTGCACATCCTAATTCACCCAGCAGGACCGCCGCCTTACCGGCATGCGGTCCCGGCACCGCAACGATGGCAGTCAGACTGATGACCGCCCACCATCATAATTAGCCCCACAGTTCAAAATACTGGGAGTAAGTTGGGGGAAGTTCCTACCTCAAGGGCACATTTAGCAAGTGCTAGCAGCTGCTTGCACTCGCTATTCGTGTTCTGTTGCATTTAGAGGTATGTCTTAGCACAAAATGCATTTTTGACTTGAGCGGGGATGTTTATGCTAAGAAACAGTGCTAAACATGGAATTACTCTTCTGGCGAATCATGCTTAATCTTGTAAAATTCTTACATATTTCTGTGTGATTACACTACACTACACTGAATTACGCGAGTTACAACCAACCCTAAAAGACAATGTTAAGTGAGACAGAAATAGAGGGGGAGACAGGTGTGAGAAAGAGACATAGAGGGGGTGCCCGGTGAAAAAGAGAGATCTGAGAGAAGGCAAGATAGTTTACTGCCCATTTTTATTATACTTCTACTGAATAAATTCTTAACATTATTATTATACTAATAATGAAAAATATATTATTCACTATTAGTGTAATTTAAATGGAGAACTGGAACAGACATACGCTGACAGCTGAGGTAAGTAAAACAAAATGCTTTTAAATTTGTTTTGCACCTGAGTGCAGGCGAGAGTGTGTTTGTGTAAGAGAGAGTATCTGTATGTGTGAGCATGTGTCTGTATGTGTACGCTTGTGTGTGAGCATGAGTGACAAGCAATGAGTGAGACTACATTTTAGCAATTGAGAGTGGTTGACTCCGGGTGAATGAGAATAACAGAACGAGCAAAAGAATTACTTAACGTGAGTGAGAATGAGTAATTGAGAATTAATACAAATGATTGTGAAGAGTGTTAGAGAGTGTGAGGGAACGTTAATGAGAATGCGTGACAGTGAGTGACCTGAAAATGGGCTCTGCAATGGGAATGCAAAAACCTGTTCCCGCATTCCGTGCAGGAACTGGTGTGCATGCACACAGGGGGGGCGCATGTTGTGCTTTACAGTGCAAATTTGACACGTATATAAAGATGTATTATTGGTCATCCCTCATCCAGACAAGTTTCCAGAATGCAGATCACTAACCATGATGAAGTCACACTGATAAAACTCTAATTTGGGGAATAACCTTTTGGGGAAAAAAAGGCATTTCCCTGAAATCCTCAACATAACCCTGTTGGAATCCAAGTTCCGGTATCTATCACAAAACAGAAACCTATCGTACTACTCTTAAAATATGAGGAATAGTATGAAAATATATTTTCATTACAAAACTGGACAGAGGGCAAAGACATTTTAAAACATAGCACCAATATTTTATCTATGTAGATGGAGACCTTGCAGCAAAGATCAAAAGAAGACAGGAAAAATGGAGATACCTACTAAACAAAAGAGAAAAAAAAAATATCAGGGGATTAGCTACAAGTGGTGTAGCTGACACGGGCCACGGGGCCCAGAGGTGGGAGGGGGACCAACTATAACAGTCCCTTGAGCCCTAAGAGGGCCCATATTAGCATAGTGTACTAGAAGAAGGGTTGCAGGGCTGCTACAGCAACCCTAAAAATAACAGGCCTGAGTTACAAACATGAATGGGCATTAAAGATTACTTTAAATTTTGGTTTTATCTTGTCACATTTACTGTGCATGTGAAGGGGCCAGGCCCATACGTTCTGGACCTATTCTGGAGTCACAGTCCGATGGTTCTTTCTAGCAGAATGGTAGCGTAGAGGGGAGACAATGTGTTATTACTGCCAATCAATTAGACAAAATTTCTTTTAGACACATTCAAACTACAGACAGCTACGTAAGGTTAGTTAATTTATTACAAAGCCAAAAATAACTACACATAAAGGCACCTCAAAAGAGAGTGTAAAAGTACATCGGAATCAGTATAAAGCCAAATCTGTGTATCCAATTGAGTCGATGTAGCATAAGTATTACAATTAATTCAAGAAATAAAATACAGAGGATCAGAAAGCATGAGTCCAAGTTCCCCTGCATCGATGGTTGATGAGTAAAAAATATTAATCTATCCCTACACTAACATTAAGATGACATACCCATTTAAGCATCTTCAGGAAAGCAATAATAAAAAAAAAGGTGTCAGCATGTGGAGTCTTCCTAAGAAGTCTCTCCAACATCAATGGGTCGATAGCATAAAGCTAGCAAGAGAGAGCTTGTACTAAGATGCTCTCTCACCAAAGGCAGAAGAAGAAGTGCCACTTTTCCTACTCCCAATATCACAATATTGCAGGTAACTTTCCCAAGATTCATTTTGGGTCATGCAATGTGCTCTGGGTACAATCCTAAAGGTAGTTTTCCATGGGACAACAGTGTTCTTCTCTTGTAACAATTTGTCCTTGGTTCCAAGGCCTTCTCATGTGTGAAGCACAACGACCTTCCTTTATCGACTCAAGCTACCCAATGTAACTTCTTCTCTTCTTGTCTGACTAAGAAACAAAGGGGCACATCAAGCAAAATACCGCTCGCAAACGGGCCGACTCACAGAATCGGACCCTTTACGACCGGTATTTTGCCATTTGGGATGCATCAACCCAAATGCAATTCGCAAAATAGCTAATCACAAATTTTGTGATTACCTATTTTGCGAATTGCAAATTGTGAATCCCTAAATGTGATGCATTATGCATCCACAAATTGCGTTTTCACAATTTAGAATCACAAATTACCGTCAACTTCGGAGTTTATGGTCATTTGCAATTCCTTTGAAAATTGCAAAAAAAAGCATTTTTCAAAGTGCATTGTGGTGCATACACATTCCACTTAGGGCATGTGTGTGCACCACAAGTACATACCAACCTCTTTTTGGGGATGCATCAGGGTGGCCTTTTGGCCCCCTTGCACCCTCAAATTACATGCGCAATTTGAGAGTACCTATTTGGTACTCACAAATTGTGCATGCAATCCCATTAATTCCTTTGGGCCTCCAGACCCATAGGAATGAACGGGAAGCCATTCCTTATTTGTGACTCGCAATTTGCGAGTCGCAAATAAAGAATGTGTAGGAATCACATTTTTTTTGCGATTCCTACAGGCATTGCATTTTGCGATTTCTAAATAGCGAATCTGTAAAATTCGCTATTTAGAAATCGCAAAATTCAGGCTTGATGCATGTGCCCCAAAGACATTATTCTAACTAACAAGAATGCTTCTTTCACCTGGAACACAAAACATGGGAAATAACAAATTCCACAGCACACATGATATTCGACTTGTTAATTCTAAAAGAGAGTTTCCAGGGAATTGCATTTCAGGCCTACAAAATTCAGCTAACATAAGAAAAACAGCATATGAGCTTTTACGAATTGTATAGAAACAAGGCATATTCAATTAATGCATTTACCTACATGTAAAATGACAAAATTAATAAACACATTTAATACATGAATAATTGTCAGTTTCATAACACAAGTTCTTCACGTTAATATTTCTTCTTGTTAAATTTACTCTCTACGTTAATTCTCCACATTACTTTTCAATGACCTAAACACTTCATGTTTCAGGTTGATACATTTCAAGATTTTAACACTTGATTCTGATGCGATTAGGAAGGCCTCCTAACGGCATTTGCTCCATCCAAATCAGATCGGAAACGTGTCTTTCCGACCGACTCAGAAAGGTTTCTGACCAACCGAGTATGATGCGAGTTAGGCATTAGGAATATCCCAATCTGAGCCCGAGGGCATTTGGAATGACCAAGCCATAAGGAGCAAAATCGGACGTCTCTACGGGCAGCGTTTCCGAATGACCGAGTACGATGCTGAATTTAGACAGCCGTCTGAATCGTGCCGTCCAACTCGAGTTGGCAGTCGGAATCAGACTTTGGGGGCCCATAGTGGGCCCCCCTGCACCTGGAGCCTTCCCAATTGGGCCTGTGGTGGTACCCATGGTTCCCCCCTTACTAGCCATGCACAGTGTGGCAGACACCATGAGGTGACCACCACAGGGTGCCCGATTTTCCCCAGCCACCTTTTTCTTCAATGGGAGCCTATGCATTTGGTCAGAACAAAGGCTCCCATTGAAGTCAATAGGAGTCCAACCAAATCGTATCTGGAAGCATCTGGATGCATCGTACTCGGTCGGTTGGACTGTCCCGATCCAATTCGGTCGGAAACCATACCCAAACCCATTAGGTCGGGAAGCTTTCTAAACCGCATCAGAATCAGGCCTGAATTATTGTTAATACGATAAAAGATTATATGCGGGTGTGCTCTACACACGGGATTATAATGCACCCCTACAAATAAAATGTGATTTGCGCTACATCACATTCAAAGGCAGAGGTCAAATTTCTGTCTTGTCTACTGGTAATTTTCTGCTTATTCTTCTACCATGGACAATAGTATTTGCATTTCTTTCTCCTACATGCAAAATGTGAGGATTTTGTAAAGTGGACTATGTGACAATCTTGCTGGTGTGAAAGGAAGGGCAGTAGTATGCCATTTTCTTCTTACACACAACAGCATTTAAATACCTGGACATAATCAGTACACATATTTCAAAATAAATAAACAGTTGTGAAAGCACAAATGAAATGTGTTTTATTTCAATTCAATTCACAAGTGTGATGGAAACAAGGATTTTAGTAGGATCAAAATATTTCAAGACACTGTAATTGATGATTTGGAAATGTTAAATATGTGCTGAAACCCAATTTTCACACATTATTGTTTATGTGCTATATATTATTATCAGAAAAACTATATTTCTGTTCAATTATAGTGGTCATTTTAATAAAAAATATGCTGTCACAGTGGTGTAACGCAAAACGATGGGGCCTTCTGCAGCATGTAATGAGGGGCCCACAAGTCTCAGATATCTTACAGATATTCATTGACCTTGGGCCCTGTTGAAGGGTTGGGGGTACCATATAGGTACCGCAGGGACAGCAGGTCCTGTGTTACGCCTCCTGATCTAACAATGACAGTGTGCTACCTCACAATGCTTTAGTAATATATTTGTGACAATGTCCTCTTAAATGCAACACCAGCTACATGCTACACCCTTACCACTCTGCTGCTGAAAAGGCACGGATCATTTGCAAAACTAGTTCTTTGTGTGATGTTTGGATGTTTCTGAATGCCTATGAATTCAGTGACATAACATTGATAGCAGCAGCCCCAGTGTGAAAATTGTTAAAGCATCACTGTCTGCTAGGGCAACCGAACTTTACCGTTACCTCCGTCCAATTCCCTCAACTGCAGGAGTCAGACACTGAGCAGCAGAATCCACTGAAACTCCTCGGGGCACTGCAAAGGCCTCATTGCAAGTGTGCTAAATGGCCGAGCAGTGCGCATGCTCACTTTTGTAAATGCAGAATGCACCATTTGGCCTGGCTATCTGCCAGCAGCAGAGGTCAAACAGGAAGCTTTGCCCATGCTGCTGCATGGCGTCTGAAGACAAGACAGTCACCGTAATCACTGCATTGAGCCTGATAAACTTTTATCCATGGTCGTGAGACTGCACGAGGACAATTTTGCGCAAGTCCTCTGGGATTTCCAGGGAGATGTCACCCACGGTTTCCAGTTTCCAGGGGAGTGCGGCAAGGGTGCGTCTTAGCCCCCACCTTATTTTAATTATTTATTAATGGGGTAGTAAATTATTTTCTTACATATCCGACAGACGCTCCTTCCCTGGTTGGCATAATAATTCCGTTACTTATGTTTGCGGATGATACATTGATCATTTCTAAGACGCAAGCAGGGTTGGATAGAGCACTTAGGCACCTTGAGGTATTTTGCAATGATCACAGTTTGGTGATCAAGGTAGAGAAGACAAAATTCATGGTTCTGCATAAGCAGCATGCAGTTAAAGGGAGAGTAGCCATGAATGGGAAGTTGTTAGAGCAGACATACCTGTTTATATACTTATGGGTCACCCTGAATAGAAAATTAAATTGGAAACCTCATATCGACCTTATGGCTCTTAAACATAGTCAACAGGCTGGGATTTTATTAAAAGGATTCCATCTCTCCCATACCAAGCCTATAGCTCCAGCAATTAAGATTTACAACACCAGGATTAGGTCTTCCATCATGTATGGTGCGGAGCTCTGGGGTTTTAATGATCTATCTCCCTTAATATCAGCCCAGAATAAATGTGTGTGGGCTCTGACCGGTTTACCACAAAGTACCCCATTAACACCTCTGCTATCAGACCTGGGTTGCAATCTGCTGGTGGAGGAAGTACGATTTAGACCTGTGGCATTCTGGCCCCAAATATGGTCTACCCCGGAGCTCAAACAGTATGCAATGGCAGTGAAGGATGTAGTAGAGGCAGACAAATCAAGTAAGATTGTCTGGCTCCAAAGGATTAAAATCACGCTGATAGATATAGGTATGGGTTATTTGTGGGAAGACCTGATTGGTAATCAGTTTCCATCCAAAAATGAATTTAAGGAGGCATATTGGTCGATGGTAAAGGCAGAGCATATATATTCTACAAAGACTAACTCATTGACTGGTCTATTTTTGGAACATAAGACTGCTCCCAAATATGAAAATTACTGGGATTTTATAACTATACCCAGTGATAGGAGGTTATATTTTCAATTTAGGGTAGGCAGTCTTCCGGTTAATTTTTTTACTAGAAAATGGTCAACTGCGCATAGTAGTAAATGCATGCATTGTAAAGAGTATGATGAAACGGTACTACATACTTTATTTGTCTGCCCAATATATAAGATTCCTCACAAAGTATGGCTAAAACAAATATGTTCCAACATGGGAACAAGGTCGAGTGCTACAGCTCTGCGTATCCTTATGACCGACACCAATGAATTAATTGTTGTAGCTATTGCTAAATTTTTAAGTTGGTCGTGGAGAATCCGCGCAAACCTCTCAAAAAAACAGACCGCAGGGGTGAGAATTAATGCCGAGGATGATCTATTCCCTGTTAGTGATTTAGAATGACTAAGCTCAGGCAAGTCATTCTTTGATATATTATGAAGTTTGCGAAATTATAAAAAGGAATAGTTGATTTCTTATATACATATCGGCATACACATGATATTTTTATCTGTTGACCAATGTTTTTTTAATGATGACTTTAAATTTACTGTTCTTTGCAATATTGTATAGTATTATCAATTTATGAATTGCTAATTTAATCATTGCAATTGTTGATGACCAAAAAAAAATAAGGGGGGTAAAAATACATGTTTTTAAATTGTTTTTGTTATTATGGTATTATGGTTACCGTATTATACGGTAAATGGCTTTTATGATTGATT
Organism: Triturus cristatus; assembly: GCF_964204655.1. Classification (NCBI taxonomy): domain Eukaryota; kingdom Metazoa; phylum Chordata; class Amphibia; order Caudata; family Salamandridae; genus Triturus; species Triturus cristatus. Next base: position 1,183,715,786 of record NC_140592.1, on the reverse strand, counting down.
TTATAGAAATAAAGCTTGAATTGATTGATTGAATTGATTGATAAATCAAAGTGTCTTTGGACTTTTCATTGAAAAGCACTTTTACCAGGTTGATTTTGTCAACCTGGGGAACACCATTCAAGGTGAAAATCCTGTTATTCCAGGGTCTAGAATTCCTTTAACTTCAAGTTCTCCGACATAACTTACATCCTACATTCAAACATGCAATTTCCTGCAACCCCAAAAAATTATATTTTTTTATTTCTTGAACTACACATGTAATGAATGCATTGAGCAGCAAGTCAATAAAGTTAATGATCTTTTGGGACAAAGTTTGACAATATGGGAGGGTTGGGGTGCCCTAGCCACACACAGTATGGAAATTCTTAGAACCTTGGTATGGGAGGCAGAGGGTTTGTAGGGCCTGGTCTGGCTAAGAGATGCTTATATGACCCTGTTATGGGTGCACATGTTGCTTTGGCCTGCATATCTTGATGGCCATTGTGAGTCTTCCATATGAAGATATATGAAAATATGCTGATTTGTTTTTTTAATGGTTTAAATGTTTATTCAAGCAGACAGCAGAGTGAAAACGTCCATACTAACATTCTGATAGACAACAGCGTTCTTTGATAACTGGGGTACAAATCTCACAGCAGATTAGTTTCATTTATAAAGTCAACACCTAACAATAGCTGTTAAACCTGTGCTGTACTGGCCTTGGAGAAGGAGGTGTTTAGCAGAGTCACAAAAGACAAAGAAAACATGTAAAGATGAGTATTGTGTCTTATCTGGAGCAGCTCTTTCCTTTCAGTCTCACATCTAAACAAACACTGGCTCTTCTACGCAGCGTGCAGACCCACACAAGGGACTATTGCTTGGGCTACTTGTGTTAATAACATTTGGGCTACTTGTGTTAATAACATCTTCTCCCGACATTTCCCGACACAAGAAAAATAATAGGTTTAAACATCTCAGAATCTAAAGAAGGATTTTGTATAAGCACAGGACTAGCTCAGCATATGACATACGATTGGTCTACTTGTAAGTATTGAGTAAATGTAACGACAAAGTAGCTCTATGGGCTAGATGTACATAGCTTTTTTAGGTCACAAATGGCTCAATTTGCAGTATTGAGTCATGTGCGACCATAACAAAGCATTTTCTTCTTCACAAAGCCCTATTTTGCGATTTGGTTACCTATTACCGAATTGCAGAATGGGTTGCGATTTGGTATTAGGATGGGGCGTGTTAAGGGCTTCCCCTTTTTAATAGCTACTCGCTGGGGTATGTTTGAATATTTTGTTGTCACAAAACATTTGCATTTTACCACCTAGTTCAATTTGGTGGTAACCAATTTGCAAATGGGAAGGGGTCCCTCCCCTTTGTGAATGTTTGTAAATACTTTTTTTATGAGCAGGCAGTGGTCCTATGGACAACGGAATACTCTTAAAACATGAAAAGAAAACTATTATTCATTTTTTTAATGCATCCCATTTCCATTTAGGGAAAATTGGCAGCATAGAAAAAACCTCTGTATTATTTAAAAAGCAATCACAGACATGGTGGTCTGCTGACCCCAGCAGGCCACCATCTCTGTGATTTTAGCTATTCCCAATGGGTTGCATATTAATGAGGTAGGTCTATTTGCGAGCCACTGGGAATAGCTAAATGTGTGAAATACACATTTGTACATAGGTGTTTGCGATTGCCAAAAAGCAAATTGCAAACATTTGCTGTTAGGTAATTGAAAACCCAAAGCTATGCACATCTGGCCGTCAGTCATTCTTATTAGACTTCTTACTTTTCTCTTACTTCAAGTATCATGTGAGGTTCTGTTTTGTTTTGGAGTGAATATCGGTCCACAAGTGTCACTTTCATTGGATGCTTGACGATGTCTTCTCTGGTTTACTGTCTCATGTGGGTGTTGGGGGTGCCTTCGTTTCTCTTGTGGGTTCCAGGTCATCCCTGTTGTATTTGACTGTTCCCAGAGTGTCATGGAAAGTTTTAATACTCACCTTTGCAGAACTATCAGGGCACTGCTGCTTGGATCATTTAAAGCATTGGGAAACAAAAGACTGACAGCTTAGCATGGACTACACCAGAGTTACGCACTGGGTGCATACATACCGCTTGTTAGGGACACAGTGGGAAATGGCCTTTCCAATGCGGGCACAGCCATGCGTGCCATATTACCACAAGCGCAGCCATGCTTGCCTTAAACACGCATATGTATTAATCACGCATATGAATGGTTAAGGCAGTACTCTATCTAGATGTGCTGATGGGTGGGCACAGGAAGAGGAAGGATCGGGAGAGAACACGGACCGGTAAGTGGGGCTGGGTTTTGGAGGGGGTAGTATTAATAGTGGGGTAGTTTTTAGGGCTCAAGGGGGTCGGGCTTTTTTATAGGATAGGGACCAGCTTTTAGGGCTGGGGTGGTTGGGGTAGTTTTAGGTTTTAGGGATGGGGTAGTTTTTAGGGCTCGAGTCGGGTTGATTGTAGGGCAGGGGCCATGGTTTTAGGGGGTCGGGGTAGTGGTGGAGTCGGGTAGTTTTAGGGGTGGGGTCGTTTTTAAGGCTCAGGGGGTGGTCAGGTTATTAGTAGGGCAGGGGCCATGGTTTTAGGGCTGAGGGTGGAGGGGCTGGGGTGTGATCTTTCCACACATCCCTTTACCAATCATGCCTTTACCACAAAATAGGGTGGTAAAGGCATGCATGGTAAGGGAATGCTTTGCTCAGACCCATTTGTTGTTCTGGTTGCGTTGTAGAGGCACGCGTGGTTTAGCCATGCGTGCCTCTGTCATACAACCGACACAATAGCTTCTAAAAGTCTGTCCTACAACCTCTTCCTGGTCCCTCTTGACATTTGGGGTCCAGTCTCATAGTAAGGGGACCCGAAGAGTGGAGGATTAGGTAATCTGCAGTTCAACTCAATGTTATTATATTATTTCAAGAATTTTCTCTCATTGCATGGACATAACTGCTTTGTTCTATATGTGAAAACATGTTGCTCAAAGTGTCACATATAAGAAATTAAATATCAGACACAAACATGGTGGATTTCTAAGTAGCTGATATATTTAGTGTGTATGTGACTCTGCAGTTGTTAAATGGACGACTCCAAACCGATGAGACAACAACATAAGCCCACTGAAACAAAGATTTCATTTTTCTAAAAGAAGTTAGACTTATTGGCTTTGCTATTGTTTGTTGAGACTGGTCATCAATGATTTTATTGATGCTTTAGAGGTATGGGATGAGCAGAAATCTTTATATAAATACTAATTTCTAAACCCAGGCTATTGAGCTCTTTTGAGAGCATGGATCTCAGCCCTAACAAAATCTGGTAAATCCAATAGGTTTAGCTTTACTGTAGCCATGCATCCATATCACATTTATGCATGGCTGTGTTTGCATGTGTTAGCAAACACTTTTCATTAACAACAATGAAGCATTAGTTCTGCTTTCACAAGTTGTAATGCTTGTTCATAATTTCATGGTGGCCTGTAGCTCCAATCAATCAAGCCTGAAACACTTGCTTTCCCATTCGACTTTGTTCATCCTTTTGACCACTTCAAGATGGCATCCTCAGTTTCTAGGACAAAGAACCATAGACACTACATATGTTAATGTTAATGTTGTTACTGGGATTTATAGAGCGCACGAATACCCGGAGGTGTCTTGGCGCTGAGGACACAGTAGGCCTGCATAGACGTCTAGTTCTGGAACAACCAGGTTCTTAGTCCTATCCTGAAGGTGGAGAGGGAGCTCGCCCTTCTGAGCTCACTCGGAAGAGTGTTCCAGAGTTTAGAGGTGTCAAAGCAAAAGCTGCGGCCACCCCATTGCGATGTTCGAATTCTGGGCACTGTCAGGAGTTTGGCCCCTGTAGAGCGAAGCTGTCTGGTCGGTTCATACCAGGCAAAAAGGTTTTGCAGAAAGACAGGACCTGTGTGGTTCAGTGCTTTGTAAGCCAGACAGAGAGCCTTGAATTTTATGCGTTGTGCTACAGGAAGCCAATGCAGGCTGCGAATCTCTTTAGCTACAGATTTGCACCTAGGGGTGTTGGAAAGTAACCGTGCTACTGTATTTTGTCCAATCTGAAGCTTTTTTAAGCACTGCTTCTGAATGTTCAGATACAGCCCATTACAGTGATCTAGTTTAGACTGAGTCAGCGATGTAACTGCAGTTTTTCTGGTGTCCACAGGAATATAAGGAAGAATCTTCTTTACTTTCTTGATAAGGAAGTGGGAGGAGGAGACAGTTGCATTTGTGTGCTGGGTGAGCGAAAGTTTGTTGTCAAGCCACACGCCCAGGTTCTTAGCCTTAACGGCAGGTTTTGGCGGATCTCCCATCTCTGCCGGCCACCACAGATTGCCCCAGTTTGGCTGCATATTACCAAAGATCAGGATCTCTGTTTTTTCAGAATTAAGTTTAAGACAGTGTGTACTCATCCATCGGTTAATTGTACACATACAGTTCTGAAATTGCTGAGTAGGAGGAACCTGATTTTTATATGCAGCAACCACAATCTGGGTGTCGTCGGCGTAAGACGAAAGACTGAACCCAAAGTCCCGGATCAAAGGGGCCAGTTCGGAAACATATACGTTAAATAGAGAAGGGCTCAATATGAAGCTCCTGCTCAGAGTCATCCCCGGGAGATGTGAGCTGTGTTTATTTCACTATTAGCTCATTGGAAGCTTCTGAATACACTAAAGGATGGACCATATATCTCTTTACACATCTGAAGCTACAAGTAAACTGGTAGTTTTCCCCCAGCACCACTTGAAGATCACAATTAACTGTGTTTATGTCACTGCTACCCACAATTTTAGAATCTCTCCAGTGGGGTAACAGCCCTCTTTCATCCGCCTTGCATAGAACTACACTAAAAGAAGGACCACACTTGAGCGGTCACAAATGTCAATACACCCTGGCCTGTAGTCCCCTCACAGAACCGCTGGAACATCAGATTGAAATCCAAGAGGAATACCCAGAGACCTCTTCTTTGAACAGAGCTTTTTATTAGAGTGACTGAACTTTACAGAGTTGTGTGCGATCTAAAGGATTTCTTTAGGTCCGCGAGCCATTTTGTGAGGTCCCCTCTTCAGAACAACTTGTATTTGCTACCCTTTTTCAGAATATTCAAGTAAGTCCTCTTAATGCCAAACAATATTGAATCATACATCACATTTTTTAACAGAAAGAGGGTCATGCAAAAAGAGCCAAAAATGGAAGCTGGTCCATGTCTGTTGTTGAAGTATGAATGTTCACAGGGGGCCAGGTAGTAGGTTCCAAGTTGTAACTTCATTCGGATTCAAGTTACAGAATCTTTAGGTTATAGCCAAAATGGTAAGTAGGCCAGAATGTACGCCCCACCAGGAGCAGCCTCCTAGCTGCTCAGCCTGCAATCACCAACTGACTCAGATCAGGCACCCAACGTTCCAAGGCATCATCAAGATTCCACACATGCTCAGGCTGAACAGCAAGGGGAAAGAGAGAACACATAAAGAACAGGAAAAGTCACACTACTACATCCGTCAGGCAAACAATGCCAAAAGAAAGATTTAACAAGCATTGATAAAGCCATTTCATTTTGAGCTTTTTCCTCGATTTTTGCCCCTCCTCGAAAAGAATATTTCACATTGAACTCAGTGTCTAATCAGCATTTCCTTCCCATTCTAGGAAGGACTTAGTAGATGCTTAGCGAACTAATGCATAACATTTAAATAATGTATGCACGTAGCGCTTTAAATAAATTGCCAGATATTTATAATCACACATAAGCCCCCTTCATAATTGTTACACTTGCTGTAACCATGAAAATCAAAGCACAACTCAGAGGATTTTTACCATTCCATCACGTGACATCTCATTATCTTCTTCTCTCTTCCGTTCTCCTGCCTTGTCTTTCCTACCCTATGTCTGAGTGTACACTTCTCTGGCTAGACAGAGACCTCCAGGTCTGCTGAGTAAGATAAATGGGATAGGACAGTGGACAGAAGAAAGAGAACAGTATTTCAAGACGGGGAAGGGAGGCAAGATTAGAGAGTAGGTATAGAGATAGGGTGACAGGAAGACACATATGGGAAACGAGAAAGATGAAGTGGCTAAAAAGAAAGATAACAGGGATGTATATGAAGGAAGAAATAGACACAGAGAGGTAGAGTTATGGGTAAGGTTTAGAAAGAAGTGGGAGATCTAGAAACAGGGAGGAGGGAAAATAGAGAGGAGAAGAGAGATGGGTATGCTTAGGGGTGAGAAGGAAAGAGAGATAATGCGGGAAAAGGGTTACTTAAAGAGAGGTAGTAATGGAGAGACATAGCAATACATTTCAAGATCGGTGAGCTAGTGAGAGAAGTGTAGGGAGACACAAGGTTTAGAGAGAGTGGTGAGGTAAAGAGGAGCAAAATGAAAAGAGGAGTTCAAAGGTCAGGGAAAGAGAAGTGATGCAGAGAAAGTTAGGATGAAGAGAGAGGGGTGAAAGGTGGAACGAGGTATAGAGAGAAAATAAGTGCAGTAGAGAGGCAGAGGTGAGTTAGATATAGAAGGGTGACACACAGAGAGGACAGAAAGGTGATGTAGTGAGATCTATAGAGATAGTAAGAGAGAGCGGTGATGTAAGGACAGGTTAAATTGTAGAAGGAGGTGCAGCGAAAGATGAGAGACAGGAAACAAAATGAGGATAGAAACAAAGAGAAAGGGAGCAATAAAGGGTAAGGTAATCAATCAATCAGGAGTTTGTTCAAGCGCGACTACTCACCCGTAAGGGTCTCAAGGTGCTAGGGGTAGGGGAGAGCAGGTTCCATTCCATCAAGGAGGGCGTCTGTCGAAGAGCCAGGTTTTGAGGTTTCTTGCAAAGATGGGAAGCGATGTTGTCTGTCTGAGGTGAGAAGGGATGTAGAGATGTGAGATAGCGAGTAAACAGATGGGTAAGTTGATCGGCTAGGTAGTGAGAGAGAAAAGAGAAGAGAGAGGTGTGAGGTTGAGAGGGGAGAATTATGCAAAAGTATATATTTATTGGTATTTATATAGCATGAACACGGCTGTGAAGCAATGTCGCATTTCTAGGCACGGAGAGATTTTGTGATTCGTGAATCACCCAAAGGTTGAGTCTCGTGCCAAGGCCCGGATCTGAACCTTGATCTCCAAGTTCCAAAGGCAGCCACCTTAGGCCACATCCACTTTTTCCTACAGAAGGAGAGAAAGATAAAAAGGAAGGTAAAGAGAGGCATGAGTTTGAAAAAGAGGTATACTAGATAGCAGAGACCTACAGGGATGTGCAATGGAAATAGAGCAGCAAGATGAAGGGAAATAGATAAGATGGAGAAAAAGATGAGGCAGTGAGAGGAGGTAAAGAGGAAGAGGGTGGTGATTACACACAAGACTATTCCTTGCATTAACCAAGCTAACTACGTTACTAATATGCTAACATGATACCTGTTAGGTTGTTGCAGCAGAAACATTTACCCATTAAGTAATATTACTGCAAATATATGGGTGATATAGCTGAGTCAGTTAAACTTCCCATTGCCGTAATCTGCAATCATCCTAAATGTCACATATTCCAAAATGAATGTGTCTAACTCTGTCGTCCCATCCTTCTAAACTCAATAAACTTCTTGATGTGGTGGGTAAGAACACATATCATGTACAGTAAGTAAGGTAGGCACAGAGAGTAGTAGAGAGAACAGTGAGGTTGTCAGAAGGAAGTAGTGAAAGTTAGGGTAGAGGAAAGGTATTGAGAGAAACGTTAGGTAGACATACAGGAGGATAGGGAGTTGACACGTTGAGGGAGTAGGTACACAGAGATGTAAAGATAGATGGAGATAAAGGTGCAAGCTAGATGAGGTGAGATCAAGTAAGGAGAGAGAAAAGATCAAGAATGAGGAATGAGAAATAAATATATTTTAATGTAATTACTGTCTTAGATTGTGAGGGCCAATGATAGACAGGCCTGGCATACAGCTCAAGCTTCTATGATGGTGCCTTCCATACCGTCAAATAAAAAAATGATCTGCTTCTATGTACACTGTATTTGGGTCTATCCCAATCACTTTTCTAGGGATGGCTTTTGAAAAGTGGGGCACTGGGCAATTGGCCACTTTGCCCATATTTTAAAACATCTTTGATTGTGGCAAAGTTTTTGCTCCAAGTTGGATACATTGTATTGACCACTGCACTGGAAAAATGGGAAAAATAACTTGCTAAGTGTGGTCCCTGGAGCATTCTGGGAGTCACATGATGTGGGACTTCATTGGCTGCTTTGGAGTTTAAGAAATAAGTGTCTTGGTCCAGGCAGCAGCACAAGTGATTGTTTTCTTTATCTCTGCCATGCACACAATTGACACCACAGCTTGCGCATGACCCTCTAGACACCGGGTGGTAGTGTCAGAGTCGCCAGCAGCAGAGAGTGGCCATGGGAGGACGTGTGACTGTTTGAGTAAAGCATTTGGAGGGCGTGATCATGGCATCAGCCAGGGATTTAAGTGGGCCGGGTCTCAACGGTGCTGAGCACCTGCAGTTTTTTAAAGGGGGCCTCAAAACGGGTCTCTATCGGGCTCTGTTTTGTGTCCTGGCACAGGCATCCCTTTTTTTCTGGACTGCAGTGACAGCAGGCACAAGGATGTGCGCGTGCTTACACTGCTCACTTCTCACAAGTGGAGAACTTACGGCATGACGACTTTTCAGGTGAGCGTTGTAGGGGACGGGAAATCCTTTAGAGTAATTTTCTCTCTGGATTTTCCTTCTCTTTGTGAAACTCAGGTGCAGGAACATTGTCGTGGTGTCACCAGGATTTAAGTGGAAGGTTTTTCTATATAATATACAAGCCATTGTTGCTGCCTATTTATCTTATGCAACTAACAACCATTGACAAAGCCAATAGTCCTGACTTGTTGTAGGTATGATGTTACTCATATATCTGGATGAAATGACATAAACAGCAAAATATGAGTTGGGCGGCACACTATGCTAAGCACAGATATTTAGTTTATGTGTTTTAAGCCACGCCCTTAATTACACTGGCCACGCCCATTTGAGAGACCCCACAGTTTTTTCATTCCACTTAAAGCCCTGACAGCATCACTAGTATCTGCTGATGATCGAGGACAACCAACAGAATAGGTAACAGTGCTCACCCGAATACGATATTCGATGTGCACTTTCAGCTCTGGCTAAAGTTTGTACCGTAAAAAGGCTTCATGTGTAATCTGTGCAGGATTAAAAGTGTGTATGCATGCAATGAAAGCCGATAACGTTATTAAATTACCGTGTAGGTCAATTATTTCACTAGGCGCCAGGGCTTTAAGTGGGCCGGGTCTCACCGGTGCTGAGCACCGGCAGTTTTTTAAAGGGGGCCTTGAAACGGATCTCTATCGGGCTCTGTTTTGTACCCTGGCACAGGTGGTCCATTTTTTCCGAACAGCAGTGACAGCAGGCCCATCGATGTGCGTGTGCTCACACTGCTCACTTCTCACTAGTGGAGAAGTTACGGCATTACATCATGCCAGGTGAGTGTTGTATGGGAAAGGAAATCCTTTAAAGAGAGTCTTTTTCTCTCTGGATTTCCCTTCACTTTTTGAAACGCAGGAGCAGCAACATTGTCGTGGTGTCACCAGGGCTTTAAGTGAAAGCTTTTTCAATATCAATTACAAGCCATAGTTGCTGCTTATTTATCTTATGCAACTAACAACCACCGACAAAGCCAATAGTCCTGGCTTGTTGTAGGTATGATGCTACTTGTTGTTACATATTTCTGGATGCAATGACAGAAAAACAAAATACAAGTCAGGCGGCACACTATGCTAAGCACGCCCTTAATTACATTGGCCACACCCCCTTTGAGAGACCCCCAGTTTTTTCATCCCACTTACAGCCCTGCTTGGCAGAGAGAGCGCGGCGGCGGCGACAAGATGGCCGCGACTTGAGGAGCTCCGTAGTGCCGAGCTACGTTTTAATTTGAAGAGACCCTTTTCCCGCAAGGCTGCCGCTCACAAAGGGGTGTCAGTGCGTCGGAAACTGCCAGGACTGCTGAGGCAAGTTTCCGACCGAATTTATGACCGGTTAGACTCCTTTTTAGGTCTCGCCTAGCGTTGCAGCGCGAATGCGCTGCCATCGCTTTACGAGGCATGCAGTATATACTCTAGTGTGGAAGCTTCGTGGAAGCTCCGCCCACTCTCTGCCCATTGGCTTTTGTCCTAAATGCTGCCTTCCGATTGATTTGAGGCTTGTTAGTCCCTCCTCATTCATCATTTGTATCCTTCCACGGCTATTGGCCCCTTTACTCCTGACACTATTTTCTTTTAGGTCTTGCCTAGCATTGCAGCGCGAATGCGCTGCAATCGCTTTGCGAGACATGTTCTGTTATGTTAAAGCGATTTATAAAGCGCACGATTACCAAATTTGGCGTCCTGGCGCTAACTACTTCTCCCAAGAAAGTACTGGGCCGAAAGAAATTAGTTAACAAAAAGCCAGGTCTTCAACGCCTTTCTGAAGCATAGCAGATTATTAATGTTTCTTAGGTACAGAGGCAACTTGTTCCACAACTTGGCAGCGTCAAAGAAAAAACTGCGCCCACCCCATGGAGCCTTTTTGATCAAAGGGACAATGATCAATTTAGCTTCAGATGATCGAAGCAGGCGCGTTGGGGAATACCAATGAAATTGGGTTTTTTTAAAGTCCGGTATACAGTATATACTGTAGTGAGGAGGCTTCGTGGAAGTTCCACCCACTCTCTGCCGATTGCCTTTTGTCTTAAATGATGCCTTCTGATTGGTTTGAGGCTTGTTAGTCCCTCCTCATTCATCATTTGTATCCTTCTAAGGTTATTGGTCCCTTTACTCCTAACACTATTTTCTTCCCTGTCTCCCCACCCCACCGCCCCCTCCCTCAGTCTGTGACTTCTCACCCTCACCCTCCCCTGCCCCCCCCCCCCCACTCCCGTTCGTGTTTTCTTGCCTGCCGGCACTTCCGTTTTCATCTTTATTATTGGCACCTTGAAATATGCGAGTTCAAGATGCGTGCTGTACAAAAACTTCTTGTGTTTAATGAACTAGATTTTAATGTTACTCTAAATATAATAAGACTCTAGGCAACATTCGGGATAGTTCACAAATGGCATTGTTGTCAGGCGGGAGGAGCGGCAGTGTTTTAACTCATGCTTAAAACGAGCACTTTTAATAACTTCCTCTCAATTCAGTGCTATAATCTTGTGTACTGAGGTGACGCGCTGAAGAAATGCACTTTTTTGAATTCTGAAGAGACATTATCGCATATTTACATCATGTTTACTGTATGATTAATATGCTGATCATTTTCACGGCTTGCCCACTGGCTCGTATACGCTTGCATCGTCTCCGGCTGGATCTACCTGTTAATTAATAAATTGGCTCGCGCACCTCTAACAAAGGGAGATGAATGGATACATGACAGTGAGCCCTGTAGATGGTAGAGAAATAGACTGGTGCAGACAAACAGACAAAGTCAGTCTCCATTGCCTCCCGTCAGAATCATCACTTTCAATAACCTGGAAATCTGCCGGCAACTCCCACATGCCCCAACCTCATCCCTCTCACATATTCTTAGCAGAAGCAGCAGATTCTGAGCTGTGCCCTGCTGGTGCAGAGGAGCACGGCAGAGTCTGTAGAAGCGCTGCGATCCCTAGCCTCTCCGGGCGGGTACCTAAGCCTTCTGGGTGCCTTCACACTCAGGATAAATGAATACATTTTGTTCTGTGCTTTAGTCGCCCCTCTGTGAGCACTGTCTGGTAGATGAAGCTCTGTGTTAATAAACACATTCAGAGAGGTGGTTGTGTACAAACAAACAACAGCCACAATACCGTACGTTTTGAACGTGTAGTTAAATACCTGCTCATCGAGTACCTCATTGGCTGATCATTCCATGGCACTACCAAAATTACATTTGGACACCTTTGCTCAACTGTAAAACACTCCCCTCTATGGGTCATTTAACAACTTGAGGCTTTTGGGTTAGGTAACCTACTTTGGATGCTGTGTAAAAGAGTAAATACAAAAATCAACGCAATGAAACTAAGCAACCAGTACTGTCTAAAACACTGTTAAAACGGACACATATTCTGGCATTTTGTTTAGTTAATGTAGATTTTCTCATAGATGCGAGTAAAGTACTCTTAATATCTTAATAAAATCTGCACACTTTTAACTAATAGCACCGGGCGACCTTTGACAACTAGGCAATGAATACATTTTCTTGTACCCCCAAAGCTCCCCTGCCCCCGCCCCCTTGGCAAACTTCAATGCCTCCCAGTGTTTGGGGGATAACCAAGACACAGGAGAGTGAGTCAAATAATCTAGAAAATGAAAGAGAAGTCGGGATTCGGATTCACATGCTCCGATCCCGATCGCGTTGGTTAGACTGTAATCACTACTTTTATTAATGAGTTTCGCATTAGTACCCATGAGGTACGTGCCAAGCAATTGTTGACACAATCCAAACTTTGGTCTTTTTCAATATATTTATTACGAAGTGCAGGACTTTTCCAAGGGATTTTGCACACTACATACATTCACTCCAAAAATAAAGGGTGTAGGTAAAAAATATTGCCATTTACAATGTCAATAGCTCTAACTCACAAATGTGAAACCTATTTGCATTGCAAATGCTTGTTTCATTTATATTCAATCGCCTCAGCGCCTCAATTAATAGCGGCCGCCATTTTGTGCACTCCTGCAGTGGAACACAAATGACCGATATGCAGCTTTTCTCACCGTTTATGCGCTGAGCTTTTTCATACTGCTCCATCCCCAGCACTCATTATGTTTAAGACAAGGAACAGTTTATAAATATTTTACAGAATTTGTGTTTTTGTTAATTACCTGGAATTTTTCTCCTCAACATAATGGCAGCACTATTCTTTTTTCTGCACCCTTTCCTGTCAGCTGTTGGACTACCTTTGAATTTGTCGCAGTAAGGCCTCTTGCTACAGGACATATTCGCCTGGCTCTTTACAGCACTTTACCAATGCATACAGTCTTGACCTGCTAAAATACTGTTTGCAACTAGCCGTCTTGTATTGTACTGGTACTTCAGATTGTCCGCACGCCTGCTGGTTGCTTCACCCTTTAGTACCTGTCACGCAGTGGCGATCATCTCTAACTAGAGGTCCTCTTTTTCACAGCATTTGTACGGGCTGCTGGCTCTGTGCTCTTTTGCTTTTGCTTCTCACTGACTATATTTATTGCGATTTTGTTGTCTTCTCCTGGCTTTCACAAGTTGTACTTTTGAATCCGTCTCACTCGTCTTTTCACCATGGATCATATGCAGTCTAACAAACCTCATGGGGCTGCAGGGGCTTCTTCTGGAGGTCGTAAAGACTCAGCAGCCACCACCAGTATGCGACTTAAGAAGGATTCTTCTTCTCCATCTAAATTATCTCTTCCCCTTACGTTAGAGGACATCATGGATGAACTACGCCTCATTCGTCCCTTTATGTCGGATACCACCGCTACTCTCCAAAGAATTGAGGAGAAAGGGTCTGGCCTTGATTTGAGACTTTCTAATGTTGAACAGAAGATAAGCGACGCACAGGATATCATTGCCAGAGTTGACAGCCTCACCAAAGAAGTCACCCAACTTAAGAAGTCTACAGAGGACTTAGAAAACCGCAACCGGCGTAATAACCTACGCATTTATGGAATTCCAGAAGGCTCTGAAGGTTCAGACATGATTTCCTTCTTGAAATCTCAAGTCTTGCAGATCTTTGGCCTTCCAAAATCAATGGATTTTAATATCCAAAGAGCACACAGATTAGGGCCTCAGAACGCGTTCTCTTCCACCAAACCAAGAGGTATCATTGCCTACTTACTGCTGTATTCCGACCTTATGGCAATCCTTAATGCTGCCAAACAGCATAAACAGATGCTCTGGTCTGGTCACAAAGTCTTTTTCAGTCAGGATGTATCTTAACCAACAGCCAGCAGATGCAAGCAATTCCTTGATCTCAGACCAACCTTGAAATCCATGAACTCTCGTTATGGCCTTATACACTCCTGCTTTTTCAAAGTGACTTATAAAGACAGAACATTTTCTTTTGATGATCCAGTTGACCTTCGGAAGTTCATTCATACTCATCGAGGAGAACTTATGGAAGTTAGCAAACATTGATTGTCTTGTTATTTGTTTTCTTTCTTATTCCCTAGGATTTGCATATGTTGTATGTTAACGTTAATCGTTCTCTTGTTTGTTTCTTATTCATATCTTTTAGGTCCTCCCCGTGCTGATCTGTTGTTAAAGATTCATGCCTACAACACCCGTTTGTCTATAATGTTTGACTTATCCCGTTGCTTTGTCCCCTAATGTCTGGTAAGTTCCCTTCCTCCTCATCTTATCCATTTATTATTTCATCCTTGGAGTATTTTCTCCCTTCCCTTTCTATTGTCATGGTAAAGTAGATTTGTTTCCTCTCGGTGTTCCTCCCTGTGGAGTGGCCATCTTGATTTTTGCCGTCCCCCCTCCCTCATTAATGTTCCTTGTTTTTTTGATCGACATGGCTAAAGCCATCTGGCTTTCTGTCATCTCTTCTTTCCTAACTCTTTCCGGGCGACTGTGTTCCCCTCTTCTATCGCTCTTCTTTCCCTTCCTTTTTCCTTCTCTTGCACTATCCTCCAGTTCTATTTCCCTCTATATCTCCATCTTTTCAATTTCAGCTGACGGTACTTTATTGTTCACTCATTCATGTCTTTTTATGGCCACATCGCACAATTTTTTCTATTTTTTTATGTCCTTTGCTACCTCCTACTTTTCATCCTCTCCTTGTTTTTCTATCCTCTTTCTCTTCCTTTTTTTGACTTGTCTTTGCTTTCAAGCTTATCACTACTTAAACCCTATTGATGATTGTTTTTTGTGTTATCTCACGGAATGTTAAAGGTATTCGCAATCCTGTTAAAAAGCTGCTTGTTTTATCTCATCTAGCGAGACTGAAATGTCATGTTGCATTGCTGCAAGAAACACACCTCAAATTGCAAGATCTGTCTTCACTGCGTAAACAATGGGTATGAGAACTTTTCTGCTCCCCGGCCGTGAATAACAAAAATGGTGTTGTTATTTTGTTTCGTAAGTCTCTAAATGTTCAGTTACAAAATGAGTTTCATGATAATAATGGTACATGGTTGTTTTTAAATGCTACTGTTAACAATACTCAACTTTCCTTTTGTAATACTTATGGTCCAAATGACATTGATTTAAATTTTTGGAATGACTTTTCTACTCTTCTTTCTTCGCATGCTGTAGTTGATTTGATTGTGGGTTGAGACTGTAACCAACTCATGGATCCCTTTCTGGACCGGAAATCACAAACCAAATATGTTCCCAATAAGATGCAGAAAACTTTCACAAAGCTATTTCTTCTACAGGTCTAATAGACACATGGAGAACCTTTCACCCTGACACATTGGAATTTTCCTTTTTCCCCCCGTTCATAGATCTCATTCTCGTAGTGATTAAATTTTTCTCACTCAACATGCCCTACAATTCATGACTAACTCAAAAATTGGCTCTATTCTTATTTCAGATCATGCCCCGTCATTTTAGATATGTATTTCCCTTCACCTTCCCCTACATCTCGTCGTTGGCACTTTAATAACTCTCTTGTCTTAGATTCCCAGTTTGTTGAGCAATTTACGCTTTTTATGGAGGAATTCTTTCACAACAATCTTCCCTCTACTTCTCAATTTCACTTTATTTGGGATGCCTTTAAGGCCACTGTCAGAGGCTTCATTATTGACTTTGTATCTCGGAGGAAGAAAAAATCTCTTCTAAATTCTTCCCTCATCCTCAAACAAATCAAAGCTCTCGAACATCAATATTTCACCACTAACTCCACTGATACCATATCTTCTCTTATCAAAGCAAAAATGCAATATAACAAACACTCCTGGGATTCCGCAAGTAATCATCTCCTCAAATTTAACGTATAAATGTATGGTGGACAGAATAAAGCGGGCAAATCTCTTGCCAACTATCTTAAAATCAAAAAGCAGAAATCCAAAATTGTAGCTATCACTGACAATTCCGGAGTTCGTCACACCACTGATGATAAAATTCTTGATTGTTTAGTCCAATATTGCACTTCCCTCTACACTCCAGAGTCTACTCATTTCTCAGCATGAATTGACTCCTTCTTTCAAACTATCCCTAAATCTCCTGATGATTCTACAGACCTTACAACCCTTGATATTCCTATCTCAGAAAAGGAAATATTAAATGCTATTAATCTCCTACCCAAAGATAAAACACCCGGTCCAGATGACTTCACTGTTCGATTTTTCCTCCACTTTAAAACATTTTTAATACCTCATCTATTTTCACTGATCAATCATTTTCTTATCAAAGAAGAGTCAAAGGGATCCTTTACCCAGGCAATGTTGTGCTTAATCCCTAAAAAGGACAAAGATCCCTCCCTTTGCAAAAACTATAGGCCCATCTCCCTAATCAACACTGATTGTAAAATCTTTGCTAAAATACTTGCCATCCGTATCAACAAAGTTATCCCTGACCTCATCAATATTTATCAATCTGGGTTTGTCAAAGGTAGATCAATCACTGACAATTCGAGAACTCTCCTCAACATCATCCACCTTGCCTCTAAAATGGATTCACCGGTTGCTGCCATCACATTGGATGCTGAGAAAGCATTTGATAGGGTAAGCTGGGACTTTATGTTTGGAGCGTTGAGATGGCATGGCTTTAGTCCCCCTATTATTCAATATATTCAATTGTTATATTCAGCTCCCTCTACCTCTATTTGGGTAAACGGCTGTCAATCTAAATATTTCCCTCTCCGTATAGGTACCAGGCAAGGCTGTCACCTTTCCCCACTTCTTTTTATTCTTGCTTTAGAGCCCTTCCTGGAAAAAATCAGGCGTTCACCATTCTACACAGGTTTCCAATTTCAGAATACTGATAATAAGTTTACTGCTTATGCAGATGATATTTTACTTTACATCTCTAATCCGTCCACGTCTTTACCTTCTGTTTTCTCTTTACTACAAGAATATTCCTTAGTTTCTGGTTACAAATTGAATATTGATAAATCTGAAGTTTTACCTTTAACCCCTTGAGTGCCCATGACGAGATAGTCTCGTCATGGGCCGCGGTTGCGCTGTGCCCATGATGAGACTATCTCGTCATGAACCCCGCCCGCTAATTCAACGCCCGGCACAGGGCGGGGAAAGGGCGGGGCACACAAGGGGTTAAACAAATTCTGTCTTTCTCATATGTTTCATGGTTCTGGCTTTGAATGGAATCCCAGGAGTATCAAATGTTTAGGCGTCCTTTATGCCAACACTATTAGGGAAACGATTAAAATCAACCATTTGATATACTTAGAAAACTTCCGTCCTCATTGAGGGCTGGTCCCCTGTTTTCTTATCCTGTTGGGGGAGACTAGCCACTATTAAAATGATGCTTCTCCCCATTATTAATTTTTATCTCTCAATGCTCCCTGTTTCCCTTCCGCTGTCCTTTTTTAGCACCATAAATCGTTCCCTTACAACATTTTTGTGGAATAATAGCAAAGCTAGGATTTCTCTTTCCCGCCTTCAACAACCCAAAGATTTGGGTGGAGTTAACTTTCCTAATCTCAACCGATATCACTCTGCCTTCACGTTAAAACAAATATGGTCTTTCTTAACCGACTCTTCTTTTCCTCCCTTAACAGCTTGGAGTTCAATAGAACTCGAGCAACTCTTACCCTTCTCATTTCTTACAGCTACTCGCTTGTCTCAGCCCCCGAAGCATCTTTCCACCCCCATATTTAATCACTCCAAAGCCCTTGTTCTTTCCCTGTTTTGTTCCCATCTCTCCTCTGATGATTTTTTCTCCCAAACTCCAATCTGGTACAATAAATTCTTAAAGATCAACAATAGAGCGCTTTTTTGGAAGGAATGGATTGATAAAGGTATCATTACTTTTGACCATCTACTGAAGGATAAATCCCCGAGAGACTTATTAGATATTCGTGACTCGTTTGGCATTTCTAACACACATTCTCTTTACTACCCCTTACTGAAGGCCTCTCTGACTCGTATTCTTTCTCAGGGTTGCCCTCCTGCCACTCCGGTTCAGGCCTCTTCCTCCCCACTAGCCTTTTCTATCCCCCTTAAAGCTGCTGCCATTTATAAACTATTTTCCCGTCCTTCTGTAGATTGATCTAAGTCTAAATTAGAACTCTAATGGGAGAAAGATTTAGCCCAAGAATTTTCATTTCAGACTTGGGATTCTATATGGTCCAAAATACACACCTCTTCCCGCTCTGCCAGCACCACACAGGCTTTATATTTTTTTTTACAACAGACTCTTTTTCACTCCTTCTGAACTGCACAAATTCAGATTACTAGAGTCCAAGAAATGTTGGTCTTGCTCTTGTGAAGATAGTGACTTTCTCCATATGTTTTTTCATTGCCCGTTGGTTAAATCCCTATGGTCTCGTATCTGGTCAAAACTAAATGACATTCTACCCACAGAATTCCCTTTTGAGATTGTACATATATTTCTGGGAGGTTCCTCACCTTTATGGAATGTTCAATGTAATGTGTGTAAATGTATAGATCTATACAACCAACTGGAAAGATACTTCAAAAATGTCATATCACTCTTGGTGGAACTTGCTATGTCATCACCATAGGCTTCATCGTGCCTTTGCCACCTCAGTACATCTATTAATCAAAAAGGACTTGTTATGGTTACCTCTAACCGCTTTTCTTTCCAGACATGCTACCCTTTTTCTTCTTTAAAGTACCCACTGTTATCTTTATCACTTGTTCACTTTTTATTGTTTACAGAAGTATTTGTTATTGAATATGCATTTCATGCCACCCCCTCCCTCTCCCTCCCCCCCTCTCTCTTTCTCTTTCTTTTCCCCTCCTCTTTAAAAAACTTTAAAAGGCTTTTTTTTCCTTTGTATAGTTTTACCTCCCTTTTTTGGGACTGAATTGCATATATGTTATTTTAATATCATTCCATTTTCCATTTAATGCCACGTGTTTTTGTAATAATGTTTTACTATGTTTATCATGTTCAATAAAGCTTTCTGAACTTAAAAAAAGCCCTGCTTGGCGCCTCGATTAAGAAGGAGATGTGCAGATCTACCCGTGGTTCAGATTGTCCAGAAGTAATCTTAGATTGAATCTGCCAGCTGACAAACAGTGAGCTCCGAGCTCTCCTCAGAGCATGCACACACACCCCTTGGTGCCTGCATGGTAGATGCATGGTAGACTGAAAAACTCCTCAGCAGCGGCTGTGCTTTTTCACACTTCTCTGTTTGCTCTTAACTGTCGCCGTGGAGCCTGCAAACAGAGGCAAAATAAGACATGTTCATAGGGACTAGAAGTCTGGAGATGGCACGATAATAGCTGGCGGGAGAGAGGGACACTGAGTGCTCACACATTTTAACATCTGCACAAAACTGACATCAAGCTGCATGCTTTTTATAATTATCCATCACTGTTGTCTTATGAAATATTTCGTTTACTCGCATGGTTGTGCAGCCTGCATCAGATTGTATGTGTCTGACAGCTTTGGCTAACCCTGCCTTTTACTAGAGCCAATTGTGTTTTGCCAATGTTGTTACCATTTAAAAACACCTCGGACTTTTCCCATTATAAATTGCATAACGGGCTTAAAAGTCCCTGCATGCAAAAGGAAGGCTTATGTTATGTACCTGTGCATAAGAACTTCTGGTGCATTGTCACTGGTTCTATGTCTTTTATAGACCCTAATATGGTGCAAGTAGTGGAAATTATTTCTTTAATTGATCACATTACGCTAACGTGACCTCTTTGGTCAGCCCAGACTACTGTGTCACATTAGAAGTATTCAAATGTCACTCGTAACCATACTGAAAGCATAGCAATGTCACATATACAAACTGAAATATTGACAGCAATAAG
The DNA here is from genome assembly GCF_964204655.1 of Triturus cristatus. NCBI lineage: Eukaryota > Metazoa > Chordata > Amphibia > Caudata > Salamandridae > Triturus > Triturus cristatus. Next base: position 1,183,695,880 of record NC_140592.1, on the reverse strand, counting down.
CATGGGGCAGTGGGTAAGCCCATTTCAGCTACTGCTAACTTCACTGTGAGGGATACAACTCTGCCCTTTCACAAGGAATGCATCAATAAAGAAATCAACCCCTTTCAGTGGCAGGCACTACTATAGCAAATAGAATAAAAAGAAAAAATATTGAGCACATGCCACAGTCTCATTTAACAGCCCTGCCAAGTATCACACATCAAGCATTTGACTAACGCAGAGCCTGTAGTGTAGCTTTGTGTGACAGGCTGCAGCTGGTGCGATCGTGCCGCGAGCGGGGCTGGGCAGGTAGCGGGCGGCGCAGCAGACTAGGGTGGCACGCTCAGCCACCTTATGCTATATGTGACTCTTCTTAGAGTTTCTTGTTGCTCAGATAAGTGTAATTTCTGATATTTATATGTTTCCCTCCTCTTTATTGATTGATTTTGCTCGCAAGAAAGTGTCACTCATAGTCATTGAAATGTCACTCAAAATTACACTAAAATTATGAAAATGTCACACATAGCAATCTGAAACCTTGGCAGCTATGAGATCTATTTGCGTAGACCAGTGGTGTAACAAAAGTTTAACCCCTTCAGCGCGGCGCGGATTCCTGCGCCACGCTGAAGGTTCGTTGCGCGGGCGGGCTCATGACGGAACGGTTCCGTCATGAGCACAGCCCAACCGACGCTCATGACGGAACCGTTCCGTCATGAGCGCCGAAGGGGTTAAGGGGCCCCCCTGCAATGTACACAGAGGGGCCCCTGCTCCGGATTTTATCCGGAGCGTCAGACCCAAGCGCTGTGCTGAGGGGGCCCCCTGCAGTTGGGAGACCCCCGCTGAGGGGGCCCCCTGCAGTTGGGATGCCCCCCCCGCACCACGGGGGACGTGGGGGCTGGGTTACGCGCCTGGCGTAGACCTCGGTATCTCACATTATACGGAAATGTCACTGCGATTTGACCGCCTCAAAATTGGGGCGTGGCTATCATTGGTGTAGCAGGTGCAGTGGAATCAGGCCTGGAGGCCAGAGGAGACATTTGAGCCCTAGTAGTTGCTATATTGGCTCTCCCAGCAGCAGTCACGTGGCCTTTTCTTGGCTTGCACCCGGCCCATGGCATCCTTGCTACACTGCTGTTGATACACGTATTTCCAACGAGCACGTGCGGCGTGCCCCTGCGGAGGCTTTATTAAAACGGCGCGCTCGCTCTAAGCCCATTGATTGGCTCTGCCATGTTTCAGCGCGCGCAGCGTCCTTCACCTCAGGAGGCCCGCAGAAGCCTGCGGCTGCACTCAGCAAGGATCATCCCTCAAGAGATATCTGGGCGGTCACTAGCCCCCTCACGCCGCCCGAGGCAAGTATCCACTGATGCTCGACAGTGTTTTGCGCGATGAATTGTAAACTCTTTTCTCTTCCAATGGGTAATTTGGTGCAGAAATATTTGCAGGCCTGTGGCGGCTTCGAAGATAACATTATTGTTTCTCTCTTAAGAAATGGCAGTAGTCAAGGTAAGGATATGTTTAAAACTGCACCCATGAGTCTCTGCTTATCTCGATGACCAACTATGCTTTAAAGTGGCTAATTTTGGAGGGCAAGCCCCCAATTTGACATAAAATAAACAGTTTAACAGGGATTTACATTTATTTGTAGCTTGCTTGCTAGAATTGAGGCAGGTCACAAGTTCGAATCCCTTTAGTCGACTGAGACGTTCATCCTTCTAAGGCCAATACATGTTCTGAGCAGGTGTTAATTCACAACACCTAGAGATTAGACTGATGGTACACATGCTATTAAGGGAAGGGGTTGCTGTTATTTCTACATGCGTGTGGGGCAAAGCTAGACATGGAGCTATAAGCTGCCTTTGAAAATATTTTAGCACTATTCCCATAGTGTATCTAGCAGCCGCTGTGAGAATGTTTAAACCTCTGTCGGGGTGTTTGGAGCACATCTTTTCAAAGTGAGCCTAAAATACTCACAGAACTCCCTACGAGACCTGAGTGATTTGAGAGTTGAGTTTGAATTTGGGCATTCAGCCAAAAATAAATGTACTATGTCAGGAGGGGTTGGGGCGGCAGTGCTTGGATGGAAAATGTCAGAAGGGTTGGGGAGACAGTGTGTGAGGAGGCTTGCCACAGCAGCCATGTTTTCTAGCTCATGCTAATTCTGCCTACTGAATGTCCCAATGTCCTAGGCTTCGAAGCGTGACATTTGCAAGGGCAGTTCACCCAAAACTGTTTTCATTTGTGTTGCTTCTGAAGGCCATGTACTAATTCTCATTGCAGTGCCGTAAGGTGTGACAGAGGAAGTGGTGGGTGGTCGGCTGGGAAAGGGTTGTGAGCGCTGATGCCGTTAGTAGGCAGCGGCTGAGTGTGTGCCCAGGCGGGGTGGCAGTGGCGGCCAAGCTAGGTCTGGGTGCGGCTTGCTGCCTCGTCGAGTGTGCCCTGCTTGACAGTGTCTCCCTCCCACACCCCAGTGCACCCTAAGCCAACCACACCGCTCCCAGCTATAATGTGATTACTCACCCCCAAAGCAGACGAGCGCCATAGGCTTGGACCATTAAACTGGACGAAACAGTAAGAATAAAACATCTAATTCCCCTCTCCAGAGCCTAGGCGCCCCCACTCGGCTGCACTAACTGCATCTGCAGCAAAAGTCTACTACAAGCATCGTAATCCACTGAGGCAAAATAAAAAGGCAGAAGGCGCTTGCTACAGAACCAGAAGAAAAAATACCACTGTGGCAAACTCATTGCGGCAAAGGCAAACTGAACAATAAAGGCAGATTCGGCAGACAGCAAAGCACCCAGCCGGTCCCACGATCGGAAACAACTTATAAACTTGTTTACTCTGTTTACTAATCTAGGCCAGCTCTGCTCGGCCGCCACCAATTAGGCAGGGCAATGCCATCAGGCAGGACAAGGAAGCAACCACCTCAACCAACTAAGCGTAATTATAAGCCAAAACCAAACCCCAAAGGAGCAGCATCCCCCCTGGGTGGTTCACCAAAGTCATCGCTGAATCAAGGAGAAACACTAATATCACCAACCTATTCAATCTTTGGTTCAATGAATTCAACTGGGAAATTTACCTACCTTCCTAAAGGATCCTACTGCAGCCATATATCCTACGCCGGCAAAAGTTAATGGCCTCCCTAAACCACAGAGGCCATATAAACTAGCCACCACACAAAATGAAGACAAAAAGGATAAAGACAGTAACTGCAAGGAATGCAGCTCCAAGCAGCAGCGGGTGCAATGAAGCCCTTCAAGTGACAGAAGGCATCGTACAGGAGGTTACAAAACCATCCCGTTGGAGCAACAAGGTGCAAGTCATTCCATTCAAGTGCAAGTACACACAAAAACTGAAGTACATTTCAAGGATGACGTTTTAATGTATAGAAACAGAACAGATGCTAACCCGGGGACAGTAGATGCCGACCAAGAGGTTATAATAGCAAACAGCCAGAGTACCACGGTGCAAACTACGCAAGTGCAAGCTTACCCGCGCACAGAACTGGATCCCACGTCCATGACTGACACAAGGTCCGACGACAGATCGAACACTATTAGTGACGCAGAAAACCCCCCAAACCACTCTACTCCAAGACAACAGTTAAAGCAAAATGACAAGAAGGAGGACACCTATAACACAAACAATTTCAGTGATTCGTGGATGGAGTCTCAATCAATACAATAAGGACATAATGCAGGCAATAAGCACCATGTCCAAACCTCCAACACAACTTTGTAAGTCACCAATGCCCCAACCGGAAGGGCAATTAACAACAGTAGAAAAATTAAGCTCCCCGGAACAGGCAAAAGCTGTGACAACAAACCCAACAAACAAAAACACTGTAAAAATAAACAACATTAAGCCAATCAACCAAGAGAGGAAAATAGAGAAAGACAGAGAGGCTCAGTCCACAACGTCAAAACACATCAACTTAGCACAAGAAATGGGACACATTGAAAAGAGTCCGATAGAGGGTCAATTCAGAAAAAAACAAACACCGTAATTAATAGACCAACAGCAAACAATAATCGACATATCTAGCTCACTGAGCAGTCAGGAAAAGAGGCCACTCATTTAGCTATTAAAGTTAACAGCAAAAACAAACCCATCAGCGGACCCACACGGACAATACAATAGACAAAAACAGCACGCACTATTCACCCAGTAGTATCATGGAGTGTAACCATCAGGAGTATCATAATATTACTAAATACCTGATGGAGCAAAACCAAGAACCTGAAACAAAAGTCCTTTCAAATCTACATACCTCCCTAGTGAAAGTGCTGCAAACTTCAATTAGTGCCCTCAACATGCAGTCTGATAAACGACATCCAAATCAATCTAATGAATGTCATAGCAGAATATATTTCCGACATAAACATCAAACTTGACTCCATGATGGGCCAATTATTTGCAAATAAAAACACAACATATACACAGGCTCAAGCTCTTAACTGTGCTTGCTACCCAATTCTGGAAAAATTAAGGGACCTCCCAATAATACTAACAAGCATCCTTCGAGAGTGCAAACAGGCAAAGCATTTCCCAGAATCAAACAGAGCAGCAAGTAAAGAGCCAAAGAATGGGAAAAGAAGCCCACAATCTATCGCTTTATCAAATATCCAACAAACAACCTCCTCAGCAACAGGGAAAAGGACTAAGGCTGTGGAATCAAGTGGCGAGGTAATCACAGCAGAATCGTCCACATTACATCCTATTACTCAGATTGACGCCTCATGAACCCAAGTGGCCCAACAACCATATACCCGGGCCGACCAAACAATTAACCATCCCCCAGAAACGCGCAAGGAAAGTGAGAAACCGCACTCAAAAATGTAAAGTACTAAAATTACAGGAAAAGGACTATCTATACTACCACCTCCACCACCAACAATAGCACCAACAATACCACCAATACCACTACCATCACCACTACCACCACCACCACCACCACTATCAGTATCACCACCATCAATACCACCACCTCCACCAATACAACCACCGCCACCATTACCAACACCACCAATACCACCATCACCAATACCACCACCTCCACCAATACCAGCACTAACACCAAAACCAATACCACACCACCAATACCACCACCACCAATCCAATACCACCACCACAAATACCAATGCCACCGCCAATACCACCACCACCACCAATACCATCAATACCAGTACCACCACCAATACCACCACCACCAGTACCACCACAAATACCACCAACGCTGAAACTATTGCCACCACCAATACCATCACCACTATCACCACCACCAATACCACCACCACCAATACAGACACCACCACTAATACCACCACCGACAATACCACCACCAATACCAGCACCACCACCACTAATACCACCACCATTAATACCACCAATACCTCCACCAGCAATACCACCACCAAAATCACCACCACCAATACCACCACCACCAATACCACCCACACCAATACTACCACCACCAATATGTTATGTTATGTTATTGAAGCTTGTAGCACTCACGGAAACTCTGAGGAGTGTCCCGGTGTGGACCTAATACCACCAACCAATACCACCACCACCAGTACCACCACCACCAATACCAATACCACCACCACCAATACCACCAATACCAATTCCACCACCAATACCATCACCACTAATACCACCAATACCCATACAACTAATACCAATACCACAAATACCACCACCAATACCACCACCACAAATACCCCCACCAATACCACCATCAATACCAAAACCACCTCCAATACTACCACCAATACCAAAACTACTACCACCACCAGTACCACCACCACTACTAATACCACCACCACCACTAATACCACCACCACCAATACCCCCACCACCACCACCACCACCAATACTACCACCACCACCATTAATACCAACAATACCACCACCAACAATACCACCAATAACAACACCACCACCAATACCACCACCACCAATACCACCACCAAAAATATGTTATGTTATGTTATTGACGCTTGTAGAGTACACAGATGTTCTGAGGAGTGTCCCGGCATGGACCTAATACCACCAATACCACCACCACCAATACCAATACCACCACCAATCCCAATACTACCACCACCAATACCACCAATATGACCACCACCAATACCAATACCACCACCAGTACCAATTTCACCACCACTAATACCAACAATACCCATACAACCAATACTACCAATACTACAACCAATCCCACCACCAATACCACCTCCACCAATACCACCACCACCAAAACCACCAACATGAATACCACCAGTACCCAATACCACCACCACCAATACCAATACCACTGCCAATACCAATATCACCACCACCGACACCAATACCACCACCATCAATACCACCACCAATACCACCATCAGTACCACCAGTACCACCAATACCACCACCAATACCACCACCACCAATACCACCACCCCCAATACCACCACCACCAATACCACTGCCTGTACCAATACCACCACCACCAATACCCATACAACCAATACCAATACCACAAATACCACCACCAATACCACCACCACCAATACCACCACCACCAAAAACCACCACCAATACCACCACCAGTACCACCAATACCCATACCACCAATAGCACCAATACCACTACCATCAATACCACCACCACCAATACCACCACCATCAATATCAATACCACCACCACCAATATCACCACCACCAATACCATTTCCACCACCAACACCCCACAACTAACACCACCACCCCCCAATACTACCACCACCACCAATACCACCAATAACAACAATACCACTACCAATACCAATACTACCACCACCAAATACAACCACCAGGAACACCAATACCTTCACCAACAATACCACCACTAACACCATCACCACCAATACCACCACCACAATACCAACACCACCAATACCACCAATACCAGCACCACCAATACCACCACCACAATACCAACACTACCAATACCACCACCACCAATACCAATACCACCACCACCAATACCACCTCCAATACCACCACCAATACCACCAGTACCAAAACTATTACCACCACCAATGCCACCACCAATACCACCACCACCACCATTAATACCAACAATACCAACACCAGCAATATCATCAATACCACCACCACCACCAATGCCCCCACCACCAATACCACCACCACCAATACCCCCAATACCACCACCACCAATACCGCCACCACCAATATGTTATGTTATTGAAGCTCGTAGCATACACAAATACTCTGAGGAGTGTCCCAGCGTGGACCTAATACCACCAATACCACCAACCAATACCACCACCACCCATACCGCCACCACCAATACCAATACCACCATCAATACCAATACCACCACCACCAATACCACCACCAACACCAATACCAATACCACCACTACCAATACCACCACCAGTACAAATACGACCACCCCCAATACCACCAATATCCATACAACCAATACCAATGCCACCAATACTATAACAAATACCACCACCAACACACCACCACTAATACCACTACCACCAAAACCACCACCACCAATACCACCACCAATACCACAATCAATGCCAATACCACAACCAATACCACCAACAGAAATTCCACCAATACCAATACACCATCAATACTGCCACCACCAATACCACCACCATCAATACCAATACCACTGCCAATACCAATACCACCACCACCGATACCAATTCCACCACCAGTACCAATACGACCACCACCAATACCTCCAATACCCATACCACCACCACCAATACCACCACCACCAAAACCCCACCACCACCAGTACCACCACCACCTATACCACCACAAATACCAATACCACCACCATCAATACCACCACTACTAATACCACCACCACCACCAAAACTACCAGTACCACCACCAATACCACCACCACCAATACCACCTCCACCACCAACATCCCACCACTAATACCACCACCACCACCAATACTACCAATAACAACAATACCACCAATACCACTACCAATACCACCACCACAAATACCACCACCAATAACACCAATACCTCCACCAACAATACCACCACCACCAATACTACCACCAATACCACCACCACCAATACCAACAATACCACCACTAATACCAACACCACCACCAATATCACCGCCAATAACAACACCACCAATATCACCACCAATGCCACCACCGCCACGACCAATACCACCACCACCAATACCACCACCAATACCTTCACCAATACCACTACAACCAATAGCACCAATACCACCACTACCGATACCATCACTAATATCACCAATACCACCACCACCACCAATACCACCAATAACGCCACCAATACCACCACCACCAATACCACCATCACCAATACCACCAATACCACTACCACCAATACCACCACCAATACCTGTACCGCCACCACCAATACCAATACTACCACCATCACCAATGCCACCACCAACACCACCACCAATACCACCAATATCACCACCAATACCACCACAACAAATACCACCACCACCACTATTACCACCACTACCACCACCACCACCAATATCACCAATACCAGCAATAGCAGCAATACCAACAATACCACCATTACCACCACCAATACCACCACCAATACCACCACCACCACTACCAATACCACCACCAATACCACCACCAATACCACAACCACCAATACCACCAATGCCACCACCACCAATACCAGCACCACCAATACCAGCACCACCAATACCACCAATAGCAGTACCACCAATGTCACCAATACCACCACCACCACCACCACTAATACCAATACCACCACCACCAATACCACCACCTCAACGCCTCTCGCTCACTAGTAATAGCAGGGGCACTGCACGAGGCCAGAGCTACAGCCAAGACCATGTCTCCCTCCCTCCATACCTGCTATAAAGCACCGCTCGCTCTGCACCAGGAGGTGAAGCCAGGGCTGTACAGCAGCTAGAGTGTTATTTTTATTAGGCCAAAGATTGCAATGACATTATGCAATGCCACACTGCACACTCAAATCACAGAGTGGGCACGAAATCCCCCCTCCCGCTCTTCCTCCTGAGCCGTGACAGTGTAATCACAGAGGGGAAGGTGTTAGAGTGCTTTGTTAGTGTTTATAGCTCAGATCATATGTAACTCTCACTTCACACTTTGTGTCTATGTAATTTACAACACTTACACATCTTCTTCACTGCACTATTTATCACTACTTTGAAGATGTCACAGGCCAGTCTCTTCCTCTGATATTTACAATCTAAGAAGCAGTCGAGAAGGCCTTTTATTGCAATGCAATAGGTCTTGCATTTGTGAGAGTTTAACCTATCAGTATTGTAAATAACAGTGCATTTTATTTACGTTTTAAAACCCAAAACATAAATAAAAGGAATTGTTATTTACAATATCAATGTGATGGGTTGCACTCCGTATTCTTAAATTTTTAACTCTCTTCTATACCACACAATTCTTCTTGAGGCGTGCTCACTGGTGACGTGCCAAGCCCAGACGCACGTTGTCAAACTTAACACCATCTTCATGGGGCTACTTTTAGCCCCAAGGCCAGTGGCGACAACCTATTGCTGCCATTGCAGACATTTAGTCATTCATCTTCAAATTTTTTGCCGTTTTTTTATCCATCATGTTTTTCCGCTTATGATTTTTCTCAGCTTACAAAACCATTGGGTTTTAATAAACTGCTTTCGACGAACATTGCTCTATTCGTGTTCTTTGAAGAGGTTCGGATGGCCCACTGGAACATAAGAAAAAGTGGAAATTGCATTTCCTTGCATGGGATATTGTAAGCTGAGAAAAATCATAAGCGGAAAAACATGATGGATAAAAAACGGCAAAAAATTATTTGAAGATGAATGACTAAATGTCTGCAATGGCAGCAATAGGTTGTCGCCACTGGCCTTGGGGCTAAAAGTAGCCCCATGAAGATATTGTTATTTACAATGCCAATAGCTCAAACTCGCGTGAATGCGAGACGTATTGCATTGCTTAGACTAGTCACCAGGGTATCTTCATGGGTCACTACCTCCATTAGGGGCAAGAAAATCAGTTTGGTATAGAGGTCACCATCTACATTCCTCTTTCATCATCCGCATATTATTTTTGGTGCATGCACTTTTGAATGTGCCTTCAAGATGTTACAGGGGAAATCAATAGGGTTATAGTTAATAACTATAATATTTCTCATTTGGATCAGCTTGATGTGGGAGGAAAGTGTTAAGGTCTGTAGCAGATATTGGGGTCACTGTATTCTCAGGAGAACCCTTCCTATGAACCCATTATTGTTTGCTTACTTCCGAAATTGCATCACAAAGGGCACAGAACACAGGAGCAGGATTTTCTAAAACCCTTCGTGAGCAGAGTTGTGTTGCTACTGTGAATTATACAAACTTGCCAAAGAGGTAAGCGCGAGCTTCATGGCTATGAGTGGTCCTGCCTGGTCAGCACCTTTCACAGGACTCTGGTCACATTTAGAATTCACCTTTGTGATCTCTCAATAGCACAAATTGCAGATCTTTCTTGTTTTTCGGCCATGATGGGAAAGCTCTTTTTTAACACGGAGGGGCCAGCCGCAATTTGTTACCTATCCCGCTGATTAAATGTGAAGTACTTATAAAAATGGTTTGCAGGGATGGGAGGGGGTAATGGAGGAACAGGAGTGGGAAGCAAAAGGGAGTGGTTTGAGGGGATAAAATAAAAGTAAAGCTGGGTGGGAGGAGGAGGAGGGCACACGCAGTACACAATGAATAGAGCAAGGGAGCTGAGTGAGAAGCACACAATTAAGCGAGCAACACAGACTGTGGTTGGGTGGGGCTGTTTGATGGAAGGTAAAATACATGCTGGAGAGAGAGAGTTTGAGCAGAATATGACTGAGAGAACAACCTGGAGTTTGGGGGGCTGATAATGTAGGGAGAAGCATACAAAGGTAGAGAGCTGGAAACACATGCACTCTCATGGAATGCTTAAAAAAAAGGTAAAAAAAGTTCCCTATAATGAGCAGTGGAAGGTTACAAATCTTCCAAAATATTTTTCTTAAACAAGCATTGGAAAAACCAACAGGTCTCGATTTCGGACAGATTGGCTTCGCCAATGCTGCTTGCCAATGCACTGCAGCCTTGGCACGAAGCATTTTTTTGCCGATGCTGTGTATCATCAGACAATTAAAAAAAGAAAAAGGTGTGATGAGGGAATCAATACAGCCACTGGCTCAGTCATTTTGTAATAGCATGTATGGGTTATGACATTTACCAATCTGAGATCCCTTTTTTAAGGTGGAGGGGTTGACATCAATTTCTTGCAAAGCCCTCCAAAAAATATAAATATTTATATTTAAAAAAGGAAATGTAGCAGTCGGGAGGCAAATGACAGTTGGTGGGGGAAGTAACAGGGAGTTGGCATAGAGATAATATAAAAGTAAAGCCTGTTGTAGGCATGGGGTATAAAATAACAAGGGAGCGAGCAACATGGACAGCTATGGGGTGGGGAGTTTTGATGGGGGGCGAAGCACATCAGAGAGTGAGCAGAACACAGGGGAGAGGGCAACAGGAAATACAACAGCAGATATAATGAGAAGCAAGCCAATGAGAGTGAAAATACAGGCAACCAATGGTAATCAAAGGGCCGGGTGAGAGCCCACCATAAGTTCTTGGGTAAGCTCACAATAGGTCTTTCTCAACTGGACATATTTCACTGTCTGGTAGGTGAGACCTAAATTGGAAACAAAAAGTGTCAACTGCAAAATAAAGTAGAAAAAATACCCACCCCTCATGGATAGTCTCTATCAGAGGATCTTGCACCAGAATCAAGGCACAGCAGGGTGTAAAGGCTTTCAGAGTGTAAGCCTTGAGCATCATAATTTTTTAAATCATGTAAACAAAATGCCCTAAAATTCGTTTGTTCATTCACTCACAATTTTACCTATTCAACTAGCCATTCCTTCAGCCTTTACATAGCATTGCTATTAAGTGGACCTAGTGGCCCATTTGATGCAGCATCAAAGGGGCCACTAGGCTGTGCCTAGTTATACATGTCATGCTTCCATGAGGGCATACTATATACGGACCCAAGCTAGGAGTTCATTCATCCTTTACTTGTTGATTTCTTTCAAGCTGTTGGCTGCCATGGAACATTTCCGCAATCATTTTGGAGTCCCAAAGTAGGTACTAAAGGCCTTCAGCCTATTTTGAGGGGGGAGGCGGATGGATAGGGGCACTGGGCACATTTTGTCACCTAGTTCAATATCAAACATTGATACAGTGGTCCTCCAGCTTTGCCCTGATTACCCTGTAACTGTTAAATGTCTTTAGGGCTCTGTCACAGATGCATCTGTTTCAGGATGGCCCATCCCTGGCTCTTTATAAAAATGAGGAGGCTGCTATCTAAATTCCAGCTTCCTGATGAAACTCAGCACAGCAATGTGGAAACTCTACAAGACCCAAATCTGATGAAACATAGTTCAGCAGCAGTGTGCTTGAGAGAAGCTCAGCTTTCCGATAACACAAAATACAGAAGATTCTGTTGAATGAACTTGGGGGGTGGCACACCACCAGAGTGACGCTACTTAATCAAAAGAGCATTTGCAAAGCCAATAGGCATGGCTTTTTATCTATAAGTGAGAGCGCATGCATAGTGCCTTTCACAGATGCTCTCATATCACTATTTCTCCTACACATATACACAATAGTGTCAAACACATACTGCTGTTTCACAAAGACACAAAATAATGCAATTGTGGTTGTTGTAATGATGCAGTGACAGTAGCTATAATCGTGGTAATGTGATAGCGCTTGGAAGTGGCAGTAGAAATGATTGTGGCTATATTAAGGGTATTGCGCTGATGGTAATTGTGGTGATGGTGGTAGTGGTGGTGGTAATATTGATAGTGGTGATGCAGGTTGTAGATGTTTTATCGGTGGCAGTCATGGCAATGAAAGTAGTGGTGATGGTAGTGGTAGTAGTAATAGCAATGTGATGGGTGACATAGTAGTGCTGATGGTGATAGAGGAAATTATAGAAATGCCAGTGCTGATGACAGTAGTAGTGTTGGTGATGGATGAAATAATGGAAGCAGTGGTGGTGGCAGTGGTGGAGGCTGTAGTAATTGTAGCAGTGGTGATGGTGATAGTGGTAATGATGATGGTGGTATCGGTAATCATGGTAGGAGTAATGATGGTGGTGGGAGTGTCTTTGGTGGAGATGGTGAAGTGGTAATGGTGGAAGTAGTGTTGATCATGGTGTTATAGATGATGGTGGTATAACATATTAGTGGTGGTGATGCTGGCAGTAGTGGTTGTAGTGACATGGTAGTAGTGATCATATTGGTGGTGGTGGATTTTGGTGGTAGTAGAAGCGGTGACGGTGGTTGTAGTGGCTATGATTATGTCCTAGTAGCAGCAATGGTGCCACTAGAATGAAGAAGTTGAGAGTTGGTATTAGTGATGGGGATAGTAGGAGCGATGGTGGTATTAGCAGAAATGGTTGTGATGCTAGTAGTAGTGATAATGGAGAGAGTGTCGGTAGTGGTATTACTGTTGATGGTAGAAGTGGTGATGATGGTAATGGTGGTGATAATGGTGGTGGTGATGCTAATGATAGCGGTGGCGATGATAGATTTGATATTGGTGGTGCTGATGGTAATGAAAGTGGAACATGTGGTGATGCTGGTGGGTGTGATGGTTTCCATCTTGGTTTTTTTTTTTAAATCAATTTTTATTAGAAACAGAACTGCAGCGGTAATGACATTACATAGACATCTCAGCTGGAGATACAAGCATTTTAGTATTACAATATAACCTGCAATCCACCAGGAGCACCAAAGATAACACAGAGCGAAGGGCCGAGCGGTATAATGAGGGTTACAATTACGTTTTCGGGTCTGGGAACACCACTTACGCACACTATTCTAGTTGGCCCGGAGGTTTATGTCATCCTATCTGCACTTGCCACCTCCAATATTTCATGTCTATCCCGTCTAAGTTCCACCGTGGGTGAAATACAAATGTCCCCCCTGTATTTATTCCAGCGCCCCCACTTTTGATCCCATTTTCGTGGGCATCCTCTACCTTTATCTACAGTTTTCTCTGCTACCATAGCGTGGTCCGCGTCCTTAGCCCAATCTCGTAAATGTGGTGTAGTGTCCACACCCCACTTCTGGGCAATGTTTCGTTTCGCTATGCTCCACCCCATGGTGGCCCACTATTGTTCAGCTTGAGTGAGGTCTGTTGCCTCCCAAATATTAAGGAGGCATAGTTGGGGAGATGGGTGTATGGGTTTATCACAAGTCCTTGTCATTTGTCGGGTGACGTCTATCCAGTATTGTTGTATGTGGGGGCATTCCCACAGGATGTGTATGAATGTACCTGTTTGATTGCAGTGTTAACGACAGAGTGTATCTGGTCTCCTTCCTAGTTTAAATAACAGTTTAGCTTCAAAGTACACCCAATGGCGAATCTTAAGCTGGACAAGCCGGAGTCGCATCGGGACTGCCACCTCTCGGGGGGAAGCCAGCGCCTCTATCCAGTCCTAGTCAGTCATTGCCCCCAGATCAACCTCCCAACTAGCTCGCAACTTCTGCTTTGGGCCGGCCCGGTTATTGACCAGCTTCTTGTACGTTAGGGAGATGGCCTTACGATCTATTGGGTCCAGCAATAATCTGTCCTCGAGAGGAGAGGAGTCTGGGATGGGGGTGTCTTTAGGGAGGGCACAGGCCATGGCATGATTGATTTGAAGATACCGGAAGTACTCCGACGGTGCTAGCTGCTATTTGAGTTGGAGATCTGCAAATGATGCCTTCTTGCCTTTAATCCACATATCTCCCACCGTGGAAATTTCTATCATGTCCCACTTATCGAACCCTGCACAAGCACTCAGTCGTCCCAAGATGTCAGGTTCCCAGAGGGGGGTAGCCTTCGTTTGGCGCCCTCGCCATCCCATCCGTCGCTGGACACCATGCCACACTTCTACTGTACGGGCCGTAGGGCCAGTCAAACGTAATTTCTTGTGGTTTGTGTATAGCGTTCTGTTTTAACTTCCCTTCCCCATTAACCACAGATCAGTGCGGAAGCTGGGGTCGGCATGGGATCCAAACACCCATTTGTTGATGGCAATTAATTGCGACGCCTGGTAATAAAGGCGCATGTCCAGCAACCCGATACCCCCATCGTATCAACCCATAGTGAGCTTGTTTATGGCTATTATCCCACAGTTAATCTCTATCTGCTGCCTCAATCTGCAAAAAATAGGTTTCGGGGACCGGAATGGGAGTATTTTGCAGGGCGTAAAGAAAGCGTGGCAGGGCAAGCATCTTGAATTAAGACGCCCGTCCCAAAAGAGTAAGGGGTAGTGTCTTCCAGTGGGTGACATCAGATTTAAACCTCTGCAACGGTCCCATCAGATTCTGTTCATAGAACACAGCTGCGTCAGTCGTTATAAAGATGCCAAGGTATCGGAAACCCTGGGTCGCTACTGGAATGGTGTAACCACGAGGACTTTGTGGTGGAGCACCCAGAGGGAATTCAGCTGTGATTTGGACCAGTTTATCTGGTAACCAGAGTGGGCCCCAAATATGTGAAAAATATGGAGAACGCGGAGGAGTGAGCGCGCCGGTGAGGCGGGATAAAGTAGAATGTTGTCTGCATATAGCGATATGCGGTCTTCATGTTCGTCCATTCATTTAAGGCCTCTAATGCCGGGGTCCCCCCTGATCCAGACCGCTAAAGGTTCGAAGACCAGGGCAAAGAGAAGCGGCGATAACAGACAGCCTTGCCTCGTCCCGCGACAAAGGGGAAAAGAGCCTGAGCGATGGTTGTTCACTGAGACGTGGACAATGGGAAGCGTATATAAAAGCCTGATCCACCCAATCAACTTGGTCCCGAGCCCCAGTAGAGTCAAAACCGCAAACAGATAATCCCATGCCACGGTGTTGAATGCCATTTTTGCGACAAGCACGTGCAAGATCGCTTCTTCCTCTTTTGTCTCCACACAAGCCAACGCCCCATGGACGCGGCGTAGGTTACGCGCCGTATTACGACCCGGCATAAATCCCAACTGGTCAGGGTGAATCAGGTCAGTGAGATAGGTTAGCTAACAGTTTAGCCAAGATTTTGGCCTCCACGGTTATCAGTGAAATGGGTCGGTACGATGTGCACTCGTCCACTGGTTTACCGGGCTTGTGGATAACCACAATGGTGGCCGCGGGTATATCAGCCGGGAGGAAGCCAGACTCATAACATTCATTGTATAGATTCAGAAGGTGGGGGCGAGCTTCATAGCCATGGGTTTCATCAGTTCGATCGGAAGCCCATTAGGGCCCATCGCCTTACCAGCCCGGATGCCTTGAATAGCTTTCTGAATCTCATCAACCGAGATATCAACATTTAAGGCCTCTCTATCCTGCTGGGAGATACATGTTACCTCGATAGTAGCGAGGAGATCTGCCGCCCATGGTGCTTGTGAGTGCTGTGGAAGTGTGTATATTTGCTCATAGTGTTTCGCGAACGTCTCCGCAATGCCCTGGGGTTGGTAAACGGCGTTTACTTAGCATGCGTTACTTCGCATGCCGTTACTACGCGGTCGTTAGTACGACCGCGTTGTTAGTTAGCATACCTTTACTACGCAATTCGGAACTACGAATTGCAGTAAGGGGGAGAAGGTGTTGGATTTAAAATCCAACACCTTCCCTAGTGTCCGCATAGACTGGAGTTGGAATAGTAAATTATACTATTCCAACTTCCAGCACCCCCTTACTGCAATTCGTAGTTCCGAATTGTGTAGTAAAGGTATGCGAACTAAAAACGCGGCCGTACTAACGACCGCGTAGTAATGGCATGCGTACTAAACGCATGCGAAGAAACGTTATATATTCCCTGGGGGTCAGTAACCAGAACGTCATCGGGCCCCTTAATTGCACGCACCCATCTCGCTGACTGTTCCTTGCGTTCCAGCCAAGCCAATAGTTTCCCAGTTCGCTCGCCCTGTTCGTATATTCTATGACGGGTGGCGAGAGCACGCCTGTTGGCGTCCTCTAGAAGCAATTGCCTATAATCCTGTCTCTTAACACTAAGATCATGTTGAGTATCCTGATCAGGGTTCTGCGAGGTGGCGCGTTCAAGATTTAAGATCTCCGTTTCCAATTCGCTCACTCGTCGGTTCCGCTCTGCCCTGTGGCCCACCATCATGGACAATGCAGTCCCCTTTATCACTGCCCCATATGTGCCCCAGAGCGTAATTTCTGACTTCACAGACCCTGTGTTCTCCTCAAAATAGTAGTCAGTGTCTTTCCGTAAGTTATCCCTGATGTGTGGGATCTTTAGCGCCCAAGGCTGGATCCTGATGGGACCTGGTTGTGCGGCACGGTGAGCTCCGAAGACTGCTGTGACCGGAGAATGATCCGACACTCCCCACGAAAGGCAAGCGGAATCTGTGAAGTCCTGTATGTTTTGTGCATGGGTAAACAGGTAGTCAAGTCATGATTGGCTGTCATGCATACCGGATTGGAACGTGAAGAGTGTGTCATGGGGGTGTGACCATCTCCAGATATCCAACATCCCCAGGGCATTAGTAGAGTCATATAATTGTGAGCCGTGTGCAGAGTCACGTCTGGGTAGGGATCAGTCCATTTGGCCATTCAATGTCAGGTTAAAGTCACCTCCCATCACCTGTGTGCCCACGGGTAAGTTCAATAATAGCACACCAACATCTGCTAGTGTCATGCGTTGAAGACCCGGTGGGGCACACACCGAGATAACATTGAGGACTCTTCCCTCCCAAATGCCCGTGCAAGCTGCATATCTACCCTGAGAGTCAGTCCATGTATTTTGTATCACATAGGGGAAGCCTTTTCGAAGGAGGATCCCCACCCATCTGGACCCCGCGGTGAAGCCTGAGTGTACAACCATACGATATCCCTTCCTATCCAGGGCCATACAGGAGTTACCTATTAGATGGGTTTCTTGGAACAACACCATATCCAGCCCCTGACGGTGGATATATAGTAGCACTACTCCTCGCTTAATTTTGCCCCCTAACCCGTTGACATTCCATGTCATGAGTCTAAGTCCCCGACCTCTTGCCATAAGTCTCTAATAGCGGTATAATGGAGTGTACGGAGTGTCTATGTTGAGTGAAACCCTCTACGGCGACTTTCTGTGCAGCACCTATTGTGTTACCGTGCCCCACGGCACTTTGAGATGTGAAATCAGTGACCTGAATGTCGATACCAGCGATGATGCACTTATACAAGATGCAATTTCGTACTGCTGCATTTAAATAATGAAAAACACCCCCCCAACAAAACAAACCCAACCATGCCCAGATTCGCAATAACTCACCCCCCTCCCTGCCTCCCTGCATAACAGGACTAAAACCGCCCGCCACCCCCAACATGCAGAGTGCCTGTCGCCCACCCATAAACAATTCGAGGGACCGTGACCTACCCCACTACCAACACAGTCACAAATAGTCAATAGGTTCCTCGTCCCCCGACCCGATCCCATCAGCAACACTGTATATAACACCAGGCACAACCCGGATTACTAACTATCACCAAACGGTGACTCAGCTCAGGGACCCGTGTGTCAGCGACCCCCATATAGGAAAAAATCACCCCAAGCTGTTAAACATGAAGAAAAAGCATATCAATGACAGTGTAGAGTAGGCTTTCGAACGCTGAGTCAGTCCCCTAAACAGCAACAAGTGATGGCACTTCGCAAGCAAGGGTAGCCCCCTCCCACCTCCCGATCAGAACCATACCCATTGTTCTCACAGTTAGAAGGTTAGGCTTCCGAGTCCACCACAGGAAGCGATCTGGGGAACTCTCGGGGACCGAGAGTTACAACACATAGTCTTACCAGTGTCCAAGATTAGTGCCCCCCTGTGTGTCCCTGGGAGTCAGAGTCCGAATGTGGAGGAGGGCGTCTCTGCTGACGCCAATCCTCGGCCGCCGAGAATCCCTTCTTTACCTTCTTTTCCACCGTGTGCCAGCCCTCCAGCCAGTCCCATGCTTCTTCCGGGCGAGTGAAGAACCATGACTACCCATTGGCTTCCACTCGCAATTTGGCGGGGAACATGACTGCGTATTTAACTTCTTGGTCTCTGAGAGCCCGTTTCACCTCTAGGAAACTGCGTCTCTGTTTCTGAACTCTCAGTGTGAAATCAGGAAAATACATGATTTTGCTGTCTTCGATGGTTAGCGGTGGGGCCGCCCTTGCAGTTTGGAGAATGATGTCTCGGTCTCGGAAATTGAACACGCGGGCAAGGAGCGGCCTAGGGGGTGCTACCGGCCTGGGTCGACCTCCCGGCATCCGATGAGCTCTTTCAATCGAAAAACATTTGGAGAGTCCTCGGGGCTGTAGATGCTTAAGGACCAATTCCTCGACAAATAGGTCCGCTGCTTGTCCCTCTGCACGCTCCGGAGCACCTATAATGCGAATGTTGTTTCGGCGCATTCTGCCTTCGTAGTCGTCCAGCTGTTGAGCCATTGCTTCGTGGGAGGCGTGCAGTTCAGTGACTTGTCGCTTGAGAAGGCTAGTGTTGTTGCTCAGTTCCTTGGTTGTGCTCTCTACTGTGCCCACATGCTCAGCGATTTTTTTCATGTTTTCCCGGATCAGTCCCACGTCTGTGGCCACTGTGTCGATCCTCGCTTCGAGGGATGTTTTAATAGCAGTAATCGCCTAAAGAAGATCTTTATTCGTGGGTTCCGCCGTGTCGTCTGAGGCCGCCACATCTCCCCAATCACCGCTCTGTAGCTTTTGCCAGGCAAATTTCTCCAGCTTGATCTGTGCAGTATTTCTGTCGCTATGTCCGGTCGCCATGGTCACCGTCCCAGTGGCACCACCCAGCTTCAAAGCACGGCTGCTACTCCCCGCCGCCTGCGGTGGAAACTTTCACCCGGCCTGTCGGATTTCGCAGAATGCACCCCAACCAGAGGGGTACTCCACAGCCAACATAGTGGCAATTGAGCTCCAGTGGCACCCCACCAAACTCACACAACAGCAAGAGGGGACCGGGGTAGGGTTGGGCCTCCACCCCCACAGTGCTCGCATCGTCTTCTCCGCCACAGATCTTGCTGCACCAGCCTTTGATCTGGCCAAAGCGAGGCAAACGGGGTATCGCGTTGATCCGCAGCAGTGTCTGACCTCACAGAGACCTGGTGTGAGATACTCCTGTCGCGTTGGGAAGCTCACGTGCTTTATGCCGCCAGGGTCTCACCCGCAGATTGCGCCAGACCTCAGTCACTCAGCGGGAATAAATGATTAATGGGGCTCTACACCGGGCCTCGTCGATCCGCCACAGGACCATGCATTGGTTGCGCTGGGCACTTAACTGGTCTCGGGGCCGCTAGTGGGTCTCATGTCGCCGTGGATGGGTCCCCTCAGATACAATAGGAAAGTCCACCCAGCGGGGAGAAATGTTTGACGGGCCTCTATACTGGGCCTCCTCGAGCCACCGCGGGACCATGCATCAACTGCACTGGGCACGTAACCAGTCTTGGGGCCGCTATCGGGTCTCATGCCGTTGTGGATGGGCCCCCTCAGGTACAAGAGCAGAGGCCACGGGGGCGCTCACAGCACTACTCACATGGGTGGGCCTGGCTAGGTCATCTTCTCCCCTACAGGGGTGGTCTCCGCTCGCACTCTGGCCCCGCCACACTTAAGGCCGAGGAGAAATCCCTTGTGACTCTCGCCGGGCTGAGCTGGAGTGCCTGCAATTGCACCCCGTTACGCGTTCCGGTCCGCGGGGTGATAGGCCCGCAGCCGCGGCCTCGCGTAGTCTGTCCTCCAGCCAAAGTGCACCTCCTCCAGCGGGGCCGCCAGTAAGGATGCAGCCTACGTAGCTCCTCACTGGTGCGGCCACCAATCGGCACCAAACTTTCCCAAAATGTCGCTAGGAGCCACCGGACATCAGAGAAGGCGTCAGGGTATTGGCCAGGCCGGCGGGACTCAGGATTAGCTGGATATTGCGGGAGTGGCGCTCCGGAGCTAGGCTACTGAGCGGCCATTCCCGTCGGCAGTTACCAACATCCCCCGGTTTCCATCTTGTTGCTGGTGGTAGTAATGGTGATAGTTCTGTTTGTAATTGGGACGGTAGCAGTCTGATGGTAGTAGTAGTATATGGTGATGTAGTTGTGTTGGTTGTAGTGGTAGTGATGTCAGTGACAGCAGTGGCAATGTGTGATGGTGGTAGCACTAGTAATGCTGCTGACAGTCTACACTAGCTTTGCCATTAACATTTACACAGTTAAGCAAAAACACTAAAGCTGCTGAAAGTTGACAATTTGTAAATATACAGTGGAAGCACCAGAAGCCATTATGCATATTGGCAGCTATATTATTTCCACGAACTACAAGAAATTATATCTGCAAGTGGCCATACCCTGGGATTGTCCAAGATCACACATGGGGTTTAGCTTTAGATAAAGGCACAGAGCAATCACTGCATACAGAAACTAGCTGATAGCTGATAGAACTTCTTAAAGTGAGGAGATGTGATGTTTTCTGCACACTGTTTTAAAGAAGTAAACAATAATAGTATATGTGCAGGAAGTGGGGTATCTTTATACAGTTAGTATTGGAACTGACCGTCTTTATGTGGTATTTTACCCAGGCTTTTGCCTTCACTTCCCTATATTTGCAGAACCCATTTTAATTGGCATTCAGACTCTGCACTGTGCTCTTACTAACCAGTGCTAAAGTGCTTGTGCTCTTCTTTTTAAACATGGTTAAATTGGAACATACCTAATTGGAACATGTAACTAGCTTATAAGCCTCTAGCAAATGGTACTATATGTACCTAGGGTCTGTAAATGAAATGCTACAAGTGGGCTGCAGCACTCGTTGGTCCACCCACTAAAGTAGCACTTTAAATCTTGTCTCCAGGCCTACCACTGCAGCCTGGGTGTGCTGTTTTAAAACTGCCATTCCAACATTGGAAAATAAACCTTTTGCCAGGCCTAAACCTTCCTTTTTAATACTTATAAGTCACAACTTGAGTAGGCCCTAACTCTCATGGGGCAGGGTACATGATATTTGAAAAATAGGACCTGTATATTTCCTGTTTCATATGACCTGGCTCTGATAAACCTACAAAGTAGTTTTTCATTGCAGCAATGCCCCCTCTCTTATAGACTGAACTGGATTACTTTGCTACATTTAATAAGTGCTGAATTCAGTTTTAGAACAGCTTAATGGTAATGTGGGATTTAAAATTATTATTTTGGAAATACCATCCCACTTTTAGACAATTAGCATTATCCTGTCTAAGCCAATTGTGCATTTCTGCCAGCGTTCAGGGTCTCTTGGCTGGTAAAGGCTCACCTGTGGTGTCATGGGTATTCCTCCCAGAGAGTGGACAAAAGGACCTGAGTGTGGAGATCTGAGGGTCTTTCTTACAGGGTGACCGGGGAGGAGCTGAGTCCCTGCCCTGATTACACATCAAAGAATAGCCTGGTGGCTGTGCGCAGCCTTTCCTGACCTCAGAAGAAGCCTAGCCTGTCACTGTCAGACGCAGTGCACACTTGGACCTATCTGCCCTTTGTTTCACTAGACCAGCTGAAGCCAAACCCAGGGGAAAGAGAAGAAGTGACCAGAACCAGTTTTAGTGTTAGACAAAGAGGTGTCCCCGACCTACTAGCTGGCACTGGGTATAAAAGCATCTCCAGGACCTCTCATCAGAACACCCATGGACCTGTGAAGATTCAGAAAAGGGACTGCCCTGCTGTCTGAAGAAGGAAGACGGGCTCTGCTTGCCTTGAACTCAGTACCCCAGAAGTGACTCCAAAAGTCAGTTGGCTGACCTACTGTTGAGCTACAGGGACATGACTAGGTTCCAGCAGGCTTTCCTGCTTTCCATTTGACCAGACCCAACTGGACCTGTCCTGGTCTTCTATGCTGTCCTCTGTGGAAGTGAGTACTGACCCCCGACTGCTGTCCTCAAAGTCCTGGACTCTTGGCTGGAGTCAGAGTTTACTACTCAGCACCTATCTGAAGGTTTCACCAGAACCGAGGTGAAGCAATGTAAAGCCCAGCAGATCCACACCGTTCCTTAGCGAAGGCTCCACCCACAGAGTCATGCAGATTTTCCTGGAAGGCTTCAACAGATCTGATGCAGAGATCTGCAGAGCCACAGCACCCAGACCTTGATTAAAAACCTCACCACATCCAATGCGAAGCGACTCAACCCTGCAGAGCTGCCCTGCTCTTCATGGACGCTTCACCAGCTCTGACGCTGAAAGCCTCAATGGATCCATCACAGATTCAACACAGAGCAACGCAGAGCTCTACAAGCAGCCGCGGGCGCTGCAGGTAAGAGCGGCGGGCGGTGGGCCAAGTGAGGGGGGATTTAGGGAGACGACCACAAGGGAAAATAATTATTTATTTTATTTTCCCTCTTGGTCGTCTCTCACAATCTCCCCTCACCTGGCCCACCGCCCGCCGCTCTTACCTGCAGCGGCCGCGGCTGTCCACAAGCAACGCTGCACAGACCCCACACCAAAGTCAGAAGGTAAAACTCCCAAGAAGACAAACTTGGTTTTGTAAATTGTGACTATGTTTTGGTCCCGCATAATCAGATACTTGCAGTTGGTGCTTCGCACCTTTCTACTTTTGGCACTATTTTTACCTAAAACTTTAAAAACTCATAACTCCGGTTCTCCTGAATAGATTTTTATCTTTTTGGTGTCATGTTATTTATTTATATATTCTTTGGGTGTTGTGTTTTCACTTTATTCCTGTTTGTGTGCTGCATAAATACTTCACACTTTGCCTCTAAATGAAGCCTGACTGTTCTGTGCCAAGCTACCAGAGGGTTAACCACGGGTTAATTTAATGACTTCGTGGGTCACCCTGACAAGGATAGTGATTTTTTTTTTAAGTAGGTTCTCACTCCTTGCAACAAATAATCTAATTTCTTGCACATAGCTATCAGAGAAAACATCTCTTTATACTTATTAACAGCGATGGTACTACCATGGTCCATAATAAAGTGCCTCTGCAGCTGTCCCTAAATAAACACCATCTGTTCAAGATCACACATGGAGTGCGGAATGAGCCAGAAGCTAAGGTAAGACAAAGAAATTGTGTATGTACTCTGCTTGAATTATTTGAACAATAATCCATGCACCAAAGGTTTCAAGAAAGTGAGCCTACATCTCTCCTTCCCGAGAAGACACCAAGATCAAAGGCAGCTGCATGTTAAAAAATTACATGAGAAATGCTTAATGAACGACTTTGAATCTGAAGCAGGAATGTATCTAAAAATGAAACAAATACTGTTGGTATTGATAGTGAGGATAAAAGCAGAAGACACACAATGCAAGATCAAGGAAAGCTGCATGGTAAAAGGAAAGCGTAGGGTATGTTAGGAAGGCCTACACGCAGTGTAATAAACGTCAAAGGTGGATTATTTTTCACATAAAAAATTATATTACCAGCCACAATAATTGTATAAACTAAAATGTGTCTACCTGTGCATGACACAAAAATAGCATTAATATGAACCACGTTATTTGTGTACACTTGAGTCGGATATGTTTTCAAGCTCATAAACTCTAGTTCAATTAAAGAGAAAACACGAAGCACAGAGTAAAATACACATCCAACGGCTAATACTTTATTTAAAAAACAAATCACCGTTATCAAGCTACTTACCATTGCTACAACAAACAGATACAACCAAGGGAAGAGATGCTTGTTGGAAACAGGGATCTACAATGGTCAGCGGAAGAAAAAGTCCCAAATGCAACAAAGTATCAATATTGTTATAAGCTACTGTAAGTCCACCTACAGTCACACATATGGAGGCAGGGTTAGGAAGACAAGTGAAGCAGAATATTAGAACACCTTTTAAACAAGAATTATTAAAAAAATATAATTGTCAATAAAGTTCGCGTTAGTGCAACTACCTAAATGAAATTGTATTTTACACGCGCCAGTACCCCGCTTTAAAAAACAAAAACATACAAAAAGGCAGGCACACTGCTCAAAGAGCCTAACAGAATGAGGCACTTGCCTGAAAGACGTACTTATATCTTATTTAGGAATAGAGGCTAGCCTGTTAACAAAGAGTCCAGCGCAGAGATTACAATTTGGTTGCAAGACATCCTCTTCCCTAATTAAACAAAAAGAAATGCACGAGAGAACGTTAACCAGAAGCACTAGAAGGAAATATGCACTGTTTTTCACATGTGCAACAGCATGGGTTCTCACCATAAAACTTTGCTCAATAAAAAACAAATACAGTGACAGAGCCAAAGTTATAATTAAAACAAATTATGAAAGGATCCCTGGTACAGAAGTGGACATTTTTTGGTGCGGATGTGCACAGACAGATGATGGCAAAGGGATCCAGTGATCGAAGAGGGCTGCCCTTGCACAATGCTGTATGTTTTGGTGGGCGGAATGACAGCTTAACGGACAAGTAGATGAAGTCTACTGACCAAAAGCCCCATTATGAAGGTATGTATATACTTTTGTTTTTTATTTTTCAGAAAACATGAGTCTGCTAAGACAATAAAACTCTCTGCGACAGACCAAAAAGATGTAAAATGGGCAATGCTGAAAAGACCCAACAAACCAACCAACCTAACTGAACTTGTACCTGGAACCAATACAGTAGGAACAGGCATACTGAGAAAAGAAATGGTTTGCCAAAAGGCGATCATTAAAAAAATAATAACAATTGCAATTGTTCCTTGAGCCCCGGACCGATGGGCGGTACATATCTGGCCATTAGCCTGATTTACACAATCGAATGCCGAACAGGTGTTTTAGGTTGTGCTCCCATTGCTTGGATTCAAACGTGAGATCCTTGGATTTGGAAAGTATTGCCAGACATCCTCTCATCCAGACTACTCATACAGTCTCTATGCTAAAGATACCCAATAATTTTTTTTAATCTCCCACATTCCCAGCCCTTCTCCAATCATGCATATCAGACTGCCTTACAGCTATTTGGCAGTGTCTGGCATCATGATTCCTCATAGGGTGACCTCTTCCAAGACAGAGGTCTTATTTTTTCTTTCCTCTACTGTGCCCATCTCTTTATCATTCCCAATTAATATTTACACCTGAAATTCCAAAATGTGCCCCTTCTGACAGCACACTTACTGTTCTCCTTAGTTCTACCCTTTGTTCTGAATCCTACATCATGACTATCAATGTTACTGCAGCTGAATGCCAACTATTAGATATCCTAAAGATCTACCCATTGTCCTAGTCCAAACAGCCAAAGCAGTGCTAACTCTTGGATTTCTGTAAACTGCAGTGCTTTGGATGCATGTTCTGGTCCTCCTTAACTATTCTTTTGCTCCAGGCAGGGGCGTAGCTTTGAGTGGTGCAGCATGTGCAATGCACTAGGGCCCATAGATGGGAGGGGACCTAATTATATCAGCCCTTGAGCTTGCTCCATGTGTTCGAAGAAAGCCTGCACTGAACGGCCCTTCAGTACCATGCTTTTTCCATGTCATTGAAGTAGGCTTGCACCGGCCCTGCAGTGCCGCACTTGTTTATGTCTTTGAAGGGAGCTTGTACTTACTGGCCCTGAAGTACCACACTTGGTCTACATTTATGAAGGAAGCTTGCGCTGTCTGGACCTGCAATACCACATTTGTTCCATGTCTTTAAAGGAAGCTTGCACTGACTGTCCCTGCAGCAGCACACTTCTTCCATGTTTTTCAGTGACAATAGTGATGCTCTTTACCAGTGCTGCATGTCTTATGGGTGAGAATCAATGACATCCTATGCTCCTGAGTCCTGTGCTCTATCTATTTCTGTGTGTTTTATGTTTGACCAAAACATTGTTTTAGTTGTCTCACCAGCCTCGAGCTTTATAAAAAATAATGCATAATCTTGCATAGAGAGGATCGACTTTGGGTAAGCTTACTGCTAACATTTCTGGCACTGGAGGTCCATTTAGGTGGTGTACCCAAATCAGCAGGCCACCAGCTGTCGGACCAAAGGGAAGTTTTGCCACCAAAAGAACAGCACCTCAGATTTGTTCTGAATTAAGCTTCAGACAACTTTCATTCATGCTGCATTGGCTTTCAAGGATCCTTTGAACGATTCCACAATCTCTCCCTTAAACTGTTGATAGGAAAGCAACAGCTTGGTGTCGTCAGCATAAAAAACCACTTGAGACCCCACGATGTAACAATCTTAGCAAGTAGAGCCATGCAATCTTTAAACATAATGTAAATGTCAAGGCGCTTATAGAGCGCACTGTCACCAGACGGCCACCTTGCGGGGTCGCCTTTGCGGTTTCCTGGCGCTGATACTCATACTGCTGTGGAACCCCTCCTGGCTTTTCCTGTGAAGTGTCCACTCCTGGGCACCCCCAGGGTGAAGCCAGGCATCCTTAGCGCTGTTGGGGCCAGTGTGGAGGCTAAGCAAGCTATTGCCCAGAGTTGCAGCATGGGGCCCATGATTAGAATAGGCACCGAGGCGAGAATAAACAGGTCCGAGGAAATTGAGCCCGAGCCCCACCGAGGCGGTAATCAAACCCTGGTCCCTGGCCAGAACTCTGCTTCAGGGTCTGCCGCTCTAACCATTGAGCCACACATAGGGTGCTAGTCGGAGCCTTGCGGAACTCTGTGTCTTATAGAAATGAATGAAGCCAAGAAAGCCCTTGTCCATTGATCCCACATTCCCCTGCTGATCCAGTAGTATGAGACTCAGTGTCAGATGAGAGCCATGCTTGTACCATATTGTCCATGTCGAAAACAACCACAAAGCGGCAGCCCCTCCAGTCCTTGCCCTGCTGTCACCCTGTGCATGTAGCATCTTTGCCACAGAGCACTATGGCTCAACCCCACTTGTTGAGTCATTAGACAAGGCAATTCTAGAGTACTGAAGTATGCGGATGGCCATACTCTGGGGTCTTCTTATGCCCAGGGTGTGATAACAACAACTATGCACTGGGACACATAGAGGGGAAACGTCCTTTCCGACGAAACTTGAATCACGCTGTGCCAACACAGCATTGGCAATAGAATGAATGCGACATTGGCACGCATTCGTTCAGCACACGAGTCATAGCGATGACTTGCTTTTGAGGTGGGTGTGTTGCTGGAATGGTGTTGGATTTAAAGTCCAGTGCCTTCCCTACTGTTGCGCAGACTGGAGTTGGAATAGTAAACAAAACTATTCCAACGTTCAGCACCCCACTGAGACGGGTTGTTGAAATGACTTGCGTGCTCAACAAAGGCATCCTAAAGATGCTTTTGTACGAAAGACAGCATTCGGAATGCATGCGTCCTAAATGCATGCCGAATACCTTCATACATTCCACGCAGATGCCTCTTCTAGGGAAGATTTTAACCTCTTTGTCACCACTTGTCACACACTGTCTCATCATACACACAGGGGGTAATGGGAGGAATGCTTGCAGTGAGTCTGACTACTGGCAGTTGCTCGGAGTAGCATTCCAGCACTTCTTACTTGCCACTGTACTACTGTGCTAATGGAACCAAGCTAACCCCAGCTGAAGAGCCCCATTCAGGGCTAACCTGATCTGGTTTTCTTCTGCTCTAGTTCAGGGAGGACTGGCCTGGCAGTTCAAGCTGAACTGTTCCTGATTTCTACATTGCTGAGTCCAAACTGGCATGGCCGCTAAAGTAATAATGGGTTGGGGTGCTGGCCTGACTGGTTGCCGGTGGTTTGACTTGTTGCCGGCACTCCTCTATTGCCTTTTGTGTGTTTGATGCCATGCCAGAGTATGCCCAGAAGCAGGTCCTGTGCTCAGTCTAAATTGTAATTGGATTTATATAGTGCTTACTACCCCTGATGAGGTCTTGAAATGCTTTGTGGAAATTAACTCACTACTCCTGATCTCAGGATTACACAGGTTAATAGTTAGTAAATTAGCATTTTTTTGGTTTCTTGAACATTAGTTGTGTAAGGTTTTTGGTCTTGTGTGTTTAGTAAAATTTAGAGTTGGGATGGGATGATGGGAGTGGATTTGAAAGGGGAACCTAGTAAGTTGTTTTTTTAAGCAGAGGTCATGTGTGCCCGTTAGTTGGGTGACATGGATAAAAAAGAGGGGAACGTTTGAGAAGGATGTTTGGGGTTCATTGCAGTCACAAAGGATTAGGATGAGTCAGAGAGAGGAAGGATGGGACAGAGTTGAAAGGAGAAATGTTTTTTCTTAGAAAATCTTAGTAAGGTTGTATTGACTGGTGAAAATCCCTCTAAACAAAATACCCATATTTACATGGGCTGATGTGCACAGTTATCTTGTGATGAACTATGCAGATTGTTTTAACATTTCTTAGAGGTTTAGTAGCAGGCATTAACTCTTCTATATATGCATGTCTTTTGCGGGATAATATACATTTTTCTCCTTATATGAATGTATCTGCTTAATAGAGGAGCATAGTTCAATGTGCAATGACAAATGTATAACATCATCTCCACACAGCAAGAAGTATAATTAGTCATGTCTGACTATACTGTTATGTTGTGAATATGGTCGTCATGTGGGGGGAGCTGGCTCTTGACTAGTCTTCTGCGGTTGGGATGGTGTTCGGTGGATCTGTGTGTGTGGTGGTGAGTTCCGTGGTTTGGCTTCTTGGGAGGTGGGATATGTTACATCTATGTTTTTTTTGTGTGTGTTGAACGTTGGGGTGGGGAGCCATTCTTGAGCGCACTATTTTGTTGATTTTCTTCCTGATTACGAATGGTCCTTTGGCATGTATTGCTTTGTGTGTGATAAAAGCAGCATGAAGGGAGATCTTCTGGCAACTGGTAGCCAGTTTAGGGCCCTGAAGGCAGGGGAGATGTGTGCTTGTGATTTTAAATGTAGGAGTTGTCTAGCGGCGGCATTCTGAATTCTCTTTAATTGTCTCATACTTGACAGAGGGGATCAGTGATATGGTTTATTAGCGTAATCCAGTTTAGATAGAGCAAACAAGATGGTAACATGATTAGGCTACCATGTCTACTTGTGCATTCATTGTCAGCTTCGCATCTATGGTAATTCCGAGGTTTTCCACCTACTTAGATAATTTTGGTGGTGGTCCTAGATCATCGGGTCAAGCGCAGAGAGGACCATTGGTTTTCCAGTCCCCACAGGTGAGTATTTTGGTTTTGGAGGCATTCAATTTCATGTGACTCCATTGCATCCATCTGTCAATGACCTGGAGGCGATTGCACATTTTGGATATTCCAATTTCAGAAGTATCTGTGCGTTATCTGCATAGCCGGGTCTGGTGGCTCAGTGGACTAATGCGTCCACTGCAGGGGCCTTAGTTCGACCTCATGATCACAGGTTGAAATCCCGGCGGGTCCACTAAGCCTTTCATCTATCTGAGGTCGATAAAATGAGTACCATTCAGTTGGGTAACAACAAACATCTGTTATTCAGCACCAAGATACCCGTAGTGGTGAACATGCACTTTACAAATACACTTGTTATGTTATAGCTATAGCGGGTGAAGTCAAACCCATTGATCAGATCTGGTAATATTTTTATGTAGATATGAAAAGCATGGGTGAGAAGATTGAGCCTTGAGAGACTCCCGATTTAATGTTGTATGGTTAACAAGAGAAAGGAGGCCTATGTATAATATGTGTTCTATTGTGTAGCTATGATGTACTTTAGTGGCTTCCTCAAGTCTTTGGCTGAGTGCAAAATGATCCCCTGTGTCAAAGGCTGCTGAAAAGTCCAAGAGAAGAAGGGCAGCACCCCGTTCTGGTCTACTGTGTTTTTAAGATCATCCCAGATAGAGATGAGGGTCGATTCTGTGCCTCTTCCAGGACGGAATCCAGTTTGGAAGTCAGAAAGAGTGGAATTATCTTCAACAAATTGTGACATCTGTAGCGAAAGCTGCTCTCTCTACAAGTTTGCCCAGTAATGGACCATTTACTATCGGTCTGTAGTTGGCCGGGTCTTCTTTGTCCAGGGTAGGGTTTTTTCCCATTAATGGGCTCATGTATGCAATTTTCTTGTCTTCTGTGAGAACCCCTGTTGTTAAGGAGTTGTTGATGAGTGTTCAATGCTAGAAGTGCCTGGTTAGTACATGTATTGGGCCAGATCAGCTTGAGCGTTAAACGGTGAAAAGATGGTTGTAGTCAAGGCAATGAGGGCATGGTGGTACTGGCTGATCGACCACCTTCCAGGGTTCAAGATTGTTGGAAGCTATATGGCAGTCATGGTGACAATACAGAGGAATGTTGGAGGAGGGGTAGGAAGTATAAGTTATGTTTTATTACTACAATGTAAGGAATTGTTTGATGGGTTACTTTACCTTTGACCTATTGATGTTGTTAGTGGTAAACCTACGCTTTCACATCTACTGTAAGCACAGGAATACCTGCCTATCCCTCATGTAAATGGTAATAATGTCAGTGCTGTACCAAGGAAGCCTATAAGTGATTGATGTAAAATATGGTCTTTTTCTTTTGTTTTGGAAATGTTAATAAAAAGATCCCCGTCCACAAAAAAGATTGTTGGAACCTGTTTAGTAGGGACGGAGTTCCAAGAGCAGTTGCTGGTCCCCAGTTTCCAGGTAAAGAAGTCCAGGTTATTCTTGTCGCAAGTGGCGGGGCTCTGAACTCGAGCACAGTGCTGGTGAGAATCACAGCCTTTTCTCAAGACGAATTGATGAAGCTAAATACTGGCCTTAGGTAAAAAGCATATTTATAGCCTGTCATACAAGTGTTACCTAGAGACTTCTAGAGGGTTATTGAGTCTTTCCTGTCAATTTTAGAGGCTGTATCTGGAAGGGAACTGAAGGTGGGGCTGCAGGCCTTTAATTGGAACAGGACCGCTCTTCATCAGGAATAAAATCACCAAATACATTCAACCAACAAAGGAACCTCCGCTCTGGAGTGGCACTTCGCCTTGAACTCCCAGCGTGCGAGAGGGAAACATGAGTGGCTTATCCTTCTTTGTTTGAGCGGCCTATTGTGGAACGGTTTGCCCTCAGACGTGGTATCCTCAGATAGCCATCTTGCCTTTGGAGGGCTGCTCAAGAATTGGCTCTTCCCTGCATGACCACCATACACAAACATAAATATACAGTATATCCCTCTGTATATAAGCATTTATTTTGACTATAGATATGTACCTACATATGTGTATTGCTTTGTATAAATGTGCATAATAATTATGTTTTAAAATATATAGATATTTGTTCATTCTGCTTAACAAATGTACATATTACTTATAGTTGCATTATTATATGTTTTTAACATGTATATGACTGCATAAATAAGTAAATCTTTTATCATAACTATTTATCTACAATTTTTCACGATTGAGTTACAAACCATAAAAACAAATAAATGTATTTAAAGTACAACAACACTTGAAAGCCGGAGTTTATTAAATGCATCTTTAATCCAAATATACTACCTTCCTTATGCATATATATAGCTTCCAAGTACTTCTGTATCTTTATATTTATTACTTTGCTTCTAATTCAACATATCCAATGCACTATCTTATTTCTCACCCTATACCGCTCTCAATGTATCCTCTACTTCAACTCTCTGACTCATCTCAAACCTCATTCTACTACTCTTTCCAAAGCTCTACCCTATTTCTCACCCTATACCTCTATCAATATTTCCTCTACCTCCACGCTCTCATTCATCCCAAACCCCATGCCACTACTATGATCCCCAAAATAACACTTTATTTTCCTCCTCTGCCCCTCCTTGCATCATCTCAAACCTTTTACTATTCAGATCTCCCAAACAAGCCTTTCTAAACCCTTTCCTCTGACTCTTCCCCCTCCACCTCCCCATTACTCATCCCAAGCCCCCTCCTACTGCTATGAACCCAAAGAAATAAAACATCCAGACCCTTCCCTTTTCTATCCCTCCACTATTCCTTTTCAATCCAAACAACAGACTAACATGTCCACCACTCAAATTAATGTCATATTTCCCTATACTAACTGCCTTCTACTCCCCCTTTACTCATCTCAAACCCCCTCTAATGGATATAAACTACAAAAAATAAAATTTTAGACCCATCCCTCTTTTATCCCTGCACTATTCCTTTTCAATCCAAATAAGAGACTAACATGTCCACCACTCAAATTAATTGCAAATTTCCCTATACTAATTGCCACTAATCCTGTTTGGGTTCGCGAGTAGTGTGCTGCTCACCGAAAAGCACTTCAACACCTCATCAGGGATAGCAAGCACTATATAAATGCAAACATTTTCCGTCTTCGATCCTTCTACTATCATCCTCAATACCAATAGCAGACTAGCATATACACCGCTCAAATTACTCCTTTTTTCACTATAATAATTCACCACTAATCCTTTATGGGTTCTGGAATAGCGTGCTACTCGCCAAAGAAGGGTCTCAACACCTCATCAGGGGTAGCAAGCACTTTATCTGTGCAAACCTTTTCCCTCTTCCCTCCCTCCACTATCCTTCTCAATCCAAATAACTGACTAACATATCCACTGCTCAAATTACTTTCATATTTTCACTATACTAATACACCAGTAATCCTTTATGGGTTCTTGAGTAGCGTGCTAATCACCAAAAAAGTGCGTCAACACCTCATCAGAGTTAGCAAGCACTATATCAATGCAAACCTTTTCCCTCTTCTGAACCTCCACTATCCTTCTCAAACCAAATAACTGACTAACTTATCCACTGCTCAAATTTCTATCATATTTTCACTAATCTATTTCACCACTAATCCTTTATGGGTTCCGAAGTAGTGGCTACTACAGAAAAAGCGATTCGACCCCTCTTCGGGGTTGGAAAGCGCTATAAAAATGCAATTACAATAAAATACGATCCCAAGTAAAATACGGTCATAAAGAGAAAGAAAAAGGACTTAAAGCAGTCTTCAACAGTTAGGGTATTAGGCTTATGCCTCATTTGGGTCCTTCACCTACATGGGGTCCAGAGGGCACTGAACAATCTGCCTAGTAAATCCCTGTATGGTCGGACTCCCTATGAGATCCTGCTTGGAGTTAAGATGTGGGTTCCACAGCTTAACAGTCTCAGCACAGTGGCGGCTGAAACACCATTTGATACAAATAAACGTTTGGCTGTTTTACAGGAACTGAATGGTTTCCAGGACAAACAAAGCAGCGTCCAAGTAAAACGCGCCGCCTCTGGTGATGTGAAGGAACCTCTGTACCTGTCCTGGCTATTGAAGGTACCAAAACTGTACTTCTTCCGCCTCATAATCACGGTAGTAACAAGAGATTTGTCTCCATTGATTTGATCAAACCACACTATGTGGCCGATTGTCAACAGAGGGCTGCGTGGGCTTCTGGGTAGTTTCCTGCTTCCTCCCACTACCATACAGGAAACCCCTATGGAAGCTGTGCTCAGTGATGATGCTTCCACCCTCCCACCCCCGGTAGGAGACAGTGAACAACAATAAATTATCCCTTCTACCTGTTACTAGAACAAATACTATATAGTAGACTTGTACAGAAACACAGATTTCAATTTGGAATCCTGACACGAATGCTGCTTATTTCAATGTGCCACAGATTGAGTCATCTCCCAGCTCTACACAACCTGCAGAGCTGCCAATAAAACATCTGACTTCCTTTAGCTACTTCATCAACTTTGATGACTTTTGTTCGGATTTATCCATCCACCAGCCCCTCTACCTCTAACATTACGGATGAGAAAATGTGTTTTCTGACCAATTATTAGAGCGAAGCTCGCCTTTGTATTATATGGAGAAATTGGTCACACCTACACATACAAGATTATTCCTAGACAAAGCCAACAATGCAAAACGGGCTGCTCTGTTCCTTCGACGGTCCCGTTGAGGTAAATATACTCACCTTGCTGTTTTCCCCACTTTGTTAGAGTATCTGAGGCGCGCTGACTTCACAGATGATCAAGAGGGGAGATGGGGCGGAAGCGATTCCATGCCTCCCCGCCCTTTAAAAAACAATCCACCGGTGAAAGCACCAGAGGATCCTTTCCAGCCCTCCCCAGTGTTGACCAATGGCCAACAGCTGCACTGCCCAATGGCTGCAATAAAGGGATTGATACACAGTGCAAATTGAATCCACTTGTACCGAATCCATTTATCACAAACTGCAGATCGTTATTTGATAAAAATTGACAATTTTGTAAAAGGAATCTTAGTATATCAGCCCCCATCTTCTATACTGTGAATAACAACAAATTAAAATGGCTGAGTTGTACATAATAACTGTATTCTGTGTTCCTTCTGAAGTAACAATTTATGACTCACTGCTGACAGAAGACAAGTGTGAAAGCGAAATGCTTTTCTAATTGGATGTTGCGTTCCTTTGCAGAACCTGTGGGCTGGTCACTGGCTCCAAGCAGATTTACATATCAATGTTAGTGGTTTTGCAGTTTTGTTAAATACAGAATGAAAGATTACACTTAGTGCCCACTATGTGCTCCGAATATTATTAATTACGCCCTGGAGAAGGCAAGAAAAGAGCATGCATTCACAAGGGATTATTTGACTAAGCCTAGAGTGGAAATAAGAACAGAGTGGCTGACTGTGAACATTCGGCTCTTTGAAATGGCTTAACCCTCCACTCCACCCGCACCCTCTTGCTGCTATTTGTAAGACTGCAGATTGTACTACCAAACACCCACTAGAGGTGCTGAGTTCCCACAATGAAGGTTACACTTTATAGGCATTGAATCTAATTATTAGGTATTAATTGCAATTAGGGATTATTATTTATAGTTTATGGTTTAAATCAATAGTTATATCGTTTATATGTGTAGTTCATTACTATTTATTATTAGTTCTACAGGAGTGCTTCTATACCTTCTTCAAAATGCAGTTTTGGGAATTGGACCCAATGTGTTGAATTAATCATTAGGAGCCAAGGTAAACTCCAAAAATCTGGGCAAAAATAATTAAACTACAGAGCAGTTTGGACCTTATTAAGTGGACCTTTAAGATTTATAGGGGCAATCACAAAGTTACAAAGGGTAAAAAAAAAGGAATATAGCACTTTACTACGCAATGTATTACATCGCATGCTATTACAACGCGGTCGTTACAACGACCGGGTTGTTAGTACGCAATGCAATTTCATCGCAAGTCTTTACAACGACTTCCACTAGGGGGCGCGCTGGATTTAGAATTAGTATTATATTCTATTCCTACTCCAGTTTGTGCAACAGTAGGGAAGGTGTTGGAATTAATTTCCAGTACCTGAGTGCCCCTAGTGGAAGTCGTTGTGAAGACTAGCGATGTAAATGCATCGCATACTAACAATGCGGTCATTGTAACAACCGTGTTGTAAAGGTATCACAGTGTAATGAGCGCGTTGTAAAGGTTGTTTCCCCCCAAAAAGTGGCCATTCTGATTGAAAGTGGAGCTGTTCTCTTTTTGTTATTTTCTTTTTTAATTCCCTTTACTGTTTTGAAACACAGGCCAGCTGTGTTCTCTTTGCTATTTATTGAGAAATGTACAGGTTTCAAGCTGTCAACAAATTGTGTGCTAGCATTGCTGTTGTTAATAGTTGTCTGAGTATGAGGATTTTTTTGTGTTTACTCTGATGGTGGCAGACCTGTGCATGAACTATGATTCATCACAATGGCAGTGACAGCAGACATGGCATTATGCATCTTTGACCCCAGTGACACTAGAGGCTTGTCACCTCTCATTATCCCAGCCCTGACCTCTCAGTCCCTGATGACAGGTGCACCAGAGGGTTTGTAGATGATCATTGCATCAAGCGTCCGGTACTTGGCAGGTAAAATAATTCTAGGCTATTGTGAATTTAGCCCTTCAAAATGTGATATAACGGTGATTTTGGTCCTTTCACCACCATAATCCACATGTACTGTTGTTTTAGTGGGAATTTCCCCTGTATGCAGAGGCAGATTTCCCCTGCTGATATGTGCCCAGGGGAGAATGCAGAGGTGTGGACTTTATTGCATTATGCAATTAACGGAAGTGGGAAGCTCACCACAATTGATAATTCTAGTCCCTGTGTAAATGCGGTATTGCTCGGAGGTATGAGTTATCCATCTCACCCTCAAACAAGGACAGTGACTCTACTTCCTGTTTGCTGCTGGGTGGCTAGAAAAGGGGAAGGATTTGAAACTAATGAAGGTAGTTTTCTTTTGCTCCCTTACTGACCTCTAAGAACAATATAAAGACCCAATGAAGACTATCAATATCTATCTTGTTCCAAGGGTTCAGGAGACTTTATACCACCCATAAAGGCCTAGCACATCAAGAAAAGAAGTATGCAAGTGCGGTTTGAAATATTGTATGACTGACCTGAGAATTTATAATCGCCCATTCCAAGATAATGGCAAGACAGCATAAAGAATACCCTCCCAGACATGAAAACCTTATGAGAGGAAGAATCAATCATAGATGAGAGTTGAATCACTCTTTTCTTTATAGGAAGCATGTAGTTTATTTCTGGCCTGAGAGACATGATCAAATGTTTTGCATTTTGCAAACTACACATAGTGCAAAATTGTGTGTCCTTCCAAGTTTGTACAGGGATGGATCTGATAGACCTAAATAGAGTATATTACTGTAGTGAAACCTAAAAAGATTACACAACTAAGCAAGTAAATGACTACGTAAAACTTTAAGGACGTTTCTTAGTATTAAGAGATGGAAACAGAAGAAGCAAACTGCCTTTATTTCTGCAGTAAGTGATACTTTATTGTCTAAAAGTAAACCTAAAGATTTAACTTTTATAGTAGGCAAAGGTAGTGCTACCATAGATTTGGATATAGAGAATCATGCCCTAAGTTAATGTTACCTTCAGTATGCAAGCTCTCCAATTTATTACTGTTTAACTTCAAGAAAGTTTGACTTCCACTTCTTAATCTTTTGCAGACCTGTGATGAGATAGGATACAGAGCATTGAGCAAACTGATCAAAGTGTGTGGTCAATTGCATATCATCCACATAAGGGATGGTCATTGTTAGAAATTGCTTCTCTAGTTGGCAGAAGTATGCACCTTGTCTAAATAGTGACCACAGTCCTAGTCAGGGTAAGTCAGATACACAACCAAAGTTAACCTGTGCTCACCCTCTGGTAGCGTGGCACAGATCAGTCAGGCTGAACTTAGGAGGCAATTTGTGGGAAACAACCTTTACAGCGCAGATGGAACAACGCGTTGACATGAAATGAAATACCAGCATTTGTAAAGCGCACAGCTACCTCCTGAGAGGTGTCCCGGCACTAGGGGCCGTCTGGAAGATTAAGCGAGTATTGCCCAGAGTCACATGGTGCTGGGCTAACCTGCCGCCGGCGCTGGGGATCGAACCATGAACCCCATGGTCCGGAGTCAGGCACCCTGGCAGCTGCGCCACACATTACAACGCAACTACCAATACTTCGCAATGCTATTACAATGCATGGCATTACAACGTATATGCTTTTACCACGCATGCCTTTACAACAAATTTCGTTGCAAAGGTATGAATGGTAAAGGCATATGTGTTTTACATGTAAGTATAAGGTGAGCATAGGGTTTAGGGTGGGTTTGGGTTTTGGGGTGTAGGGGTATAGGTTTTGGAATGCCAAGGTTAATTTTAGGGTTCAGGGTGGATTTTGGTTTTGGGGTGCCAAGTGGAATTTTAAGTTTTAGGGTGGGTATTGGTTTTGGGGTGCAAGGGTTAATTTGAGGATTCAGGGTGTGTTTGGGTTTTGAGGTGCAAGGGTTAATTTTAGGGTTCAGGGTGTGTTTGGGTTTTGGGGTGCCAGGGTTAATTTTAGGGTTCAGGGTGTGTTTGAGTTTTGGGGCGTCAGGGGTAATTTTAGGGTTCAAAATGTGATTTAATTTTTCTATCTTTTCCAAATTGGAAATTACACTTATAAAAGTCCCCATGTTAACCTATGGGAGAGATAGGCCTTGCAGTAGTGAAACACGAATGTAAGAGTATTTTACTGCCAGGACATGAAAACCGTAAAAGCACACGTCTTACCTTTTAAATGTACTGCACCTTGTCTTGCTTGGCAGTTCGGGCTGGACTGTTCCCATGAGGCACAGGGTCAGACTGATTTGCATATGGCCATGTCTGAACTGGGGTGGCAGAGTGGGCTAAAGAACGGTGATGGATCAAACCCAGATCTGTTGACTGGGTGTGAGTGTTTGATTGGTTCTGATGTTACGTCCATCACCACCCCCTTTTGTACCGCACCTTGTCTTTAGGGCTGCCCAGGGCCTACCTTAAAGGTGCATTATATGTAATAAAAAACAAGGTTTGGGCCTGGCAAATAGGTTAACTTGCCTGATTGAAATAGGAGTTTACCTTGCACACATAGGCTACTTGCTACTTAAGTGTGTGGCACAATCAGTGCCGCAGGCCCACTAGTAGCATTTAATTTACAGGCCCTGGGCACATATAGTGCATTTTATTGGGGACCTATAAGTAAATTAAAGAATTCTAATTGTGGATAAGCCAATGTTGCCACATTTTAGGGCGAAAGCACATGCATTTTAGTACTGATTAGTATTGGTAAAGTGCCCAGCGTTCTAAAGCCAACAAAAATGAATTCCGCCAAAAGGGAGAAGGAAGGCAAAATGTTAGGGGGTGACCCTGCAGAAAGGGCCAGGTCCATCACAATCCCCCTCCAGCATAATGCCAGGGTAGTCTAGTCAATACATAGATGAACTTCTCTGCTTAGAGCGATAGAACATGGACAATGGCCCACTACTGCAGGAGCACTTGCCAGATCTGCGCCTCTCTGAACCCAATGAGATCCCTCTGTTTATACACTCAGGCCCACTGAACTGACCCATGGGGACTCCATCTGTGCAGCACCTAACTTTACTTTGCTCACAGAAGTATCCCAGTAGACAGACAGTACCACCATGGCCAACAGTGTGAGGTGGCCCATTCCCCCTCTTGGGTGCAAAACCCAGGGAAACCTATGACCACACAGACAACATTCAACAGATGTCACAGACAGTTGTCAGTGTCAAGAGCCATGTCCCAGGCCATCCAGGGCTCTCTGACGTCTGTGGTTTCTCAAAGTACGGGGCAGAAGCCCCAAGTGCCGATACACTTTTTCCACTTGACCTCCCACTAGTTGAGGGGTGATATCCTGAGACTGTTCACTGAGTCCAGGGTGTGCACCCTGAGGCTGAACAGGAGACAAGGGGGGGGCTCACCCTCACCCTCCTCCTCCATCTGGGTCCTGTACCCTCTGCTTGGGAGTGGGACCCCCAGAAAACTGAACTGTTAGGGTGCCTGGGGCGGCTGCCCCTCCTAGTTCTCCTGACGCCGGGGGCAACTCCTTCTCCAGAATACAGTCTATTGGCATCTGGGGACTAACTATAACCTTCCTTTGGGTCATCTCTTCATCCCACTCTAGGGATAACAGGGCCATAGGGCTGAAAAATGTCTTGCCCATTGACTGAAGTTACCCTACACACCTGGCCGATGTACTGCTCTGGGGAAACTAGCCTTTGCACAAACCTGGTCCGGGTAGCCCCAGTGTCCCTCAGAGCAGTAACTGGGATCCCATTCCCTGTTACCTGGTGGAAGTAACGACTCCCACCCTCATTGACCACCAACTTACCCTCTAAGTCCACCACCCAGCTAAGGGAGATCATGGCATGATCTAGGACTTGCCCCTGAGGACAACTTACCACTAAGGCCACATTGGCCACCCCTCTAGAGGTACCACCAGTGGGTGATTTCTTAGGACAGACAGAGTCCCCCTGCTTGTGTCCTAGCTGGGAACAATGAAAGCAGTAGGGGTGGAAATGGGGCACCCTGGGTCACCGTCCGCCAGAACCTCCTCCCTGTTTCTCAGAAGGGCCATGGGAACCCTTTCCTACCCTATTACCCTGGGGCTTGTCTGTGTCTCCCTTGACCTCCCACTCACTCCACTGGGAGAAGCTTGAACCACCCCTCTTGAGGTCACTCAAAGGTACCTTCCTTTTGACCCTGGTACTGATCCAGATGTCGGCCTCCGTAGCAAGCTCCCTTTTGTCAGAGAGCCTACTGTCAACAAGGTGATGGCACAGATCTGGAAAACAAAGTCTGAACATGTTCTCTGTTGCAAACAAATTATGCAGCCCCTGGTAATCTTTTACCTCACTTCCCTTCACCCAACAGTCCAGTGCCTTGAAAAAAGTAGTCTACACAATCCACCCAGGTCTGTTGGGATAGCTTCTGACTGTACCTTAACTTCTGTGTGCACATTTCTGGGGTCAGATCAAACTTCCTGATTAGGACCTCGTTCTTCGGGGCATACCTCATACTGTCACTCCCTTCTAGGGCCAGTAAAGTGTCCCTTCCCCCACAGACTAGTTCCCCAATCTCCCTCAGGGACCTTGTGCACCTGTAGGGCAACTTTGTAGGCCTCAAACCATCTATCTATGTTGTCTCTGACTAGAAAGACAGACACCAGACCCTTAGGTAGGTGGACCCTCCTTTCAGAAGGTACTGCAAAAATGCTTCCACCATCTTGGCTGTACTCAGCCCTCCTGGCTTTGATGTCCAGCTACCTCAAGCTCAGCTCCTGAGCCAATATCATTTTCTATTCCTCTATTGTAAATTTCTTTTTGGTTTCTTCCATCTCCGTGGTTAGCCTTTTCCCTCCAAGGCCTGTTTCATTTTCTCTGTCTTAAGCTTTAGTTTTGCAAGTTGTAATTGTAGTTTCCTCTCTTCCCTCTTGTCCTCCAGCTCTTCTGGGCACAGGCCTTTAGAGGACATACAGCTTCTTGCCCAGGGGGACATCTCTCCCTACATTCCTTAATCTATAATACTATTTACACTCTTGTAGATTATATGCCATTACTCAAATATCTGAGCTATTAATAATTTCGTGTGTGTTTCTCCCAAATAGTGTTTTTGCTTGACTGGAATGCATCTGTCTAGGAAAGCATCTCTGCTACTGGACAACAAAGGAAATATGTGATAAGTATTGTCATAGTAAGACTTTCCCTAAATTATGTAGTTTTTTTTACTAGCCTCTAAAAGTCTTTATGTTAATTTGTGCCGTTAGTAGGGAAGCGTGTAGGGTAAGGAACCTCACCAATAAATTAAAGTGAAAACGCAAGCTGCTAGCGCATGCCCCGGGACTCGGATTGCTTCAGCGATGTCAGTCACAGAATTGCCTGATCTCAACAATGGAAGAATAACACTAGACTCCTCCTTAAACAGATATTTGAACACTCATACTTGCGCATGGGCGGAAGACATGGAACATTATCTTTAGTTCCCAATGTCACCCACTAAAGCTTCTGAATCTGCAATGCTCTTAAATACTAAGCTCTTCGGCCTACCAGCAACGAAGGCTCTAGCAACCGTTGGATGACGACAATACTCCTGACTATGCCTGAGGTAATCGCACTTAGCGCATACAAGTCTAGTCATAAGGAGACGCTCGGTGAAGTGTGCGTTTTTGAACTCTGCATGCTCTTAAGCTTCTCTTGGCTACAAGAGAATTCTAAAAGTATTAGAGAATGACTAGACAGCTCATCTTAGATTAATGGTGGCTGCCATGTTTTGATGTCTTCTGTGTAGTAGAGAGGGCAACTGTAGGCATGGGTTCAGGCTAATTGTAGTAGTTTTTGCCCATAAAACCTGGGGAACCTGTCATCCAGCTCTTCATCCTCTTTTATTTTATCATCATCCTCCATCCCCTTCTCTAGGGTTTCCTGTGCTGCATCCCTAGATTCCAGCCAGGCACTCAACACCTCTGGCTAACTTTGTACTTAAGCCTTTGGTAGAGAGAGTTGGGCCAATATGTAACTCTCCAACTTGGCCAACTCAAAGTCCATGCTGGCAGGTGCAGTTATGGAACCTCCAATCAGAGACATGATTTTAGGGAAAATGCCATTCAGTGGAATAGAAAAAGGTTAAATGCCAATTGAAGAGAGCAGGAAAATATACCAAATGGGAATCAGACACAATTGATTCGAATCGGTCTAAATGTGGATGGTAGTGTACACCAAATTACTGCAAAGTACTGCACAAACACAGTTGTCTCTGCTGATCACCAATGACCACCAATGTTAGAAGTTGGGTCTCTAATTGGCTGAGATATGCACCCTGTCCAGGTAGGGACCACAATCCAAGTAAGGTACACAAGCTAAATTATCCTGTGCTCCCCCTCTGGTAGCTTGGCACAGAGCAGTCAGGCTTTATACAACGTTATAAGGCAGTCCCCAGGTTAACCTATAGCAGAGATAGGCCTTTGCAGTAGTGTAAAATTAATTTAAGAGTATTTCACTACCAGAACATGTAAAACTTAAATGTGCATGTCCTAACATTTAGATACACTGCACTCTGCCCTTAGGGCTGCCAGGGCCTACTGTAGTGGGTTCCTTACATGTAATAAAAAAGAAGGTTTGGTCCTAACAAGTAGGTTACCCTGCCATCTCTCTAGTGGCAGGGCTGAGTCATGTTTACGTGCTACTTAAGTGGGTGGCACAATCATTGCTGCAGGCCCAAAAATAGCATTTAATTTACAGGCCATGTGCACAGATATTGCACTTTACTTGTGGATAAGCCAAT
Organism: Triturus cristatus; assembly: GCF_964204655.1. NCBI lineage: Eukaryota > Metazoa > Chordata > Amphibia > Caudata > Salamandridae > Triturus > Triturus cristatus. The sequence goes on along the minus strand of NC_140592.1, from coordinate 1,183,652,429 downwards.
GTTAGCACATTTTAGGGAGAAAGAATATGCACTTTAGCACTGGCTAGCAGTCGTAGACTACCCTAAAGCCAACAAAAATGAATTCAGCAAAAAGGAGAGGAGGAAGTCAAAACGTTAGGGGGGTGACTCTTCAGAAAGGGCCAGGTACAACATTCATACAACCAAATGGCCAAGTTAGAGAGGGGACGGAGGCGCCCTCGCCTACGTCCCCAGGATCCACAAGACCAGAACAGGAGTTCTCTTACCTCGCCGCCAAGACCTAAAACACCCTGCCCCTGCACTTCAGGCAATATGCACCTCTGACCCAATTCAGGAAAGACCTCAAGACCTGGCTCTTCGAATGATCCTCCACTCTGTCAGACTCATGGGGGAGTAACCATGCTTTACAAGTCCCTGATTGAGTGATTGATTGATTGATTGACTGATTATAGTTATTAAAAAGCATAGGTAAAATGGAAGATCCATGGGGTACTCCCCAGGTGAACGTATAAGATAGGGAGTGATATGAGCATAGAAACCGCACATGAGAATGATCATTAAGAAAGGATGAAAACCAAGGTGCTACTGAGCCTTTGATAGGGATGTACATACGATTGTTCTGAAGGATGGAATGGTCCACCGTATAATAAAGGACACTGAGAGATCAAGCAGTACAAGAGCTGCAGAATTGCCTAGATTACAAATGTATCTCAACTCATCAATTCCAAGTTTAAGGGTTGTTTCAGTGCCTCTGGAAAGAGCAAACCCTACATTTCAGAGACTGGCAATGTCAAACTCTTCCAAGGGCTTTGATAATTTCTTTGCTATAATGCACTCCGTGAGTTTGGCCAGGCAGGATAAAAATGCAATGGGTCTATTGTTTTCTGTTCCTGATGTATCAAGTTTGTTCTTTTTTGAAGATGGATTGACCACACCAGCCTTCCACTCAATCGAACTGCTCCTGATGAAAAAGAAAGATTCACAATTGAGGAGAGTATAGAATGGATGATTTCTTAATAGGACTGTAAACAAAATACTGGGTAGAAGTCATCAGTGGAACCTTAGTGCATTTACCTCCTCCGAATCAATGATAACAAATTGTTCCATATACAAGAGGGAGCAGAGAAAGCCCAGAAGTGATCAAGTCCATAACGTCAGCTTGTGAAGCCTTAATATTTGAATAAACGTTTAGAATTTGAGACTTAAAAAATATAGGAAGTTGAATGAATGAATGAATGAATTTGGTATAGCGCACAGCTACTCAAACTAGTGTGTCCTGGCGCTGAGACCGAACAGTAGGCAGGTCAGTAAAACAGGAGAAACAGGAGTTAGTTCTTAAAAAGCCATGTTTTAAGGTGTTTCCTGACGGTTAAAAGGTCAGCAGTGGCTCTCATTGAAGCCGGAAGACTGTTCCATGCTTTTGCACCAAGGAACCCCAAAGATGCCCCCCCCCATACGAGATAAACAAATTTTGCGGTGTGAACGAGATCAGCATTGGAGGATCTTAAGGTCCTTGTTGGCTTGTAGCGATTGACACATTTGTTTAGGTAGTTAGCACCTATGCCGTGTAATGCTTTAAAAAGGATCACCATGGCTTTAATTTGATCCTTTCCTTCATACGGAACTAATGCAGGGACTTCAGAATGAGAGTCATATGGGATCTGGGCTTTGGTCTCAGGATTGCCCTAGCCGCCGCTTTTTGCACCACTTACAGACGCTGAATAAGGTAATCAGGTAGGCTTAGATATAGACTATTGGCATAATCCAATGTTGATGTCACCAATACTTAAACCACAATCTTCCCACTGTCCAATGATAGTAATGGGAGAATTAGTTTAACATTTGGAGAGTACCGAAACAGGAACCAATCAGTGCTTGAACCTGTGGACCCCATAGAGAGGGCATTGTCAATGACAATGCCTAGGTTTTTAACCTTCTCCTGGCCTAAAAGGGGCGGGACAGTTTATCCAGCCACCATATACTCCAATTACACACGATGGGTTGGCCATAAAACACAACCTCTGTTTTGTCCGGGTTACACTTTAGCTGATATATTTTGAGCCAGTTAAACACCTTTGTGAGACAGGATCTAATATTGTCTCCATCAAAGTAGGTTTCTTTTTCACATGTAAAAACCAGTTGTGTGTCATCAGCATAAGAGATAATCTTAGCACCCCCTTTCTCTACTAAAGTTGAAATAGGTGATAGATAAATATTAAAGAGGGTGGGACTAAGCATAGATCCCTGGGGTGCTCCTATTTTCATGTGAGGCATTGGAGATAAAAACGGTGGAGTCCAAATATCCTGTGATCTATTTTCCAGGAAAGAGGTCATCCAGGCCAATGCGGTCCCACCCAAGCCCACATTCCATAGTCTGTCAAGAAGTCTCTCATGTAGGACCGTATCGAAGGTCGCTGACAGGTCAAGTAAGATTAAGACTGACCTACCTCCCTGATCTAGTTTTCACTTAATGTGCTCTGTCACTTCCAACAGAGCAGATTCTGTGATATACTTTGTCCTAAAGCTGTATTGTGAGACATTTTTTGGTCTTCAATGTACTCTAAGAGTACTCTGTTTACATGTTTCTTTAGGACCTTAGATAATGCAGGAGGAGGGAGATAGGCCTGTGATTGGCCGGGTCTTTGTGGTCGGTGGTCATCTTTTTAAGTAGAGGTAGAATTTTAGCCTGTTTCCAGATATATGGCATTTGTACCAGATGAGAGAGATAAGTTCACTGCAGTATGCTTCAGATGAGAGAATCATTATTAATATTACTAGAACACATCAACCAACACACAGTAGCAGAAGAGGTTTGTCTTGTGGGGGTGTTTTCCCTGATTGCAAATACACTTCCATCAGAGGGTCCCAGATTTTGACCAAGTTGCTCTAAGTAGTACCAGGGCTGATAGTCTGGAAGGAAGGTGTCCGATTTTGGAGCGATGCTGGACGGTTTTTCAGCAGTGCTGCTTTATCGACCCCCAGTAACAAAAGCAGGAGGGGGGGCTGATCCCTTAAAATTGCCAGGGCTGGTTTGGGTTCCTAGTATTGCCCTGAGTATTACTCAAACTTTGTCTTGATGCAACTGCCATAGTGTTTTTAATTATGAGGCATTGAAGCATGTATACCATGATATATACTGTATGAGTAAACAGGTGAGATCATTTTAGTTTTTCACCAATCTGGTGCTATGAATAAAGTTTTTCTATGTAAATGTAACTTGCGTTTTTTGTACCTAACAGTGGCTTCTACATGTTGCAAGTGTGCTATGTATGTTAACGGTGTAACTATAGAGTGAATGCAAGGCTAATATATAGAACTGAGGTCACAATAGGGTTTAGCAAAGAGTTTATTAAGGAAACAGCGCCCATTGACTTCTACAGCAATGTGGTACCGATGATGAGCTCTGTGGCACCTGGTCATTTGATCAAGGCTAAAACCTCTGTGATGTGCCCATCATGTGTCTTTTTACACCCACACACTGCATTGGTTGGTACTGCCTAAAACTGGATCCTTACAGAGGAACATTGATCTCATACAGCATGATGTGGGTTACATTGAAGGATGGAACACACACATGCTTGGCTTCCTCTGGCCCAGGGTTTAAGAAATAATTTACATAAGGGGTACCCAGTCCATAGTCCACTGCTAATGTCAAACCTTGCTATACAGTTCGGGGAAAGGTATATTTCTGCTTCTTTTTACTACTTTCCGCTTCCACCAGGCATTTATTGGTAACTCCCATACCCCTCTCTTTAAAATCCCCTTTTCACACCTCCATTCCAGGGTACTCTTGTCCCATTTTTCCCACTTGACCCCTTGTTCTCTTTTCTCCATCTATGGCACCATCAGTATGTGGCCATCTTAGAAAGATTTTTTTAACAATTGCAAGATGGCTCATGCATTCGTTCGAATGCATGTGTGATGGGAATTTATTTTTTGCTTTAATAAATCCAATTCAGAGATGGCTGCCCCAAATGCGCATGCATTCACGGCAGCCATCTATGAATGACATGTGTTAAAAGCATCGTCTTTCAACCACATTTGTTAAAACATAACAAAATACATGTAATGATGGCCTACCTGGATGTGCACGTTCATAGCTACCATTTTGTTAACGCATTTCGTAAGTTTCACTAGTCGCCTATGAACTTGGCCACTGCAGATGGGCATGCATTTGCAAATTGTATTAAAAGATTGTACTGAGGATGCGCATGCATCCAAAGCTGTCTAATAGCTTTGCTTATGTTTATTCAACCAGACATGGATTTGATCATTACTGTATTGTCGTTTCTGAAATTATCTTTTAGAATGATTAACTGGCTGTACCTTCTGTTTCATGGTCAGAGCTAGCTTTCATTTTTTTGGAATTCTTTTCAGGCCCAGTTCAGGGTAATTTAATCCACTTTTTTTTACACCTGACTTTGTATTCCCCCAAACATTTTACCTGCACTTCCTCATTTTTACTGAACTCTTTTTTGCTAGCGTCAGGTATCTGCACCTTCCCCTGCAAACCAGTTCTAAACTGCTTGTGCTGCCACCTTCAAAAATTTTAAAATTGGACTATACCTATTTGGCACATTTAATTTACTTGCACATGCTAGTGCAATTTTAAACTGCCATTTTAAACTGAAAAAATAAATATTTTGCCAGCACCAAACTATTATTTTTAAATCTTGTAAGACACCCCTAAAGTTGTCCCTAATGACTCATAGGGCAGGTTGCATTGTATTTAAAAAGTAGGCCATGTACTCAAGTTTCACATGTCCTGGAAGTGAAAAACTCTTAAAGTCATTTTTCACTCTTGTAAGGCCAAACTTTCCATTGACTAACACGTGGTTACCTTATTTAATTTAATAAGCTCTAACTTCAGATTGGGATCAAATAGAGAAATGCTGTTTACACTCAAATTAATTTTAGGCCTGGGTGAAAACCCCCACCCTGCTGGCACATTTTGCAGAGTTTTTTCCACTCCGTGATCCATGTAGAGCATGGAGTTCTGAAAATATCCACGAAGCAGCGCGGAGTAGAAATTTTCCTCTCTCGTGGTTCGCCAACGGTAAGTTGGCAAGCGTGAAAAATCCAACGCTAGAGCACCTCCCAGCGAGATTTCTCAACGCGGGCAGTTACAGCAGATCGCTACCGCTCATGTTGAGGAACCTGCCGAATGAGTAGAACATCTACTCAAGTGGCAGAAGGAGTTTGCACGCTCTTGCGCTGCATGTATTGCTGTTCGTGCAGGACAAACACGTGGGGCTAAAAAACATCATGAGCAGCTGCCATTTAGCTCACTCCCCTACTTGCGGATCTCCATGGAGTGCAGCAAAGTTTTTTTGTCACTTTGGAGCTCTGTGAACTCCGCCCAGGTGTAATGAATTGTAATTTAAGACACTCCTCATTAGTACAGCCGGATTTTAAGTTACAATTCTGAAAATTCCACTTTTATAATGTTGGCATTTTATTATCCCAACCAATTGTGCCTCCTGGGTCACATGACTGTAAATGGCTCTGCTGTTGGGGATTGTGTATTGCTTCCAGACAATGAAACAAAGGGGGCTAAAGTATTTACAGGTGCAGCCATCATGGCAGAATGACTGGGAAGGGACTGTATCCAGCCTCACACTTGAACGGGCATTGTCTTTAATGCGCACAAAGGAATCTGACACCAGGCCTGCACTGCCTTTTTTCACCCTAAACAGTTAGAAGCCTGACCTAGGGGAAAGGTAATAACTGACCAAAATCAGTTTGGGGTGTAGGTTAGGGAATTCCTCAGACAAAGCATGGCCCTGAGTATAAAAATGGTACCTTAAGAATCACTCTTCAGAACACTCCTGGACCTGCGGAAGATTCAGAAGAAGGACTGCCTCATTGTCAGGACTGTCCTCTGCTGGAAAGACTGCCTTGCTGTCTGAAGAAGGAAGACTGGGCCTGCTTGCCCTGATCCTAGGCTACCCAGAGTGACTCCAATGGTCAATTGGCTGACCTCCTGTGAGCTACAGAGTCACATCAAGCTTTAGATGTCCCCCTGCAACTTCCCATCTGACCAGCTGCAACTGGACCTTCCTGGAACTGCCTGAGGCCTGCAACTGATCTTTGCTGGAGTGAGTCCTGATCCTCAAGAGGTGGTATCCAGGTCCTGGAACCTTCGGTGGCACCAATGGAAGCTCTCTCAGAAGTAAAAGGTGAAAATGCTGAAGTTGGGCTCCTTGCCACTGAGAACTAACCAATTTGTGCAGAAACCATGCTGCTGACTGCAACTGCCAAAATGAAGCTCTGATAAGACCTGCTCTTTGTGCCGACAGTGACCGTCCGCAAGGATCCACCAACATGAAGCTCCAGCGACGACCGTATAGTCGCACTACAGCCACTATTGTCTTCGATGAAGAAGGTAACTCTTTAAATGGTCCAACGTGGTGCATGTATCCAGCTTGCTCTCTATCACAGTCAGTCTGAATAGGTGACTTTCCGCCCATCTAGCTTAACCAGATGTCCACAACTGCACTTTTTTCACTAAAACATTATACAATTCCATATCTTTGATTCTACCGATTTGAATTTTGTCATTCTGGTATTATTCAATTGTTTTAATTTTTTCTAAATTGATTTGTGATTGTGTTGCGTTTTCAAGTTATTAATATTTGTGTGCTGCACACTTTACACATTGCCTCTAAGCTAAGCCGGACTGCTTTGTGCCAAGCTCCCAGAGGCTTAAGCACAGGTTAATTTATTGAGTTTTGTTGTTCTCCCTGACAAGGATTGTGGCTGATGCCTGAGTGGGGCTTACACCCCTCTCAACCAATAACCCAATTTCTTACAACTGTGCAAAAAACTGTGAAATCTCATCAGCGCAAATCACATCGCACTGGTGTTTTTTGCTACTTATTAATAGATCGGTATCAGGAGAAGAGCAGGATAATACATAAAACAGCTTTGTTTTATTATGCATGTGTTATCTTGTTAAAGGTCCAAATTTTGTGATTGAAGTTACCAGCAAGCGCAATTTTATGCCTGTGCAATACGACTAGCTTTTAATTTGTTGTTTACATATACTATTAACACGGATGAAGCCAAATAATGTATTTTCTCCTTTTATTTTACCAACGTAATTCGTATGAGGATAGGTCATTAGTCCAAGAATGGGAGAACATATGTAAATAACAGTCTCTTCTTACATTATTTTCACAAATATTCAAACCATGCATAGGTTGACACCTTCTTTTGAATTTCAATGTCTAATTGATCTTATAATATTGCAATGGCACCTAACTCAACCTAAATAGTTTGCATTAGACTCTATAAAATCAAAGATTATGAACATTCAAATCGTTATCCTTTAAGCAATTGAATATAGAAAACCCCAATTTACCTACATATTATTCTCAGGTCTTTGGACCAAAGATAGAATATGAGGATGATCCAGAAACAGATTGTACCTGTTAGAGTGACGTCCCCAATAGAATCCTTCGACTGATATGGTTCATTAATCTGCGATTATTATCTAAACCATAAATAGAATTGTTGTGATTATAGTCTAAATATTGGTGAAAGTATCAACAGTGAAGGAAGAAAATTCAGAAGATAATTTAAAATCATAATTTATGTAAATCTGATGATAACAACACCAAAAAAACTAGGTTGAAGCATAAGTAAGTAGTCACAGAGGAAAATAAAGCCTCCCTCATATAACAGGAACCAGTCATTTCTTTCCCCTAGTTCTCAAACGTTACAAGCGACCCCCACTCCCAACGTTTCCATACAAAAACTGAAATATTATTTCAGAAAATTTCTGTACATAAAATGATCATGTGTATTCTTGTAAGCTTGGAGTCAATGCATGTTTGAGATATCTCTTTTAGTGTGGATAACATCTATCAGGTTAGAGCAATTTCCTCCTATGAATCATATTAAAAAACAAATCACATATAGTGTAATGATATAAAATCCTAAAGAGGTTTAATTCATAATAGCAAAAGACAATTGCAATTAACCCAATTGATAATAATCCAAGTAGCCAATGCATATTCGAGCTCTGTAATGTCCGTCCACTACAAATTCAAGATGACATAAATTTAGAAGGTGTCCCATGTTCAACCAATGTGAATTATTATATCAGTATTACAAATAGTGGTCCTATTAATATGCTATTGCTTAATTCTAGGCACAGTAGGGGTCATCACTACTGTAAATAACATTATGGTACATAATGCTGAAATGAATTATCAAAACATAGCATATGGACTTGATAGGCACCTATTTACATTGAGCTTGTGAAAATAAGTCATCTTGAGGCACATGCTAATGTGTCATAAATGTGTACAATGCGCCGTCTTGGAGAGGGTATTCAATTAATAGTGAATGATAATATTGTCACCTCCCTCCTCCGAGCCAAGGAAAATCATATTTGTCGGAGGGAGGTTTCTGCACCTTTTGCTGTCTAGCTCCAGCTACATCATTGATGCGGCACTAAATCAGAATTACATTGCGGGTAAGGTGCATCTGGTCCCCTTGCTGTTGTGGGTCAGTGTGTGGATTAACCCAGAGGCATCACTCTGTAGAGACATCATTTTGAGCTGTCTCAGTTTGGGCAAGGGTTACACAATCCTGTGGCTGAATTATATTTAAAAAAAACATTTCATGCTGTGGGATTGGCTTCCCTTTCTATGACTCCTCGAAGCATTAACAAAGAAGATAAATGTAGGGTTAAGCTCCATTTCTTAGAATACAGTGAGGGAAGAAGGCTGCAAACCGAACTAACAAAATGCTCAGGGGCAGATTTACTAGCCCCTTGCGCTACCTTTGCATCATTTTTAACATTGGGAAAACGACGCAAAAGTGGTGTTAGGGGCTTGTAAATCTGCCCCTCAGTTTTGACCCTTTATAGGTATTTGGTTCCTCCTCCCCTGCCTTCTTTTTAGCCTTAGATCCTGCACACTGGTAGAGGCCTCTCTTCTTCCACTTAAGAGCAGGCAGGGTTTGGGGGCTCCTGTGCTTTGGTAGAACTATCAGTTCATTGGGGGGTCCTGTTCCTGCGATTGCACAGTTCAGTAATCACTATTGCATTTTTTTATGTTTTTTTGTTATTTTTTTAACCTCTAGCGTAGACACTTCCTCAAGCCCATATTAAACTGTTTGGGGCTTCACAGAGAAGCCATGTTTCATATACAATTGCTGAACAATCCTGATATATGATAAGGGTCAGCTTGTTTCTTAAAGCCGTGATACGATTTTGAAAATCGATGGATGGATAACCTGGTATGTCTTATTTCGTACAACCACTCTTCATTAGGAACATGTTGATAGCAGTATCTGTCCAGCTGCCCTTTCACATGTCTGTAATGTTATACTTATCACTGCTTTACCACCTGTTTCATCTTGTGTATGCATTTTATATTTCTTTAATTTTCTCTGTGCCTTTTCATGATTGTTGTTTCATGTTTGAAAGTTATTTGTGGCGCAAGTATCATCTGGTTTGTTAACCGATACTCTTTTGTCCTCTTGGCCCTTAATGCTGTTTTAGCTGTAAATGTGCTTTATGCTCGCCACACGATTTTTATCATTACATTTTTTTATTGTATGTTTTTATTGCATGTTTTAATTGTGCCGTGTTTTGCATTTTATGGCCACACATGGTCAAATAGATGTCATTGAATTTAATTGAATTGATAGCATTGTCTGACAACATGAAACACAATATAGTTTTATGTACTCCTGTTTGTGATATTTAGACATGAAACAGAATGGATGGTCCTTAGGATGGTGCATTATCCTAAGGACCAATCAATACTAATGTGAAGGCAATAAGCACGCCATCTTGGAATGGGCATTCAATTGATACTAGACCATAGCATTGTTGACATAGGAACTGTATTCTACTGAAAGCCATAGTATGATATTTAAGGCCTAAAACGGGGTGGTAAATTATTTTAAATGGTCTCACAAAAACTTAATTTAAAAAAACATTCCGATATAGGTGTATACCAGAATACTAAAACCACACCATCTTTTAACACCTTATAGTTCAGCTAAATACTAGAGAAAATCACAGTTTACGCAAATCAGGGCTTAAAATAACCTGCATTGGTAGTTTCCAAATCATATTCCGAAATTGAAATAAACGTATAACACTCTATGTTGTTGTGTCTATCTGTCTGTCTCCGATTCCATCACGTTTACCTCTAAATCCCTAATCATAACTCGCAATAGCAAATGTATAACATTGGTTATAAACAAGTTAACAACTCAGTTCCAGCAGAGCATCACAGTTGTGTCCCACGCAAGATTCTGCAGCATGCATGCTGTGAAGGTTACCAGGTACCTACTGTATTGAATTAATACAAATACATAATCCAAAGAAACAATGGTACAGGTTCGTACGAAAATAGTAAAACTGGGCTATCTTGAAATGTGTAATGGATTCACAAAATGTGAAAGAAAATCAAATTTTTTACACACCAGTGCTTAAAATTATGACAGGCATTAGTAACTGTCAAAAGCATATTCAGAAATCTCATAGAATCTATTTAATTGGTTATAGCAGAATGCCAAAGTATTTTGAGGATTTCTAATCTAAAGTAAGGACCACGTCTTGTAATGTTCATATCTTATTGGTGTAACATCCTATTGTGGACTAAAACCACACCATTTTTGAATGTGCAAATGATTAAGTGGAGTGAAAAGCAATCAAAAGGCACAAGATATGTGGCAATACACCACATTTCGTCCAAGTCAGTGTAGAAATTATTAAACAGCATTCATGATTTACATGAAGCATGATTCAAAATTATTGGGAGTCTGTGTGATTTGTATTGAGAAAATACCTGGCTATTGAGCCAATCCCTAACCAAAAATGGAGCCACCGTGGTCTAATAACTGTTATTGGTGCAGCAGGTTGACAGAAAGAAAGAACCATGACATTTGGCCAAAGTAAAGGTCACTAAATGAAAACAAAAATGAAAACAAATAAGTTTCAGCTTTGAGAACATCATGTGGCCAACTAAAATGCATGTTAGCCTGGTAAGTTGAAAACTGTTATCCCCCTCTATGAGAATCTCAAGAAGATCTGACTATACAAGTTAATGAAAACATACTGAAAGGATACTGCCCCCTTATTGATTAACAGTGAATCATGATTTATTTTACACTGATTTATTGATACTTATACTTGCCCTAAGTTACAAAGTTAAAGGTCCTATCGCATTTTAAGAAAAAGACATGAAATTCTTTTTTTTCATTCAATCTTTGCTCTACTGAGTGTAACCAACAAATCCACTTCGCTTCTCCCTGTCCCAGTGCCAGTTGCCTGTCCTCCTCTCTAGGGTTCAGTGACACTACCTGGATCACATAAATTGCACTTCGGGTGTGAATCTTATGTATGTTCTAATATACGGTAGCAAAGATCCTGGTTAGTAGCAAGCCTATTGTGTTCTTGTATTCTTTGTTTTAGAGCTATGATGGTACTGCCCACATAAAGCAAAATGCACTTGTATATGATGACATATACTGAAAAAGTGCTATTGAAATTTATGAACTGTGTGATGTTAACAGAAATTCATAATTTCATTAATGCCATATCGAACCATATCACAATTGGTATCATTAAAGAACCCTTTTGGGGAGAAGGAAGACAACCTGTTTTTGCAATGTTAGTTTCTAGGTAATTGGTATCTATTCTTTCTGCAATCATAGTGTTTCTTCAAAAAAATACATTCTCCGTTGAGGATTCTACGTCACTCAATCCTGGTACCCCTCTAGTAATGGCCAGTGGTTCTAGTACATTCTATATTTCATTGTAAGCAGAATCAACTGTTGTGATGAAAGCTGACCAATTTTCTTTTTCTTATTAGGTTGACTCCTAAGATCCTGAGAGTATCTTTTAATGTGAGATTCAGCCTGATCACATTTTTTAATAGCATATCCTTTTGCAAACAGTCTGCATTTTGAGTAAGTAAGACAATCCTGAAAGGGATCATCCTCACTGCAGTCCCTTCAAAGCCAAGTCATTTCCCCAAAGGGGATTCCCTTGATACAGCTTGTAGATGCACACTGTCTGCGCTACTATTGTTAGACACAGTCTCTTTCCAATAGAAAGTGCTTTAGATTCTTATGTCCTTATTTTCTTATAGCATTATATAGAAATCAACATCCAGAAAGCAAGTTCTGTTTTTGTTGATTGTCATAGTGAAGGAAACATTCTATGGATTTTGTTTCAGATACACAAAATGTTCACGAATTTGTTGTTCAGAGCCAGTCCAAATAATAATCACATCATTGATGCAGGGACCCCAAAAGTATATAAATTGGGTCCATTCTTTAGCCTATGGAGCCAAACATGCCTTCTCTCATGCCAACCTAAAATGCGTTGGCGTAAAAGGGGCAAACCTGGAACCTATTGCAGTGCACTGCAATTGATGGATCCAATCTGAATTGAAAAGTAAGATGATGTTGGAAAGAGTCATTTATGTCACCTCCAATAGCATATTTGTATGGTCCATATAATTAGTAGGTTTAGAGAACAGAAACTGTTTGATTGTAGCCAATCCCTACTCTTTCTTAAATCAAGTATATAATCCAACAAATTCAGATAGGTGTTTATTGATCCAATCAATCCCTGATATAACTCTCTACCTCTAGGGACATCACCCCCTTTATTTTGGTTAGACTATAAAGGAAAGGACATTTGGGATGAATTTTGGGATATATTGCAAAGGTAGACTTTGGTCCAGCATGGATCCAAAGCCGGGGTCATCAATGACTGATGGACGAAAGAAGAAGTTTGAGTGAAGCCGTCAATGAAGGTGAGACAAAGCGAGAAAAGCTCATAATGGGAATAGTCCATACTTTGAGCACAGAAAGCCATCAACATCAATTGAATAACTGTAGCTGGAGAGGGTTCGAGGCCATCAGAATAAATTTGCTGTTGCAGAAAATTATGTAGTGGGAGCTGTGGTGCAGTCAGGCACTGGAGACCCACCCTCTGTGGAGCGGCTGCCAGATTGGTCCCAGTCTCACAATGGTTCTCCAGGTAAAAAGTATTTTAAAAGTTTCTAATCTCATCTTTTAGGCTTAGTCAGTACAGTCTGAGAGCTGTAAATTGTTCCAAGACACACTTGGGTGTCAGGACTCACTCCAACAGAATCTGCCAGCAGGGTCCAGGTCAGTACCAGTTACAACTGGCCAAGTGTGCTGTTTCTGGAAAGTGGGCTTCTTGCAGATTGAGACCGACACGCAACCATCCTGGTAGGCACCGAACTCCGGTTTCACAGCACCGCAACTATGTTACAGCATGCATGCATGCCTGAGTAGCTGTGTATAACCACATTGTTAGCATTTAATTACTTGAGGCACGCTCACAACATTATTTTGCTGGTAGCACACAGCGTTTCCTAATAGTCCCGGTCACAATGTTTTACGAGCTTTTCTTTGACGTATCTCTACATCAGTAGCAATTGGTGTAAATAGAGGCATGCATTTCATTCGTTTTTTGAGTGCACCGCGAAGGTCTTTTTCTTTATGTCTCCTTCTTTACACTTTTTACTTTTCCTGCACATAATCACGCAGCTTCGGACATGTCAGTCGGCAGACACACCCTGTACTAATGCACGGGATCGCAAGTTCATAGGGGCGAGTCACGTTCACCACCGACTCTTTCAGCGTCAGGCAAGCGTGGATCTACCACTTGGGAACATAGTTAGCAGACCTAAGCACATAGCCAATAGGCTGATTTCTATGATTTATTTTCATTTGGACTGCTAAATAGAGCCTCTTGTTTTATTTCCACAGCTTTATGAATGTAACCCCTGATGAAGGGCCATCTCGTGACCCGAAATGCATTCGGTTGTTCACAAATGAATGATCATATGGCATCATAATGTGGATGTAACGAAAGGATTATTGACTGACAGATATTAACTGAGTGAATAAAACTCTTAAATCTGGAAAAAGAAGTATCGTATGAATTATCACATTCATGCAAATTGATCAAATGTTGTCAAGAAACCATTCGGATTCCAAATAAGTGCACCAGCCAGCTTAGAGGGAGTATCCCTCCCAGCATTCTTGTGTTCCTACTGCAAATAATCCCACAGTGCCCTGTGTACCTGAAACCAACTTGGCAAGCTGAGGTGTGATATGCATCTGCCTGTGACTTTTGAAGGTAATTAGGCTCCTAGACCCTGCCCTGATGGTCATCCTGTCAGCGGAACAGGACATGTTCCAACACCCAAGACCTTTGTCTCAGCTATGGCAGCCAATTCACACCTAACCAAGGAGCTATTCAGCTCCTGAGTACAGATGAAAGCTCAGGAAAATTGGCTTTTAGATGCTTTACACAGGCTAAAGGCAATTTTTGAAAGTACATTTTTGTGAACTATTTGTTACAATTCCAAATTTATAGATGCGTTGGATTTGTAAGAAATGTTTTAAAACTTCCCAAAAATTTACTTTTTATCTGTTTCTTAGGTGGAAAAAAGTGAATCTAATTTAATCATGTATCTCAATGTTTTCCTATAGAACAGCTAACTTTACTGCAGTGAAAATAGCTTTTAGGGCGCAGTAAGGACATGTTTACATTTGTTTGTTGTCCTCCTTTCACCGAAGCGTCTGCAAGTCTCGGACTGCTCTATCTGTGCACCTTGCGGTCCGCTGCATACATTCTTGGCTCTGACGCAACTCCCAAGCAGGGCCTTCACCAGAGATGGTGTCTCGGTGTAATCATAGGTACTCATTATTAGATAGGATGTTACCCTAAATTCTTCTCCAGCTGGAGAAGTCTACCCACATCTGAGGTACATGTCCTGTTTTACATTCCAGGTTTGAGCATGATACCCAGGTAGTTGCTTTGATCCAATCTGCAACCTTAGGGGGAGATGGGACAACCCACAGCTTACAGATTTCTCTCCAACCTATAAGTAACAAATAGAACAAAAGACCGGACTGCTGCCTGCGCAATACACTGCGTGAGATGTTATCTACACCTAACAATACTAGTACTTAGTTTAAAATTATAGTTACCCCAAAAATGTCTTTAAGGATAGACTCTATGCCCCTCCAGAACACTTTCATTCTGGGGCATGAAAAGAAAATGTGTTTGTCATTAGCTTTTTAAGAAACACATCTTCTACACCTTGGAATGAGTGATGGCGCACAATTGGCGATCTTTGCATGTATCCAGCACAGCCTAAATAATCTAAAAAAAATTGTTACGCTTTAGATTTGCTGGCTTAACAATTGAATATAGCAATTTCAAAGAGTCTCACCAGATTGATTGTAAGTACTTCCCTTGGAAGGTGTCTCCCCACACCGTATATGGTGGTTTTAAGTTCTTAACCTCCGCTTCCAGGAATTTCCAGTACCATGTAGTGATCTTCTTTATTTTAAGTCTTATGTCCTGGAGGGAGTGCTCAAAATCCCAGTCCTCCCTTGTCTCCAATTTCGAGGTCGGCAGCCCGGAAGAGAGTTGAACATTTTTGAACCTGGATAGATTGTCCCCGTCTTTCGCTCTCTGGACTTCCCAAGGTAATATCCCTTGCATTGACATCAAATCTTCCCAAATGGCCATCCCTGCCCGCCTTAATGGGAGACTCAGCCCATCCCTCATACATTCTGGGGTTTCAGGGGAGTCCCATATTGGTGCAAAGTCAGAATAATATCCGATACCAATCTTTTTTCTCACCTTACACCAAAGATTGCGTGCAGACTTTAAGACTTTCAGCCTAACCTTCTTAAAAAATGTTGGAGGACAACATAAAAACCCATCAGTGCCCATCTCTCTGGTCATTTCCCCTAACTGCATTCCCCATGTAGAATTTTCAGGTTTCACCAGCAGTATCCAGATTTCCTAACCCCTTCAGTGCCACGCCCTTTCCCCCTCCTGTGCCGGGCGTTGCATTAGTGGGTGGGGTTCATGACGAGATAGTCTCGTCATGGGCACAGCGCAACCGTGCTCCATGACGAGACTATCTCGTCATGGGCACTGAAGAGGTTAAACTGGAACACCATACAATACATGTTTAAATCTGGGAGGGCCCTTTTCTAGCCTATGCTTGAGCTTTAAATGCCAATCTGACCCCCCTAGAGGCTCAAATAAAGCTAACTATTTTCCCCTGGAATCTGACTATGCTTGATCTTGGGAATGTGAGGGGAATGGAGTTGAAGAGATAGGTAAATTTTGGAAAATTCAACATCTTTATTAAATTCACACGCCCATAGATTTTAGGGGCAAATTCCTCCACCTATATAACAATAAGTCAACCTCGTTAGTCACCCTTTTTAAGTTATGCAGTGGAATTTCATCCAAGTTATTAAGAATTGTTATCCCTAGATATTTTGCCTCAGAGCTGACCCTCTATGTCCACCCTTTAACGTTCCAACACATTATCTCTGTTTTAGAGTGGTTCACCGAAAATCCTGAAAAGACTCTGAGTTCTACCACCATCTGCTCCATTCTCGGAACAGTTATCGCAGGGTCTGATGTGTAAATGAACAAATCATCAGCATACCAATGCAACCCTACTACTAAAGGTTGACGAGTAAAAGGGGATTATCTGTCTTTCTTCCCTTAATCGTTATGCTAAGGGCTCAATATAGATATCGAACAATAAAGGTGACAGGGGACAACCCTGCCTCATACCCTTTGTATGCTGAAACATTCAGAAGAATCTTAGCTGATGAATTTTCATACAGCTTCTGGAGAGTACTAGAAAAGCCCTGGTCAAATCCCATTACATCCAGGACCTCCGACAAGTAAGTCCAGGACACCCGATCGAAGGCCTTACCTGCATCAAAAGCGACCACAGTCAAAGGGATCGAGCGGGTTCTGGCAAGATCTATCAGGCCAATCAGTTGTTGCGTAAGCTCCTGTATCTGTCACTTCAGGATAAACCCTTTCTGATCTATATGGATGAGCTGGCAAGCAAGCTTTGCCAATCTCCCTGCTAAAATACTCACAAAGATTTTATAGTCTGCATTCAACAGGGAGATTGGCCCATAGGAGCCTGCCTTCCTTGGTTCCTTAGAAGTTTTGAAAACAAAGGAGGAGATTTTCAAAAATGTTGCGTAACGCAGTGCAGCTCCCCGTGAGGCTGCGCCGTGTTACGCGTCAGGGAAGGAGCAGGAGTGCGCCATATCTTCAGAGATATGTCTCTCTCCTCCCCTTTCCCTTGCGCCGGCGCTGATTTCAGTTGCACGATGCAAAGCTTTTCCCTCTTTGCATACGTGCTGCACAGTGCAGCACGCATGGAAAGTCGGAAAAACACAGAGAAATGAAAGCATTTCTCCTGGTAGCGCCCCGTTTGAAAGGCCGTTAACTTTTGGCGCAAAACCATGTTTACAAATGTTTGTAAATATGGTTTTGTGTCAAAAGGCATGGGTGATTGCATGGGAATGCCCATGGACCACCCATGTAACGCCCCCTTGGCGCAAAGTAACGCAAAGCAGTGCTTCGCGCTGATTTGTGCTACTTAACGAGTGCTTGCTAGCGCAAAACAAGTTTTGCACTGCAAAGAAAATAGCAACAAAAACAAAATTGCGCTGGTTAGCGTCACTTTTGTGGCGCTAAACCAGCGCAAGAGTTTTGCAAATCTGCCCCCAAGACTGTTGTGGCCTCCTTCCACATATCCGGGATCAGCCCTCCCAGCCGGTATATTGAGTTGAATAAGGCCTCCAACTCCAGAATCAATTCCACAAGCAAAGGTTTATACGCTTCTACAGGAAGAGCATCTGGGCCTGCAGCCTTACCATTCCTTGTCTGGAGTAGACTAACCCTAATCTCTTCCCTAGTAATAGGGGCATCCATAACATTTCTACCCTTCATTCTAAGTTTTGACATTTGTACCTTTCCCAGCCAAGCTCTAAGCTTTTCTTGCTCGGTTTGGACCTCCTCAGTATATAACCCAGAAAATAGAGACACCAGGTAGGACTGCATTTCGCCTACATTATTCAATATCTCCCTCATTGCATTAATTTCCAAGTCACTAATATAGTTTCTACCCTGCTCAGCCCTAGCTTTTCACGCTAATAATGCCCCCGGCCTTTCTCCGTACTCAAAGTTTCTCATGCACCTAGTTTGCCATCTCTTCTTGCACTTCAGGTCCAGTTTAATCTTATAATTTAGCCTCGCCTCATCCAATTGTATTAGTAGCCCCTCTCTTTCACCACTTAACCAAGTGCCTTGCCTCTGGAGATCAGGCTCTAATGCCCCCACTCTATCTTCCAACCTTTTAAAGTCAATTCTCCTCGTCTTGTTTTTAAAATAGGCCAGACTTTGCAACACCCCACGGATATATGCCTTAAAAGTGTCCCAAATTATGCCAGGGGAGGCTGATCTGTTATCAAGAAAAAAGCCCATACAGGCTTGCCTCAGGGAATCAACTACCTCAGGGTCCAAGAGAAGGGCCCTTTTTAGGGTCCACCTCACTCTACATTGGCCACTACAACACTCTAGGGACATACTAACTGCAGCAAGGTCTGAAATATACCCTGGCAGGATACGGATTGCCTTAAAATTTTCCACCAGGGTTTTTTCCGCAAAGGTATAATCCAATCTAGAAAAATGGCCATACTTTTTACTCTGGAACGTATAGCCCCATATTGCCCCCTTTATATACCTCCATACATCTAACAAGGTTAAATCATGAAGCAAATTTTTCAGGGCCTGTCTCACATTTGGGGCGTATGCCTGATACTTTTAAGTGGACCTGCCTAACATGGGGCCAAGGAAGGTATTAAAATCCCCCTGACAATCATTGGAGAAGGAGCCTCTACTAAATTCCACTCCAGTTTAGATAAATACTGGGGATCATCAATATTCGGTCCATAAAATCTGGCACAGTCAAAATCAAACTCTCCGTATCTCACCGTAACCATGACCCACCTTCCAGTGCCATCACGTTTTGAAGATATTATCTCAGCCCCAGCAATCTGCCTTGTCAGTATATCCATTCCCTTACAATGCTATATTTGTTCTGAGACTAGGTAACTTTCCACCCATCTATATTTCGAGTAGAGAACTCTACTCTCACTAGCCATAAGGTGGGTTTCTTGTAGGCAGATGATAGATACCTCATTGCCAGCCTCTGCCTACTATTGGGCCTAAGGCCATTTGCATTCCATGAGAGCAGAGAAAGCATATTGTTTCCCCCCATTATCATCTCTAAATACGATATTCGATTTTACTCACAACATTCTGGGCCGTTTTATTGCATGTTTATATCTAGGTGATATCAAAGACTTATTATTTTATCTTTTTTTCCATCTGCTCCCCACCCAATTCCCTTCCCTCACCCTTCCCTGCACCCCGCCCCTCCCTGGTTAACCCTTCCATTACTATTAGACATTAGATGCCTAATGAGCTCCCAGGAGGAGTGATCACATTTGATCACACTTATTCAGCTCCAACCCCCCACCTTTCCCCCACACACTTCCATGCGATGGAGTTCAAGGAGCCACTCCTTTTTTAATGATGTCAAGCAATCCATCCAGTTTTTCAACTGATCGATAGTTGTACATATGATTGTTCCACATTATTTAAGCATAGCTGGAAATTTCAATTGTGCTTTTGCTCCGAGCTTATTCAACTCCTCCATCCTCTTACCCAGTTCCCACTGCCTTTGGTCAGTAGCCCAAGAGATATCCAATCTAATGGAGAGAGAGCAAGAACTGACCAAGAAGGGACCATTCCTTAGGGCTACACTCAGGATTGCCTACTTCACCGAATACGAAAGAAGATTTATGAGTATTTTCCTTGGTCTCTGCCTTTGGAGATTCCTTTTAAAGGGATCTCTATGCGCCTTCTGAATCTCAGTGTCAAGATTAATATCTAACCTGTCTTTCAGAGCTCTGTCTCACAACAATGACAATCACTAAGGCCTTGATATCGTATCCCTCTGCAGACTCTGGAACATTTAAAAACCCTAGATTGTTCCTATGAGAGTGATTTTCAATTCTCTCCAGGTCCTGCTTTAATCTCTGGTTTTGTTTCAGAAAAAATCTGTGGTATTCTTCGCTATGTCCTGCCTCATAGAGGCCTCCTCGTCTTCCAATATACCTGTCTGGGAGGCCATTATCTCACGTTTTTGAGCCAAGCGGCACAGGAGGCCTGAATGTCTGCCTGGTTGCTCTCAGAGATCTTAAATCTGTTCTGCTTCTCTTCTTTTTAAGACCAACAAGATAGTGGCCAATAACTCCCCTGGATGACCCCAGGCTGCACTCCCAGTCTCCATCTCCAGCAGGGGGCACCCCTCTGCCAAACCAGGGTCATCCATAGTTGCTAGGGCTTTGAATCTATTGGAGATGTCGACCTGGCCTATTAAAGTCTGCAGTAGACCCTTTATTTGCTTCAGTAGTCAATCTTGCTACTTGTTCCGCGTCCTTAGCAGATTCAGTGGCACCACTATCCATAGTGGCATACTTCTAGCTTGAGTCCAGATCAGCCTCTCTACCTTCACGCCCCGGGGAAGCAAGAACTCTATAAAATGGACTTGAGAGAGGGGATAACCTTAACCTGGGACGGTGCTACTCTTTACCCCCTACCAATCAGGCTCTTTACAGGCAGTTTTGCTACTTTCCCGACATTTCCGGCTTTAATTAATGGGGCCCTTTCCTCTGTAGCCCGCCTAGTTAGGATATTTTGCCTCCTTGTGGCACACACAACACCTTGAATCACTACAACAGGGGGGAGTTCAGGACCTGGGCATGCACCTGCTACTGCTGTTATTCCTCTAGTACGGAGAGTATACCTAGAAACTTCGTCCGTTATCTTCCTGTTCACGCAGCCCAAATGCTGGCTGCCCTTCTCCAAGGGCAGTAGGGGCAGAGAACCCAACAGCCTTCCTTTTCTACCTCCCCTGGGGAATCCCCATGGTTTCGTACAGTCAGCACACCATTCACAACAATATATGGCTTTCCTACGGCCTTCGGGAGGATTACCTCCCTAATGCCGCTGACTCCCTCGAAAAAAGCCTCGACAGGCTGCTGACAGCCATCTCTGGCCGCCTTCCAGCCTGTGCTGACTCTACCACCACAGCCCTGGAACAAGAATGCGCTAGCCACTTTACAGCGGCGCAGCTCTCTTGCCGCGCTTTCCCAGTGCAGCTCACTCGCAGAAAGCTCCAGGCTGATGGCCGCACCAACCACCTCTGAAGTCTGGCACAGGCGCACCATCTAAGGGTCAGCAGCTGCCACAGGTAGGAGTTAAAACATAAGAAAGAGAATACAGAGGCATGAAAGGGGAAGTTGGGGGGGGAGTCTGACGCCACAAGGAAAGCGGAACACGAGTCCTCCCGGCAAGCTCGTGGCCGGTTAGCTAGCTGCCGCCATGTTTCCCATAAGGACATTTTTAATGTTAAACATTTACATGTCCTACTTTAACATATCATGCATCTTGCCTTATGGGCATTAAAGTCCTACTTAGGGCTGAATTTTTAATATTCAAAAGGAAGCTTGAGGCCTGTCAAAAGGGATTATTTTGACAGGACAAACTTACTGTTTAAACCTGCGCAGCCAAGTTACTGGAGGCAGGCCTGAATTCATGTTTTGCATTGTCACTTTAATGGTGGCACAATGAATGCTGCAGTCTGCTAGCTGCATTTAACTTACAAGCCCTTGATGTATGGGGTACCATATACTAGGGAATTATAGGTAAGTTAAATGTGGCAATCAGGGATTTAGCAAATTCAACATGTTTTAGGTGGCGGAGCACATAGACTGAGCACTGGACAGCAGTGTCCCAGTGCACAGAGTTACACAATCAGCAACAAAAGCCGGCAAAAAATGGGGATGACTGCAAAAAAGAGGCATTTTACTACATAGAGCATGTGTTACCTTCATGGCAAACAAATCTATACCTGCCTGTTGTGCATTGTGAGAAACACATTTCGAAGGAGAATGTAAGTCACATTCACAGTAAAAGTCAGATTTAATGTTCAACGATACCAATATAATATGCACGTCTACACAATCATCATTAACTAAAGATAATATATTGTGGATGTCAATTGTATCAGAAATTGATAGGTCAGAGAGAACACCTTGAATAGGTTTGAAAATGTGTTTTTTATGCAACATAGAAAAGTAACTTTTCAGATTTAAATATCTAATAAATGTAAACAAATCCACAAGTACATTGAAAAATTCACAAGAAGAAGTAGAACAAAATCCTAAACCCCTACTTAGGAAATCAGTTTCAATTGGAAACAATAACTTGTTAGATAATTTTTCAATTTTCAACATCATTTTCTGAGGTGTTTTATATTTCAATGATGTTTTTATAATCGTTAGCGACTGCAAACAAATTTACAGTTGTCACTTTCTTAATTGACTATGGGTTTGTACCCCCAATCTTTTTTATTTATTTTTATTGGGTTTCCATATAGCATACAGATTTAAACAGTGTGTATTTCACAATACCAAAGTAACGACATGAAGAAATCAGAAAAGTAACCCCCGTGATGGATCATATCAGTGTTGCATTTGTCCATAGATGCATTCAAATATTCTGTTCAGCATGTTAAAGTACATTTCATACACTACCAGAATTATCCTTCTGCGGATTCAGAAATTGTTTCTTGTTCTTTAGTCCGTAGATATTGCACAAGTGGTTCCCAAATGTCTTTTGGACTAGACGTTGTTGGAAACTCCTCAGCAGATAGTTCAAGATTCTCCCTGCAGTACACAAGGTCCTTAATCCAATGATTTGGTTATGGAGCAACTGAACCCTCCCTTGTCACCACCACTCTTCTTTTCGCCAATAAGAAAGCTACTCTTATAAATTTACCAATGGCACCTTTTAGTTGTGGCGTAAAACACAGTAGACATGTCTGAGGAGTGCATGATAGAGTGATATTGGTCATGATCTTGAGTCTGTTAAGCACCTCTGTCCAGACCTCAGCCAACCAGCCACATTCCCAGACCAAGTGCCAGAAGTCTGCACCGGATACTCCACATCTTTTACATGCGTCACTGTCACGGAGGCCATATTTAAACACTTTAGCTGGCATATGGTATATTTGGTAAAGGTATTTGAAATGAATTATACGTAAATTGCCATTTGATGTAAACTCACTGGTGAGTTTACAGCAATATTCCCATTCTTTTTGTGTTAGCTGAGGGTGTAGCCTAGCGTTCCATCTGTCCAGGCTTTTGTGGTCCGTGATCGCCTTCTCCTTCCTGGCTGCCCTGTTTAATTTAG
Source organism: Triturus cristatus (assembly GCF_964204655.1). Taxonomy (NCBI): domain Eukaryota; kingdom Metazoa; phylum Chordata; class Amphibia; order Caudata; family Salamandridae; genus Triturus; species Triturus cristatus. Next base: position 1,183,629,271 of record NC_140592.1, on the reverse strand, counting down.
TTATTAGCTTTCGTCGCGTGGGGCTAACCAAGAGCAGTTGGAGAGTTTGCAGTGTCTGCGGCTCATCCGGAAAGGTGTGGTAGTGTGCTTGTATTGCCTTCTTGAGCCTATGGAATATAAATAGGAAGAGCGGTGATCTGTTTTGAACATACCCCATCTCCTCTTCCATGAGGAAACTAACATTAGGAAATAGGTCCTGCATACTGTTTATTCCTGCCAGTGCCATAGTGTGCATAGCGTCTGCTTCTTGAGTTACTGATAGTGCTGCATGATGTGCTAGTGGGAGCGAAGGGGCATACAATGGGAGTTTTGCGGCTAGTCGGCCTATATCGTGCCAGGCCGCAATTGTGGTGTCTATGGTGTTGATTTCTTGTTTAGGGGTGCCTCTGCGGGTGTGCAATAGCATACATTTTAGTGGAACCTGGTGAGCATCCCCGTCTTTCACCCCAACGTGCGGTATAAATTTGTGGTGACTGCGTCAGTAATACGCATACTGCGCGTGCGCACAGAGATAGTATAAATGCATGTCCGGCACGCTAAACCCACCCTTGCTGTAATCCAATGTCAGGATGTCCCAGCTTATGTGAGCTTGTTCCCCAACCCAGAGCAGCAAAGAGTGCATGTTTTTGAAAAAATGTTGCGTCAACTTTATTGGTATATTACTGAACAAGTACAGAAAGCAAGCAAGATAACCTTCTTGATGAGGGCTATGCGGTCTGCCAGTGACAGAGGCATCGCTGATCTGCGGTCAACTTGCTGCTCAAGCTTGGCGCATTCAAAGCTATAATTCTCCCGTATTACTATGTCTAGATCACGATGAATCCACACCCCTAAGTATTTAACAGCGTCAGAGGACCATAAAATAGGGGAAGTCCAGAGCATGGGCCGCTGTGTTCTTGGTCAGTGGGACCACCAGTGGATTATTCCAATTTATGCTGATCCTTGAAAAAAAAACAAATCTAATATATTCTAGCAATATGGGCGCCATATATGCCTGCGGTTCTCTAACAAAGAGCAGCATTTCATCCGCATATAGTGATATGCTCACAGGTCTGTGTGTGAATCGTAAAGCCGCCTCCCTGTGTCGTTGCCTATTAATGCATGCTAATGGCTCCAACATTAAAGAGAAGAGGAGAGGCTTGACGTTAACCCTCCCACTCAGATACGTGCCGTGGGGTTTGTGTATAATAAACTCGCCCATCTGCTGTAGCCCACGGGAATTCCTATGCGTTGTGATATGCGAACATGTATCCCCATTCTATAGAATTGAATGCTTTAGCAGAATCTAATATAACTGCCACCGCTTTCAGGTCAGGGTTAAGTCTATGAAATATTGCAAAAATTGTTCGTAAATTGTGTGATGTGGATCTATCTGGTATGAATCCAGATTGGTCCGGTAGGACCTGGTTCGGCATTAGTGGTGAAGTCTGGTGGCTAAACTTTTTGCCAACATTTTTGCGCCTATGTTAATAAGTGACAAGGGGCAATACGACTCACAACACAAGGGTTCCTTATCTTTTTTTAATAGTTATATTTAGCGCTTCCCTGAGGATTGGCTGCAGGGTTCCCGTTTCATAGGCTTCCGCATACATTTCTAGCATGTACGGAATAAATGTATCCACAAATGCCTTGTAGAATTCACTTGTGAGGCCGTCCGGCCCTGGTGCTTTCCTGTTTGGCAGTGTGCGGACAGCCTCCTGGATATCAGCAGCTTCAATTGGCTGACACAAATATTCTCGCTGACCAGAGGATAGCCAAGCCAAGGAGCCCCCAATCTTTTTGCCCTTTCTAGATTGTCTCCTGCCTCACCTTGTTTTGGGTCTGGTCTCTTGGATCCTATTCAAACTCTGCCAATCCCCTCTTAAAAAGAAGTAGCATATGTTTAGCGCGCTAAAGAGCATTGTTGTAAGATCAGTCAGATGTTGGTTCTTAATATTTATGTGATCATTACAAGGCACTCCGCTGATTTTGAATAATAACTTTTCTGTGCAAAATAAAATTTGACACAAATTACTGATTACAACACGTGTGAACAGTGCATTAAATGGGCTGGTACTTCTAGGTACGGAGTCCCTGTACAGACGGTCATGCAATCGGATATTTGGTAGTGAGAAATTCCACAACTTTGGAGGTGCTGCAGGAAAGTTGTAGGGGAAACTTTTGACAGACAAATTCTGCAAATGTCAAGGCACTGCATCCTTTGTCCGATATCATCTGGAACATTGGCGGGCTCTAGCTGCTCTGCCAAATAAGTAATTGTGGGCAAGCCAAACCTGAACACCTCAAATCACCCTAGTTCTAGAGTGATTCGAAAGTCCTTTGAACTTTCAAACTTTTCGTGGTTCAAGTATGGGTTAATTTGACTGCTACATCATCGTTTCCCAAATGTGTATATAAACCGAAAACGTTTTTTTTTTGTGAACTGCACTCTTTGGAAGGCGAATTTAGATCAGGAACTTCTACAAATCACCTTGATGTTAGTATATTTATTCTGATCAAACTTTAAGGGACTCAGGCATACTCCCCAATGAATCCCTTGTATAAGAATATGAGACTGCAGAAACAAAACAAAAAATACATGTATTGTCAAATCCAAAAGGTCTGACCTTGGCAAGCTTGTGCAGTTGTTTTTTTTCTTTAGATTACAATTAGATACCTATAAAAAAGGCAAATCATGCTGTCACCTAAACGTTCTGCTGTATGTTTGTAATAAACGTGAAATTTGAAAAACAGTCACTGATGTAGTTGTTTTAGTAGAGATGTGTTTTAAATAACAAGCCTTTTCGTGGTGTCGTGCATTTTAGTATTTGTGAAGGAGACATGAATAAAGACTTAGGCAGGCACTCGAACCAAATAAAGCTATGATGTTACTGTGTCACCAAAACACTGTATAAAAGTGACTTTTAACAAGAGATGGAAAATAACCGAAATGGGAGACACCAGAAGTGGAGGCAAAGTAAATATCGTTTATTTAAAGGTAATAGGAAAATAAGTGCATTTTGAACCAACTTTGTCACTGAAAAGAAAGGAACTTCTTTGGGTGTATTTGAACAATATCCGCAGCCTATGTGTAGTCACTTCAAGTGAAGATAGTCAATGGGTAAACTGGGCTGACCAATTCCCCATTCTGTGGAGGGTGGAAGCAAATTGTGATTGAATATTTGAAGGACCAATGGATGAAACCTGCTGACCAAAAGCCCTCTGTGTATGTAAGTTTGTTAGGGGGTAGATATAGTCTGTCCAAATGGCTGCTGCCATCTCCAAGGCTATCCCTAAAAATATTTTCCCCAGGAAGTGAATTAAAAGTCAAATTCAAGGCAGATGCCAGTTTAAACAGAACAAGAATAAGACATTATATTTTCGCGCGACAGCCAACAATTGTGCAGCAGAGCAAACATCATCTCTAAACCTCGGAAGAGAAGCCGAAAGCCATCCATTTTAGAAAGGGTTCTCACCGCCACGCCTAGAGTTTTCCAGAGCTTTAATGGAAGGATGTTCTTTTGACATTTTAATGACAAGTGATGATAATGAAGAAATTCATTATTGGCCCAGAAGTGAAGATGCTGCTGTGATTGGTTTTAATGTGAGGGAGTGACGGCATATGGTCCATTGTAACATGCTTAATTTGAGCTGGAGGGTTCCAGTGCTCGGCACCAGCACTTAATTGCCAACACCCCCCTCAGGACAATCTGCCACATGATCGCGCTGCTTATCTAATTTTGAGATGAGCAGAACAACGGTTGTTTGTGAATACAATGTACATTAAAAATTACCAATACCTGCCTCCCCAGCCATTCCTTTAGCTTTGGGGACCTGGAATAATCTGAGCTGCCGCACTTGCAGGCGAGAGAGATGGTTAGTAGTTGTTTTGGCATTGATGAGAAGGGCGATGGGTGGTGCACGCTGCAGTGGCCTCCTGGTCAGGGACCTGGCACTTATTGATTTACAAATTAAGCACTGGACACAGTACAACAGGCAATGTATGTTAGCCTGTGATGACAGCCTTAGACAGAACTTGGTGTCGCCCATATGAATATATACTGCACTCCCCATTCTTTGCAACTCCTCTGTCCAACATGGTATGAGTGCCACTCTGAGAAGCTCCTGCCTCCTAACCACTGATGCTCACCTCTCTGGGTATCAAGGCAGCATTGATTAGATGAAGTCAGCGTACACTTTGATGCGTGACCTTCAGGTCGATAGCATCCCTACAAAAGATGCCTTAGTGCGTAAGACATGGGGGCCTCATGCACAAACACCTGCCCTAGGAGGAGGTAAGTCATTGTTCATAGCGCAGGAGTGTTCCACGGTGGAAGAACCTTGCACACTTCCAGCTCTGCATCCTTAAAGCTGAAGCTGAACTCATGCAACAATCAAACACTTGATGATGCAAATGGGAGCAAACAAGGATGGTCCTTTCTGGCATGTGGCGAAGTAGGGCCCTGAAGGCAATGACAAAACTTTGAAGGAGGGCTGAGCTCATCGACACTGAATAGTAAAATCCAGTCAGTATAGCCTATCAGTGACAGTGACCCTTTTAACTTACGTAATACAGTGCGAGACCTGTTCACTGCATCATCCACCGAGAGTCACTGGAAACACATTGGTGCTGTGAAAATGATTAAAATCAAACAGGATGTACGTCAGCAATGCAAATAGGTAGCAATGGAAGATGAGCTGGAATGGGTTTTGGAATGCATCAGACCTGTGAGAGCATCTTTTTCAAACTAGTCACTGTTAGAACCGGCGGTCTCTAGTTGGCAGAGGTATACACTTCTGACAAATAGGGACCAACCAACTCTAGTCAGGGAAAGGGGATTACACACTCAGATAACCCCTGCTACCCCCTTGGTAGCTTGGCAGAGCAGACAGGCTTATCTCAGAGGCAGTGTGTTAAGCATTTATGACCACATGCAGTAATAAAGTGAATACACTACAGATGGACACGACACAGAAGTTATTATAAAAATAGTATTTTTATATAAGGCTTAGCACAAGACCAAATAACGACAAAAATATACCACAGTCTTAATAAATACTCTTTGGAAGGAAAAATAATAGTTCAAGTAAGGTTTCTTCTTGGTAAATAGTTCTTTAGCAAAGTATTCTTCTGAGCACAGTTCTTTGGCAACAGTGTAACCCCCACAGGAGTCACACGACGTCGAGTCTACAAGATTCCCAAGGTTCGGCGTCGACCGCGAGGAGCGCTACGTCGAGCCTGGAGTCGCAACAGACCCCACAAGTACAGTACCTTGCGAAACGAAGAAAACGACGATCCTCGGCGTCGAGGTCGGCGTCGATCGTGCCTCGGAGTCAGGTCAATCCGCAGCGGCGTCGAGGGATGTCGGGCCGGAGCAGCGCTCACGGCGTCGAGAAGGGCGTCGAGTCGATGCGATCAGCAGCGGCGTCGGGACGGGGTCGCTTGGAGGTAGAGCCGATACTCACTCCTCACTGGCGTCGATACCGGCGTCGAGACGGGGTCACTTGGAGCCGGGGCCGATACCCACTGCTCACTGGCGTTGCTGCTGGCGTCGATCGGGCCCGGTGGCGTCGAGACTGCAGATTTCCCCTTGTGTACTGGAAACAACACTTTCCAGCAATTCAGCAATTCAGTAGATGGTGAAGTCCTTTGGCCCTGTGACTTCAACAGGAGACTGGCACTCTTCCAGTCCTTGGAGATTTCCTAGCAAGTGTTCAGAGAGTACACACCAAGTTCCTCTCTCCTTGTTCCTTGGCAAAAATAAAGAAGCAGCTTTCAGGTTCCTCCACAGCAAAACAGCACTCTGGCAGAAAGGGGAGGCAAGTCCTTAGATCAGCAGGCTTCTTGTCCTTGGTACAGGTTTCCTTGTCAGAAGTGATCTGAGTTCTTGGTTCAGGGGTCCTTCTCTTATACCCCTTTTTCCCTTTGTTCCCTTTGTCCAAGCAGGGCGATTCCCACCATCTCAGGTTTGTTGTGGGTGTTGCCAGGCAGAGGCACCTGGCCTATTCACTGGGCAGGGCAGAGTCCTCAGCCGCCCAGCAGGAGGCGGAGCCAGTATTGTCACTGGTAGGAGCAGGGCTATCAGTCGCCCAGCAGGAGGCGGGGCCAGTATTGTGTCAGGCAGGGCAGGCTACTCTTCCCTCACTCTACGTGTAAACGCCCCATTCACCCCACACTGACTCACTCAGACCTCTGGAGCCACTCAGCCCCTGACACACACACCAAACCAGCAGAGACCGGTAGATAGTTGGACAAGAAAATAGCCACTTTCTAAAAGTGCTATTTTTAAACATAGAATTTAAAAACCATCCATCCTAAAGGGTGTGTTATTAAATTCTGAGTTCAGGGATACTAAACTCGACTTGCTACCATGCTCCCTGAGTCAGATAGATTATAATGGAGTTAATAATCAGTCTGCCCAGTCTGGCCTATTGGAGGCAGGTAGCCCTTCAATAGTGAAAAACGAAAATGGCTGTAATTCACTATTAGGTCATGCCACACACATCAGGGCATGACCTACCTTTTACCAACAATGCACCCTGCCCTAGGGCCTACCATAGAGGTGTCCGAAATGTGGCAAAGTGAAGGTTTAGAGACTGGTAAGTAGGTTTCCTTACCAAGTCGACATGGCAGTCAGGGACTGCACGCAGGCGCTGCGGTGGCAGGCCTGAGACACATTTTGCACGCTGCTTCTGTGGGTGGCACAACCAGTGCTGCAAGCCCACCAGCAGCAGTTAACTTACACGCCCTTGGCACGCGCAGTGCACTAGACTAGGGTCTGAACAGTAAGTCAACCAAGCCAATCATGGTAACACCAATCAACGTAACAATTTAGCATAGGGAGCACTTGCACTGTGGCACTGATCAGCAGTGGCACAGTGCCCAAAGCAATAATCCAGCAAAAACATCGTAAACAGAGGAGGCAAACAGAAAAAAATGGAGGAGAGACTCATGCCAATGATGCCAGGTCTAACACGTGTCCCCTCCAGCTGAAATGTGGGGAGAACTACCCTTCACCCAGGGAGTCCTCATCACTAAGGCGGAAAAATCTGGACAGACCATCAGCATTGGCGTGATCTGTACCAGGGCGGTGTTCCACCGTAAAGTCCATCCCCTGTAGGGAAATGGACCACCTCAACAGCTTTGGGTTCTCACCCCTCATCTGCATTAACCATCTGAGGGGCCTGTGGTCCGTCTGAACCCGGAAGTGAGACCCAAACAAGTAGGGTCTTAGCTTCTTCAGCGCCCAGACCACAGCAAATGCCTCACGCTCTATCGCACTCCACCTTTGTTCCCTGGGAAGTAACCTCCGGCTGATGAAGGCTACAGGTAAGTCTCGGCCCTCCTCATTCATCTGTGCTAGAACAGCCCCCACACCATGCTCTGAAGCGTCTGTCTGGACAATGAATTCTTTTGAAAAGTCGGGTGCCTGGAGGACCGGTGCTGTACACATTGCAGTTTTCAGGGTGTCAAAGGCTTTCTGACAGGCGTCAGTCCAGATCACAAGTCTCGGCTGCTTCCGGGAAGTCAGCGAGGTCAAGGGGTGCACGATGTTGCCATACCCCTTGACAAACCTCCTGTAGTAACCCGTGAGACCCAAGAAGGCTCTCACCTGAGTCTGGGTTTTGGGCGGTTCCCAAGCCAGGATGGTATCTATCTTGGGTTGCAGGGGGGCCACCTTGCCGCTCCCTACTTGGTGCCCCAAGTACACCACTGAACCCTGCCCAATCTGGCACTTACTAGCCTTGATTGTGAGGCCTGCTCTGCGCAGGGCCAACAACACTTCCTGGAGGTGGCGCAAGTGTTCCTCCCAGCTGGCGCTGAACACTGCTATATCGTCCAGGTAGGCGGCGCTGAAATCTTCCAGCCCGGCCAATACCTGGTTAACCAACCTCTGGAATGTGGCAGGGGCATTCTTCATCCCAAAGGGCATCACACGGAACTGGTAGTGCCCATCTGGTGTGGAGAATGCAGACCTCTCTTTTGCCCCATCAGTCAAGGCGATCTGCCAGTACCCAGACGTTAGATCAAACGTACTAAGGTACCGGGCAGCCCCCAACCGATCGATGAGCTCATCAGCTCTGGGGATGGGGTGCGCGTCAGTCTTGGTGACCGAATTGAGTCCTCGGTAATCCACACAGAACCGAAGTTCTGGTGAAGCACCAGGCGCTGCAGCCTTTGGGACCAAGACCACTGGGCTGGCCCAAGGACTGCTAGAGGACTCAACCACCCCTAAGGCAAACATCTTGGAGACCTCCTCCTTGATGTATGCTCTGACCTTGTCAGTCACCCTGTAGGCCTTGTGCCTCACAGGAGTGCTGTCCCCAGTGTCCACATCATGGACACACCACTGAGTGACACCAGGGATCAAGGAGAACAGATCAGGGAATTGTACCAACAGATGGCGATAATCTTGCTGCTGCTCAGGGGTCAGTGTGTCAGAGAGGACAACACCATCCACTGACCCATCTTTTTCTTTTGCACACAGGAGGTCAGGAAGAGGCTCACTCTCCTCCTCCATCCCAGCATCTGTGGCAAGGAGCATGCCCACTTCGGACCTTTCTAAGTGGGGCTTTAACCGGTTGACATGCAGGACCCTTAAGGGGTTCCTGGGAGATTTCAAGTCCACCAAGTAGGTGACATCGCTCTTCTTCTCCACAACCTCAAACGGTCCAGTCCACCTGTCCTTGAGCGCACAAGGTTCCACAGGGGCCATGACCCAAACTTTCTGACCAGGTTGAAGCTCAACCAGAGTGGCATTCTGATCGTACCACCGCTTCATCTCTTCCTGGCTGGCCTCCAGATTTGCCTGAGCAAGATCTCTGAAGCGCCGAGTCTGGTTCCTAAAGGCCAGCATGTAACTATATACATCCTGGGGAGGTTTCCTGGGAGATTGCTCCCAGCCTTCTTTGACCAGACTCAAAGGTCCTCTTACCGGGTGACCATACAAAAGCTCAAAGGGGCTGAACCCTAGAGACTTCTGTGGCACCTCACGGTAAGCAAACAGCAGGCATGGCAAGAGGACGTCCCATTTACGCCTCATTGGTTCTTCAAGACCCATGATCATGCCTTTTAGGGTCCGGTTGAATCTCTCAACCAGCCCATTACCTTGAGGGTGGTAAGGAGTGGTAAACTTGTAGGTTACCCCACACTCCTTCCACAGAGACTTCATATAATTCGAAATGAAGTTGGTGCCCCGGTCTGACACCACCTCTCTGGGGAACCCCATGCGGGAGAAAACACCCATCAGTGCCCGTCCCACCACGGGGGCCGTCACTGTTCGGAGAGGGATGGCTTCCGGGTACCGGGTGGCATGGTCCACCAAGACCAGGATAAACCTGTTGCCCATGGCTGTCTTGGGGTCCAGTGGCCCCACAATGTCAATTCCCACTCGCTCAAAGGGGGTACTGACGACGGGAAAAGGTTGGAGGGGAGCCTTCTGCTTCCGCCCACTTTTCCCACTTGCCTGGCAAGTTTGACAGGTCCTACAATGGATATCTGAATCCCTTCTCATCTGAGGCCAATAAAAATGGGTGACAAGCCTGTCATAGGTCTTGTCCTGCCCCAGATGTCCAGCTAACGGAACGTCATGAGCCAACCCCAGTAGGAAGGCTCTGAAGCGCTGGGGTACCACCAGCACACGGGCTGACCCAGGCTCAGCAGCCTTAGGCTCGCTATACAGGAGGCCGTTCTCCCAGTAGACCCAATGTGATCCTGACTGATCACCTGTCGTTTGGGCTGAGGCCTGCTGCCTCATACCCACAAGAGAAGGGCACACTTTCTGTTCAGCACAAAATTCCTCCCTGGAGGGACCACCATCCTGCTGCCAATGGGTCAGCTCGGGCAGGTCTCCCAGTTCGGCCACTTGTTCTCCTGTCGGTTCCAGGGCATCCCCCTCAGAGTCTGCTCCCTCCTGGACCGCGGGAACGATGGGGGACGGTTTCCCGCGCCCCCTGCCTCTTCTCTTCGCGGTTGGGACCTGGGCCATACTTTCAGGCTCCGGGCCCCCATCAACACCCTTACTGACTGACATGGACCGGGTGGTCGCACACACCCACTCAGGCAGACCCAACATTTCCAGATGCGCTTTTCTCTCCACCTTAGCCCAAGGGGAGTCCTCCAAATCATTGCCCAAGAGACAATCAACAGGCATGGCGGGCCTCACAGCAACCTGAAGAGTACCTGAGACCCCCCCCCACTCAAAAGGAACTTGAGCTACCTCACACTTACTCTGTGAGTTGTCAGCAGCTACAACGGGGTAGAATGCATGAGGGACCACCTGCTCTCTGGACACCAAGTGACACTTGACAGCTGTCACACTCGCTCCGGTGTCTCTGAGAGCTTCCACCCTATGGCCATTAATGGTCACCCACTGCCTATATTTCTTAGTGTTACTAGGCAGAGGGGTTGGAGGGACCATTTCCACGTCTCCTAAAGAGACCAGGGACATTTCTGCGGGACCCCACCCACCGGGGGCACCCATCTCCTCCCCTCCCAGGGCTACACTCGCTACCTGACGAGGGGGTGCACGCGGCGGCGCATTCGAATCCTTCATGGGACACTGGGGATCATAATAACGGTGTCCCACCTGCTTACAGGCATAGCAGGTCATGGGGCCCCTGTGAACAGGTTTACCTGTCGGGGCCTCTGGCTTCTTTACAGGGGGAGGCTGGGAACCCTTCCCTTGGTTCCCTTGGGGACTACTTTGGGGCCCTTTCTGAAACTCCCTCTGTTTACCCCTGTCCCCCCCACTCTTCTGCTGGGGACCCTGCCCACCTTTGGCTGAGTCTCCCACTGGACCCTTGTGGACCCTGGTACTGACCCAGCGGTCCGCCTCCTCAGCAAGTTTTCTAGGGTTAGATAGCTTGCTGTCAACAAGGTGCTGGCGTAGCTCTGGAAAACAGTTATTAGACAAGTGCTCCCAAGCAAACAAATCATAAAGAGCATCATAACTATCAACCTTGCTACCCTTTATCCAACCATCCATGGTTCTGCAGAAAAAAGACACATATTCAACCCACGTAGTACCAGGCAACTTCTTACATTCTCTAAAGGTTTGTCTGTACTTTTCTGGAGTTAAGCCATATCTCAGCATTAAAGCATCTTTCATATGAGTATAAGACATCCTATCCTCAGCAGGAAGGCTCAACAAGGTATCTCTCCCCTCGTTTGTAAAGCGGCTCCACAACCCCGTTCCCCAATCCTTCTCAGGGACCCGGTGGGCCAACAATGCTAACTCATACGCTTTAAACCATTGGCTAATATCTTCATTCTTACTGTAATCTTTGATCACATCCTTAGGAAAATAAAACCTACTTTCTGCAGGCACGGATGGAGTGCTGCCACCAGAGGGATTCAACTCTAAACTCTTAGTTTTAAGCTCCATCTCCCTCACCATCTTCTCACGTTCAAACGCTAATTTCTCTCTTTCAAAATCTAATCTTTTGCTCTCCATTTCAGCTTCTCTCTTGCTTCTCGCATTCTCTAATTCCAACTGCCCTCCTAATTTAAGTTTTGCCATTTCTAACTTGTACCCCCTCTCCTTCTCCCTGTCTTCTAATTCTTCGGGGGAAAGGCTCCTAGAGGACGCACTACTGCCTGGAGATGACACTGGCCCACCTGTGGGCTCTTCCTCTTCTTCTTCCTCTTCCGGTACCACCACCGGATCAGAGGGATTTCTGGCCTCTAACCAGGCCTTCAGCGCTTTGAGGAAGCCCTCTTTCTTTGAGACACCTGTGGTAGGAACTTTAAACTGCTTGCAAAATCCTTTTAGATCTTTTAGCGTGTAGGAATCTATCTTCTCCTTATCAAATTCCCCCACAACATTCTCCACAGGTGTAGCAGCTCCGGCATTCTCCATGGTCAAAACTGGCAGTGTTTAAGAAAATAAGCTCCAGGAAAGCGGAGAACAAAAATAGGATATCCTACCAAAACAGATTGTGGCTGCGTTATGGTCTGCTTTCACTATGTAGCGTACACTAATCACTGCACATGAGTCATAAATGCAAAGTTCAAATCCCACCGCTGACCACCAATGTTAGAACCGGCGGTCTCTAGTTGGCAGAGGTATACACTTCTGACAAATAGGGACCAACCAACTCTAGTCAGGGAAAGGGGATTACACACTCAGATAACCCCTGCTACCCCCTTGGTAGCTTGGCAGAGCAGACAGGCTTATCTCAGAGGCAGTGTGTTAAGCATTTATGACCACATGCAGTAATAAAGTGAATACACTACAGATGGACACGACACAGAAGTTATTATAAAAATAGTATTTTTATATAAGGCTTAGCACAAGACCAAATAACGACAAAAATATACCACAGTCTTAATAAATACTCTTTGGAAGGAAAAATAATAGTTCAAGTAAGGTTTCTTCTTGGTAAATAGTTCTTTAGCAAAGTATTCTTCTGAGCACAGTTCTTTGGCAACAGTGTAACCCCCACAGGAGTCACACGACGTCGAGTCTACAAGATTCCCAAGGTTCGGCGTCGACCGCGAGGAGCGCTACGTCGAGCCTGGAGTCGCAACAGACCCCACAAGTACAGTACCTTGCGAAACGAAGAAAACGACGATCCTCGGCGTCGAGGTCGGCGTCGATCGTGCCTCGGAGTCAGGTCAATCCGCAGCGGCGTCGAGGGATGTCGGGCCGGAGCAGCGCTCACGGCGTCGAGAAGGGCGTCGAGTCGATGCGATCAGCAGCGGCGTCGGGACGGGGTCGCTTGGAGGTAGAGCCGATACTCACTCCTCACTGGCGTCGATACCGGCGTCGAGACGGGGTCACTTGGAGCCGGGGCCGATACCCACTGCTCACTGGCGTTGCTGCTGGCGTCGATCGGGCCCGGTGGCGTCGAGACTGCAGATTTCCCCTTGTGTACTGGAAACAACACTTTCCAGCAATTCAGCAATTCAGTAGATGGTGAAGTCCTTTGGCCCTGTGACTTCAACAGGAGACTGGCACTCTTCCAGTCCTTGGAGATTTCCTAGCAAGTGTTCAGAGAGTACACACCAAGTTCCTCTCTCCTTGTTCCTTGGCAAAAATAAAGAAGCAGCTTTCAGGTTCCTCCACAGCAAAACAGCACTCTGGCAGAAAGGGGAGGCAAGTCCTTAGATCAGCAGGCTTCTTGTCCTTGGTACAGGTTTCCTTGTCAGAAGTGATCTGAGTTCTTGGTTCAGGGGTCCTTCTCTTATACCCCTTTTTCCCTTTGTTCCCTTTGTCCAAGCAGGGCGATTCCCACCATCTCAGGTTTGTTGTGGGTGTTGCCAGGCAGAGGCACCTGGCCTATTCACTGGGCAGGGCAGAGTCCTCAGCCGCCCAGCAGGAGGCGGAGCCAGTATTGTCACTGGTAGGAGCAGGGCTATCAGTCGCCCAGCAGGAGGCGGGGCCAGTATTGTGTCAGGCAGGGCAGGCTACTCTTCCCTCACTCTACGTGTAAACGCCCCATTCACCCCACACTGACTCACTCAGACCTCTGGAGCCACTCAGCCCCTGACACACACACCAAACCAGCAGAGACCGGTAGATAGTTGGACAAGAAAATAGCCACTTTCTAAAAGTGCTATTTTTAAACATAGAATTTAAAAACCATCCATCCTAAAGGGTGTGTTATTAAATTCTGAGTTCAGGGATACTAAACTCGACTTGCTACCATGCTCCCTGAGTCAGATAGATTATAATGGAGTTAATAATCAGTCTGCCCAGTCTGGCCTATTGGAGGCAGGTAGCCCTTCAATAGTGAAAAACGAAAATGGCTGTAATTCACTATTAGGTCATGCCACACACATCAGGGCATGACCTACCTTTTACCAACAATGCACCCTGCCCTAGGGCCTACCATAGAGGTGTCCGAAATGTGGCAAAGTGAAGGTTTAGAGACTGGTAAGTAGGTTTCCTTACCAAGTCGACATGGCAGTCAGGGACTGCACGCAGGCGCTGCGGTGGCAGGCCTGAGACACATTTTGCACGCTGCTTCTGTGGGTGGCACAACCAGTGCTGCAAGCCCACCAGCAGCAGTTAACTTACACGCCCTTGGCACGCGCAGTGCACTAGACTAGGGTCTGAACAGTAAGTCAACCAAGCCAATCATGGTAACACCAATCAACGTAACAATTTAGCATAGGGAGCACTTGCACTGTGGCACTGATCAGCAGTGGCACAGTGCCCAAAGCAATAATCCAGCAAAAACATCGTAAACAGAGGAGGCAAACAGAAAAAAATGGAGGAGAGACTCATGCCAATGATGCCAGGTCTAACAGTCACCCACCGCATTTTCTTAAATATCTCGAAATAGAGTGGCACGTGTGTGGTGTGGGTGCGTGTTGGAGAATGGTTGCTTAATTTGTGTGGTGTGTTGTTTGACGATGTGGTGTGTGTACATGTTTTTAGAGTGCGTGGGTTTGCAGTTTAGCGTCTGTTTATGTTTTTTGTATTGTTATGTCTTCTGTAAGGAGCAGTGGCGGCTGGTGACATTTGAAAGTGGTGAGGCGTTAAAGTATTGGCAAACATGCACCGCAGCGAGCGAGCGTAGCGAGCGAGCCCGAACAACCTAAGGGGGGTTCGGGGGGATTACCCCCCCCCCCGAGAAAATTTTGAAAAACGAGTGGACAAATGGTGCATTTTCAAGCAAATTTGAGAAAGCAGGAAGGTTAATAAAGCAATTGTGAAAGTGCAGTCATTACATTAATAAAGAGATGTCAAATAACATAGGTAGCTGCTTATTCAAGCTTTCTTTCACCCCATAGTCCAGCAGGGTCTTGATACAAGACAGATAAGAGAAAAAGCAGTGTGGTCCTCGACCAGGAAGACACTCATATTTCGGTGGTAAGAAGTAAAAAGATTTGTCAAATTGAAAACCTGAACTGCAATACGCAATCCAACAATTATTTTCAAGTACATCTCATCTATGTTCAACAAGCCATGTTTTACCCATGATTGGAATTGTGAATCACCAAAAATACTGAGCCACTGCAATCAAAATCAACCAAAACTGTGGCTCAATATGTAGGCAGAAACAGTATAAAACAGAAACACAGTCTAAATAACTATGAAAGTGACACACAAATATTGACCATGCAACCCAAACTCAGAAATTCCAGATCCAATTCACTGCCAAAGCAGGCCTCCCATGTGTCATTTCATGTGTGTTAAGTGCAGTCTACAATGCATGACTTGCCAAAGCAAATTAACATTCTCTCATATTTAAAAATTCCTGTAGCAGACAAAATTTTAAGTTACCCCAAAGCGGGACAAGATTTTACATTCCAACATTCAATGGTCTGTTTCAGTGTCTGATTATAGTAGAGATAACTGTGTACGTATGCGCATACATATATCTGTCTTACTTCCTATGTCCCTCTTTTTCTCTCTCTAGCTCAACATACCCGTTATGCCCCTCTCTCTTTCTGCCACACTCTCTCATTCTGGCTCTGCTTAGCTCCATCTTTCTCTGTTCCTCTCTTTGTAAAAAGTGCAAAATAAAGTGACAAAGGTAAAGCAAAGCCATTGTGATCAGGAAGTCAAGCTTTGGCCCCACACAGAAGGTAATAGAAAGTAGAGTAGCCAGCAACTCACTCCCCCTTGCACAACCGCCATATTAACAAATAAATAAATGTTCCCTGTTTCCTGACATTGGGAAGCGCCATCTGAAAGGCTGCCCGCTTTGACAGCAGCACCTCCGCACATATTAATTCTCCTTATTTATTGGACGTGTGCAGAGCTGCAGCCGGGCTTGTGCGCCCATGGGTGGCGTGGCCAGACGGTGTACTCTTCAGGGTTCAATGGGGACGGGGTTCAATGGCGTCCTATGCCGCTCGTTGCAGAGAGGCCTTCCTGGGAGAGCCAGGCCCAGGGTGCGACAGCCCAGCTTCAGGCACACACACACACAAGCACAGCACTGCGCGCTCACGCACAGCACATTGCACCAAGGGCACTTAAAAGCGACGGAAGAGTCCAGCACAATCACACATGACACTGTGACTGCACCAAGGACAAATAAGCACTTGCAGGATGCGTGGCACGTTGGCATACACTCGTATATCATACTGCACAAACAGGTACGCATAGGTTTAGTGACACAATCGCAGACAGAGGTTATGTTCTGGATAATGCCGCTGCAGCAGTTTCTCACCAAGATTGTGTTTGCCCTTCTTCCTGTACATAAACAAGCATGGCGCGTACTGTACTTTGACAGAGGAATAGGTAATGAAATATGCCATAGTGAAGCCTGCAACATGAGCACTATTGAATTATACAGTCAAACTGAGCTGCAAACAGTGCCCACTCACTTGCCAAATGCTACTGCATGCTGAGCTGAGGCAGACAACCAAAGCGACACGTCAGTGGGATGGCCGAAAAGCTGAGGAAAGAGCTGGAGATAATGGCTTTTCAAAGCTAACACTTGCTTCAAAGCTAAGAAATGTCAAAACGAATAAAGCACGGAATCAACTACTGTAGAAAACAAATTGATTTTGACCTCTTCCCTTTTCCCATCTTTGATGATGCATTGTTTCCCAAACTGAAAGAGATCTGTAAACTTAAATGCAACTTACTGGGAAATGGAAACACACATTACGTCTGTGTTTGACATAAACAGTGTGTTTTCATGAACTACATGCTTCCTTTGGTGTGTCAAGTGGAACGTCCAATCACAAACTTAACAAAAACTAGAATGTATCTTCATGATGCTCTAGTTTCAGGACTCGCAAACTCTCTCCAGTTTTTTTCGTGCTCTCGTCATCGCTTTTATTATCTCCTTCCCTCCTCTTTCCTTCCTACTCCCCAACACCTTCTGCACTTTCTTCTGGAATGATCCAAAACACACAAACGGCTCGAACTGGCCAGCCTCTGAACAGCGCCTAGAAGCCCAGTCACTTGTCAAGACTGCGCCATGCAAAAAAAATGTCAAATATAAACTTTCACTATATTGACAAGACCAAGCCAGGCTATCGTTCATCTAAGCAGGAAAATTCAGACACCAGCGCAAACACAGCATGTGGAATATCCCATGGTGATTTTTATAGTGGTAGTGGCGACTCAGAATGATGGCGTAATGGTATCTACAGACTGCAGTTCATACTAAAAGTATCACACAGATTTCCATAAGAAGCAACTTTATACAGCTACAAAAATGTTAATACCTTCTACTAGAAACTGCGGGAGCCTTTAAACGACTGTGCTAATATCCTCGCCATGTGGCATGTAAATGTTCGAAGGATACCTATGGATATAATAAATGGTTCTAATTTTGGAACAGCCGCAGAAATATGCTATTCACTCGGAATGACATAACTGTCTCAAAATTCCTCTATTCACATTTAAACAAGCATATATTCTGGAGCACACAGATTAACAATTATTACACAGACCTCTCTTTATTTGCTTTACAGAATGTTCGAAATAATCAGCACTGGTCAAGAATCCCAACTCAGGCTATCTTTTCTATTTAATATTTTATGAGTAAGAGTATTCTGTTGTGAGCCAAGCCTTCAGTGGACTAATGCATTGCCTGAGCAGATTTGGGCTTAAACCCGCATGCATGAACACAAATGTGAATCCCTCTGTGGCAACTTTCATCCTCTCCGGGTCGATAAATTAAACTACTGAGTTGGATTGGATTACAGTAAATATCTGGAGTCAATAGCGCCGAGAGGCCCCCGGGGAAAAGTGCGCTTTACAAAAGCGCATTGTATTATCCCACATACCGAACTCCAGAAGTGAAGAGACACCATGACCATAATAAAAAAAAGCAATTGGGCAGGCGCGGCCGGCATGAGAGGGGGAAGGAGGGGGGTACACGCGGGGGGAGGGGAGTACGCACTGGGAGGGGGGGGTTAATTTAATGAATTAAAGAATTTACCAGGCAGGCATCTCCTGATTCTCCTCCGCTCCGGTCCCGACGGTCGCATCACGTCTCTGCAACGTGGTGGAAGTAACTTCTCCCCGCTCTTTTCATTTGCCAATCAGGAGACTGGGGGGCCGGGCGGCTGAACCTTCTTTAATTTCCTGGTATTTAATTGGGCATGGGGCAACTTTGCGTAAAACGCATCACCGCCCGAGCAGGAGCCTATCTCAAACTCCTGCTCTACACAGGGCATGCGCAGCAAACCTAATGGTTTGTGAATGTGAGCGAGGGGCTTTGCTCCTCGCTCACATGCGCAGACCATCTTATTAACTCCTGCTCGTCTCTGCCTGCGTGCGCTGTGCGTGACATGCGCACAGCGCACTTTCACTGGCATTGAAGCGCACAGGCGGCCCGGAAATGTAAACAGACGAATTGTAAGCTGAACCTGTCAATTCGTCTGTTTACATTCCATCCTGTAGTGTTCACTGGCCGATTCTTTTGTGGGCGCTGCCCCGACGCCCCTAATGGACCAGCCGCCACTAAGGAGGCTGCAGTCCTGCACATCTTTGTCCATGGTGTGTGGTCATGCTGTGTGCCGCCTTGTGGGATTATGAAAGCATGCGTTAGCGTGTGGATATACGTGTGCATGTACACGTGTATGTAAATGTGTGTCTATTGTGTATTTTTGTGCCTACGCTGGGGAAAGCACGTGTGTGCACTCTTTTGAATATGTTCCTAGTGTGCTGTGCGTTCACGTGTTTGTAAATGTGTTGATGTTTCTCTGCGCCGGGGCGCGCGTGTGCTTTCTTTTGAGAGTATGTGTCCTTGTATGTATATGTGTGCCTGTGTGTTTTTTTACATGTTTGCGGGTACGTCGGAGCGCACACGTGTGCTTGTTTGAAGCCACAGAGATGAGGAAAGTTTTCTGCAGTCAGCAGGCCCTGGGCGCGCAGATGCGGCCCTTCCACGTGCCTCGGTGGCAGAATAGTAATGAAGCTATCTGGCTGGTCCCAGTGCAAGCCGAGCTTCTGGAGGGTGACAGCTGCAGATGTCCGCCGCAGAAAAACACAACAGAAAGACGCCTGAGTTCAGCCGTGGCAGCTCCCATAAAAAGATGATGGATTGCAGCGGCGCACGTGAGCAGGTTAGAATCTGAAAATGTCAACCCTGATAAATATCTTCGACCGGCCTATGATAATGAGAGTGGAGGAATGCAATTTACAAGTGTGCAAAGTTCACCTTAAAACTGCACTGCAGTGAATAACACGAGCACAAAAAATAGCACCCCCCTCGACCCTTCGGAGCGAACGCTAGGGCATGACAATGACAGCCTTGACAGAAATGTCATCTGACGTCGTGAGACTAGTGAAGCAGGCTGAGGCGCCCTGCATTTCAATTGGCTGACTTTGTGAACATTTGGCATCGGGAAAAGGGTAAAGAGAAGGTTGGCTTGTTTACATCAAACATTGAAACGATGCTATGAATGGAACACGAGTGGGATAATTCTAAAAAACAAATCTAGACAATATTTCTAGCAACACTGAAATATGTGCACTGGTTGCTGTTCGAATACTGGATCCATTTATAATTGTGATGGATAGCGGAGGGACCGAGCCTTGCCTCCGTGGATCTGGAGGCAAGCCTCAGTAGATCAGACAATGGCTACCTGTTTCATATAACATGTATGTGCACATGTATGCAGTGAGGGTAAAGGAGTTTAGTACAGAGCATCACCTTCTAGGGTCAAGAGCCTATCCCCCCCAGCCACAGAAGTGAACCCCAGTAGTTGGAGCTAACCCTCCTCATTCTAAGGGCATTCTCAAATGCTATCAGCCACTTGTCAATGTCATCCCCCTCCTGGTACTTGGGAACTATCCCCTTGGGAAGTCTGGGAACACACCCACCGCCGCTGGACATCTCACCATCTTCTCAACTTCGCTGAAACCATCTGTTTTCTCCTGCCTTGTCCACTTCTTCTGAGCTAGGTGAAGCTTCTCTTTCTGTACAGCTATGTAAGCTAGTTGAGCTTCCAGTTCCCTTTCCCTGTGGGACATCTCTGGATTCTCTGTGGGTGAGCCTCCCCTCCCCATGAGATGAACATCTGGACCTGGTGCTAGAAGCAACGGACAAGTTATCATCCTCATCCTGGAGGTTGTTGAAGGGGTCATCCTCCCCTTTGTTCTCTGGAACAGGCGCTGCCCAGGCCTTAAGGAATCTAATCATCTCTGCCTGTCCAAACTGATTAGCAGCTGGTAGCCCCTTGGCCCTACACTGTACCCTAAGCTCATCTACAGGCTAACCAGATCAAGCTCCATGGTATCTCTAGTTTTGGGTCACAAAATCGTTTGCAAATCAGAGGT
Organism: Triturus cristatus; assembly: GCF_964204655.1. NCBI lineage: Eukaryota > Metazoa > Chordata > Amphibia > Caudata > Salamandridae > Triturus > Triturus cristatus. The sequence continues at coordinate 1,183,609,091 of NC_140592.1, read as the reverse complement.
AGAACAATTTAGAACGACTACAATTTAATTTAAAACAGTTTAGTCCAAATGTATTTTTTTTTCCAAAAATCAATTTTTTGTTTCAAGTCAATTTACTTGATTTTTAAAGATCTTTACTTAGACACTGCATGGTGCTGTCAAACACAAGCACTGGATCCCACCACTGAGCACCAAATGTTGGACGGTGGTTTATTAGTAGGGTTAAGTAGGTACCTACCACTAATAATAAGGCCACAAGCAGAATATAAGGTCCAGTGAAGGTCTCAATAAATCATTCCCTTGCTCAAAGCTTGGTATTTGACTGCGGGAAGCCAAGCTTAACTTGGGAGACAATTTAAAAACATCAATACATTAAATAAGTGAGACACAACACCCAATAAAAATCCAACACCAATTTATAACAATAGGAAAGAATAAACGCTTTCTAGTGCCTAAATGCCAAAAGCAGCATTTTGGGACATATGGTTGCACTTGACAGGTACAAAGTGAAACTTTCAGGCCGACTGCGATTGAGCACTCATCAGATAAAGTGAACAGAAAGGCCTGGTCAAGTTTTTACTTTCTGATTTAGTCACTTATATGGAGCTTTTTCTCTCTGCATCGAGCGAGGCTCCTCGTCAGGCTGGCTATGGGTATGACAAAGGCAGCTTGGTCCAGCGGGAGGCCTTGGTGAACTCCTGAAAGTCTTGTTGATGACGAGATTCACCTGGATGAACCTGGATTTCAGGCCGGGTCACGGTTCAACATCGTCGGGTTGACTCTTGACGACGGGTCGGTCAACTTATGGAGCTTTTTGATAAGAATGCTCTAAAAGATCTCAAACTTCTGAAGATGCCTTCAGAAGGTCCTTTTGGGGTTCCAAAGTATCCACAACACCAATCCAAGGTTCCAGAATCTCAGAATTGTTACTTGAGATGTTGGGACTACAGTTCCTACAGTGCACCTGGCCAAATCCTTTAAAGCCCATCCGAAGGTGGTCAAGGTTGTCTCTTCTTGCTGTAAACGATGCAGGTGGAACTCTTTTAACCTGCTGCTTTCAGGGAGTTCACTTACATTTTCAGAGCAAGGCAAAGTCCTTCTTTTGCTGTAGCTCCAAAGTATGCAGCAGGTGCAGTCATTCAGAGTGCAGTCCTCTTGGTGCAGATCAGGGTTCTACCAGGGCCGTACTTCTTCATCTTGTTTCTTCAGGCAGAGATCTGAGTTGCTGGAGCAGCCATCCCACATTAATCAAGGTCACCCACACTTGAAAGGCAGAACTGGGTTTAAGTACTGGGGCTCTGCCCTACAAAGACAGTACACTACTGGACCCGTGAAGAACTCTGCCAGGAGAAAAGACTACTGTACTACAAGGATTGCCACTCTGCTTGACTGCTACTCTTGAAGAACTGCTTTTCTGTTTTTCTGTGCTGCCCTTTGCCTGCTGATTTTTGCTGTGCTGAGAACAAGGACTGGACCTATCTCACTTGAACCCAGAGTGAACACAGAGTGATTCCAAGGGCTTACTGGCTTGCCCCCTGCTCTAAAATCACAGGGCCATCACATATTTCCAACAACTCTGCAACAGCACCTGGACTCTGCCATCTGTGATTCCTGCCCTGCCAAGTGGTGCAAATCTAGCCCTTGGACCTTGAAAGTGAACTTCTGCTGTGGTTGTGCAGAACCATCACATCGATGCAGTCATGACTTTGCACCAATCTGAACTGAAGCATTACCCTTCTATGCCGACTCAGAAGCTGATCAACAACATCGCTTCAATGAACTGCGCGGCTCAACGATGACACAGCACCTGCATCGTGAGGGCGTTCGTTGATGAATCCTTCATCGTCTGCGCGAATTGACACTCGACATAGACGCTTCCTCCACCCAAAGTACTTTTTCATTGGAAACTGCTTGAATCCTGTGGCTGGCCTGCCCTCCATTGTGGTTGGCCTGTACTTTTGGTTTACCCTAGTCCAGCATGACCGCAAGTAACCCCTAAGTGCTATTTGTTTGAGAACACTACTTTTTTATTTAATCTTCGAAAATTCATAACTACGGTTTTACTTATTGGATGTTTGTAGCTTTGGCCATATTTTACTCATAAACATATAATCTATTTGTCTAAAACTGTGGAGTATTTTTGTGGTTTATTCATTGTGTTATTGTGTGTGGATGTTTCACAAATACATTACTGCTCTGTGCCAAGCTACCAGAGGGTGTGCACAGGTTGTCTTTTAGTGTGTCTCTAGATTACCCTGACTAGAGTGGTGGCTTGTGCTTGGACAGGGTGCATTCCTCTGCCAACAGAAACCTCAGTTCCAACAGTCCTAGTCAGCTTTCTAACAACAGATGCTCATGTCTGATGGGCTTGTCCGAGGGGCAGGAATCAGGAGCTGTGCTAAGCACAGTATAGCTAGAATAGCGTTTCCCTTAATGAAAGAAAATATAATCTCTCCAAGACCACCATTTATTCAACCCACTGTGTTCACAAACACCACGCAGAATGCATGCAAATGGAAGTGAAGGATCACAGCAAGACTATATGGATTTATGAAGAGGGTCAGTTTACACATCTCTTTGGCTAACAGGAAAACAGATATGTGCTGCTGCACGCACTTAGGGTGCCACCACCATCAACCTCCTAACCTAGGGCCTGATGTACGAAGCATTTTACTGGCTGCAAACGGCCCATCAGCCATTTGCGACTGGTAGAATAGATTTTGTCATTTAGAGAATGCAAAATGTGACTTGGTAACTTGTTACCGAATCGCATTTTGCTTTTTAGATTCGGTATAAGGAAGAGGTGTGTTAAGGGCATCCCTTCCTAATACCGAATAGCACTGGTATGTATGAATGTTTTGCGACCGGGAATGCGGTCGTAAAACATTCACAGTTACCCGTTTGCAAAATGGAAGGGGTCCCCAAGGGATTCCTTCCCCTTTGTGATTGTGGGCGCCCAGCATTTTTTAAGAGCAGGCAGTGGTCCATCGGGCCACTGCCTACTCTTAAAAAGTTAAAAGGAAACTTTTCTTTTTTAAATGTATCCCGTTTTCCTTTAAGGAAAAGAGGCTGCATTTCAAAATAAAAAAACTGCTTCATTTAAAAAGCAAGCACATACATGGTGGTTTACTTACCCCAACAGACCACCATCCCTGTGAGTCCTAGCCATCCCCAATGGGTTGCAAATTGTGACCTGTCTCATGAATATTAATGAGGCAGGTCGCTTGTGACCCATTTGGAATCGCAAACAGTGTAAAACACACTGTTGTTCATAGCTGTTTGCGATTTCCTAATTGCGAATCGCAAAAATTCGCTATTAGGAAATCACAAACGGAAGTCTGTGTACATCTGGCCCCTGGTGAGGGAGCACTAATAACCGCCATTTTGTCTCTGGTAAATTCTGAGTGTATCCCTGGTCTAGCAGAGTTTAGAACTCTGTTGGGAGTGTAAACATTTTAATTGCATCCCCATAAGCTTGGGGTATGTCCCCAGGGCACTGGTCAAAGGTCCTCCAACTGAGGTTCCAACTCTTTAATGAAAATAATGTTTCAATACAAAATTAGATTCCGTTATTGTTGATATAGTTTCTTTACGGTACATGATTTCATGGGGGATTCAAACACTTAATTTCCCACAATGCATCAATGATGCTTCTCATGATAACAACTTTACGAATCCCAATGCATTTCGGCCTGAAAAGGCCTTCATCCGGGGATAATCTGTAATGTAAAACAGCGTGTCTAAATATATAAGATCACGGGGTTTGGATGGTAACTTGCACTCTAGCCGAAAGCGGTGAGTTAGTGCCTTTAAACGTGTTGATATACGTGCATGAATAAAAGCACACATAAGTTCTGAGAGAAACAATCAATATGTGAGCTTTAGGTGATATACGAGTTTAAACGTTCGAGTGACCTTTAAACGTGTTGATAAAGGTGCGTGAGTGAAGGCATATGTGAGTTCTGAGTGAAACAAACAAAGTATGAGCTTTAGGTGGTATACAGGTTTCAATGTTCTAATGGTACAAGATATACAAGCTTAACTTTGTGAGGATGCTTACCCCAGCAGACCACCATCCCTGTGAGTGCTAGCCATTCCCAATGGGTTGCAAATTGCGACCTGTCTCATGAATATTAATGAGGCAGGTCGCTTGTGACCCATTTCGAATCGCAAACAGTGTAAAACACACTGTTGTTCATAGCTGTTTGCGATTTCCTAATAGCGAATCGCAAAATTTGCTATTTGGAAATCGCAAACGGAAGTCGTGTACATCTGCCCCCTGGTGAGGGAGCAGTAATAACCGTCATTTTGTCTCTGGTATCCCTGGTCTAGCAGAGTTTAGAACTCTGTTAGGAGTGTAACATTCACATAGATGGAGCCCATCCGCAAATCTCAAGATATGAAGCCATAGAGCAAAAAAAGTTTTCATAAATCTGACGCGATTATGAATTATTTTTGGAGATTTAATATGAACCAGATCTCGAAACAACTTGTACTTTCAGTGTTTAAGATAGCACTAGGGGAGTAAAGCTCTATATTTAATTTCTTGAGGACAGACAGTTTTCAAAAGCAGAGGCCCTGTCACCCACCTTTTTGGTGTTTTAGCACTTGTGTAATTTGTGCACCTACTGATTCTCAACTTGTTAAATGCATCTGTGCAAATGCAAACATTTATTGTGTCATAGTTCTCTAAGTTTACCTGGGTTCAATTTCTTCCCACCGTTTACTACGGGATTGGACCATTGGAGTCCCATTCATGTTTAAAAATGTAACCTTGCGCTAAACACCACTCTCTCCTCAGGCTACCTTTAAATTCCATCTCATTCTAGGGACGTAACAGAGCTTGATATAGTTCTTCAACCTAAAGAGAAACTGGGAGATCTATTAACTAGCAAAAATGCAAGATGGCCACTCATAGCAAAAACTAATTTAAGAAAAAAAACTATCTGGATATTGATAGCATAGACATCATAATGGAATGGTCATTAAATAGTAAACCCTGATCAGAAGAGGGGTAAAATGAAAGTGTGCAAAGTATACCGGGACATTGCTCCGGATATTAGATAGTGTGGCACCCAATATTAGAGTCAGTGGGTACAAGGGCTCAATCATTTTTGCGAACCAGGATTTATTTTTGATCATCAAACTTTGACCCAGAAAAAAAGAGAGAAAGAAAAGAAAGGGAAGAAAGAGAAGAAGAAGGGGGAAGGGAAAGACAATAAAATAGCGACAGAGGGAGAAGAAAGGGATGAAAGAGAGAAAGGAAGAGTGCGATAGATACCAGAAGTCTAGGGTTGTGGAAGAATGAGACATTAGGTGGAATCACGAGTAGACAGCCTCATTGTCAACAATCATGGCATTCAGCAGTGCTAGCAGAGAGCTCCTAAGCAAAACGTTGTGTCCTCCACTAACTTTGGGGCATATCATCAAGCGGCAGCAATAATTATCGCTGGCCGCGTGTAGCGTGAACATTCCTATCACCGTCTATCGCTGGATTTGATCGCTCAGTTAGCGCACTATTAACAACGTGCATTGCCGAGGCGATAGAAATCCTGGCAATAGCGGCGAAAAGCGGCAATATCGTTGGATTTCCAGCGATGAAAAACAGCGATAGAGAAAATATTGTTGATAGGGAGATGTGGACTTAGTTTCACAATCCACCTCCCATGATACAGATAGGTAAGTCAGAAAATTAGCAGGTGTTAGAAACCGGCGATATACGCGGTTAGCGCAACTTTTCATGTCGCTAGGCGGGTTAGCGATATCCTTGTTAATAGTGAGGAGATGTGTTAGCGACTATTTTCGCTGAATTTCAGTCGGGGACGTCTACCTTGCATCTCATTAGCGATGAGATGCAAGGCGTTAGTGAAATGGGTGATAATACAAGGAAACACACGCCAAAGCCTGTCAGCGTGTCCTTGTTGATACCACATTACTATTTTCGCCGCTTTCCGGCCAAAAACGGCCGCTAAAGCGGCGATAATGGTCTTGATGATATGCCCCTTTGTTTTTTACAGATTAAGCACTGGCATCATGCCATTGTTTCTTGGTAGAATGTATTGATAAAATATTACCTTTCATCTTCACAAAGCAGTACTGCTCATCATTACATCTGATTAGAACCAAAGCACTTCTTGCATTGCCAGTGGTTAGACAAATTGCAAGCAATCCTCCCATCACATTGTGTGTGTTTCATGTACCGCCCTAAGTGGTATGGGTATGCTCAGACATGGGTCCCATGCTCACTGTATCACAGGAATCAAGCTGTACCCAGCTGATGAACCCAAAACTAGGGAAAAACCGGTCCTGCGTTGCTTGTGTTCCAGTTCCGGTAGGGCCTGGCTTGGCAGTTCAGGCTGGATAGTTCCCATGAGGAGCAGGGTCAAGACTGATTTGCACATGGCTGTGCCAAAATTGAGATGGTATGGTGAGGAAAAGAACAATGAGTTGGAGTGCTACCTTGTGCTATTGTCAGTGATTAGACTTTTTGCAAGCAGCCTTCCATCACCTTTTGTATGTTTCATGGCTTTGCTTTACGGACAGCAATAGAGCCCCTTTTTTAAAGTAATCTTTTTATGGTTTTCCATTCAATGCAGCACCATCACATTTGATTTGCATTTCAATAAACACATATTGATTCAACCAGTGGCGGCTCCTCGAGGGAGTGCTGCGGGGCAGTGGGGCAGGGCGGGGGAGGGGCAGGGTGGGGGTTAGTAAACTCCGGCATATGGCCGTACGGAGTTCAGTTGAAAAAAAAAAAAATTACATTGTGCGCGCTGCATTGCCATTTGGAAAATGTAGTGCTATGTCAACCTGGTTGGCATGAAGCCGCTTTGAACCTTATGTATGAGGTCAGGGACGACCACACTTTTTACACGAACCAAGAATTAGCCTGCAAAATCTATATCAGACTATAGGTTCTTTTAGACATGAAACTTGGTTAATCCATATTAAACACATTTTTTGATCAAGTATTCATTTTTAACCTCACATCACTCTTTAGCACTGCACTTCACTGGAGCCCTCGACTACTTGGGTATACACCCTGGCAGGAGTTTATTTTCCTTCTGGGTTTCACTAGCCTGCGCACCAGGCAGAGTCCTTGGTGATCTGCGATCTCGGGCTCAGACAGTGATTCCTTGGAGTTCCAGATGACGATGCTCCGCCATTAAGGGTGGGCTGATGGACTCCTTTCTCCTACGGGGGGGGTGTCTCAATTATTCGCAGGATCTCATATACGCCTTTACAATAACTATTAGTTTGCTATTTTGTTCTGAACGGACTGTGCACCTTCTGTTGGTTTCATTGTGTCTATTAGGGATTGGAGGTGCTTCAGTCCTTAAACCAAGTCCCTTTCTGCTTTTGACCCTCTTATAAAATTGTTGTTTTGGTTCTGAGGTCAGGGACCACCATAAGTGGGTGCGTCATAAATGTTTAGGCTAATATTTTGGTTTCAGAGTTATTGGTGATATGGTCTGTATGATGAGCATAGATGAAGGGGTTGCTCTGACTTGTGGATCGGCACTATCAGTGATTCCTCGAGATTGTGAGAGAGATGCGCCAATTTCTATGCCTCCGTAAATATTTGCAAAATGGGTTGGGTGAAAATATTGGATTAAGAGCAAAATAATTCTCTAGGGAGGCCGTTGGGGCCAGGTATCTTCCACCTGGGAGGCTGAGCGATGAGCTCTGCTATCTTATCAACTGTGAGCAGGTCGCCAATAGTAAGACTGTGTTCCGCTGATATCCACGGTAGCTGGAGGTTAGAGAGATATGCATCGGTCTTCTCAACGGGGAGACCAGGGGTTCCTTCATATAGTTGGGCATAGTATTCGGTGAATACGTTCGCTAGTTTGTTAGGTGTTGTGTTTGATACGCACCTGTTGTCTGCAAATAGTGTCATGTGACAGTCTGTTTCCGGTGCCTGGCTCAATAAATGCAAAGGCTTGCCAGTTTTGTTGCCTTGTTCGTTTGGGTGTCTTTGGGAGGCTTGCTAGATCTTCATCCCTTTGCAGTGATTTGTGGGCCATGTCGGCCCTCTTGAGCTTATGGAGGGCCTCAAATGTGAGCTGCTCTGCGTACATGTATTTCGAGGATTGTGCCGCATTTTCAAACGTTTTGTGAAAAAACAATGGTTCATATAATGCCAATTGGTCCTAGAAGAGATAAATTATCTCAAGAAAACGAAAGTTTAATCAAATAGCCTATGGCATAAGGCTCTTTTCTAGATAAATTTAGGGAGGGACACACATGAACATTGTAAGGTGGTTCATTAATTTAACGATATTCACTTTATCATTACAGGTGGATTATAGATCCAGTGCAGAAAAAATAGTGAAAAGGAATGTGATTTGGTGAGTGACGGAAATTTTTAAAAACATACATCGCATTGACAACATGAGCAAAACTCCTTACAACAAATTTTTAAGAATAAAGGAGTTTAGTTGTAAAAGGGTCGACGGTGTTTTGATCTCAATAATTAGAGATCTTCATCAGGACAGAGTTGTAAGCATGTAGTATCTATAAGGTAAAGACAATGCAAGGTTCAGAATTCATGAAGTGGTCCCAAAATAATGCCAGCTAGCATGTAGATCAACATTCAAATTTCCACAGTCAGATAGTAAAAGGACAGCCATGTAGGGTAAAATGCTAGAAGGACAGAGTAAGAATGTTACAAGGGTTAAAAATTAGTGAATCACATGAGACCAAGAGATATATAGAGAAGAGGATCCCGGTAGAGTGCTAGGTACCTAATGAATGAAAGCTATAGCACCAAGGTGATCACGAATGAATGAGCATGGGTTAGCCATGCCAGGGCAGCTGGAGGGGGTCGGTCCCATATGGGAATGCCCGTGCAATATATGAGGGATTCACTCCAAATACCCTAAGGTGGTGAGACAATTCCTGGTAGGGTGCGGTGTCATGGGTAGTCAATGCCTAATAGGGACAAGTCCTAACAAAAGTGAAATGATAGTGAATAATCTAATCATGGATAATGAAGTAGTGCAGGTGTTACACCAAGGACTGGTTGGTAAAAAAAAACCACTTGCTGTTAATAGCATTAAAAAATCATGTTGGTGTGATCAAGGTGCTCCGGTGGCCCGGAGGCTTGATTTGCAAGGAGACTCCGATGGCCTGGACGCTAAATAGGAAGGAGGGGAGTTAAGCCCTGTGCAGCTAATAGCAAGTCAACCACCGCAAAGTCGGTATTACAAGAATTAATCTAAAGGGAAGAAGGGATGGCTCAGTTAAAAATGAAATGACCAATATTGGGGTGGAAAGGTGGGGGGTAAGGCACAGTGGTCTTGTGTTGTACCGCGAAGTCGTAGAACAAGAGGATGGGCAGAAGATCTGTCTGTCTCCGGAAGGTAGCTCTACCGAGAGGAAGGAAACCGGTCAAAGTTATAGACCTGGAAGTGCGGCGCAGGGGCGAACCACTAGAATGCTGACTCAGGGACTGCACGGAGCACGCACGCACTGATGCACACATGTGTACTCATGGATTGACTTGTTCAAAAGAGTCCTAATGCTGGTGAGACAGGGTTGATAGAACCATCCTCGAGTCACTGCCCCGAAGGCTGTCTATAGGGTTACTTTGGATTAGACTGATCCCTTGTTGCTTTCAAAGAACCTTGTTAAGCTTTATCAAAGTGCCTCCCTAAATGGCTGTTGAGTCAGCCACCATGTGCTAAATCGTCATGGAGACTCAGTGCATGGTCAGCCACAGCCCGCATTCAGTTCTAGGGGTGCATGGTCAGATAAGCCACAAACATGGAGCAGTATTACAGTGATCAAGGCAAGTAGGTTGTGGGAACTAGGAAATAGTCTAGGCAGGATAGGGTGCCATGGACTCCGGATAAGAATGTGTAACTGCCCATCCTATGATTGCTAAGACTAAGCACCTCAATTAATGTAGTCAGTAATTGTGAGGAGAGCTGGAAATGCAGATGTGGCCTTGCCCGGTCAAGGGCTGGGTCTAGCAACCCATTAAAATCACCCCCAATATTAGTGAGGTGTGTGGAGGCTGACAGGAGTGCCTCACTGATATGTGTAATAAGTGCCTGCTTGAGGGGCACAGGGACATATACCGAGCACAGAACAATGGGCAATCCCAAGGGGATCCCGCCAACTAAAGAAATCAGCCCTATTCATCGTGATGGACCCTGTCTACTAAGTGGGGGGGTCTAGCGTGGATCAGAATGGCCACATCCCGTGATCTACAGTGCAATCCAGTGTGGTGTGCAACCCTGAAGCCATATTTCTGGAGACATCTATAGTTATTTCCATCCAAGTGTATCTCCTGCAGGAGTAGGAAGTCTGTCCCAAGTTGTTTGGCCCCCATGGAGATTAGGGTAACCCCTCAATTAATTTTATGGAGAAGGCAGTTTATGTTCCATGATAGGCAAATCAACAGGGTTCCCTCCCTGTGGGAGTGTGTGTCAGGTCATGATGTCTCCGTTGGTATTGACATTAGTAAGGAGTGTGTAGTCTATGTGAAAGCTACAAACTAGAAAACTGTCCTCCCCTCACCCAACCTCCACCCCATACTTCCAACAATAAAGTAACTGATGTGCAAAACTAGGTCGTATGTCTCCCCCCCCCCAGACAGGGCTACTACATCCACCCCATCGGGGGTACCCTAACTGATTTTCCAACCCCTGCAATGAATTAAGAACAATACAAGGAAAAACAATAATAAACACATAACCATAAACATAGTCTCAGAGTCCAACCTAGATAGGACACTGTTAAAAATGGGGTTCCTGGTTGACTCGGGTGTAAGACCCGGTCAAACATTAACCACAATTCTCGTCAGGGTAAAGCACAAGCATACCCTAAATTAACCTGTGATCACCCACTGGTAACTTGGCACAGAGCAGTCAGTCTTATCTTTAAAGGCAATGTGTAAAGTATTTTTGCAACATTTCAAACAATAAAACAGCAAAAACACCACCCAAAAATATTCCACAAGAGGTTAGAAAAATAGAGCTTAATTTTGTAAATAAAATATGACAAAAATGACAACAATCAAATACGTAGAACTTGAGATATTGGATTTTAATATTAATAGTGAAAAGTAGTGCTTGGAAGCAGAAAGCACAATTTGGGATACCTGGTTGCGCCGGACTGGGACAAAGTTAAATATTTAGGCTGACCATGATGAAGCACGTGCCGGCTACAGGGACCAAGTTAAGCACCCTGAACAAAAGTGCCCTAATCCTGGTTGAGCCTTGCTTGCGTGGATCCACATCAAAGATGCGTCACACAGCAGAGGCAATGCATCGGTTCCGAAATGCGATGAGAATGCATTGCGAGGTCCTGATGCATCAGCTTCGAGAATCCTGTCGATGGGGGTTGCAATGCACAGGCTGGTGTCAAGGATACGAGGCACAGTGAAGAGGATGCGTTGATTATGATGAGCAGTGAAGCTGTGATGCGGCGGATTGGCATCGTTGAAGAGGCTGCTGTGGCCGAGAGATGCAAGGAGCTTGCGCCGGTAAAATCATTGTGCAGTGTCGGTTCTTTTGCGATGGGTCTAAGCCATGCAACAGCAGAAATGGGTTAGTTCTGCTAAAAAATGCGCCGCTTCGCCAAGGAGATACGTCGGTTTGGCTCGAGGATGCATCACTCAGCAGAGGATGCATCAGTTCCCCTGGAGAAACACCTTAGGCCAACTTCCAAGGGTCTAGGACTGGGGTGGCACTCCTTGGCTTGGTAGCCAGTCTGCTAGTCCTTGGAAACACCCTGAGTTCAAGTGATGCAGGCCCAGTTCCCTCACCCAGGCAAGAGGACAGAAAGTCAGCACAGCAAGGGAGGAGTACAGCAAGACTGCAATCCAGCAGAATGGCAGTCATTTGAGCAGCACAGAAGTCCTTCTTCCTGGCTTCCCGTCTTTATAGGTCCAGAAGTGTACTGACATGGTGGTGTCACAGGTCCAGTACCTATACCCAGTTGTGCTTTTGAAGTGGGGAAGATTTCAAAGACAGGCCTTTGAAGTACAAAGAGCTCTTCCCTTCTGCCCTGGCTCTAAACGCAGTACAGAGAGGTATGCAACCCTTTGTGTTGGGACAGGACACAACCTATTCATGTGTAAGAGAGGCTGGGTCCAGCTCCTCCCTCCCATCCTGCTAGGATGGCCCATCAATTCACACCTAAGCTCCCATTGTGTGTGGGGTAATACTCAAAGCCCAACCGTCACCCACCCCAGACATGTGATCAGAAGCAGACAGCAGGGACCAAATGACTAAAGTAAGGAAATGCCAACTTTCTAAAAGTCAGAATAATAATGGCGGTTTCACTCCTTCCCTTCCCTTCTTTCTGATTAATTACAGTACCCCTGACGAAGAACTTACAATAGTTCGAAATGCATTGGGTTTTTTCACTGTACCGGCTCAAAGGATAGTTGGCAACACATGTCTCTGTTAAAGCTTGGATGAGCAGCATATAACATTTGAAAATTAGGAATAAAGCATTCAAGTTCAACTTATCTGTCTCCGCAGTGATTCTATAAGCATGGAAAATATGGACTGCTGAATTCTTTTTTAAAAAAATGGGAACACTATGGATTACTTTGGTTAATGTTAAAACAAATGGTTTACTTATGGAGGAGAGTTTTCCTCATCACAGCAGTGCAGCAGTTGGTGTTGTAATTAATGCACCTTTTTTTCTGTAACTTTATAAAAGTGGCATTTTCAGAATTGTAATTTGAAATCTGACTTTACTATAAATTAAAATTTTAGATTAGGATTCCAGAGACTCAAGACTTAGGGGTCTTACCAAATTGCAAATTACACTTATAAAAATGAAAATGTAATGTACTAAGGTAATCCCAATGTTATCCTATGGGAGAGATAGGCCTTGAAGTAGTCAAAAACAACTTTAGGAGTATTTCACTACCAGTACTTGTAAAACTCAAAAGTACATGTTCTGCCTTTTAAATACATTGCACCCTGCCTGCTGGGATGTCCAAGGCCTACCTTAGGGGTGACATATATGTATAAAAAGGGAAGGTTTGAGCCTGGCGAAAGGTTTATTTTGTCGGGTCGACATGGCAGTATAAACTGCACACACAGGCTTTGCAGTGGCAGGCCTGAGACATGTTAAAAGGGCTACTTAAGTGAGTGGCATAATCAGTGCTGCAGACTCACTAGTAGCATTTAATTTACAGGCCCTGGGCACATATAGTGCACTTTACTAGGGAGTAATAAAAAAATAAATATGCCAATTATGGATATGCCAATGTTACCACATTTTAGGGAGAGAGTACATGCAGCTTAGCACTGGTTAGCAATGGTAAAGTGCCCAAGAGTCCTAAAGCCAACAGAAAAGAGGTCAGAAAAGTGGAAGAGGTAGCCAAAATGTTGGGGGGAGGACCACTCTTGGGCTGTTAGATCTAAGACATGCTCGCCCCCCCCAGCTGAAAATGGGGAGAGCTACCCAACCCCTTAGGAGTTCTCTTCACTAAGGTGGAAGAACCTGGAGAGACCAGCAGCATTGGTGTTGTCGGACCAAGGACGGTGCTCCACTTTAAAATCAATTACCTTTAGGAAGATGGACCACCTCAGCAATTTGGGGTTTTCACCCCTCATCTGCATGAGCGATCTTAGGGGGCTGTGGTCTGTCTGAGCCAGGAAGTGAGTCCCAAACAGGTATGGTCTCAACTTCTTCAGTTCCAAGACTGCAGTAAAAGCTTCACTCTCAATCACACTCTGTTCCATCAGATGTAACCTTCTCTTAATAAAGGCAACCGGTTGGTCTAGGCCCTCCTTATTCAACTGTGCTAAGTTGGCCCCTATGCCATGCTCTGAAACGTTTATCTACACTATGAATTGTTTGGAGAAATGAGGTGCCTTGAGTACAGGTGCTGTACACATAGCATCCTTGAGGGTATCAAAGGCTTTCTGGCAAGCGTCTGTTGAGAGCACCGATCTGAGCTGCTTCTTGGGAGTCAGCTCTGTTTTTGGGGGCGACAATGGTGCCGTATCCCTTAACAAATCTTCTGTAGTATCTTGTGAGGCCCTGGAAGGCTTTCACTTCTGTCTGAGTTTTAGGTGGTTGCCAGGCCAAGATAGTCTCAATGTTGGCCTGAAAGTGCTGCACCTTGTCCCCCCTACCATGTGACCCAGGCACACCACGCAACCCTGCCCTATCTGGCACTTACTAGCCTTGATGGTCAGGCCTGCCTGTTGCAGGGCCTAAAGCACCTCCTGGAGATGATGCAGATCTTCATCCCAGCTAGAACTATAGACAGCAATATTGTCTCAGTAGGCAGTACAGAAAGCCTACATAACCAGCAAGGACCCTGTTAACCAACCTCTGGAAGGTGGCAGGGGCATTTTTCAAGCCAAAGGGTATCACACAAAATTGAAAGTGGCTCTCTGGGGTTGAGAATGCTGACCTGTCTTTGGACTGCCAGTACCTTGATGTCAAATCAAAGGTACTGAGGAATTGGGTAGTGCCCAGCCTGTCAAAGAGCTCATCAGCTCGGAGGATGGGATGTGCGTCAGTCCTGGTGATAGGATTGAGACACCCAGTAGTCCACACAGTACCTAAGTTCTGTGACGGTGCCCAGTGTGGCAGCCTCTAGTACCAGCACTACAGAGCTGGACCAGAGACTATTGAAGGGCTCAATCACCCCTAACACCAGCATCCTGGACACCTCCTCCTTGATACTGGCCCTCACCTTATCGGACAACCTCTAAAGTTTATTCTTCACAGGAAGGCTGTCTCCAGTGCCCACATCATGGACTCACAAGTGTGGGAGTCCAGGGGTGAGGGAGAACAGCAAGGCAAACTGTTCCATTCGCTCTGCAGCTCTGGGATCAGGGTAGAAGAGAGGTTGACACCTTCCACTGACCCATCGTGCTCCTGGGTCACTCCCTCATTGGTCACCAGGAGCATGCTCACCTTAGACCTCTCGGAGTGAGGCTGAAGCCGGTTGACATGGAGCACTCCTATGAGGGTTCCTAGGGGTCTGAAGATCTATCAAGTAGGTGGACTCCCCCTTTCACTCCTTTATTTCTTATGGTCTGGTCTAGTGGTCCTGGAGAGCCCTAGGCTCTACTGGCTGCATGACCCATACTTTCTTGCCAGGCTGAAACTTCACCTGAGTGGCATACCAGAGTGTCATGACTTTTTGACTGGCCTCCAGATTACTTTTTGCCATTTTCCAGAAGTGATGCACCTTTTTGCATGTAGCTGACCACATCCTGTGGGGGTTCCTGGGAGTTTGCTCCCACCCCTCCTAGACAAGGTACCCTAACTGGTGCCCATAGATGAGTTTAAAGGGGCTGAACCCTGCTCCTTTCTGTGGCAACTCTCTGTAGACAAATAGAAGGCATGGAAGCAAGACTTCCCACTTACGCCTCATTGGCTAAGGCAGGCCCATAATCATGCCCTTCAAGGTCTTGGTAAAAAAATCTTCACAAGCCCATTGGTTTGGTGATGATAGGGTGTGGTGAACTTGTAGTTTACCCCAATCTCATCCTGCATGGCCTTTATGTATGCTGATATGGAGTTAATGCCGCACTCAGACACTGCCTCCTTGGGGAACCTCACATGGGTAAAGCTCCCCATCAGACCTCTAGCCACCACAGGTGTAGTCCTTGTCCTCAGATGGATGGCCTCTGGGCAGCAGGTGGCATGCTCCACCAAGACCAGGACAAACCTGTTGCCTAAGACTGTCTTGAGGTCAAAAGGTGCAAATATGTCAATGCTTACCCTTTCAAATGGGGGGGTATCTGAAATGGGGGTCTCTAGTTGGCAGTGGCTTGCACCTTGTTCAAGCAGGAACCCTTCCTTTGAGTCAGGATATGGGAGTTACACACCCAGCTAACACCTGCTAACCCCCTTGGTTGCTTGGCATGAGTAGTCAGGCTTATCTCAGAGGCAATGTGTAAAGCATTTGTATATAACACAAAGTAACACTACAAATAGACACCATGCCAGTTGAGAAAAATAAAGTGTCTTTATCTAAACCAAACAAGACCAAAATGACAAACGTCCAACACATAGATATCAAAATATGACTTTTGAATGGTAAAAACGGTTCTGTCCACAGAAAACTATGAATGCGTCACTTTTCGCACAAAGTACCTGGGATGCATCAAAATTACAGGATGAAAACAGGCACAGGGAAAGTGATGCGTCAGTTCCTTACTCACAGGGAAGTGATTCCTTGCTTCAGGGGTGGTGATGCGTTGGTTCCTTACTGCCACTCGGAAGGTGATGTGCTTACTGGAGAGGAGGTGATGCATCGGTTACTGCAATGGGAGGTGATGTGTCATTTCTTACTGAAAGGCCAGCATTAATGTAGGTTTGGCACCCAGGTATGATGCGGCGTGGGAAAATCCAGGTGCTATGGGTTGATGTAGCGGCGATCCAGGCACTGTGCTGATTTCTGCAGCCGCAGATAGGTGATGTGTGAATTTTTCCAGGCGCACAGCAGAGCCTATGTCAGAGTCGGAGCGGGAGTTTCGATCTTTAGAGAGATGATGCTCGGGACTTGGACTGTGGCAAATTCCACAGCCGCTGACAGGCGCTGCGTCAATATGTTCGGCTGCACTATGGAGATGCGTGTGTTTTTCAACCCCACGGCAGCTTGTATCAGGAAAAACAGTGTTGGAAGGGCTATGCGTGAATGTTCAGCACCAGGAGCAGCAAAAGAACCTCCAATGGCCCCGATCTGGAGTCGGCACCAAAAGGCAGCAGTGTAGTTCAGGGATGCTGCAAGTGAAGTCTTTGTGTCCCTGAGGTGTCTTAACTGGAGGCAAGCTCTACATCAAGCCCTTGGGGAATCTTCTCAAGAAGGATGCACAACAAAGTTCAGTCTTTGTGCTCTCCCAAAGCAGAAGTAGCAACGGCTGGCCAATCCAGCCAAGCAACACACAAAAAAGGGGCAGTACTCCTCCTCACAGCTCTTCAGCTCTTCTCCTTGGGAGAGGTTCCTCTTGGTCCAGAAGTGTTCTAACAATCTGGGGTTTTAGCTCCAATACTTATACCCCTTTTGGCCTTTGAAGCAGGCATTCTTTAAAGGATTGTCTTTGTAGTGCTCAGGTTCATGTCCCGCCCGGTCATGGCCCCAGACACACTCTAGATGGGTGGATACAGCATTTTGAGAGGGCAGGAAAAACCCTATTTAGGTGCAGGTGACAGCTCCTCCCACCACTCTAGCTCAGGAAGGCGCATCAGCCTGGTGATGCGCCATTGGATATGCAGGGCACACCTCAACTTCCTTTGTGCGACAGTCTAGAGTGACTGCACAAACAGGCTCCTGTCATTCTAAACCAGATGTTGATTTCACAGGCATGCAGAGGCACAGGATGGTTATACAAGAAAATGCCCACTTTCTAAAAGTGGAATCTCCAAACACATAATTTGAAAAAACCCTTTACTAAAAGACTTGTCTTTAAATTCTGAGCTCAAAGTGCCCCAACTCCATTTATCTAGGTGTTCCTAACTGAAGGTTACCCTTGTAAAATGTTACAAGGCAGCTGCAATGATAGTCTATGGGAAAGCTAGACCTTGCAATAGTGAAAACTGAAATTGTCAGTATTTCACTATCAGGACATGTAAAACATACCAGTACATGTCCTACCTTTCATATGCACTGCACCCTGTCAATGGGGGTACCTTGGCTCTACTTTAGGAGTGCCTTACATGTAGTAAAAGGGAAGGTTAGGACCTGGCAAGTGGGTGCACTTGCCAAGTCGACAGGGCAGTTTAAAACTGCACTTACAGACACTGCAATAGAAGGCTTGTGACAAGTTTACAGGGCTATCCATGTGGGTGGTACAACCAGTGCTGAAGGCCCTCTAGTAGCATTTGATCTACAGGTCCTGGGCACACATAGAGCACTTTATTAGGCACTTACCAGTAAATCAAATATGTCAATCATGGATAACCAATCATAATCACAATTTGCACAGGGAGAATATGCACTTTAGCACTGATCAGCAGTGGTAAAGTGCCCAGAGTCTTAAAGCCAACCAAAAAAGGGCCAGAAGAATAGGAGTCAAAAGGCAAAACGTCAGGGGATAAACCTGAAAAAAAGGCTAGCTCCAACAGGGTGCCAGTAACTGGTAGTGGGAGCAGGCACACTTTTGACTTTCTCCTTGATTTCCCACTGGCCTGACTGGTGTGACAGGACCTGCAAAATGCATCTGAATCTGTTTTCATTCTGGGCCAATAGAAGTGGGAAACAAGCCTGGCGAAGGTCTTGTCTTGCCCTAAATGTCCTGCCAGGAGTAAGTCATGAGCCAAACCCAGTAGGAAGTTCCTGTAACACTGGGGAGCACGAGCACACAGGCTTGCCCAGAACCAGGAGCCTTAGGCTCACTATATAAGAGATCATTTTCCCAGTAGATTAGGTAATCCCCAAAAGCTTCACCTGCTGCCCGGGCTTCGGCTTGCCACCTCAGGCCCACTAGAGTGGCACACCCTCTCTGCATCCTGTAGAATTCCTCCTTGGTGGTCGCACCCTCAGCAAGCTCAGGCAGGTCACTTAAGGTGGCAATGTCTTACTCGGTTGGCTAAATGGCCTCCTCCTCAGGGACCCTGCCAACCTAGACCCCCGGAACTTCAAGGGCTGGTATCCAATGCCCCTTGCCCTTATCTTTCCTAGCAGTTGTCTGGGCCATTGTTCGAGGGTCCAGATGTCCTTGACTCCCTTCATGGTTCATATAGACCCACTCATGCAATCCCTTCATCTCCAAATATGACCTGCGATCTACCACCCTCCAGGCAGTGTGCTCCAGGTCTTTGCTGAACAGACAATCTACAGGCATGGTAGGGCTCAAAGGTACTTTCAGAGAACCTGAGACCCCACCCACAGGGAATCATAGCCACCAGTAGATGTCTCTCACGATTGTCGGTGACTATTTATTTATTTTATTTATTTATAAAGTTTTATGTAGCGCGAACAAGATCCCGAAGGATATCAGAGCGCATTACAAAAATGATGGAAGGAAGGACATAAAAGCAATGACGACATTGAGTAGGAATACAAAAAAAAAAAAGAAGACTAGGAATAATCACATAATTACAAGGCAAAGAAGACAGAATGAGTAATACAATAAACAGGTATATAGCAGGCTACGCAGGAAGGCACACCATGCGGTAAGGAAGAACAGCATCAAATGTTTGTACAATGAATGTCGGATCACTAGCTTCAAGCAGGAGAAACCTAGCCCAATTATGGTAAAAATTTATTCATTAGGACTCTTTTGGCTTCCAGTTTGAAAGGAGCCTTTGAGGAGATTCTGCGAATTTCCGGTGGAAGAGACTTCCATATCTTTGGGGCCGCGCCGGAGAAGGCTCAGTGACAAGTTCTGTTTTTGCTAAGGATGAGTGGTTTCAGGAGGAAAGTGTTAGGGCTTCTTGAGGCTCTACCACCACATGATAATTCAAGCTTTTGCGCTTGGTATCTGGGAGTATTGAGATGCAGAGCTTTGTGCAACAGAACGGCAATCTTTAACGGAATTCTAGCTTCGTAGGGCACCCATTTAAGAGATTTTAGGACTGGGGATATGTGCTCATTTCATTTGGTACCCGACACCAATCTAGCTGCAGCGTTCAGTGATGCCCTTAGTGCAGCCAGGGTATATTTGGGAATGCCACAGAGAGTAGCACTGCCGTAGTGAAGCCTCAGCAAGACAAGCGCTTGGACACCTGCTTGAAGTCAGATTGTAGGAGGAATGGTTTGATGTTTCTAAGTGTCCTCATCAAGTGATTAACTCCCTTACACACATTGCTGATGTGATTTTTCATATTCAGGTGTTTGTCCACGGTGATTCTGAGGGATTTGTCAGAGTCTATGATGAGAGGGGTGCAGTTGAAAGAAGTGAGGTGATTTAACCAAAGGTCTAGTTTGGAGACGTGGTTTGGAGGCAAGATAAGAAGTAATTCAGTTTTGGAGGTGTTGAGCAGGAGATGGTTCTCTGTTAACCAATTTTGTGTAGACATAAGGGTAGAGTTAAGTGAGATGATGTCATCCGGAGGTGGGATTTTCAGATAAAGTTGCTTATTGTCCGCATACATATGGAAAAGAATGTTCATGGAATTTAGAGAAAAAGCTGTTGGTTCCAAGAAAAGGTTGAAGAGGATAGGAGATAGAGCTGATCCTTGGGGGACGCCCATGAGTACTGGAGAGGACTGGGAGAGGTAGTGGTTTGCCTTGACTCTTTGTGATCTGTGGTGGAGGAAGGACGAGAACCATTGTAGCACCCAACCAGAGAAACCCATCCTATTCTTCAGAATGGATAGGAGGTTGTCATGATTAAGATATCATCCATAACGTGAATGAGAGCCGACTCGGTACTGTGCCCCTTCCGAAAGGCAGATTGATGCTGATCTAGGAGTTGGCAGTTTTCTATGTGAGCACAAAGTTGGGATTGTACACATTTTTCTAGGAGTTTAGCTTCGGTGGGGATGTTGGAGATAGGGCGGAAGTTATTGATGTCAGCTTTATCTGCGTTAGGATTATTTAGTATAGGTGACACCTGAGCTGCTTTTAGGCAGTCAGGGATCATGCCTTGTGATAGAGAAGTCTTTACAATTCTTGTCTAGGTGGGGATGAGTACATTCTTGAGTTCTTTGAAAATGGCAGCGGGTCATTGAAGTGGTTACATGGGTTGATATTCTGAAGAATCTTGTTGATGTCTTTTTCACTGAAAGGGGTAAAGGTGCCCCATGACGCGTTGTTCTTAGTGCTCAGGCTAGTAGCTAGGCATTTTTCTAATAGGTCAAGATGTGATGTGAACCCTGAGGATGGCAGGAGAGCCTTCTTAGAGGTGATATCAATGGATATGAGTCTTGATTTTTCAATAAAGTAAGCAGCAAGGTCATCGCATTAGGGTGGGCTGCACCCAGAGTCAGAGAGGTTTGGACCTACCACTGATTGCTGTTTGATCAATTCGAAAAGTTTCTTGGGGCGGTTAGCAGCTTGATCAAGTTAGTGTCTGAAGTAGTCAGCCTTAGCGCATTTGATTTGATTGTTGTAGAGACTCCTGTCCTCTCTAAGGAGTTTTAGTTGTTCCAAGGAGGGTTTGGATCTCCAGGAACGTTCAACTGACGTGAGGTTGCGGCGTTCAGTGTTTAGATTGTTATTGTAACACGGTTTGGATATTTTTGTTCAGACATTTTTTTGTTGGAGTGGTGCAATGTCATCCATGATGCTGGAGATGGTCGAGTTGTAGGAGTCGGTGAGTAGCTGCACCTCACCCAGGTCAGCTTAGGAGGAGAGAATAGATTTACAATGGGCTGCTAGTTCAACTCAGTTTATTGATCTGAGGTCCCTTTTCCAGATCTTTGATTTTGTTGGTTGACCCTTCGCCAACTACACCTCTCTGTTGATATAAAAGAGGATGCAGTGGTGGTCGGACCAATCGCAAGGGGTAATGGAATCAAGAGTGATGGTCTGCTCTTACGAGATAATGAGGTCTAGAGTTTCTCCTTTATTATGAGTGGGTTGGTCACAGTGCTGAATCAGGTCTTGATCATTTAAGAATGATTTAAGGCAATTTACTGCAAGGTCCTTGGGGTTGGACTAGTGAAGGTTGAAGTCACCTAGGAAGATTTGGAACACGGCTGAGTCAACATTACCAGAGATGATTTCCATTAGTTGCTCGATGAAAGGGAGATTGTCTCCCGGGGGGTGATAAAAAGCGTGGAGTTTGCAAACCGGCAGGTTATTACTTGAGATGCTGAGACAAAGGTATTCATAGGCGGAGGGCGAAGAGGACTCCATGTGAGAAATCAAGAGTGTGTTCCTGTCAATACAAGCTAGGCCACCACAAAGCTTCCGAGGTCTGTCTAATCTAATTATGTTGTGCGTTGGAGGTACTAGGAGGTCTAAGATAGGAGGTGAGGCGGGATTTGACTTGGCGGGTCTATGACTTGGTGGAATATGTTTGTAGGACCTGCTCTGCAGAAACCAGCTGCCTCTTCACAGTAGTCATACTGGCTCCTGTGTCTCACAGAGCCTTCGCCCGTTTCCCATTGATGGTGACCCAATGCCTATACTTGGAAGTATTAGCTGGCAAATAGTTTATTGGCCCCATCTCTTTATCCCCCAGGAAAACTAGGGTCACCTCTGTCTGCTTTCCAAAGCTAACCTCTTCCCAGAGTGCTACACTCACCAGCTCAGTTGTCTGCCCATCGGTGGGGGGCTATTCCCTCTTGAGACTTTTGGAGTCGCCCGTGGAGTGCTCATACCTATAGCACTCAGTGCATTGGGGTGCAAACTATCCCTGTCTTGTGATCAAACAACACCTTCTTCTTCGGCTCAAACTGCTACATGTTACCGCTGCTCCCTTGGGAATTATTTTGGGGGCATTTATAGAACTCCTTATTTTTAAGTTTTTATCCCCCATCTTTCATTTGGTTGAAACCCTTTCTACCTTTGTAAGGGTCTACCCCAGATATCGTTTAGGATACTCTGGTTCAAGCCTAGAGCTCCACCTCCTCAACAGGCACCTGCGCTCAGTCAGCTTACTGTCAACTAGGTTCTGGCAAAACTCTGTAAAACAAATACTAAGCATGTGCTCTCTCATGATTACATTTCACAACAAAACATGTGGTTGCCCGCACCCAATCATTCAGTGCCTTGTTGGAATAGTCCACAATATCTACCCAGGATTGGTTGGGGAGCTTCTGGCTGTCACTGAATCTTTAGCGATACTTACCAGGGGTCATCCGAAATGTGGCATGAAAAATGGCCTGGTGGGTGCACTTGGTATGGTCCTTAACCTCTAGTGTCAGAAGTGTGTCCCTCCCCACAGTAGACATGTGTTTCCACAGCCCGCCCTCCCAGTGCTCTTCAGGTACCTTGTAAGCCCTCGTTGAAACCTCAAAAGCAGAAAAACATCTGTCTATGCCATCTCCCACCACATAACTGGGCACCAAAACCTTGGGCATGCAAACATGTTTCTCTCCTTCAGGTACTGCAGGTATGCTGCATCCATTGCTGGAATCTGACTGCCTTGCCTTCAGTTTCAGCTCTTTCAGGCTCCTTTCATGAGCCAACCGCTCCAAAGTAAATTTCTCCTCCTTTTTAGGTCAAGCCTCAAGAGCGCTTGTGCTGTCTGCAAGACCTGTTGTTTCTCTTCTGTGGGCTTTTGGCATACCAACTGATTGCTATTGGTTCTTTCTTGTGCCATTCCTGAAATGTTTAAAAAAACAAGAGCGACCCTTGTGAACAGGGTATTTGCAAGAAGCAAGAAACAATGTTCACAAGGAACTCATTTCATACCACATTGTCAATTAATCAAGCAAAAATTACTTGCAGCTGGTTAAGTTAAAATAACGTTCAAATGATTTAAAATAAGACCTTAAATCTGTTAGATCGCGGCAAGAATTAATTACCATATATAATAACTGTAATTTAATACATAAAAGAAGCCCAGGAAATTAAGCGGAACCCTCCATTGGGAAGTCCGACCGGCAGACGCTTAATTCGTCACCCTCCGTATCCTGCCCTCCATGAGTGGTTTTGAAACTCTAAAGAGAAGCGCTAATTCTAATACTGTATCATTCATCATACGCTGCTCTCATAATTAAATTGAATCCACAGAGATACGCCAACTCTAACGTGCCCCTTATAAAATCGGTCATAGCGCTGTTCGAAGCCCTGCATTGTCCTGAAGAGACTCCATATCAAGAGTGGGTCGAAACGCCGTCGACATTTACAAAGAGAGGGCGAGAAAGACTCATCATATTATTGGAAGCTCCTGTTTGTTGTTTTTAATGACCTTTCTTCATTGTCACTTAATTTTCACTTTTTTAGGCTAAGATCACTTCACTGGGACTCACCTTTTCACCCTTTCACTATGTTGTGCAATAATAAAATTTAACTGTGTTAAGATCGATAACCACAGTATAACTGATGAATAAGAAATAAATCATATTTACTTCGGCTGAAGTAAATAACCTTTTTCCTGGGCTTCTTTTATGTATTAAATTACAGTTATTATATATGGTAATTAATTCTTGCTGCGATCTAACAGATTTAAGGTCTTATTTTAAATCATTTGAACGTTATTTTGACTTAACCAGCTGCAAGGGGGATGGTTTATCTTTGACCCCAAAACTGGCCCCATTGGCACCTGGCCTTGCGGTCGCATTCTGCAGGTGACAACTCTATAGGGAAAGAAGGGTGCTCCCAGGCCAAGCTGTTGGTGCTTGACACGCCACTCCTTTCGGTCCAGCCCATTGAATATCCAGGAAGTGCCACCTTTGTTCTTGTCACTCTAAAACATTCTGACAATTGTGTGCAAAACATGCCACAGAGTTTGCGCTGTGAAGTTCTCACCCACTTGAGCAAACAATCTATAGAAAACACACAGGTTTTGGGTGTCACACGCTTATATGATTTTCACCTCTTAATGTAGGATCGGCTGTGAGTCTGTCTGTGTGTCCTCACATTTACAGCACATTAACACCCTAGGGCCATGTTTGTGCTATATAAGATTGCATAAATACATAACAGGCGTCAGAAAAGGGTTCAGTCCCTTCCACTCCACTTCCCCTGCTACCCGCAACATGGCTTCCTTGAGGAGCTTTACTGTCTCACAGCTTAGAAGTCACCACTGCTCGCGCCTCCCTCTCCATCATGACAACTTCCTTCATGTCATGTAACCATTTCTGTTTAATGTCTTTAGCTTCTCCACCCCTGACACTGTATTGTATTGTATATAAAAGGCGGGGGCGTTGTGCTGGATGAAGGAAGAGGACAGAGAAGAAGGGGGTAAAAATGCTAGTGTTTCAGTATGAGGAGAGTGCTCCAATAGGAGCAAGTGCCCTCACACTCCCCAAAAGGTGTCATGCTTCATCACTGGGCTTGCTCCTCGTCTGGCCGTCACTGCATGTCCTACAGGCACCAGCGAAGGTTCTCTTTGCCAGAGATCTTTTGTATAAGCTGTGTGATCAAGTGAGGGAGAGAGGGTAATGGTTTGTAGTGTGTAAAGAGTAATGTTTTAACAAACATGGTTTAAAATAGATTTAGTGATGTTTATTGTCAACTAACTTTATTGATTGAGCTCACTACTCTAGTAGTTAAAATCGTGGTGCTTATTCATGATACAATGGTCCTAATAAGTCCGATCAGTGTCTAATCTAGAATGTGCTCAACATGTTTCTCGCATTTAAGCAAAACATTGTGGGGTCGATTCCTATCCTGTATTTTTTTTTCCTGTACGACTCGTATCCGTAAATATTTCCGTACGAATCGTACAAGTCCTGTCCGACCTGTGAAGTACGATTCGTATGGGAAAAATACATACGGATCGGCCCGATCCGTACGGATCGGCCCGATCCGTACGGATCGGATCGGGAAAAGTTGTACGAGACGGACCGGGACACTTTTCCGTACGAATCCTAAAAATACAGTCCGACCGTACAAGTACGATCCGGACCGGCTTTCCGATTTATGAATCGTACGGAAAACGTCCCGTACACGGGGAATGACTTTACCCACTACGAAGCGAACTTTGTACGACTCGTATCCCGGGAAAAGTTGTTCCCGGGGTACGAGTCGTACTCCTGTATGAGTCATACAGGGGTACGAGTCGTACAGGGGTACGAGTCGTACAGGCCCCCCATGCATATGTACGCACCTCACAACAACATCGTGTATGTATGCACCGTACATATGCAATGTTGGGGTACGCAACATTGCGTATGTACGGTGCGTACATACGTGATGTTGTTGTAAGGTGCGTACATTTGCATGGGGGGCCTGTACGACTCGTATCCCTGTATGACTTGTACAGGGGTATGACTCGTACCCCTGTACAACGCTTTTACGGCTGTTTTTGGCTCCCGTGAGAAAAGAGCCGTACGGAGTGCCGTAGGGACGAATCGTACTTGCTGGGCCGGAAACTGCTGCTTAAATATGTACGGACGTCGCGTACAGGCTGTTCCGGATCCGAATCGTTGTTTTTTTTTACCCGTACGGTCTTTTGTACGATTCGTACGGAAAGAGGCTTTCTGTACGAATCGTACTTCCTAGGTTGTAAGGAAAGTTTACCGGGTACGAGTCGTACGGAGAAAACGCTCCGTACAGCGATTCGTACAGCCTTTTTCCAGGATTGGAATCGGCCCCTATATGTTAAAATATTAACAATTATATTAACAACACTAACACTTAAAATTAATATATTAATATTCTAACTAGAAATATATTCAGTTTATTATACAACATTCATTACAACTATAGGAAAATAAGTGATATTAGATGCAACATTATTAAAGAAGATATTTTACACCAAAAAACAATATTCTTGACTGTGATATTCTATTACTGGATATGTTTGTACTGATGATATTCTTTACACAATATTTTGGTAATACAAACCTTTACATTAATATTTTTGTGTTTAACTGTTCTTGCATTAGTCATCTCAACATGCCTTCAGGATGATCACAGAAGTGTGAATGCCCCAGTTTTTTAGGATGTCTCTAAAACTAACTTGGCTAATTGCGTGTCAAGCTCTCATCTAGCACTTTGCCATGAGAGTCCTGTGCAGCTAAGATTGTTGATAAAACCACATCACTTTGCATGTTGGTGATTGTGGTTTTAATTTCTTCTATGTCTGTAGCCTATAATTCCCATATAAGCTTGGTTCTGATCATTGGAAAAGAAGACTGGTGGAAAGTTATCCTCATGACATATGGCTAGTTGTGATGTATGTACTCAAACCTTCCTATCAAAGGAAGTTGTTATTTTCCTTAATTGCTTCTTAATGCCCACGCTCGGTTAAAATGGTTGCATTCTACATATTGTATGTCCTCATGCTACTCAAGGTTTCCCTTCCGATGTTGAAATCATCATGACTAACATCAAACATGATAATTTCCTCTAATACAGGACATGTATTGGCACTACTCCTTTGTCAAGAACACATTGCAATACCGAGCGAGATGTCCAGTGACAGTTTAGGAAGGGCAAATCAATGCAGATTTTCAGAATGACCAGTGATATGTAAAAGGACTTCATTTTAATGTATTTCACATGGATTTATATTGTGTTGATAGTCTCAAAATGTTGCATGGTTGCATCCCTATTAGGTCTAAGCCAGGCGTACTGGAGAAGGTTTTCCTTGGTAGAAAAGTGTGTATTCATGACAAAACCATGTGTATTTTCAGAACTCTTGAGATGAAGTTTGGAAAAAAATGGTTGAATTTGCAAAATATCTTTTAAGTTATTACTTGAGTGATACATCATGTGGCATTGGAGAGACTTCTTGCTCAATTACGTTGGTACCAGAGGTATTGTAGCTACAGTTGCTATGTATTGCCCATTTAGAGGCATTCCAAATCGATAATTTTTTTTTAACTTTACTTCTAGCAAACCTGTCTGATGTGCTGATGTAATCAGTGCTGCCAATCTTAGAATGGGTGGTCACTATTACATCACTAATATTAGTTGCTCGAGATGGTTTTCATTGACCGTAAGTAGCTCTTATTATAGGAGTTAATATATATAGTTTAGAGACTCCTTGATAGCTGCACAATCCTTCTCAAATAGTATTTGTGTTCCATTTTCTGTGGTGCACACTTTCCCCTCTTTCTGCTTCGGAGCAGGGGGAACACAACTTAATGATTCCTTTTGCTCATGCTCCCACAAGTTTTCTAACACACCCGATGGCGAACCATACACCTTTGCAGTCGAACTACTTGCATTAGCCAGCTCTCCACCCTGGACCTATGTAACTCCTACCTACCTAAGCCTCTGATAACTGATCTCCCCTTCCCTTATGCAAGCATCCCAGTGATTGTGGGCATGAACAGAATCCCTTCTTCACCCGTCTCTCCTCGACCTCCAGCGCAACTTACCTCCATCCACTCTCACAAACCTGTCAATGACAACCCTAATCCACTTTCCTGCATGCTTGTTCACTGCAGATCGGCAGTCCGACATGCAACTGAAATATCAGAAACCATCCTCAGCGAGGCTATTGACATCGCCTTCCTTACAGAAACCTGGCTCAATGACCACTCAACGGCTATTCTCGACTTACTCACCCCCTCCGGCTACTCCATCATTAGGCAAGAGAGACCTGACAGAAAAGGGGGTGGACTAGCTATAATCTACAAAAATGAACTTCAACCCACCCTTTTAAAAAATTCTGATCACCTAACTTTTGAATACCTTGGTGTTGAACTCACTGTCAAGGGCTCTCCTCTGATCAGACTACATAACATCTACCACCCTCCAGGTGAACCTCTTCTCTTCGCAGATAAATTATCTGACCTTCTCACACACTCCTCCCTTTCTGACTCGAAACATTTCTTTTTAGGACACTTCAACATCCATTGGAACAACCTTGAGGATCCCACTGTCATGTGCCTCATCAACCTTCTATAGATGAATGACCTTAAACGACTATCGCACTTGGCGGTGCAGCTCTTGCAATGAAATTTGTTTTATTTATTTTTTATGTTTACTTACCTCTGTTCAGCCGTAATCCATAGTTTGCTACCCCCATCCTGCCCTTCGCCTGCCCCATGTCAGCGCCTGGCAGCACTCCCACCACGGGCCTCTACTGGGGCTTCTGATTCTAATGTTATATAGAAACACAGTAAATCTTTGTAATTTGTGCAGAGTGAACTCTAACCCTCCGAAGTAGCGCATGTTCATGGCTGCTGCAGATTGCTTCAATGCCTTGCTAGGCATAGTAAGAGCTATATGAATACAATTTACAGTTGAACCAAATGGCTTGAACAAATAATTCCATTTCTTTTAACAGAACCGTTAAAAAAGACATTGGTCTTTTGAGTATATGCATTACATGCTTTCTCAGTGTGGCTGTGTGATTTGAAAATAGATAATTGTGACATAGGATAAAATAGTGCTATGGCTACAAGCATTTGCGTAATTGACAATCTGTGAACTTTGGGTTGGAAAAATGTATTACTGGGAATGCAAACCATTACCAAAGTGTTTTAATGGGGTGGAAACTCAAATTCTTTAGGAAATTTTATTACACATGCTTACTGATTTATTGTAGTGGGAAAAAAGCACAACTACTTTTGCTTTATTTGCTGCAAATGTGAATGTATCAAACATTCTTATTAAAATATGTAGTATCTCAAATGTGAACACATCTGCCTGAAAGCACACATGTTCACTGCTTTAATTTATTTGGTATAGAAGAGTGCCTCCTATTGATTGAATGACGCAAGTTGGGCAGCATTTCTGGTGGTGGCTGTTCAGATTACTAAACAACTGCTGAGCTGCCAGGATTACCTAGTATTCTTGTCAGTGCCAGCATTGGAATTTGTCTATTAAATTCTGCCTCTGAGATAGTTTCAGTGCATCCAGTAATTCTTCTTTCAATTCTGTTGCACCTGCACACTTTTCATCAGACACAATCTCTGGGAAACGTAATAAATGCAATACTGAAATATGCATTGTCCTCTTGAAAATCTGAGCCACAGATTTCAACACTGAGTGAAATAAGAGTACTGCGAAGTTAATCATAAAATCTAGAGGACAGAAAAAATTGTGAGATGCTAAAAACAAAGGAAGAGGTGTCTTTTATGAATCCTATATACATCTTGTGACTGTCAGGCTAAACATCACATGAAAGCTGACAAAAATTAGAAGCAATGCATGGGTTGTGGTTAACTTGATATAAGAAAGCGGCTAAAAAGAGAACATGTGATCTGACATGGTGGAAATTAGCCCTGAGGGGGAGTGGGCCAGGATTTGAAAATCGATGAGGCATAGTCTCTATACTAATTGCTAACCATTAAGGAGACCGTGTTCTAGATTGTTTTTGCATCACGTGAAATAACTTGTTCGTTGAATTTCACGTTTATAAGCAGGGACAACAATTGTGGAGGAATTCTCCAAAAGGGGGTGGAGATCCCTCCGGGTGAAGACTGAGTAGCTCTTAGTCCCCAGATACAAACGGACCCCTCCAGAACTCAGCATGCTAACAGCTCTTGAAGCACCAGCCTGAGCTCCCAAATACAAACAGACCACCTGTGCACCCTAGCCCATGCTGCACTGTTTATCGAGCAACACAGAGAAACACAATGGAAATCCCTCAAAAAGAGCAAGTGCAGGCAGCTGGGAGGTGTCTGTTGCCCAAAACTTCCCAGAGCAACCTTTTCAGTACAGTTTTGTTTTGTACTGCTTTGGCTCCCTCAAGTGGCCAAGCGGTGCAACAATGTGAAAAATCAGTGACACTCGGTTTAAACCAGGTCAGCTGATTTTCAGCTGGTAGGGTACTGTCAGCCACAATCGGGTTTAGCCAATTTCCGGACAGCCTATTCATGATGTTTATAAGTAATCCTGGGTGTAAAACTCTGCTCCGCTCCTGGAGTTTGCTGATTTTATGGCAACTCCGCACTCTGCGTAGAACGCGGTTTTGCTGAAAACTTTGCGCTCCGCACCAGAGTTTTGATTTTGTGTTTGCGTGCCCAAAATGCGTTTTCGTGAATGTGAGAGCGACTTACCGTCTACCTGCGATTGCAGACGAGATTTCCCATCCGTTTGCGAGCACCACGAGATTTGGTAGCCGGCCGCTCGGTCCCGTGAGAGTGTGTGATCGTGAACACGTCATTCAGACGCGCCATCGGACTTCCGGTGGAAGTTTTGTGAAGATCGCCATCCTGAACATGCAGAATTTGCAATCTGGAGAAGAATCTCTCTCAAGCAGCATCAAAACCTTCTCGAAATGATGATTTGGATTAAAAAACTCCTCATCTTGATATTTGGCTGTACTTTTTTGTACAAGGTGCCTTTTTTCAATTTTTACTTTTTTTAAGAGGAAGGAACTGCCCCAGAGTCTCTGACTTCCTGTTCCTGTCCAGCAGGCTCCTACCAGTGCTTGTCCATCTCCTCTTTGTGTCTGCTGCATCATATATAATTGGGTTTGAGGACTTTTGAATTTGAGATTTCACAAGTAAATTTGAAAATTGGTGGTGTTAGTTTGTTTGGGACATTGCACCTACATTTATTTGTACTTTTCATAATTTTTTTAAAATTTATTGTGGTGGGTGGTCTGTAGTTTCACTAGGGGTCTAATTGTTTGTTTGTAAGTAATTGTTCTTCTTTTATAAAGGAAATATGTTGCACAGTTTACTACATTTTCTCCAACTTTAGAAATCAATTTGCCAAATGTATTTAATTCACTAGCCGGCCAGTCGTCTGCCAATAGGCCTTTCAGCCAGTAGGCCCAGAGCTACTCGTGGGTGCATGAAACAACTGTTTCTGTGATGTCTGTTGTATTTAAGCATCATTTAGGGCATGGATGGCATTGGATTGATTTGCAAAATTTATTTTTTCTTTTGGTATTTCATATTTTTCAGAAATAGTGGCATCTATAACATGCCTGTTGAAAAAAGGTCAACCCTTTAGCTTGTCCTTTAGCTTGTCCAAGCAGCTCATTGTGCGCTGACCACACTAAAAGAAAACTTTACTACGGCACCCATTCTTCAACAACCCAATCTTGAACAACCCTTTAATGTGGAGGCTGATGCCTCTCAGGGAACTGTAGGAGGAGTGTTATCACAAAAGAACCGAAACACTACCCATCTGCATCCTATAAACTTTTATTCCAGAAAATTCCTTCCCGCAGAACAAAATTACACTGTCGCGGAAAGAGTGCTTTTAACTATCAAATTGGTATGTACAGAACAGCAACATTATTTGCAAGGGGCCAAACACAGGTTTACTGCAATTATTTAGCTCTGTTAAAGCTCTCACTCAATGCCAAATGCAATGACTCCACTTCTTAAGTGGCTTTGACTATATCATCACCTACCACCCTTGGGCTAAACAGCTAAAGTCAGACATCCTTCCTAGACTGGGTCATGCCAACACTATCTGCCCTTCAGCAGAGCAACCCAATATTATTCTATCAGAAACATTAGTTGTCATCACAGAAGTTGATACTTTCATGACAGACATACAAAGGGTACACCAAAAACTAGACTTTCTAGACTGGGTGAAGACTCCAAAACATACCATCAAAGATAATACTTTCCGTTATGGCCAAAAACTCTTATTTCCTACCACATAATTGCAACACAAGGTGAAAAAAAGGAACCATAACTCCACATTAGCTAGACACCCAGGCATTATTACAACACTAGAGCACTGTGGAAAAAAATTATTGTGGGGTAATATGCGAAAAGACATAGAAGAATATGTAACCACCTGTCCAGTTTGTGCATGCAGAAAGCCAACACATGCAGTGCCTACAGGTCTCCGTCTACCCCTACCCATACCACCTGCTGCCTGGCACACTTTAAGCTGGGATTTTATCACATATCTACCAACCAGCAATACTTTCACTACCGTCCTAGTAATAGTTGATATGCTATCCAAGATGGCACATTTCATACCTCATAAGAAATTACCAACAGCACCGGAATTGGGTCAGGTATTCATCAACCATTTCGTGAGGTTACATGGGCTGCTGTCCAAAATCATTTCTGACTGCAGGTCCCAATTTATTTCCAGATTTTGGAAGGCGCTCTGTTCTAAGCTAGGTACTGAGGTAGCCCTATCTTTCGCCTTCCACCCACAAACAGACGGTCAGACTGAACGAGTCAACCAGTCCTTAGAAACAACACTTCAATGTTTGCTATCCACTTTCACTGGGCAATGGGATGAGGCTGTACCACTGGCAGAATTTGCATACAACAATAGCACACCCTTGGCCATAGGGCCTACACCTTTCTTCTTTACAATCGGATGTCATCCCAGAACTCTTCCCATAGAGATCTAAAACACTTCAAGCCCAGTACCCTCTGTTACAGAACACTTAGAACCACTCTGTGAGATTCAGGAATATGCCAGAAATAGCCTGGCAAAAGCTAAGCTAACCATGAAGATATATGCAGACAGACATAGGATCCCAGCACCCATATACAATAAAGGAGATTTAGTATAGTTGTCAACAAGACATCTCCAATTAGATGGTCCGCGAAAACTGCAACCATGGTTCATAGGCCCTTACAATATAATTAAGGGCAATCAATCCTGTTACTGTGAAATTGTGCCTAGCCTGAATGTACTATTCACTTGGTGTTTCATGTCTCCCTTATCAAACCTTATAACCTTGACACTCGAAAAGACACTCCACTGCCACCAGTCCTGGTAAAGGGTCACAGAGACTGTGAAGTTTGCAGTATCCTGGATTCCAAACACTCCCAAGGCAAATTATACTATTTGATTGACTGGAAAGGTTACGATCCTTTGGAGCGTTCTTGGGAACCTTCCTCTTTTGTTCATGCTCCATATCTTGTAGGATGCTTTCCTGCCCTCAATACCACTAAACCACACCCAATAGGATGGCCCTTAGGGGTGAGCGACTGCCAGGGTCCCAGCCACTGCATGACCTGCTATGCCCCTATGATTTAGGCAGACATTTCCCCTTTTACCTTGTTCCCTCCTCCTTCCCCAAATTGCATGTTCACTCTGTGGTGTTGGTTGCTGTGTGTTCCTTCCCTAGTGGCATGGTGGGAACTATTTGCCTTAACAGACAGTTGATTAAACTCAATAGTCTGCCTGTATAAAATCCATAAGAACACTCCAGAATCCTAGTAACAGTGGCAGGCACACCTATTCATCAAATTCATGAGGAGGAACTGTCAAGACTAATTGCTATGTGAAATCTGAACGTTTCATGACCCTAGAGGCAGCAGCAGGTGCACTCCAAGACTAATTACTCTGCTCAAGTTAAACATTCCTTGACCTTGGGGGCAGCAGCAGGTGCACTCCAAGACTAATTGCTTTGCTTAGGTTGAACTTTCCATGACCCTGGCAGGGTGAACAACCTTTACAACGCAACTGTTACAACGCACTACACTTACAACAACATTTTTACAACGCAACATCCACTACAACGCATTCCATTACATAGCATGACACTACAACGCATGTTTAAAAACTACCTTTACAACGCATTCCATTACATCGCATGCTACCTTTACAACGCATACCATTACAACACAATCCAACACTTACCCTACTGTTGCACCCCCTGGAGTTAGAATAGTAATTTTTACCCCTATACTATGCGTTGTAATGGTATGCGTTGTAAAGGTAGTATGCGATGTAATGGAATGCGTTGTAAAGGTAGTTTTTAAACATGCGTTGTAGTGTCATGCTATGTAATGGAATGCGTTGTAGTGGATGTTGCGTTGTAAAAAATGCGTTGTAAGTGCATGCGTTGTAAAAGTGTGCGTTGTAACGACATACATCCCCCTGGCAGCAGCAGGTGCACTTGCAAATCAAACTCACGTGGAGTAACTGCCAAAAAGTGACAGGTGTTGTTTTCTAGAAACATGTGGCCGCCTTTAATTTAAAGGCTGCTCCCACCCCAGTTTCCTGCGTGACCTCTTTTTTCTTAACTCAGCTTCTTCCATCTGCTGAGCCTCCTCTTGCTGTTCCTATCATCTTCTGTTCTCTGTTTCAGGCTGCAGCAACTCCTCAACCTTGACCTGACCTGGTGACCGCTCCAGCATCAGATTCCCCAGAGAAAGAAAAAGACAAAAAAGAAACAAGCTGGCGTCAGGTATTTTGCTAAAAACTATTATCGTTTCTTGTACTTTGAGCTCAGTAGTAGTTGATTCTAAGTAACAGAATAATCCTTTGATATTTTAAAGCACACAATAGACTCTGACAACTGGCAGGGCTCTGCCAAGAATAAATCTTTCTAACCCTAAAACCTTTCACGCACCTTAGGAGTACTAGTTGGGTAGATGCTGGCTTGACCCATGGACTACAATTGGGACACCTAGGTGCAGCACATGACAAGTGGGTGACAAGGGATCCCTTGTGCTGCATTTGAGTCACTACATTATAATTGTGACAACATCCATCGAGCGATTCTTTGAGCATCCACACTTCAACTCAAAGGGGACACAGGCCGACCGGAAAGACAGAGCACTACTTGATGTCTGATTGGAGTATGAGCTAATGACATACAAATAAGTTTGATGATCTTGTTGAACAACTAAATTTTGAGTCAAGAATTGCCCTTGTAATTTGCAGATATTCCCCTGACCAAAGGGGTTCATACTAGATGGGCGACAGGCCTTTTGAGACCTCACTGTAGCTGCCACAAAGGAGTACCACACCATCTTGTTTGTCTTTGTCAATCCCAACCCCCTTTACCCTTGGGGCCTGACACCGATACAGTGTCATTTCCTGTCCCTGGAGGTAGACCCTAGGAGGAATTCAGGGATCTAGCGACGTCCTATCGGAACCGCATGGGTTTCAGGTGAGTGGCTTGCAATCAATTGACGGCCTGCTTTAATATTTGGGCAACTGTATCATCTACCTCCTGCAGTGATCGCCACACATTTTAAAGTTTTAACTTTAAAACTTAGTTTTATAAAACATGATTTTCCTCTTCTGTCTGGACTTTTACTAAGTTTTGTCCTCAAATATTCAGGCTGTCACCCCTCCAAGCCCATTTCTGCAGTCACCTAGAGAACCGCCTCTGAGGTGGCATCTGTGGTTTAGATCATTTAATGCATATGTAGGTGCTATTGATGCGTTGAAATTTAAACCAGATCAAAACCGTAATTAACTGTATTATTATTTGGGTGTCGAAGGACAGAATGTGCTTGATCTGTTGCCTGAGTATGTCTGTGGTGAGGGTGAAACTTATGATTTATTTGAAGCTGCTGTTAAGCAGTTAGATATTTATTGCAAAGGAAAAGAACATTTAGTTTATGTTGCCACAAGGTTTTTACAGGTTTACAAGCACCCAATGAGTCAATTGAATCATATGTCATGGCATTAAAAATGTTAGCTGCGTATCTTGAGTTTGAAGGATTTCATTCTTAGTTTTGACGTGATCAAATCGTAGCTAGGTGTTACACCAAAAAAATTAACAATGATTATTGGCATGGAAGAATCCTTCACGTGATTAAGCAATTGATATTGTAAGGAGCATAGAGTCTTCCTTAGAAGTCTCTTAACAACTGGGGCTGGAGAGTTCACATGCTTGTGTGGCAAGGGTAGAGTTTCATGTCAATCCACATATCAATCAGTCAAACTCACAATAGTCTAGTGTTGTTCTACTAGAGGTAGAGTTTCAGTTTGTGTCTCAAACAAGCCTATATTTTATCAATGTAGCTGTACGTCCCACTTTTCTAATTTTACAATTGTCCAGCTTTTGCATACGAATGCTGTAAATGTAACAATAAGGTATGTATAGGTAGCAAACCTGTGGGAATGGAGAGTGTCCAACATCAAGTAGTGTCTGATGTGATTGATGTCAACAATAAAATGGAGAGTAAATACTTTCTGTCGATTGTGTTGAGATTGGCAGTGTTTATAGTGAGAACAATGTACAGTTATCCCCATATACCATTTCCATTGAGAATTATAAAGAACTTTGGGCGGATATGGGGTTCTTACCACCAGATGTTCTCACAATTGCATTTGAAGGTAGCAGTATTAATGATTTAGTTCGATAGTTTTGGCGGATATTTGTTTTGTGACTAAAAACATTGAAGGAAAAGTTTATACAGCCCATTAAAGTATTAATGTTTTAGTTTGATGGCTCCAGACTGATTTTGTTTGATTATTAGGCTGATCCACAGATATCCTCTTACATTGGTCAATTATATTATGGATGTAAATAAGAAAGAAATATTCAAACCCCATAGTGTAAGAAGAAAGTTGTCACAGATTTTGAAGAATATTCAAGATGATGGAATATGTGAACCTGTGGATGTTACTTTGTGGCTTTCTCCAGTAGTTTTAGCAAAGAAAACGTCTGGAGAGTTACGACTTTGCATTGATTTAAGAATATTGAACATTGCTACCACGCATTCAAGACCCTATTACTGCTGTAGGTCAGTCAAAGCATCTTTTAAAGCTTGATCTTTGTGCAGCTTATCATCACCAGGCAGTGCTGGACACCTGATAGTGCCTTTTAGTATTGTTGTATGCCATTTGGACTGACCTTAGCCTCATCTGTTTTTCAAAAAGTAATGCCTAATATGTTTGACAATATCCCTAATGCAGTGATGTTTCTGGATGACAGTTTGCTGTTTGATGATACAGAATGCTTGCATGACAAATCTGGAAGTCTAATGGCATTGCAATCAAAGATGACAAATGCTTTTTTGGTGTATATGAAGTTGAGTATTTGGACCGCCTCTTGACAAAACAGGGTGTTAAGCCTAAACCAAGTATTGTTGATGGAATTGTGAACGCACCATATTCTGTAGATAAAAACCAACTCAGATCATTTCTTGATCTTTGTGAATTTTTGCAAAGTTTATTAAAAACTTTCCCAATATGACAGAGGGTTTTAGGAAGCTCTTGAAGAAGAATGTTGAATTTCAATGGTCGTCTGTGTGTCAACAAAGTTTTAATTGTATCAAACAAAGTATTATTTCTGCTACCTCACTTCAGCCCTGTGTTGGAGGATGTGAGATTTTTGTGACAGTAGATGCCAGTGCATATGTCTGAACTGGGGTGGCGTAGTGGGCAAAAGAACGATGGATTTAACCCAGATCTCTTGACTGGGGGAGAATGTCTGCATTGTCAACATTCTGTCCATCATTTGTTTGTTGTAACGCTTTTCGCCCTAAGTGGGATGGGTATGCCCAGACGTGGGTCCCGTGCTCACTACGCCACTGGAGTCAAGCTATCCTGGCTGATGACGGCTGATAGCCAGAAACCGGTCCTAGGATGCTTGATTCCGGTCCAGGGAAGACATGGCTTGGCAGTTCGGGCTGGACTGTTCCCATGAGGCACAGGGTCAAGACTGATTTGCATATGGCCATGTCTGAACTGGGGTGGCGTAGTGGGCAAAAGAACGATGGATTTAACCCAGATCTCTTGACTGGGGGAGAATGTCTGCATTGTCAACATTCCGTCCATCATTTGTTTGTTGTAACGCTTTTCGCCCTAAGTGGGATGGGTATGCCCCGACGTGGGTCCTGTGCTCACTACGCCACTGGAGTCAAGCTATCCTGGCTGATGACGGCTGATAGCCAGAAACCGGTCCTAGGATGCTTGATTCCGGTCCAGGGAAGACATGGCTTGGCAGTTCGGGCTGGACTGTTCCCATGAGGCACAGG
Source organism: Triturus cristatus (assembly GCF_964204655.1). NCBI lineage: Eukaryota > Metazoa > Chordata > Amphibia > Caudata > Salamandridae > Triturus > Triturus cristatus. Next base: position 1,183,571,048 of record NC_140592.1, on the reverse strand, counting down.
GTCAAGACCGATTTGCATATGGCCATGTCTGAACTGGGGTGGCGTAGTGGGCAAAAGAACGATGGATTTAACCCAGATCTCTTGACTGGGGGAGAATGTCTGCATTGTCAACATTCCGTCCATCATTTGTTTGTTGTAACGCTTTTCGCCCTAAGTGGGATGGGTATGCCCAGACGTGGGTCCCGTGCTCACTACGCCACTGGAGTCAAGCTATCCTGGCTGATCACGGCTGATAGCCAGAAACCGGTCCTAGGATGCTTGATTCCGGTCCAGGGAAGACATGGCTTGGCAGTTCGGGCTGGACTGTTCCCATGAGGCACAGGGTCAAGACTGATTTGCATATGGCCATGTCTGAACTGGGGTGGCGTAGTGGGCAAAAGAACGATGGATTTAACCCAGATCTCTTGACTGAGGGAGAATGTCTGCATTGTCAACATTCCGTCCATCATTTGTTTGTTGTAACGCTTTTCGCCCTAAGTGGGATGGGTATGCCCAGACGTGGGTCCCGTGCTCACTACGCCACTGGAGTCAAGCTATCCTGGCTGATCACGGCTGATAGCCAGAAACCGGTCCTAGGATGCTTGATTCCGGTCCAGGGAAGACATGGCTTGGCAGTTCGGGCTGGACTGTTCCCATGAGGCACAGGCTCAAGACTGATTTGCATATGGCCATGTCTGAACTGGGGTGGCGTAGTGGGCAAAAGAACGATGGATTTAACCCAGATCTCTTGACTGGGGGAGAATGTCTGCATTGTCAACATTCCGTCCATCATTTGTTTGTTGTAACGCTTTTCGCCCTAAGTGGGATGGGTATGCCCAGACGTGGGTCCCGTGCTCACTACGCCACTGGAGTCAAGCTATCCTGGCTGATGACGGCTGATAGCCAGAAACCGGTCCTAGGATGCTTGATTCCGGTCCAGGGAAGACATGGCTTGGCAGTTCGGGCTGGACTGTTCCCATGAGGCACAGGGTCAAGACTGATTTGCATATGGCCATGTCTGAACTGGGGTGGCGTAGTGGGCAAAAGAACGATGGATTTAACTCAGATCTCTTGACTGGGGGAGAATGTCTGCATTGTCAACATTCCGTCCATCATTTGTTTGTTGTAATGCATATGGCACGGCAGCTATGCTGTCACAGTTAGATTATGGCAAAGAAGTCACGTGGGGTTTGCTTTGAGAAGAATGAAAGTAGTAGATACAAGGTATCTGTGATAGAAAAAGAAATGCTTACCTGTGTGTTAGGTGTTGAGGAGGTCTAGTCATATCTCTGAGGAAGAAAGTTCTGCTTAAGGACAGATCATAAACCTTTGGTGATATTTTGCAGGGGACAATATTGCAGGGGACAAAAATGTAAAATCAGACCTTTTGTCTAGGTTCCCTGTTGTGAGTGATTCATTTGAAGCAGATGTGTGGGAAGAGGTTGGGGAATGTATTATAGTCAAATTGGAAGATTTGATGTCCTGCTCTGACACGACTTTGTGGTGCAATCGTCTGCAGTAAGTTGTTGTGTTGAATCAAGTAATGCATTTTGTGAAAGTTGGTTGGCCAAGGGGGTAATCTTTGGATGTGTATTTGCTCTCTTACAGTAACATTGGAGATGAGTTTTCCTTGGAAGGAAAATTGCTAGTGAGAGGTGATAAGTTGGCTCCACCAGAATGTTTCAGACAAAGGATTTTAGTGACTATACATGTAGGCCATCTAGGTATGAGTGCCACTAAACTTATGATTAGAATGATTTTTGGTAGCAGGGAAGGATGGGGAGGTACAAAGGTTGGTGGGAGTGTGTGCACAATGTTGTTGCAGTGACAAACAAATGATTACTGCTGAGCCTTTGTCAGTAAGTTCAACCAGTAAGTTGTCCTGATAAAGTGTGGCAGAGAAAAGTGGTCAATTTCTTGTGACCGTTTCACATGTTGCCTTGCAATATGAGGTACTTTTTTGTGTTGGTGGATCATCTTTTTAGGTGGGTGGGGGTATGTGGTGTACCAGAGCCAAACACAAATGCTGTAATTCAGTTTTTCTATGAGTTGTTTGCTAGAGTAGGGGTTTCTGAAGAGTTCCTCACAGACAATGGAGTCCAATTTACTTCCTCCATCATTACAGAGTCTTTGAGTAAGTGTGGGGTGAGACATTTACATACACTAATGTATCATCCCCAAGCCAATGGTAAAGTTGAGAGGTTTATCAGAGTTTTGGTGTATTCAAAGTGCTATCATATCCAAAGTGGACTGTGCAGCCGCAGTTAAAGAGGTGGTGTGGGCAGACAGGTCTACACCTCATTCAATCGCTGGTAGAGTACTATTTGAACTCATGAGAGGGCAGAAGGTAGTATGTTCCATGTGTTCTTTTTGGAAGGCGGAACTGATGGGTCAAGGCTGTGATGTATCTGTAGCTAGTAATGAGGCTAAATATTTTAATGATGAACACAATGTTGCCTGTAGTCAGAGGTATATGAGATTTAAGAAGAAGAATATCAGGAATATCAAATTCAACGTGGGTGTTTCAGTGCAAATTGAAGATCCTATTTTGTTAAAAAAAGGATCTTTGACGTTCAGAGGTCTGATTCATGGAGGTGGGGAGATAATGCTGTGCAAGTATTGAATGGGCAATGGTGGAATATGTCAAGGATAGCTAAAGTAGGAAAGAGTGATGCTGAAAGTGACGGAGTGGGAAAGAGTGATGGTGAAAGTGACAAGCAAATTTCAAGGAAAACTGTTAAGGAGTGCATTTGTTACTAAGATACCCTAAAATATTGTGAATAATCTCAACATATAGGTATTTATTATTATTAGGTTGGATGTACACACACATTTATTTTTGGGGACCCAATCCACCCTCAGGGGGAGAATGCTTCTCTCCAACTCGTCCTCTCCCCCCAAGTGACCCTCCCAGGGTGGTACTAGGTTCTTTAAGGCCCCAGCCGACCACAACCTTAGTTGTTCAGTGTCCTCCCCATCAGAAAAAGGGTTTAGTGCCACCACAGCTGCCTCCCAGATTGTCACTCCGTGGGAATAAGCTGACACTAGTTTGCCACCACTGGGGCTACTCTTTTCTCTTCAATGTGCATGGCCTTTCAGACTCGATGAGGACACACACCACTGGAAGTCCAGGCACAATTAAGCATCAAGCACCTAACCCCATGGAATTTTTTTACGTAGAGCACTGCAGCAGCTGCAAATGCTGCACTATGTGAAAAGGAGAGAGAGGAGGAGAGCACCCTATTTACTAAAATAAGGCACTCTCCTCCTCCTCCCCTCTCACTAGCGCCGGCGCTGAAATCGACTGCTGTGCGCCACAGAGACACCTTTGCGCCATGGTGCAAGGGTGTCTCAGGGAGTCTAGCATATGTTTTGTACTAGAAGGTACCCTTCCAGTACAAAATAATATGCACAGACTCACTTTAACCATGTTCCCACTTTGTATGTGTGCTGTAAAGTACAGCACACATGCAAAGTCGGAAAAGGAAGGAGAAACGAAAGCATTTCTCCTTCCTTGCGCCTACTTGAAAAGGGCGCTGTTTTCTCACGCTAAACCCAATCTACTTTATTGAGTAAATTAGGTTTAGTGGGAGAAACCTTGGGTGGTTGCATGGGAACGCCCATGCACCAATTGTGGTACGCCCCCATGGTGCAAAGTTATGCGAAGCAGCGCATAGCGCTGCTTCGCATTACTTTTCCGTTATTTTGAGCCGTATGTAACGCTGTGATGCAAACACGGCTCAAAATCTTAGTAAATCACTACCCATAAGTGCCAAAGCCCGATGGCCTCTGATGTCAGATTAATACCTCTAACACCCCTGAGGCGGTGCAAGGAAAAACAGACAGGAGCATGTTCGGGATCTCCAAGAAACAGCAGCCATCTTGGGTCCCCCGCCACCTTGCCTGCATTTCAGGACAAGACATCCTTGTTTTTGTTAAAAACAGTTTCATAAATAAATCTTTGTTTCTAAATTTCCAAATTTACCTCTCTTTCACAGTAGCAAGATACAGTTGATCTGCACTAGGTATGAGTGGATTGCCAATCTTTGATTTTACTTTGCAATCTGGTACTTGTCAAACAATTCTACAAAGATTGGAAAGACTGAAAAGTAAAACTCAAGTCTGCATATGCTAATAGCCCTGACGTGGAGGCACTTGAGACCTCTGACAATAATGAGTACTTGGAAGAAGGCAGCTCCAGCAGTAAACACTAATTCATAAATAAACTGCACATTCGCTGACTTCAGTAATTGGAAGCCTTTTCAGAGCTAGCCACTTATACGCCTACAGCTTCTCTTCACTAATTCTGCTCCCACATGTAATAAAATAAAAAGGCAGTTATAACTTAACCACCGTGACCTACTGTGCTTTTTTTGTTGCCTGCAAAACGTTGTGATTTTCTTCCATCCTCGTCTTGGGAAAAAAGTAATTTCTACTGCCTTAAATTAAAGATGTAATTGCATCAAAAGGCCCTAATTGTCACCCACGTGGGGGAGGAGGCTGGGAGAGATCCGCTGTCAGGGACCAAGTACCGTGGAATGTCGCAGCACTTAGAACGTGACAAATTGTCAAACTCTTGCACGTGCAGCTTAAGCTCCCGAGAGGATGCTGCTTACGAAATGCAAGTTAATGCGTTCCAAGTGCTGCACCACTAAACGCTGGGTTTAAAATGTAAAATGGACGATCAGACCAGCACTAATTGAAAGGGTGAAAAAGGATAACTACCTTGGGACGGTACTCTGAGAGAACTTGTGGCAAATTCATGTAAATCATGTCGTAGGGAAAGTGATGTCTCCTACCACAGGTCCGAGAGCCTTGTATGATGCAAGGCGGAAGAAACATTTAGAGTATGCACTAAACAGGACAAGCTTTAAGGCTGTGCGACCGGTGTAGCCACACCTGGCACTGACCTGTGGAGGGGAGGGGGAAGCAGGGGGGCGGAGGGGGGGAGGCCCTGTGTTCAAAAATGATTTATGGGTTTAAAATCACATGCTGCAGAGTTCCTGGTACGCCCAGCAGTTTTCAGGCAACAACAAAAATGTCAAGATTACCCTGTGATCAATGTCCCTGCTGGAGAGAAATCAGAGCTTTGCCCAGGAGTCTCCAACCTGTTCTGTAGTAAGAGCTACTTGTTTTCAATGGAAATCCTCCCGAGCTACAAATTTCATTAGAGATGCAGTAGTAACTACATTTGAAAAGATTATATTAGTGGCCACCATATGCAAGATTACTACTAGTGATCACCTCTGTGCTTCAGGGACGGTTGCCAGTCCTAATGTGAAAAATGCTTATTCAATGTGGAATGCCTCTTCATGGGTAAAACATAACAGCCATCACTGAAGTGCTCCTAGCACCAAGTCCATAATATTAGTAAAAGTCTCCCCACCATTGTTTTTTGATATTTATCAGCTTTAAAGATATTTTGGAAAATCAGCCATTTTTTCCAAACTTCAGTTTATGAATTCTGAAAATGCACACAATTTTGTTTCAAATGCATGTTTTTCAATTTTGGTAAATATATATTCATTTAAAAAAGGCAAAGGCTTCAAATTGAATTGATTGTGGTAAACAGAGGAGAGCTTCTTAAAGGTAGCTGGAGAGCTATCAGTAGCTCACCAGCTACTCATTGGAGAAGCCTGGTCTAGTGGCAGTTTTGACTCATCATAAAGTAGTGTAGAGGGATATGGGCCTGCTGCAAAGAACACATACCATGCAGATCGCAGAACTGTGTGTGAGTGAACTATGAGTAGCGCTGTAAGAAAATAAGATGTATGTCAGAAAGTGACTATGGAGACATGAGGAGCACTGTTCGAGGTTGGTAGTGAGGAAATTTGTGCAGATGAAGGTCAGGTAGGGAGCAAAACAATAGTTGCAATAGGCTCCACCTTTGCTAAAGCCGGCCTTGGTACTAACACATATGACTTGCAAATACACCCACACTTATGTATGGAATCACATGTATCCCCATAGATAAATAGGGATTTCTGGATAAGGACCTGATGTGGAGTAAGGAGGACGAGCTACTCTAAAATTAAAAAATAAATATTCCCTTTGGAGATAATAATAGACCCAATGGTACCATATATCAACTCTACTCATACATTTACTCTCATGCATTCATCAATCACTACTCAGCTCGGAATGTGAAGGCACTTGTACAATCTTTAATGAATATTTAAAAAAAATGTTAAAAAGACAGATAATGTCACAATTACATAAAGGAATACATAAAACGATTTAAAAAATAAATAAATATATATATATATATATATATATATATATATATATATATATATATATATATATATATATATATATATATATTACAGTATTCCTCAGTAAATACAGTTATATAACAGTGTAGGTTTTGTCATAAATAAAATATATCACGATAGCGGGGCATGGATTATAAAGCATATATCCTTGTATTTTCAGCTACAGAAACGTGTACTGGTTGCTTAGACTGGTGACCTAATATAACAAGCTCATCTATTTGTCTGGAGGTGAGAAATAAATATGTGGCAATTGTTTATACCCCTATATTTCCCAGGTCCCGATTTATTGTTGTTAGAGTACCTACAAGGGAAAGGTGCTCTGTTTATTATACATTATTTAGAATAAAGGAGGTAAATACATTGAAAAATAATGTGGTCCCTATTTGCATTGTTGTTTACCGGGTTTCCACAAATGAGAACATGTACAATTATTTTAGTCTAACTACTATAAGGGAGGGAAGAAATATAAACAATGAATTAGCCTCCAATCCAGCATATTTGAGAGATTGGTACAGGGTCGGTGTAGTAAGACCATGACCCTTAGGTTATTAATGTTAAAATGCAGTGAGTTTTCACAATTATCACAGGGATTTGATCAAGTGTAGTATACAAATGAGCATCAAATTCGTTTTAAAAAAAATATATATATTAAAAAAAAAATGTTTACAAGCCCTGACTTTTACCAATTCTTGAACCTACGTGATAATCAGAAAACAAGAAAAGGTGAGAGATTCAATAATCGATAAATATGTTTAATAAATAATAAATTGTTGGTTCTCATACTAAAATGAGCCTTTTCATACATAGGACGTGACTCGACAGAGTATATATCTGGAACATGGAAAATTCCATTCTTAACACTATCAAGTAAGTGCCCAGGCAAAAGATATAAATCTTAAGGATAATATAGAATTCAGTCTAGATTAGAGACTGCAAAAATGTGATAGTAATTCTCAATCTCATTTGCTATTCCTTAGTATAAATACGGAAACAGATGCACGCATTATCTGACCCAATTGAAAATGATACTCTACTGAGTGTTTCTGCACCGGTGAGTTTTGAGCGTGAAAGGGGATATGGTTTGATGAAAGTTTAGAAGTCACCTCACCCATTCGGGGACTGTTCAGTAATTTGTCAGTGAATCTCCTGAAAAATCCCCCCCCCCTCCTTTTTTTAAAAGGCGGGAGAGTGTATACATCATTCTGACAATTTGTATAGTTGCATGCATTTGTGAGTTTTGAGTGTGTCTGCTGGCCAGAGGGTATTCTTTCTATATAGATGAGGGCCTAGTTAATTGTCGGTCCATCCCATAGGAATCCCTTTCTAAAAATCTCAAGTAGGGATGTGTGAGCACTTATACATTATTTGATAATCTGTGAATTAGGTATCCAGAGATATGAGATTTTTTTAAACATTTTTTAACAGAACCATTATTTCCCTTAATTAACAAACAAGGAAATTGTGGGGTATGTGTTTATCAAATGGAATGTCCTCTTCTATACATATGTATACCTATTTTTGTTCTTTTACATTAGGTGCATAAAGAATATATTACTGTACTACATGAAACAGGAAAGGATCAAAGAAAGCATTGTGTCCTGAAGAAGGTGGATTTATTGTGAATCACCTACCGAAATGCGTCAACGCTAGTTGTTTGTCAAATTTGTTTAGAGTCAGCAATCACACAGAGACAGAGAATTCTTTTCTCTGCTGGGTGCTGTTCGTTTTATTCAAATTGACTGTTAGATGACAAATGTTATTGTCTCTTCTGTTTTTCCTTTCCAGGGAGCCTACACTGTAATTTTGTAAAATATATTCATTAGCGATTGTACAAGTGCCTTTACATTCCGAGCTGAGTAGTGATTGATGGATGCATGAGAGTGAACGTATGAGTAGAGTCGATATATGGTGCCATTGGGTCTATTAGTATCTCCAAATGGAATATTTATTTTTTAACCTTTTGAGTTATTGGGTGCTCGGTCCCTTTGGATTGTTGGAGCCCCTCTCCTTGATTTTCAGGACGGGCTACTCTGCCATAAACTTAAGGCTAGCCTGTCTGATTTATTATAAGTGCATGATATCCTCTGACACTTCTAATAAGGCAGGTGGGATAACTGACTGTGTCTGGCAGAGAAACCCCGCCGCCAAACCCTAAATTAGGCCATTTTTCTCTTGATTCTTTTACAAAATGCCTTCAAATACAAATTTTATGATTAGAACTGGGAATAACCAGAACGTATGCAAAAGCACTTGAGCGTATTATAGAGTGGTGGTTTCATCAAAAACAGTTGATTTCAATCCCTTCCAGAAAATTGGTCAAATTTGAATTGGGACATCCCCAGTATTAATAGTAGGTCTTTTGTTTGAATTTGTATGTCACTCTGAATTGTTTCAACTTGAAGATTGACATCAGTACGGAAGAGGCAGATATAAGACTGCGTTTACAGGGGCTAAGACATAGTCTGGACAAATAGAATTATATTCAATTAAAAAGCTTGAAATTTGTTCTCGGTTAGTTTGCAACAGAAAGTTGGCAATAAAAGATCACAATGTTGACTGTTCATTCCGTGTGAAATTTCTTTTTTGGTCTGTGGGAAATGATTTGCTAATAAACACAACTATGTGAAAGTGGTATGGTGCTAACAGGAACAATCAAAATTGTACATATTGTAAATTACTTTCAAGGTCTAAACTGTCTACTGTCTTTTGGCCCAATATTATGTTAACTCTGGTTCCGTTTTTGTGATTTTAAATGCTTCTCCGTAATGATGTATCTAGTGCTCAGTAGGTCTTACATAACTGAATGCTCATTGAGATGGCTGGTTAGGTGCTTATTGATCAGTTTCTCCACTGCTTTGGCTGGGTAAGGTAAGAGAGAAATGGGCCTGCAATTGATTAGTGTAATTGGGTCTGCAGATGATGTCTTGATGCGAGGGAGGACCTTTGCGTGTTTCCAGGAATTTGTGAAAGTGGCTTAAGTGATGGAGGCATTCAGATGAGTTAATGGGCTGTAGTCCTTAGGCAAGTTGTGGTGGGGCAAGGGTCTGATGGGGACCCCAGAGTGAATGGACTGCATGATGCAGGTGATTTAGTCCATGGAGTGGCAAACAAGACAGTTAGAGTACTTTTTTTGATTGAGATGGGTAAGTGCGTCACTAGGTCGGCCGGATCTGATTGGGGGTTGAAGTTATCATATAAGCTGGCTATCTAGCTGCAGAAAACCTGGTAAAGCTTGGTGCACAGGGGATGATGCTGGTGGAGGTAGCTGATGGGGAGGTGAAGTCTTTCACGATGCCACTAGCAAAATGGGTTCCACCCATTTAGTCCACCAGGATTTTAAACTTTTGATAACCCAGTTTTTGTACCTTCACTACCTGTGTCTCACCCACAACAATTTCAGGATAATTAAAGTGAGCATGCTTATTGCCAATGTCTGCCTTTTGCAGATAAAGCCCCTGTGCTGCAGCTAAGGTAAGAGGTGCTGGACTGGTCACACGCTAACATGTATGCACACACGTGTGCACGTGTATGGCTGCTCATGTGAAACTACTGTTGTCCATTGCAGAATCAGATGAAAGTTTTGGTTTGATTTCGCAAAGTCTGTTAGACTGTTTTGTAGTCTGAGACCTCTCAGGGCCCTGAGACCTTAGTGGGAGAAAGGTCTGTAATGCGATGCAGCTGGGAATATAGATGCATTTACTGTCAACTCTCAGCCCAGTTAATGGGCATGCAGAGGAATGTTTAGAGGAGGAGAGGTATAGTTTCCATGTTTCCTGAGGGTGTGGGGATTAGACATTTAACCAGTGTTAGGAGACCTTTTTCAAGGGATTAAATTGCTTGGATGTGGATTTCTCTAAGTGTTCTTGTTTCTTTGTGTTTGGTGTTGAAAAACAATAAAACATTGTTGCAAAATAAGAGGCAGCACTTTTTGAAGGTGTCACTCATGACAGTGGACATCAGCTATCACATCAATTCAACCTATTGAAGGCCTCAAAACAGCTCATGCCCCCCTTTGGTCTGAACAGCCAAAAACAGTTCTCCCTGCAGCAGCCACAGTGACCACAGACATTAAGAAACTTAACCACTTAACTTCTTTATCAACACAAACGAAATGACTCCCTCCTAAAGCTTGCTTCGTTTTCGGATCCGCAGACATTGTCTTCAAAGCACTGATATTTCCCAGTCATTCAAATTAATCGCAGCATCTCTTGCCAGTTTAGATAACCTTCAAGCAACAGCTCTCTTCGCCTTGAAACTCCATGCAGTAGCTAGATATCTACTCTATCCCGATGGTTCACCAGATGTGATCCAAGATCTAAGTAAAATACCATTGACATTGAATAAGATCCTTTCTTTACCTTTTTCAAAAACCGACCTAAAGGAACATCTGATTTTAAAATGCCTAATAAGAGAGTCTCTTCTCTGATTGTGGTAGAAACATCGAAGACAGAATATCGAAAAGGTCACAATACCGTGGCCAGAATATCAGGGTGGACGTGGACAGATATCAAAGAGGTAAGTACACAGAGGGAGGCACGGATATATATATATGATATGATACGTGATCAAGGCTGCTGTGTCAGTCGAAACGCGTTATGACTACTTCAATGTGAGCATTAAAATCTCGCCATACCTAAAAGAGGAGTTTGTGCCTTTTCTTCATCCCCCGTGTGGAGGTTGGAGTCGGCAAAGCTGTTATTCGATATATATATATATATATCACTATGATATGCATATGTGGAGTTAGGTATAGAAAACATTTACAGACGTACCTTTCAATATTAATTCCAATGTAATACTCTGTTTCCTAATACTTATTGTTGTCCTACATGGCTGTTGTATCATCGACTATGTTAGTGCTCTAGAAAAAATGGCAATAAATAAAATAAACTTGGATGTGAAACATAGGCTGCTGATATGCATTTGTAAAATAAGTTATGCATCAGCATTTGAAAATATTGCCGCAAAGTGCCAACAGTTGTGCTGGTCCTGCAGTCAGTAGCTTGGAGAAGAATAATTTGCAAACTGAAGCAAAAAACTCAAAATCATACGATGCCTGCTAGTATAACAGAGAAAGAAACAAAAGGCACACTTGAGATACATCATACAGTGCTCTCAAGTTTTTCCATTCCATGCATAATTAGCTCATCAATTATAGATATGTTCTTTCTGTTCTGGTCCTTGCAGTCCTGCCTTTGAAAATGGGATTATCATGACTTCAAATATCGGAATTCAAAGAAGAAAATGCAGCCTGAGTGAACTACTCATGCATGGAATCAGCAAACTTGAGATCCTGGATAATAAGCAACAACAGAATCAAGCACATTAAACTGAGGATTTGCCTTTCTGCCTCTTTATCTGTCTCTAGCTGGCTCGCTCTTGTTTTTGATGAAGATGTGTGTGTGTGTGACCACATCAGCACTTATGAGCAGTGCCACATACCTATGTGCTGAGCTAAGTGCACAAAAAAGCACAAGAGACTTTGAATTTGCCTAATCAACAGTCAACAGCAAAAACTTACATACCATGTAATTAAAGAGCCATCCAGTGCAGAGAAAAACAATTCTCTTTGCTCAGCCCTGCATCTGGCTGAGGCTGCCCCTAGGGGGCGTCAGGGCATCGATCCTCTGCCTCGACTGCTGGCATACTACAGCTTTTATATGAAAACAGACGATCTCACAGATCATTTGTTTGCATGTAAATGCTATATTGTCAGGTTGGCAGCAGAAGAGGGCTCCACTACCTGTTTAGCGCATGTGTCAGGGGGGAGCTGTTACCGCCCAGCCTAACACATACACAAAGCACATCTGACATGCTACACTAGTGTCATGCAGTGCCACATGTCAGATAATGGAGCTTCAGTGCTTGGCAATCATACCCCCTCTTACCCAATCAGAATCTGCAATAGGTCTACCTCTGTACCTTCAACCCTATTACAGCTTCTGATTGAGTGGTAGCTCATGGATCTGCCTCTGGCTGCTGCAGAGAGATGGGAGTGTTGGAAAGTGTGGACCTGCCTCAGGTACGTTATTTCGTAATTCAAGTCTAAGTGTGCTTGTTTGTCCGTGTGCGGGGGACTGCATGTGTATGTATGTATGAATGTATTTATGTGCATGCCCAAAACTGTGTGTATGTACGCATGTCTGCTTGTGTGTGACGTAAATGTCTGCCCCGGGCATTGGCAAAGCCCGAAGCACAGTGTTGGATCATACTGTTGGGCTCACCACTTCCATAATGCACCAGCTGCCACTTCCTGCATCTATCAAAATAACTACCAATAAGCTTTCTAGGTAATTGCATTGTTTAATAATGTCAACTGGGACGGGCGTGGCTTGCTGCCGATTAAGATGGCTGCAGCCTAGAGGAGCTCCGGGGACAGAGTTGAATCCCCTGAAAATCCGACACACGAGCCGTGCACTGATCGCACCTTGAAGACCACCAAAGCGGACCAGAACCAGCGGGGCCCCATTCGGTCTACCCTCCGGGCGTGTGACGCCGCCAGAGTGCATCAGGGATCGGATGATACGAGGCGGCCTGCATGCAAGGTTGAAGCCGGGGACTGGCCTTAATATCGGATCCGGCGGACGGCGGTACAAAGCGTGCCGGTTCCCCTCCGCTCCCGCCCCCACGAGGCTCCGACACTGCGAGGCGGACATCGGAGGGCTGCCTGTGACGCTGGCTTTTGCTCAAGCTGCGGCGGGAGTGAGGAGGAGGACGATCGTGCTGCCGGCTGCTGCTGTGTTCTGCGGTGGGTCGATGCCCGTCCGGGAGTGAGTCAGGCCCTGGCTCTGGGCGGGAACTGCTGACGGGGGGAGAGGACTTCAGGAAAGAGGTGAGGGCGCCCGCCCGGTGCTGAGTGGGGCCTGGAGAGCCCGGCGGGGACCTGGACCTTCGCTACCAGTGAGCCCCGTCTGCAGATGCTCATTCTCCGGGGGACACAGCCCAAACTGCCTTGGACCTTGTGGTGGGAACCATTCGTGTGGTCATAAACTCTGGAGTACGGCCCCTGTGGCGTGCTGTGCGGCCCAGGGCAGTCTTAAGCCGCCACTACTAGAACTGCGCCGGGGGGCGCTGACACCGGGAAGAGCTGACTGAATTGACGCCCGGAGCACATTGTAGACCTGACCCACTGCACTGGGGAATCTTGGATGCGCTCACTGCTGCCTATGCACTGACTACTTACACGCCCAGGGTGGCTGGCGGTGGACGCTCGGCTGGGTAAGGTGCCCCCGGGACCCGTGTGTTTATTGACGGTGTGGCTCCTGCCCTCTGCCTCAACGCCTATCAGGTAATTCCACCTCCGGAAACCCGACAGCCCGCACGGGGAAGAAAAAGCCCGTGGCTGGCGGCGGCGATTACCGACCGGGTTAAAGTTCCCCAGACAAGTATGGGGGGAAGGGGCCCGCGCACAAACACCCAGGGCAAACTGGACAAATATGCCTACGCAAATCACCGGCTTTGCCGGACCGCAGAGACTCGCCAGACAAAGCGCCGGAAAACGAGGGAGCAAATAAAGTGACGCTTGATGACATTATGGCCGCTCTCACTCAGGTACAGTCAACGGTGGGCACCATTTCTACAAATGTATCCTTTCTGCGGGCTGACTTCCAGAAAATGACCGCAAGGGTCACCGAAGTGGAACAAGTAATGAAAACCCTGGTCGGGGACCCAGCCACATTGCTTCAAAAAGTTAACCACCTGGAGGCCGAAAATAAAATAATGGCGGCGAAGCTGGACGACCAGGAAGGGCGCTCTTGCCGCAATAACGTCCGAATCACGGGCATTCCCGAGAGTGAAGGGGGCCCGGCCATGGACCTTTATGTTGAGGAACTCATTAAGACAAGACTCCAACCAAGGGGGCTATCCACCTTTTTCTCAGTTGAAAGGGCGCACAGGGTGCCAGGCGGCAAGCCCAAGCCAGGAGAGGCTCCCAGACCCGCACTAGCCCGAATTTTTAATTTCCATGACCGGGACGCCATACTGCAAACAGCGAGAGTGGTCCCGCCGATTCACATCCAAAACTCTGTGGTCTCCTTTTTTCCGGACTTCACAGCTGCAGTTACCAAACGTCACAGGAGCTTATTTGAGATTAAAAAGGAGCTTCAGCGCAGAGAAATTGCCTACTCCATGCTATTTCCGGCGAAGTTACGAGTCGTGGCAGATGGCAAAACTTTTTTTTTTGATACTCCTGAAGAGGCCCATGACTGGCTTGAGGGTGGTGACGAGTGGATGGACCCAAGCGGTCGGAGAGACGCCAGCAACAGCGACGGGTGGAGGAGGACCCCAGGGATCACGGTCAAGCGCAGGAAGAAGACAGCACGCACAGGTCGGAGGCTGAAGAATAAAAAAGAGGAACATGGCACACACGGACCACGCAGACCTGCAAGGACGTAATCAGGGGTAGCCAATAAAGAAGTAATGGACATGCCGCTGGATGGTATCGTATTATTGTGATCGTCCCCATTTGATGGGGGGGGGCCAGGATCCGCAGGTGTAGGACCTGTAACGCAGCTAAAGCGAGGTTTGAATGAACAACGATCTTCAAGGAGGGGATAGACTACGGCGTTCTCCGAACTTCTCACCCCGAAACGCAAGTACTGTTACAGGGATTGGGTATGAAGCGCTCTGCAAAGTTGGGGTGGCGGGTAGTTTTAAGTCCGTCTAGCAGGGAGGCAGGGAGAGGGGTGGAGGGTAAGGGTACGTTGTTGTGGTTATGTTTTCATTTGTTAGCACCTAATGCACAGGCACTCAGGTATGACACATTTCCAGATGGGGGTTTGCAATGGCACTGCTCAGGTGAATCCGTTCTAATGACTACACATTCCAACAGTTATGGCAACACCAAACTTGCAGCCATCTGAGCGAGGGCGGGTCTCTACCACACAGGTGACGTCCCTATCACTAATTACATGGAATGTACACAGCCTCGGGGATAAAATTAAAAGAGGTTTGGTATTACAGTGTCTTAAACTAAGTTCCCCGGCTGTGGTCCTGTTGCAAGAGACGCACCTCACTGGTACCGCCTGTCGGGCGTTAGACAGGTGGGGGTTCAGGATGGTAGCCCACTCGGAGTTTTCGTCGGGGTCCAGAGGGGTGGGTATCTTAGTACGAAAACAGTCACCATTCATAATACATAGAACGAAGACTGACACGGGCGGCCGCTTTGCGGCTCTAATAGGTCAGTGGGAGGGACACCCTATCAATATAGTATCAGTTTATGTTCCCCCGGCACTGCAGGCAGTCATGCTCCCGGCCCTTGGTGACCTCCTCCTCGATCTCCAGGAGGGAGAACTACTGATTGGGGGAGACTTCAATGCCGTGGTGGATGGGACCGTGGACCGACACCCTGCGAGGGAGCGGACCTTGGGAGTGTCACACCTAGAGAGCTTTATGGAGGCACTAGGGCTTATGGACGTATGGCGGCACCGCCATCCCATGGCACGCCAATTCACTTTTCAATCGGGGGTACATAACAGCTTGTCCAGAATAGACTACTTTCTCGCATCCTCAGAAAGCTTAAAACATGTGGACACAATTGAAATTCGACCCAGGGGTATTTCCGACCATGCTCCAATTATTTTAACGTACACGTATCACAAGGGGGGGCGGCGGCACATTTTTCCCAAACTCCATGGATACTTGAGGGTTCCGAAGATCATGAAATCTATGCTCACCACAACACAACACTACTTCCAAGAAAATGTTGCATCGGTCCACTCTCCGACCAACCTATGGGAGGCCTATAAGACCATGCTAAGAGGACAGGCCATCGCTTCTATTATGGGATATAGGCAAGAACGGCAGCGGGAGCTCCCTGCTATAGAATCTCACAATCCAACTCCAGCCACGGCCCAACGCTTACACCTTCAACAACAACTACATAGGGAATATCTTAGGGAGGTGACTAAACTCAGACTTTCAGCTACGAGGCATAAGATATACGAGACCGGCGATAAAGCCGGGAAGCTCCTGGCATGGCTTGATAAAAGGGAGCGAGACAGAAAGTGGATAGCGCAGCTTCAAAAAAGGGATCATTTGAGAGAGACTGATTCCCGTGCCATAGTGCACATGTCAGCACAACATTTCCAGCAGGTTTACACATCGCTGTCGAAGATGTCCGTGGAAGAGGCGCTGACCTATATAAAAGATATTGCAATGCCCAAACTTACACCGGAGATGGCCCTTACACTGGAAGCGGACCTTACGACCGACGAGCTACAGGCGGCGATTAGCTCCTTGCAATCCAGGACAGCACTAGGACCTAATGGTATCCCCGTGGAACTTTATAAAAGGTTGGCGGGGACAGTGGCCCCACACCTGCTTAATATGTACTGCGACAGTCTGAAGACAGGCGAACTCCCGCAGGATCAGTGCATTGCCACAGTGGTGACGATCCCGAAACCGGGGAAGCCCCCGGAGGAATGTGCTTCCTACTGCCCCATTTCCTTAATCGATGCTGAGGCCAAAATTCTAGCAAAACTCCTTGCGCTCAAGCTGACCCCACACCTCACAACCCTGGTTCACCCGGACCAGTCCGGATTCATGCCCAATAGGAACATGGCATTGAACTTGAGGCGTTTGCATGGAGTGATGGCCTGCATACCTTATCTTCAGAAGCTAGCAGTTCTTCTGTCATTGGACGCCGGTATGGCATTCAATATGGTGGAATGGCCCTTCTTGTTTGCGGTACTGACGCACCTGGGCTTTGGCCCAAAGTTCTGCGCATGGGTACATCTTCTCTATACAAGCAGCTGGTCCACGTGGCGGCTAATGGTCATATATCCCATGACTTCCCACTGTACCGGGTCACGCGTCAGGGCTGCCCGCTATCGCAGCTGTTGTTTGCGCTGGTCTTGGAACCACTAGCGGCATGGATCAGGTGGGAGCCAATGATCTGGGGCCTTAGATGGACGGCGGGATGGAAGGACCGCATCTCGTTGTATGCGGATAACGTTTTACTTTACTTGACATCCCCTAGACGATCCATTCTGGTACTCCTAAATATATGTGACCAGTTTGGTCGGGCGTCTGGGTACACTATAAATTGGTCCAAGTCGATACTTTTCGTGCTCCAGGGCCCGCCACCGCAACTTCCAAAGGACTGCCCACTGCAGATCTCGGAGGACGCCTTTAAGTATCTAGGTATCTATATCACGGCGAACCCTGACGAATTTGTTAAAAGAAATCTCATGCCTCCCCTGGAGTGTTTAAAAAGAAGTGCAACTCATTGGGGGGCGCTGCCTCTGACTCTGCTGGGAAAGGCAGCGCTTTTTTAAATGATGGCGCTGCCTTGATTCTTGTACACGCTGGAAAATACACCGTTCCCAGTGCCACCTGCCTACTTTAAAAAAATAGCGGCTCAGGTCTCCGGGCTGTTGTGGGGGAACAAACCTGCACGCATAGCACAGCGCAAACTGGCTAGAGGGTGGTACGACGGCGGCATTGCACTGCCCGACATACAGCTGTATTACTGGGTGGCCCAATTGAAAGTAATCAATCAGTGGATCCACGCTCCACAGGCGGATCCCGCTTTCAAGGCAGATAGGCATGGACTTGGGGTTGATGGCATGATGTCTGCACTTTATAACAGGAAGCGTACACCAGCGGTACTCGGACCCACAAGGCAGACTGTCAACCTATGATATGAAGCACATGCTAAATTAGGATGGAAGGGAACAATAACCCAACTCACCCTTTTGTGGGATACACAGAGTCTGGGTGGCCTGAGGCATTACAAAGGCTTTGATAACTGGGACGCAATTGGTATATCTACGGTGGGCGACATGTGGCACAAGGGGGGGGGGGTAATTACATTTGAAAACCTTCAAGCGCAATATGAACTGGCACCCTCTGAAAGCTTTAGATATTTGCAGATAAGGCATGCGTTACGGGCGGTCCTGTCACCCGGCACCGAGGTTCTTGAGGCCACCCCTCTAGAGGATAGGCTGCTGACAGACTGTATGTATAAACGGGCTACTTCCTTTACCTACCGAAAATTAGTGAACAATTTACCTGACCCACAAGTGGCACTCAGGGAAAAGTGGTCCCGGGATATGGGTGATTTCGAAGACTCCGAATGGTGGGAGGCGCTGGCCTCCCCGCGGGAGGTGGGGATACCCTCGAGACTTAAACTAGTGCAGCTCAAAATTCTACATAGAACCTATTACACAAGATACACTCTTCACAAAATAGGGTCAGCATCACACCTGTACTGCTTGAGACGATGTGGGGAGGAGGGTACATTCTTTCATACTGTGTGGGAGTGTCTCAGGATAATGGAGTACTGGGTAAAAGTGATGAGGACCATATCACAGATGGTGGAGGTGTCGTTAGCTCCCGAACCTAGGAGATGTTTACTAAACGTATGGGAACCGAACAATCTTACGCGCCCAGCAAAGGAGTGGACAACATTGGGGATAATGATAGCGAAGCGCAACATCGCACAAAAATGGAGTGTGGGAGAGTCACCATCACTCACCGCCTGGCGTGGGGATCTTGATACAGCCATGGTGGCCGAAAAAGCAGTATTTATCAATCAAGGCTGCCCTAAGAAGTGGAGCAGGGTCTGGGGGCCTGGAAGAAATACAGGGGATACATGTGTGAGCCACCAGAGATCAGGGTGGGGGGGGGGGGTCTGACAATGAAAATGAAGGGGAGTCGGGAATGTAATGCATGGAATATTTTCTTCTGTTGTGGTATATGTAATATCCATAAGCCAATTGTTGTAAAACCGCTGTTGTCTTGATATAATGCTCATAATGCTTGTATTTGCTACCTGATTCATTTGTGCCTTAACTATAACTGCAACAAAAAGTTTATTAAAAAAAAATAATGTCAACTGGGGTTTCGAGATCTACTGAAGCATCATTCAGAGTATGGCCTCCTTAAGAATAAGGAGAAATTCTGTATAAAATGTTCTTACATGGATGTTATAAGACCATGTTATGTCTTTGGTGAACACTATATAATTAACAAGGGTTGATAGATCACTCCTTGTTATCAGGACAACCTAATATGCTCTGGATTATCTTATTTCTCTTCAATTGAACCATCTGGGCAGATGTATGTACAAATGGATTCATGTTATCTCAGTATATTTCTTTCTCCCTGTATCTCTTTAGCTCCCCAAGCTATAATGTGAACTCTGTTACTCTGTTGACATTAAAAAGCATTGTGATATTAGACGGTGTGTGAACGAGGTACTGAGCACAGTGAGGTACATTGGGAAGCACTGTGATACTGGTCAGTACTGGCCATAGGTGCTGCAATTATCAATATTGTTGTGTACTATGTTTTAGGTAGAGTTCTAGGAGGGCTAGCATGTGGGTGGAATGTTGTGGGTGGAATCTTAGGGCGACAAGGTTCAGAGATTCTAGAGAAAGGGAGATGAAGGGGATTCCTGTTGCTGTGTGTGTGTTGTTACTTCTCCTGTTTGATGAATAAAATTGAGCTTTGAAACCACGTGGGAAACACTGTCATTACTTATTGTGGCAACGAGGATGAGAACTGGAGCAACCATGATGTTCTTGGTATCCTGCTGTTTGCGGAACCCTGAGCAATAGATCATTTCTTTGCCAGGTTCTTTTGGAGGCTTAATCGGCGTGTTCACTTCTTGGAGATGGAGGAATGCCATGTGTTTGAAGGTGCAGTAATCATCTGACTGGTGGTTTGCTGGCCAGAATAAACTCTTTTAACATGCTAAGCATTTTGGACATTGCACCAACCGCAGGTGAGGCTCAAGTGTGGGACAAAGGCAAGCACTGGAGCGCGATGAGCATGAGCCGATCACTCAGGGTTGCATCATTCCAATTTAGAAGAGTGCAAATGGCACCGTGAGTTCAGGTCAAGTGGGCGTGATCGCGTCACACTTGATTTGAGGGGGGCCATTTTTGAACAGGACCCTTAGCATTTTAGCCTGAAGTAGAGCATGATTTGTAGCTGGATCAGCGTATGGTAGCCTGTTGGTATTGGGTGCATGGGTGTGTATCACACGGTGATATGCTCACCTTTACTATTACCCCGAAACCGGTCCCAGGATGCTTGTTTCCAGTCCAGGGAAGACCAGGCTTGGCAGTTGAGACTGGACTGTTCCTTTGAGCCACAGGGTCAAGGCTGATTTGCATATAGCTTGATCAGAACTGGGGTGGCGAAGTGAGCTAAAAAACAATGATGAATTCAACCCAGATCTGTGACTGGGGGTGAGTGTCCGAAAGGTTTCAGCGCTCCGTCCATCATCTCCTCGTGTTTGCTTTGGAGTCATTTAGTTGGCAATAAGGAACATATTGATGAACAGCCTTCCTCCTATTGGTGTTTATTGTAGTTACAGTTCATATTGTTTGCACTAGAATAGAGCTTAGATTTCAAAATTATTCTTTAAAATGTATTCCTCTTTTTCTAGTATTATTGAGTGTGTTATTCTCTAATGAAAGGGGGTGTCAGGTTCCACCAATTACCCTTGTAATATGTCATGGGATTGATTGGCACCTGAAGCACATCTCACTCAAGCATTGCTCAGTCGGTTGTGGCTGGTCACAGTCCAGCTGGGTTTCTGATTCAGGTTAGCACATTGACTGAGCCCTAGTGCCAGTGGTTCTAGAAAGCCAAAGTCTGTGTTTCTAGAACAATCGAGAAGTCATATCATGAGCATTGTGTGCAGCAGTGTCAAGTTTAGCTGGCCCTTTCCATGGTCAAGCAATAACTTCTGCCAGCTTGGTCCCAGAAACATCTCCAACTGGCAGCTCCAAGGAGAAGGGGACACTGTTGCCCATTGAGTCACCAGTTGCAACTTCCCACTAAAATTCAGGCAGTTCTGGAGCCCCTATAAGGGATTGCTCAGCTGGCCCCGTTAAGGGCAACTTCCAACAAGCCACCACCAAGAGCCACAAAAAGTGATGTCCTAACTGGCCCTTAACTATTCCTACTATTCACCTTCTGTCCACATATTTCAAATCCACCCATGAACTGTTGACTGGAAAAGGACTCTAGCCAATTGTAGGTTCATCTTTCACTTCCCTCCCACGTTGACTCGTTTTCTGAGAATTTTAAATGTGTAATATATTATATTTTTGGAATAATAAAAAACATATACAAATAATGTGTGTTGTGACATTATTCAAATAAAAAGAAATCATTAATTGGATATTATTGTAAATATACAAATGGTTAAAAAACTAAAGTATTTAAACTTTTATTGGCTTCACATAATATACTTTTCTCACAAAAATGGTAAATGCTCCAGGGATTTTTTGAATTATTTGTTTTATGAAACATTTTGTAGTTCAAAACAGACTAGCTAGCCAGAAGTATACGTCAGCCGCGGTGCGTCCATTGGGCCTCACCCCTGCTTGGACCCGCGGCTGCCGAAATAATTAAAATAAATGTTTTTACGTGCTTAGCAGCACGATATTTATCCGGCGCCGCCGGGCAGCACCCGACTGAATCGGGAGTGCGCAGGGGGGTTGGTAGTTGTTTTCCCGCATGCATGCTTCGGGCAGCAACTTGCCCAAGCATGCGCATGAGTCCCCAGGGCCAGGGCCCCATTAGCTAGTAGGGGGGGGTGCAGGTTATGCTGGCGGCAGCCCCTGGCAGCAAAAGGGCGACAGGGCGAGCAGTTAGTGTGCCCTCCAAGCCAATCCTGGCGCTGCATGCAGCGCCAGGATTGGCCGGTCACCGCGCAGCACAGCAGGGGCAATCCATATTGGATGCCGAGCGTGGGTGGCTCAGCCGCCCTGCACAATGGCCAATCACTGTCTCTGACTTAATGTAGTCATGCAGTGATTGGCCATTTGTGGCGCGCGGCGCTGCAGTGTCCCGGTTCAGCCTGGTTAGGTAACGGTTCACTCACCTGAGAGTCGCCTCGTGGACCTCCGACCTCGTGGGATGATTGACAACCCGAAGACTGAGGTAAGTGCTGCTTTCTAAGTTTCTTCCCTGCCTTCTCCTCCCGCTTTGGGTCCCGGACGGTTCAGGGTCGTGTTCGGGCATTGGTGGTTTTCGGAAGGAGTGCCAACACCACTCCACATGGCCGCCGCACACACACATCGCGCTCACGTGAAGTACGTGTGAGGTTGACTGCGGTGTGCTCAGGGGTGACAGATGCAGAGCACCCCCAACCACCACCCGACCCCCCGCCCCGGTACACATAGCTACGGGCACTGCACTGGCACCTGGGCCTCTAACCCATGCACCACCATCTGACCATGCCCACCGGTGTCACGGGCAGCACCGGGGCACAGACACCCCTCCCCCAGGCTCCCGC
Organism: Triturus cristatus; assembly: GCF_964204655.1. Taxonomy (NCBI): domain Eukaryota; kingdom Metazoa; phylum Chordata; class Amphibia; order Caudata; family Salamandridae; genus Triturus; species Triturus cristatus. Next base: position 1,183,548,536 of record NC_140592.1, on the reverse strand, counting down.
GTGCTGTCTGTTCCGATGGATGCAGCGTGAACCCTGTGCAGCGCAGCACTGCACCCGCCATCAATACCTCGGTGGAGCAGCGCATCCTCGGGTAGGGGAATGTAACGGGCCACAGCCGGAAGTAACGCAACCCCGACTCAACGCCTATCCTTAATCCCTAGGATGAGCCCACCTGGCTGAGGGACTGAGACCTTACACTGAGCCTTGCGTCGCTGCTTACGCTCGACCCCGGACCATACCCTGGGCTCCCTGCTGGGTTACACCGTGCCCCCCGCTGGCAGTGCCGGTGAACATTATTATTATTATTATTCATATGTAATCCGCGACTGCTGTTGTAAAGCGCTGTAGCACCTTTGGTTAGTGCCGACGCTACATGAACAAGTAAATGAAAAACATTCCCCTTCATTGCCCCCCCCGCCCCCTTCCTGGTTGCCTCTGGGTCCATGTCCAGGAACTGACACCTACCGCCCAGGCCCAGACTCTCTGACCCTTGGAAATTCTGGCCTCCCCCCGTGACTGAATCCCCCACTCGCCTTCAGTGAGAGGGCTAAGGTGGGGAAGTAAGGGTTGTGTACATCACTAAAATATTTACGGTTGAAATACTTGTCTCTTCCCTGCTCAGTCCGCCCTCCATTTGAAATCTGCAGGGGTGGTTGCGTGCACTGATCTGTGATTACACATTGGACCTGGCTGACTGAGTGCGTGTGTTTGCATCGATGTTGCCATAACTGAGTTTTGGGGTCTTGGACTGGCTTCATGTCGTTATAAAAGGGTGTATATTCTCAGCAGTGGGTGTCTGTTTCCTCCAGTGTCAGACCCAGTGAGCGGGGTTGTGTTCACTTGCCTGCATTGCTCGCCTTGAGCACTGGGTTTGGTCCCACACATCTGATGCTGTGCCCCTGGTTGCTCATTTTCTACCGTGAGGGGGTTAGAGTTGCCATGAGTGGATTGGTGGTCGCATTTGGTAGTTCTATGACAAGGTTGGTGTTTGCTTGTGTGTGTTGCTGTTCCCTGTAGGTTGTGGCTGTAATGTTCTTCGTGTTCCCCTGGGCCTGGTTCCCCCCAGACTTCTTCTTTTATAGCTTGTTGGACTTGGCCCTTCTGGCAGGTTCACCCCTGAACTTTTTGCTTTTTATTGGTGACTTGGTGATAGTGGTTTTTGGTTCCTGCGCACTTTCCCTGTGTCCCAGGGTAAAGTGCGTGCGCACTCTGAGTGCATGTGGTGAGATAGGCCTGCCCTCCCATAGGAATGCATGGGGAATGTATGTGTCCCTGGTAGTTCTTGATGCGTGGGGTGTGCAGGCTCGAGTTTGGTATGTGCGGACTCGTGGGATCGAATGCTTCGCAATGATGTATGATGCGTGATTGTGTCATGTGCGGAAGTGCTACTTCTAGAAGTGGGCACTTCTGTGTGCAGTGTGTCTGGCGTGTGATTGGTTGGAGCTGGCTGGTGAGCCTGGCTCCAGGAGTCTGGTTGGGTCTGCCCCAGTGGTGAGTGTGAGATTAGCATGCTGATGGCTGGGGAGGAGTGCACCTTGGACCTGAATAGGGCAGGGCTTTCCCCACACAATGCTGGCTCCGCCCCCTGTGGTGCGACTGATGACCCTAGCCCTGCCAGTAAATAGAGTGAGGGGCTGAGCACATCAAGGGTGCTCCCCAACCAGCGGCGACTGGTTTTCCCCCTCACCCTGAACCAAGAACAAAGGGTTTTAGTGTATAAAAATGGGGCTGTGTCCCCACAGAAACTGTTCTCTTCCAGGATCCTACCTGAGGGGGGCTGCTGCTGCTGCTGGACCAGAGGACCGCCACTTGGACTACCTCCCTGCCTGGAGGCCCAGTGAGCTGGCTCTGGGTCCAGCCTTGCCCCCCCCCACCCCTGCCTTGCTGTATGCAGGGGAGAACTTTGCTAGACTTTTGTTTTTATCCTCCTCTAAGCGCTGGGAGCGCTTTAATTGTATCCCTAAGCGCCTGCCAGCGCTTTTACTGGACTTATAGCGCTAGGAGCGCTTTATTTGGGCCCCCAGCATCAAGAAGCGCTTTCCCGGAAAGGCGCCTTCATTGGAGCCCGTGGCGCGGCGCTACGATAATCAAGGAGGGAACCCCGACGTAGGGATTCCCCCGAATTGTGGCACTCGGTGGCGGGTGCCTACCCCGCTTATTTTATTGTTTCATACACGGGTGCCCACCCCGTATCGCCTCCCTCGCGGGTGCCTACCCCGCTGTGTGTGCCCCGAGACGAGGAGCCACTTTCGTATTTTTGTACCTGAAGGCGGGAGCCCACCCTGCGCTTCAGTAAAGGGAACAAGAGAAGTTCCTCACCGCCGCCGGAGGGTTGCCTGGCAACCGGGACTCCTACCGCCGCGTCATCAGCACGCAGGGCGGAGGCAGGAAGTCCCGGCTCCAGGGGGAGCGAGGCAGCGAGACGCTGCTGCCCCGCCGAAAGACTGCCGCCGACTTCTCCCCGAAGAACCTTCCCCCCTCCAGCTACGAGCCGGTGAGTCCAGGCGGTAGGGTGGGGAGGAGAGGTGCTGTGTTGGGACCCGCATTGTTCGTTTAGAGCGCTGGTGCGCTCCATCGCTGGGGGCAGGAGTATTGTGTAGAAGTCCAGAGGGACTCCCACGCCGGCCAGCATTGCTTGTTCAGACCCGGAGGCGCTCCAGCCTAGAGGGGCATTTGTGTCACGGACAAGAGCGGCCCCGGAGGGCAGCGGGCCGCTCCAACGTTGGCCCCCATATTTGTTTCAGAGCCCCGTGAGGCTCTAGCACAGAGCCCCGGGAGGCTCCAACATACGGGGGCATACTTGTTTTCAGAGCCCACGAGGCTCCACACAGGCGCATACTTTAGGAGCCTAGAAGGCTCCCAGGGAGCATTTCTTTTGGGCGATTTTGAGTCCCCCGAGCGGGACTCCAACGACGGCACCTGGCTCAGAGTCCAGATGGACTCCAACGTTACGGGGGCATTATTGTTTTAGAGCCCAGAGAGGCTCCAAGTGCGACAGATTTGTGTGGAAGGGCACAGTGGTGCCCACGCCCCGTTCCCCAGCTGCCCAGCACTTAGTGGGCAGCTGCAACGTGTAGGTTGTGCCTGGTGCGCCCTGACTCTGCTGGACACGGCGTCCTAGCCCCGACAAGGCCAGTTGGCCTAGGGACTGCCACAGGTGGTGGCTTAGGTGAGTTCTTGCGCTATTGTTCCTTTCCTGCACCTCTGAATGTGTTTTTATGCGTCATGTGCCTTGTTTTACACCGCTGAATGTATTTTATGCATCATGTGTTTTCCTTTCCTACACCTCTGAATGTGATGCATCATGTGTAATGTGCGTTTACCCCTACAGGTATTGTGATACTTAGGTGGTTGTTTTCTCCTAGTACAGGTGGTACTAGTGAGGTCCTGATTCCCTGCGCAGTATTTTCCTAAGGAGGTTAGGGTTGCGTAGGTGGTACTTACCTGTTACCAGTAGTTACTGGTTGTGTGCTACATGTTCTATTTTAGTGCTACAGTGATTGTATGTGCTATGCCTAAAGTATTATTCCTATGTTCTAAGTGCTAATTTCTAAAAGTGCTAATTCCTGACAGTGGTCCATGTGGCCCTGTCCCCTGTACATATAATCCCGTGTAAACTCTGCCCGTGCCTGTTGGCACATTGTAAAGTGCGTGTTCTTATCTAATGTGTTTGGTATAATACAAAGGTTATTTTTATATAATACCTTGTGTGGAGTTTCCTTTGTGGTGGGTCTTGGGTGTTGTTGCTGGGTGCGCGCGCAAACGCTTTACACATCGCCTCAGAGATAAGCCTGACTGCTTGTGCCAAGCTACCAAGGGGGTGAGCAGGGGTTATCTTTGGCGTGTAACTTCCTTGCCCTGACTAGAGTGGTGGTTTCTGCCTGACTTTGGCGCAAGCCTTAGCCAACCAGAAATCCCATTTCTAACATTGGTGGCAGCGGTGGGATTTGGACTTGCGTTTGCGCTGTACCGCAGCAGCGACTGGCTGCACCACAAAACTCTGCATTTAGATAGTCACATGGTATAGGGATTATTGTTCTTAAATGTCATTTCTGTGGAAATGTGTTGCTTGTGCACTTTGAGTTGAGTGTCCTGCCAAGGACAGAAACCAGAAACTGTAGGAGGTAACTGCCCTTGTGCAGACAGCGATTTCTTGGGTTGGCCTGCAGTAGAAGCTGGAGGAGGTAACTGCCCCTGTGCTGTTTGTTATTTCTGGGGTTGGCCTGCAGTAGAAGCTGGAGGAGGTAACTGCCCCTGTGCTGTTTGCTATTTCTTGGGTTGGCCTACAGTGGGGACTTAATTGGTAGGTGTCCCTAGCTCGGGAGGGTAGATCATCCCCCTAAGTGCATTGTGTTTTCTGGATTTACCAGAGGGTGGGATCCAGTGGTGGCAGCATAATAGTGTCCAGTACATTTGTTCCCCGCCCTGCGCCCAGAGTTGGTACCTGTGTCACTTGTGGTCAGGTTGAGGAATCAGGGGTGGTAGAAACTGCCTTACCAGTCCGAGGGGAGGGTTGTGTGTGGATGGATGGTGTGTGGCACTAGGCAAGTGAGTGTGAGTTCTCTGGGTTAGAGAGCTTGCTGAACCCTTTTTGTGAATTGTGTGCTCCTGTTAAGCTCAGACCCCTAGGTTCCCTATGTAATCTTTTCTCAAGAACGTCCGCCAAAATGGAGCCAGCTTTTGATTTCTGTGATCTGTTTGGGTACAGTATGTTGGAGTTGGTAAGGTTCTGTGAAGAGAGAGACATAGGAGTGGATGAGTCAGACTCTCAGTCCGAACTTAGAAGCAGCCTGATCCTATGGCAAAAGGGTCAATGGGTTCTTGAGCGCAGTAGGATAAGGGCCCGGGCCTCACACCAGGAGGGTGGTGGGTCTGTGGGGAGCCCTGAAGATTCAGAAGAGGAGGAAGAAAGTCACCTGACGGGGACACCAGTAGATAGTGGAGACCCCATAGATAGGGAGTCCCTTGCTGGGTCCAGTGTCAGGAGCAGCACCCCATCCCTTTCCCTGTCCCCAGAGGAGTGGATGGATAGGAGGGAAGAAAGGGAGCATCAGCTGGCCATGGAGAAGCTCAGGTTAGAGCATGCCAAGGAGATGGCGCAGCTGAATGTGGAGGAGAAAAAGTTTGAGTCCGAGAGGGTCTTAACGGACGAGAGGATAGCGGAGGCTGAGAGGGCCTTCGCCAGGGAGAAATTAGCTCTGGAGGGTAAGTTGTCCCCTGAGCGCAGTTGTAGTTGTCTGGGCTCCCCAGGGAGGGTAGAGTCCAGTGGTGGCAGCGAGATAAAGTCCAGTGCAGGAAGTCCTATTCCCAGTTCACCCAGTCTGGTACCTGTTTCCCAAGAAGAGGAGAATAGGTTGAAATTCAGGGGCAGTAGGAAGCTGTCTCACCAGTCTTGGGACACATTTGTGGGTGAATGTGAGGATGCACTGGATGATTGGTTAAGGGTAAACACAAAACGGGATTTTGACGGACTGTATGCTCTGGTTATCAAAGAGCAGCTATGCAGTAGTTTTTATCCCGGATTGCGCCAACACCTGTTGGGATGTGACGCCTTGGATGCTTGGGACCTTGCAGAGGAAGCAGACCGCTGGGAAAGTGCCCAAGGTTCTGATGAGGCATGGGAGAGTACTTCCAGCAGTAGTGGCTCCGGTATCTTCCCGTCCTGGATGGGGGTGGAGGTTCAGAGCAGCCCGGCTAGGTCCCAGAGTAGTGAGAAGGGTGTAGGGGCTCACGGCCTATCTGAGTGGAGTAGGCGTGAGTGTGTGACTTCGAGTCCCCAGAGGCCCGAAACCCAGTCTCAGAACATGGATGGTTTCTTCAGGGAACACCAGGTTGGGGGCCTTGGCTGTCCTGTGAGTCCATTTGAGGAGGATCACCTAGTGTATGGAGGACCTGGAGCGTCTGTAAATAGAGCGCCAGTGGTTCTGATGTCTGGCAGTACCGCTCCAGTAGGGAGGGTACAGAAGTCCAGCGAGAGGAGTGGCATGGGGCTGTGTTCCCCGGTGGAGGAGCCAGTGGGTCAGGGACCAGCCGGGAGGGCTGAGTCTCCCAGAGGTGACCATGGTGACCACACGTCTGTCCTGGGGGATCTTCGCGCACTGTCATGTGGACAGGGGACGGGAGATCTGCGCCAGGCAGACTGCCACGTAACATATGAGGAATATGTTACTCTCGGGGGGATGGTGTGTAAGTCCCCAGAAGTCCTGGAGAGCCAGGCAATTATTCCACCAAAGGTTCTAGACCCGAGGTTGGGAGGCCAGGTTCAGGATCAGCCTGACCTGAAGGGTAGGACTACTGTAACAAGTGTCCTGACCGGTTTTTCTTCCAGAGCTACCGCCCCAGTTGGTAGGGAGCAGGACTCTGGAAGGGGGTGCAAAGGGTGGGAGAGCCCACCTCTGACCCCGGTGCAACCTGAGGGGTTAAACCCTAGGTTGGGAGACCAGTTCTCAGGGAGGGGTCCTGAGCTGGTAGGTGAGTTGTGTTACGGAGTCGCCTCTCAGAGGAAGAGAGGGCGGAACCCTAGAAGAAGAGGTAGGGGGAGGAGAGCCTCTCCCGTGACTTTTGGTCAGCTTGAGGGTACAGACCCTAGGCTGGAGGATCAGTGGCAGTTTAGAACTGCCCTGATGAGGGGTAGAGTGGAGAATGGCTGCTATGTGCCAGGGGTTACTACCCCCCACTCTGTGATTAGGCAAAGACCGGTGGCACCTGGGTGGCCTAGGGCCTGGTCTTGGCCGCGGACAACTTGGGAGTACCAGTGGGGTAGCCCAGTTGGTCCGGACAGTGGTGTTAGAAGGAATTCCATGGGTTCACCGTGGCGTAGAACCGGAGGGTGTCCCTGCAGTTGCGGGCCCGCGTCCGTGTTCTATCGCCCCAAGCAGGGAAGTCCATCACGGTGGTGATTGGTCTGCCCTGCGTTTTGGCTGGAAGGGGGTTGTGTTGGACTTGGCCCTTCTGGCAGGTTCACCCCTGAACTTTTTGCTTTTTATTGGTGACTTGGTGATAGTGGTTTTTGGTTCCTGCGCACTTTCCCTGTGTCCCAGGGTAAAGTGCGTGCGCACTCTGAGTGCATGTGGTGAGATAGGCCTGCCCTCCCATAGGAATGCATGGGGAATGTATGTGTCCCTGGTAGTTCCTGATGCGTGGGGTGTGCAGGCTCGAATTTGGTATGTGCGGACTCGTGGGATCGAATGCTTCGCAATGATGTATGATGCGTGATTGTGTCATGTGCGGAAGTGCCATTTCTAGAAGTGGGCACTTCTGTGTGCAGTGTGTCTGGCGTGTGATTGGTTGGAGCTGGCTGGTGAGCCTGGCTCCAGGAGTCTGGTTGGGTCTGCCCCAGTGGTGAGTGTGAGATTAGCATGCTGATGGCTGGGGAGGAGTGCACCTTGGACCTGAATAGGGCAGGGCTTTCCCCACACAATGCTGGCTCCGCCCCCTGTGGTGCGACTGATGACCCTAGCCCTGCCAGTAAATAGAGTGAGGGGCTGAGCACATCAAGGGTGCTCCCCAACCAGCGGCGACTGGTTTTCCCCCTCACCCTGAACCAAGAACAAAGGGTTTTAGTGTATAAAAATGGGGCTGTGTCCCCACAGAAACTGTTCTCTTCCAGGATCCTACCTGAGGGGGGCTGCTGCTGCTGCTGGACCAGAGGACCGCCACTTGGACTACCTCCCTGCCTGGAGGCCCAGTGAGCTGGCTCTGGGTCCAGCCTTGCCCCCCCCCCCACCCCTGCCTTGCTGTATGCAGGGGAGAACTTTGCTGGACTTTTGTTTTTATCCTCCTCTAAGCGCTGGGAGCGCTTTAATTGTATCCCTAAGCGCCTGGCAGCGCTTTTACTGGACTTATAGCGCTAGGAGCGCTTTATTTGGGCCCCCAGCATCAAGAAGCGCTTTCCCGGAAAGGCGCCTTCATTGGAGCCCGTGGCGCGGCGCTACGATAATCAAGGAGGGAACCCCGACGTAGGGATTCCCCCGAATTGTGGCACTCAGTGGCGGGTGCCTACCCCGCTTATTTTATTGTTTCATACACGGGTGCCCACCCCGTATCGCCTCCCTCGCGGGTGCCTACCCCGCTGTGTGTGCCCCGAGAGGAGGAGCCACTTTCGTATTTTTGTACCTGAAGGCGGGAGCCCACCCCGCGCTTCAGTAAAGGGAACAAGAGAAGTTCCTCACCGCCGCCGGAGGGTTGCCTGGCAACCGGGACTCCTACCGCCGCGTCATCAGCACGCAGGGCGGAGGCAGGAAGTCCCGGCTCCAGGGGGAGCAAGGCAGCGAGACGCTGCTGCCCCGCCGAAAGACTGCCGCCGACTTCTCCCCGAAGAACCTTCCCCCCTCCAGCTACGAGCCGGTGAGTCCAGGCGGTAGGGTGGGGAGGAGAGGTGCTGTGTTGGGACCCGCATTGTTCGTTTAGAGCGCTGGTGCGCTCCATCGCTGGGGGCAGGAGTATTGTGTAGAAGTCCAGAGGGACTCCCACGCCGGCCAGCATTGCTTGTTCAGACCCGGAGGCGCTCCAGCCTAGAGGGGCATTTGTGTCACGGACAAGAGCGGCCCCGGAAGGCAGCGGGCCGCTCCAACGTTGGCCCCCATATTTGTTTCAGAGCCCCGTGAGGCTCCAGCACAGAGCCCCGAGAGGCTCCAACATACGGGGGCATACTTGTTTTCAGAGCCCACGAGGCTCCACACAGGCGCATACTTTAGGAGCCTAGAAGGCTCCCAGGGGGCATTTCTTTTGGCCGATTTCGAGTCCCCCGAGCGGGACTCCAACGACGGCACCTGGCTCAGAGTCCAGATGGACTCCAACGTTACGGGGGCATTATTGTTTTAGAGCCCAGAGAGGCTCCAAGTGCGACAGATTTGTGTGGAAGGGCACAGTGGTGCCCACGCCCCTTTCCCCAGCTGCCCAGCACTTAGTGAGCAGCTGCAACGTGTAGGTTGTGCCTGGTGCGCCCTGACTCTGCTGGACACGGCGTCCTAGCCCCGACAAGGCCAAATGGCCTAGGGACTGCCACAGGTGGTGACTTATGTGAGTTCTTGCGCTATTGTTCCTTTCCTGCACCTCTGAATGTGTTTTTATGCGTCATGTGCCTTGTTTTACACCGCTGAATGTATTTTATGCATCATGTGTTTTCCTTTCCTACACCTCTGAATGTGATGCATCATGTGTAATGTGCGTTTACCCCTACAGGTATTGTGATACTTAGGTGGTTGTTTTCTCCTAGTACAGGTGGTACTAGTGAGGTCCTGATTCCCTGCGCAGTATTTTCCTAAGGAGGTTAGGGTTGCGTAGGTGGTACTTACCTGTTACCAGTAGTTACTGGTTGTGTGCTACATGTTCTATTTTAGTGCTACAGTGATTGTATGTGCTATGCCTAAAGTATTATTCCTATGTTCTAAGTGCTAATTTCTAAAAGTGCTAATTCCTGACAGTGGTCCATGTGGCCCTGTCCCCTGTACATATAATCCCGTGTAAACTCTGCCCGTGCCTGTTGGCACATTGTAAAGTGCGTGTTCTTATCTAATGTGTTTGGTATAATACAAAGGTTATTTTTATATAGTACCTTGTGTGGAGTTTCCTTTGTGGTGGGCCTTGGGTGTTGTTGCTGGGTGCGCGCGCAAACGCTTTACACATCGCCTCAGAGATAAGCCTGACTGCTCGTGCCAAGCTACCAAGGGGGTGAGCAGGGGTTATCTTTGGCGTGTAACTTCCTTGCCCTGACTAGAGTGGTGATTTCTGCCTGACTTTGGCGCAAGCCTTAGCCAACCAGAAATCCCATTTCTAACATAGCTGGTTTTGGCTGACCTGTTTTTCTTTGTTCTGCGCCGGACGAGGTTGACATAGCTGGTGGCACTAAATGAATGCAGCATTAGAGTAACTGGGGTTATTATTTTGTATTTAGAAATTAAATGATGTAAATTAGGGAGTTAGAAGCTGTGAATCCCTATTACAGATATTGTCACCGAGGGTATTTGGAAGTATCTTTGGCTTTGGCCGTCCTTACTAAATTAACACCAATTTAAAAAAAGGGAGTTAACACTGAATACCTGCTATTAACTTGTGGGTGGGATTGACTGCCATCAATACAATTAAATTTTGTATGCAGTTCCACTCTACACTTCTACTCTGGGTGATACAGATTATATTTGCCCCTTGTAATGGAGTTAGCAGGCTAGTAGTTGGGGAGGGCGGAGCCAGGGTGGTGGAAGGAAGAGGAGGAGTAAGGACAGGATAGAGGCAGTTAGTGTAGGGACAAGATAGAGACAAGAGGTAAAGAAAATAAAGCTCCTGATAAACCACCAAAAGTGTCTGTGGTTCTTTGTAGCGCGTTGCTACAACTGGCGACGAGAGTGGGATGAACAAGCCCACACCCTTCACGGAGCCCCGGAGTTTGGTGAAGAACCGGACCTGCTTGAAGTGACTGATCACCTCGCAGCTTGACTCACGCTGGATGCGTGTAATCCGGATACCACCAGTGAGTACAGAAGTCGGGAGCCCACCCCGACCCTGCCTTGTGCCCACGAGTGAAGAAAGAGGTGCCTCGACGTTGGAGACGCTGTCTCCGAAAGCCTGCCAACAAGCGCTGTTGAGCGCGGTGAAATGCGAGCTGGAAGCTCGTCGTTGCCGGCTAATCTCAGGCCCGATGCGTGAGCTTTGGCATGTTCGGTGCGAAGCAAAAGCGGGAAGCTGCAGAATAAGGCGGGAGCCCACCCCGACCTCACCTGATAGCTGTCGCCGTCGTGAATGAGCAGAGCCTGGAGGGTGCCACCCTTGAAGAGGCCCGCCGGTGAGTCCAGCATGGAAAAGAGTGAATGAGCCCGGAGAAAAGCCTCGTGTGTGTGTGTGCAGTGACGGCGTCCATCTTGGAGTCAGGCAGCTGTCGAGACGGTCCCCTCGAGTATTGCAGAGCGGCCATTTTGAAGTCAGGCACCCAGCAAATAAACAAGCATTGGCGAGTGCAAGCAAACAAACATTGGTAAGAAGAAATAAACAACAAGCATTGGCGGAAAGGAAAATAAACAAGCACTGACGAGGGCAAGTAAGCAAGCATTGGCAAGTGCAAACAAACACGCATTGGCAAGTACAAGAAAGGAAAATAAACAAGCACTGACGAGAGCAAGTAAGCAAGCATTGGCAAGTGCAAACAAACAAGCATTGGCAAGAGCAAATAAACAAGCATTGGCAAGTACAAGTCAACAAGCATTGATATGTGCAAACAAACAAGCTTTAGCAAGAACAAATAAACAAGCATTGACGAGAGCAAGTAACCAAGCGTTGGCAAGAGCAAATAAACAAGCGTTGACAAGAGCAAGTAAACAAGCATTGACGAGAGCCAATAAACTAGCATTAGAGAGAGCACATAAGGAAACACGCATCAACGAAGGAGTGGAAAGAAGACAACGACGCAATGGCGACCTCACCACAGCGGAAGCCCCTGGTTGCGGGAGGATCACACCTGCGAGCTCCGGAATGTCTGACCGTGACCACAGGAGGGAGCATGGGCCCCAAGTGGCAGGAATGGTTAGAAGACTTCGAAGACTATATTGAGGGATCCAAGGTGACGGAAGACAGAGAGAAGTTAATTGCCCTCCGCAACCTCGCAGGCCGAGAAATAAGCAAAATAATAAAGGATCTTCCGCCTGCTGAAACAGGGACGTATGACAAAGTGCGTGAGGCACTGAACAAAAAATTCCTTCACAAAAGGAACGTAGATTATGAGCGCCATACATTCCATCAAGCACGCCAAGGAAAGGAGGAAGCGATGGGTGCATTCATCACCAGGCTGCGACGGCTGTCGAGATACTGCGAGTTTGAAACCTTCTCGCCTGACGCTGCCATCAAATCGCAAATCATAACCGGTTGCCATTCAGAAACACTCAGGAGACGGCTACTGAGGAAACCCCACGAATTAGAAGAGATTGAAGAAATGACCCGCATATATGACCAAGCGGAGGAACACGCTGTCACTATTGAAACAGGCCACCACGTCAGTCATGAGCAAGCGCACCGTGTTCAAGACCGACCTTGTAGCAGAAGGAAGTATTCGCGGGAGAACAAATGGAGACAGAGACCGTCGTCTCACCAACGACGCCCGGAGTACAGGAGAAGAGAAACAGGGCGAAGGGACCAAAAGCCGGAAAGGACTGGCCAATGTTACCGGTGTGGCTATGACTATCCCCATACAGACACTTGTCCGGCCATGGGTCAGCGATGCAGGAAATGTGGGCGATCCAATCACTTCGAGGCCATGTGTGGGGACTATCACAAAGAAAGGCGAGGTGGGACAACGGGATCGTCTCACTCTGACACAAGGAAACATCACATTAGAGCTGTTCAAGGAGAGCCCAGGTGGTCCTCAGGTTTATCACATTCCAGCCGGGAATCACACAGGTCACGCTGGGGACGCAGATCCCCATCTCGGGACTCAAGATCATCTTCCTCCAAAGACTCGATCTACACGGTGGAACACTTGAACCTGATTGCGGATCCTGATCAACTGAAAAAGTATCCACGCCTGGATATTAAAGTGGGGAATCACGACACCAAATTTATATGGGATAGCGGAGCCTCGCTGAACTATATCCCAGCTGCAGAACATGAGAAAATGGTCCCAAAACCCCCACTCACTTTTTCACCGGTCCGCGTCTTCACGTGGATGTCCAAAAGACCACTCCCCTGTCTGGGTAAATTCCACACAACTCTTACCCATGGCGACATCACTGTACAGGCGGTCATACATGTCATCAAAGGGCCTGAAGCTGACTGCCTCCTTAGCCTCCCCACTGCGGAGCGTCTTCGTCTGGTGAAAGTCTTATTCACGGTCAACGACAATAAGAACTGTGTCAGCAAGTTTCCCAAAATACCTCCCAAACCGGGGAAAGCGGAGAACCTGGCTGACTACAGGCCCTGCCACCCTCTGCCACCACTACAAATGACCGCCTTACCCAGTGGAGTGTGGCAAGACGTTGCCATGGACTTCTATGGAGCGCTGCAGTCTGGAAAACATGTGATTGCCATAATTGACGAATATTCGCAATTTCCCATCGCACGAATAATATCATCTACAAGCGCCTCCTGCACTCTCAAGGTGCTAGATGAGATATTCGCAACATGGGGTGTCCCCAAGAAAGTCAGAACAGACAATGGGCCCCCATTCAATGGACACGAGTTCAGTGCTTTTGCGAGACACCTGGGTTTTGAGCACAGAAAAGTTACACCACTCTGGCCACAAGAGAATGGCACCATTGAGCGATTGATGTCTACGATCAAAAAGACATTTCAGCAAGCCACGGCTGAGAAGAGAGAACTACAGGCAGCTCTCAATGAAGCTCTAAGAGCCTACAGGGCCACTCCTCACTCAACCACCGGACAATGCCCTGCGACCCTCATGCTAGGGCGGCCAGTTAGAAATCATATCTCGACAGGGGAAGGTGCTCTGCAACCGATATCACCAAATTACATGCACCAGGAAATAGCTGTGACTGACAAGCATAATAAGGACAAAATGAAATCGTGTGCTGATGCCAAGAGGAGGGCGAGGTCTCCATCCTTGCATGAAAGGGATCATGTCGTCAATAAACAGGAGCAGCAGAGAACCTTCAACAGGAGCACCTTCAAGAGGTGTCCGAGAGACATCAAAGGACCTGGGGTGAGCCCGACTGACACTCCCGCACCTGAAGAACCTGATCCTAGTGATACAGGAGGCAGAAGTCAGCAGAGTGAGTCCGTGCCGAGCGCGTCCACTGGGAACACGTCACTACGGCCACGTCGTGAAATCCAGCCACCCAAGAGACTCATTGTAGAAATGGACTGAAGCATTGTTGATTGTTGTTTTATTAAGAAAGGGGGAGATGTAATGGAGTTAGCAGCCTAGTAGTTGGGGAGGGCGGAGCCAGGGTGGTGGGAGGAAGAGGAGGAGTAAGGACAGGATAGAGGCAGTTAGTGTAGGGACAAGGTAGAGACAAGAGGTAAAGAAAATAAAGCTCCTGATAAACCACCAAAAGTGTCTGTGGTTCTTTGTAGCGCGATGCTACACCCCTCTGCCTATAGAACTTGACAACAGTATAGCTAGGGCATATAGCATGAAGGTGGTAGAACCTCCACCTCTCTCTTGAGTGCCAGCATGGGTCGGTGCTAGCCCAAGCGTTAGAGCCTTGGTGACTCCTGTGAATTCCATGGATGATCTCCCCTTGCCCTTTTCCTTTTTTCGATCTTGATTCCAGACAACTTTACCTCCAATACATTAAAATGCATACATATTATGGGCTTGGGGGCCCTTGCTTTTGATTGGATGGGCTTCATGTTCTTCACATTTAGCTGATTTGTATTTGGTGGATTTTCTGACTATTCTTTGTTTGTTGTGTATATGAGCATTTCTTCTTTACTATCTTCTGATTGTTTGACTTGTGTCCTTCCAATGGCCTCCATGTCATTACACATGCATGCCGATACACAAGGGTTCCCCCACTTCTAGAAGAGGTTGGGGTGCGTGATTTCGGTTGACATGACATCCTTCAATTTCCAAGAATCTGTATGTTATTCATGTACTAGAAAGAGCCGGGGTCTGGAAGTGATTCTAGGAAGTGAACGACATGCACTGTGGTCACAACCAGTACACAAAACCACACAGGTCAACCAAACACATGCATTTATTTGTTCAAATTATTATTTGTTTGTGTTTTTTTGCCTTTTCTATTGTGCATATTTATTGCATTGGGGCTGCTTCAGAGCACTTTTCAATGTGATTACGTAAATATGATCAAATTGTGTTACTTGAAAATGAGGTACAGCATCAAATAGGCCAGTGACAACAACATCATTAGTGAGCGTAAATTTCCTTATCACGAGCAGTCTGGCTGCTGCAGAGGGATGCATCAGCATGGGGAGAATGATGAGGAATTAATGGTAGGAAGAGGGTTTCAGTAAGGAATGTTGAAAGTTCATTTCAGAATGCCCATACTCTTCATCGTGTCACCTGTTGTAAATTCCAGCGCTGCCTTAAAATATTTGAAATGTAGTCTTTCTGAACATGAGATAGTCTGGTTTGGCTCTTGATATTCTTCCATGCGCAGTCATTTGAGTCCATAAAACATATCAATGAAATAGCATCCTTTCAGTAAAACTAAAAGCGTTATAAAAAGCCATCAGATAAAATGTGCCCATATTAAATGAATTATGAAAAAACGATACACATTTGGAACTCGCTAATCCACTCCCGAGTGATGTCACCAAGAGTGATATAGCATTGGGAATACTGGCCCTTGCCTTCAGTTCTTCTGTTAGAAGTTCCAAGTAGACAATCGACTGGTGGAACTGACCATATCCCTTGTCTTTAGGGCCTAATGTGAGGCTCAAGTCAGAAACTCCAGAGAATCCCACATTCTACATCAGGAAATGGATTCTAGACTAGATGAAATCATGATCCAGATAGCGGGTTGGAACAGGTGATCTGGCAATTGTACTAAGCTTTCGAAGGGATCATAATCCTGTAACTGCCCAAATTCAAATGAGAATATCCCCCGACTCAGTCAAAGAGTGGACTCTAATCATGAGCTATCAGTGATTTGAAAGAACAACATGCACCATTTTACAGGGGAATTTAAATTACACACTCATTTCTACAATCTGTTAATTAGTAAAAGTTTACTTAACCTCCAACAACTGTCAATGAAGGATGATTTGAATAGAGGCAATGAACATTCCAACTCAAAATGCTATTCTTTGAGTAGATACCTCTCCTTTCGTGGTTCTCAAACGAAATCCTCCCAACAGACCCAAAGATACTACTCACGGCAGCTTATTATCCAAAGGGAGAAATATGAATGCCTGATAGCTTTCAAAAAAGAAGTCTCATATCAAAAAGGCTTGGGACCTACTATGGCAGTTTCTAAGTTAAAATCCTAACATACAACAGAGAGCTATTAACTGTCATCTAAGAGCTGGATGCAAACTACAAGGAAAAAATTGGAGCGTTATGTTTTTTCCCCACAGTCTTTGTTTCATTACCCTACTGTTTCAAAAATAAATTGTTATCTTTTCATTTTCAGCACCTGACAACCTGAAACATTACCGCATTTTGGGGCAATTTTCCAGAAAACAACAAGAGGACCCCAACCTCCTTTGCTGCTCTCTCACCCGACCCCGGCTACAACCCAGCAAACACCAGTGTTAAAGGTAAGGAAACTGATGCTATATATTTTTTTACATGGGAGTTAGGGCTATGTATGTATGTGGTCACTTTCAAGGCCCTCAAGCAGTGTCTTTCAGTGCCTCCAGCAACCACTATGGCACAGAGAGGCAGGAGGCAGTACGGCTCTATTTTTAGTAGTCATTTGAGATGTATTAGGATAATGCACAAGATATATGTATAATGTATTTATACTGAATTTTGATATTATTGCACTGCACCTTATACATTGTACTTTGATTATTGACAGGTTTCTTTAATATATATATATTGGTAAGGCCAGCAACACACCATCATGAATACAGTACAAGAGCTGATTACAAAGTCATTCCAGTCACGGCCACTTGAACAAAAACTACAGATAAAACAATTAGGACCTCATCAGCCTGAAATAAACCTACAGCAAACTACCCAGGACAGAGGAAAAATGTCAAAACGTACATTCTCAAATGCCTGGTACACAAAAGCTGATTGGCTTACAGGGTGCCCTATAAGAAATTCTCTGTTCTGCTTCCCCTGCTTGCTGTTTGGCGGTGACTTTTCTTGGACACGGCAAGGAATGGTCGACCTGAAGCACATCGCTGAAAAAATAAAGAAGCATGCGCTCACAAGAAATCATCTGGAAAACCTGACAAGACTGGGAATGTTGGGGGAAGACGCACCAATTGAGCAGCAGATAAATGATGCGTATCGCAAATCCATTCAAAAACACAATGAAGCTGTGGATAAGAACAGACAAAATCTATCCAAGATCATTGATTGCATTCGTTTCTGTGGTGCTTTCGAACTGGCATTGCGAGGCCATGACGAATCAGAAACTTCCTCAAAACCTGGGATCTTCCGAGGCCTAGTGGATTTAATGTCAACCATAGACCAAGATTTGGAAAGACATCTAGCACATGCTACAGTCTTTAAGGGCACCTCTAATACAATACAAAATGAACTCCTTGACTGTATGCTCGAAATTATAAGAAGGCCTGGATGAGGGCAACATTGATGACAACACCAAGCAATTCCTATGTCAGTCCAGTCCAAAAGTCCCTCATATATATATGCTTCCAAAAATACACAAAAACAGACAGAACCCACCCTTTAGACCAATTGTAGCAGGCTGTGGATCACTACATGAGCCCATTGGACGCTATCTGGATTTTCATTTGCAACCGCTGGTTCAATCTTGGCAAACATACGTCAGGGATACTACTGATTGTCTTTTGAAATTGGAAGCCATCATACCTCATCTTAACACAGATTTCTTACTTTGCACAATTGACGTAGTGGCTCTATACACTTCAATTGCACACAATGAAGGACTCGAGGCAGTAGAATGGAGACTCCTTCACTCATCGCAGTCTAAAGACAAAAGCATTTTTTTACTGGAGCTATTACACTTTTCACTGTACCACAGTTACTTTTCGTGGATGGGCAAATATTATCTACAAATTACTGGAACATCCATGGGTTTTCCAGGAGCGCCGGCGTACGCCAATACCTTTATGGCTCACTTTGAACATCAACACATTCTGCAAAACCCAGTATGGCAATCCAACCTATCTCTTTTTTTAAGATATATTGATGATATCCTCATCATATGGAAAGGATCCAAGACAGTTCTGGAACAATGTATTGATGAATTAAACCAATGCAACCCGAGGATCAAGTTTACCCATGATATCCAATTGGAGAAAATTCATTTTCTCGACATAGAGATACGAAAATCTACACATGGCCTATCAACAATGGTGTACAGAAAACCTACAGATGTAAACAACGCACTTCACTTTTCGAGTGCACATCCGTACTCTCTGAAGAAGCACTTACCTGTATCTCAGCTCACCAGGATCAAAAGAATCACTTCGGACCCACAGCAGTGTGATATTGACATCACACAACAACTTGAGAGATATAAAATGAGAGGATATCCAGAGGACATTCTTAAGGAAGCAAAGAATCAGGTTGACCAAAAAAATCGAGGAGATCTGCTTCAGACTACTCCTAAAAATTCTTCTAAACGAGATGTTTTTGTACTAAAACATTCCACTCAAGCCACACAGATCAAGTCAATTATCCGTAAACGTTGGGATATAATTGATCAGGAACCTGATTTTCGAGATTTGTTTAAGGATCCGCCTCTTTTTGCACATACCAGACCAAAGAATTTGAGGGATCTTCTCAAAAGTCACACTTGTCCCACAAAATCCAAGAATCTTGGTATGAGAAAATGCTATAATTGCGGACAATGCGGTAATGTAATCACAGGAAATGTGTTTACACATCCTCACACAGACAAAGGCATTAAACTTCAGCACACTTCAGATTGCAATTCAGAATGGGTCATCTATGCCATCAAGTGCCCGTGCGGCCTTGTATATGTAGGGAAAACAAGCAGAAAAATCAAAACGAGGATTATAGAACATAAGAGTAGGATCCGTAACAGTAATTTGACATCCTCCCTGGTAACACATTGGGTGAACACTTCTCACACTATTCCACAACTACGTTTCACAATCTTAGAACGTCTTCATGTACACACTTACTCAGACATGAATAATGTTCTTGCCCGTAGGGAAACACATTGGATAAAATTCTTAGGAACAGTGTGTCCGGATGGTCTGAATGATCATTATGAATTATTATGCTTTGTTTAGGCTCTAACATATTGTACATCTGTAAAGGATTTGCACTCGCAATTAAGCTTTATCCATGTTTTTTGAATATCGCGAAGGTTCTCATCCACCTTCTTTTTGTATATTTTGTTCATATAAACTCTTACTTTCTATACGCATTGGAAAACTTGAAGTTTCTCCTTTGAGTATTATTCATTACATTTTGAATTTACACATGGTGGTTTCACCAGTTTCTTCTTTTTTCAACACACTCCATTGACCGCGTCTGTTTTTACTCATTCCGCAGTCCTCTTTTCATTACCATTGCCCTAGACCCTCTTCACTTTTTAAACCCCTATGTTTCAGTAGATACGCACGCGCCAAAGCTGAACGGGAGTAGTTTTGGAGGCTTTTTTCAACATACACGAACAAATACAACAGGTAAGGTTTGTTCCGCTAATTCGCGGAACAGCACTATTGAAACCGCTGCACCTTTATTGTCACAGCAACCGAGAGTAATCTCTCTGGTCGCCTTTTTTTACAGACACGGCATTTTGATCATTTTCGGAGCAGCGTCCGCCGCTTTCGACATCAAACAATTGAAGAGGGTGAGTCAGTAACATACATAACATTCGGACTCTGATCTTTTGTAACACATCACGGCCTACGCCACCTGCCTTTCTAACTATATATAACCTTTTGCAGACGGTTAGCCCATTATTGCCCAGAGACCTTTTTCCAACACTTGGTAACGCCGTTTTTTTCGGTAAGCTTGCAATATATTTTCACGTCCTCACTTTGGGTGATACCTCATTTTTTCTTTGAACCACATCACCGCATGGGAATCGTTTTACGGGTTTTCCTGTTTTCCCCTAATTGCCTTTATTTCGAGTGCAAATTTTATAACATTTCTTTGCCTTTACAAACATGTTTAACAGCACACATGTGCTTTTTGTTGTAGTTCCGTATGGAGGTCAAGAAGAACACAACACAAGAAAGTCTTTAAATTGTTTATTGCTAGTGTTGTACGCATTTATCCCCTGACGAAGGGTAGGCATTACCCGAAATGCATTGGGATTTTTAACATTGTATGTTTTCTTTAGTTTGAATAGTAATGCATTGATACAAGTGATGTGAAACTTCGAATGCATACCAAATATCTTGATTTATAAAACACGAACAATATACTTTTGTTTCCAAACAATCATGTTGTTTCTGATTTTTGAATACTAAATCATGTTTAGTTCGCGTTTCTTGTTAAGTTATATTTGATAAAAACTTAACTTTACGAATATTGAGACCTTAGGTCCTAGCTGTGATTCACACAGGCTCTGGTTTTCCAGAACCTCCCTTCTTTTCACGAAATTATAAGAAGCCATATTGTGCAAGAGTTGCGAAACACAGACTTTGTGGCTATTCAGGCTGATGACACCACTGATGTGTCCACTCAAACACAGTCCGTGTTAGTGTTTCGGTACCTTGACAGTGACAGAAACGTTGTGGAAAGATTTTATGGCTTCACGCATTTAAGTCACTCTAGTGCAGCAACCATCACTGAAGCAATACTGTGTCAACTGGACTTAATTTTCCCGGACCTGCCTCAAAAACAAAAACTTATCGCACAAAGCTATGATGGTGCGTCCGTAATGAGTAGAAGCCTTAGTGGAGTACAGAAACGAATTCGAGATGTGTACCCTAATGCTCATTTTGTGCACTGTTACGCCCACCAACTCAATCTTATTATGCAACAGGCGGTATCAAAGATCAGAGAGACACGAGTTTTCTTTCAGGATATCGGAGGCATAGCAGCATTCTTCACACGTTCCCCCAAAAGAACAGAAGCCCTTCATGAGATTGTGGACAAAAGCGTACCAAGGGGATCCTCAACTCGTTGGAACTTTCACATTCGTACAGTCAACTTAATCTTTGAACAGAGGGAGGGCCTTGAGAAATGTTTTGTCACCATAGCATCCAGAGCAGACTTTGATCACACAAGTCAGAGTGAAGCCCATGGCTTTATTAGAACACTACAAGACAAAGAGTTTCAGTTCTTACTGTTTTTATTTCATGACATAATGATTCCTGTTGATGTGTTATACGATCAGTTGCAAAGAAAAGACCTAGATACTGTCTCTGTGAAAGCCAATACATCTGCATTTGTACAACAGATGATGAAAGTGAGAGATGGGGTTGAAGATTTAGAGAGCAAACTGCCGGAGCATTCTATTTTTGCAAACCGCAGACAAAACATCACCTCTCTGGTTCGAATTGGAAAGGAGATATGTGACATTGTAATTGTGCAGGCAAAAGAACGTTTTTCATTCACAAAACATTTGGTGAGTGCAACTTTATTGCAAAGTAAAGAGTTTGCACAATATGATGAATCCTTCCCTGAGCGTGCTCTGAATCAGGCTGTGGAAGCATATCCTATGCTCAAAAAAGAGCAGCTGAGAACTGAGTTAACTGTACTCTACGGAATGCCTGTGTACCGGAAGGCCAGAAGCGCCTTGACTTTGCTGAGTTTAATTCATAAACTGCATATGGAAAACTCACTTACAGAGACAGTGACTTTACTAAAAATTGTGATTATGACTCCAATGACAACAGTAGAAGCTGAACGATGTTTTTCAGCCTTAAAGCGCATAAAGACATTCCTCAGGAACACCATGCTAGAGGAAAGACTAAATGCTTTGGCGATGCTATCTGTAGAGAGCAAGCTAGTCCTAAAGATACCGGACTTCAACATGAAAGTAATTGACAAGTTTGCTACACTGAAAGACAGACGTGCGGATTTCATTTACAAAAAGTGAATGCTGCTACTTGTTTGTTGAATACAAAAAATTCTGATTGAGGTAAGAAATGCATTGTTATCTCTGTTTTTAAAAGTTTTGTAGTGTTTGTTCTATTTGGAGACTACACAGATTTGCTCACCTTTGTTCACTGGCTGGACCTGTCTCCCGCAGGGTGAACGATTCGTTGCTTGTGTTGCCTATCAAACCTTTCCCCTTGCAAATTGCGAAAACCTTTATACCATTTATATTTGGGGTACTTGCGTGGACCTATGTGAAGTGTGTGTACAAAGCTCAGCTCAACCAGAATCACGGTAACAGCGCATTGCGGTGCCTCTTTTATATTCAGTATATTGTAAGACTGTTTTTCTTCCCCCGCCTTTCCTTGTTTTGTTTCCCTGTTTTCCCCTTGCTTGCCATTCGTTACTCTAGAGTCTAATATTCAGTATGTTGTAAGACTGTTTTTCTTCCCCGCCTTTCCTTGTTTTTTTTCCCTGTTTTCCCCTTGCGTGCCATTCGTTACTCTAGAGTCTAATAGAGTCGGAAGGCCGTAGGGGAAGACTGTGGACTTTTCTTCAAGTTCCTGACGCTCCTGCGGAACGAGCCTGGCAACCATTACACTGCTGTGCAACTTCTTCTACTCTTAGAGCTGAGATTTCCATGAGTCTTATAGTCTGAATTGAGCACCTGAGCATAATAGGACAGAATGTATGAAGCTCTGTGGTAATACTGAATAAGCAGCTACCTATGTTATGCCATCTATTAATGTAATAACTGCACTTTCACAATTGCTTTATTAACCTTCATGCTTTCTCAAATTTGCTTGAAAATGCACGATTTTTCTTCTTTTTTTTCAAAGTTTTCTTGGGGGGGGGGGTAACTCCCCCAAACCCCCCTTTTGGGGTCCGGGCTCGCTCGCTGCGCTCGCTCGCTACGGTGCTGTATGCTAATTCGTTTGCGCCTCACCACTTTAAAATCTCACCCACCGCCCCTGGTATACGTCAACCAATTCTACAAACACTAGTCAAAATGGAAACTATGCAGAGAAGACACATTAGTTAGTAGTCAACCAGCAAAAAATTAGGATGAATAATGAAAAACACAATGAGAGAAAGTAGATAAGTACTCCACTTTGTGAAAAACTCCTACTCGGAAGAGATTACCAAAATAAATTGGAGTTTTAAGCCATCTTTGGCCTGTTTTTATGATGTTATGTTCAGATGTAGTTAGAAAATAGAACCAATGTCTACAGATATGCTTCAGATGACCTAATTGTCTACTTGGAGATACAAACAGCATGTGCCATTTACCTTAGATGAAACTCATTAACATTAGTATCACTCCATGGCTGAGAGGGAGTGTATAGATATATCCAAATACATCAAACCAAGGTTTAGGCAACTAGTACTGCAGATCTCTCCATCATTATTTTTGGTGCAAGACTCAAGTATACCCACTGATCACTTGCTAGTTCTTCAGCAGATGGCAGGATGACATGACCTTGGAAGGATTAAGCAGAAATATTATTATGTTTGCAACAAACTCTTGCATTTTAAAATCCAATTAGACTTTTTGCCAAGAATAATTTTCAAGAGCTATATCAGATACAATCTCCCATAGCTTGCCCATCTTTATAATGTCACATTTCAATTATATACTTCGTGCTTTCATTAAAATTGACTGACAAAAATGTAATTTTTTCTAAAATGTTCAAAATAACCTGAAAAGTAATTACTTCCAGCATTGTAAAAGAAGATATGTCTATTTTTTTTTAGTATACATTTACCTTGTAATTGAATTCACTTACCATCAGGCAAAGATGCTTTCAATGAGTTCGCTCCTGCGGTCACTGCCTTCACCCCACCACTGTCATCTGGTTGATGCCTTTGACCAACATCACCCTGCGGTTCTCACTGGTAAAGTGAACAACAAGGGTAAAGGAAATGTTTCAATGCAGGGCAATGATGTACAACAGACAACATAACACAACTATCTTCCAGAACTTCCTAGAGCAGTAGAGCAGGGCCCCTTCAGACTTGTCTGGGCACTAAAACTGGTCCTACAGAAGCCCAAAAATATGCTCCACAACCCCTCTTCTTTGCACGTGGGATTTTTTTGAAGCAGACTTCCACTTGCTCTGTTTTGTTTCTCACTGGTGTTAAAAGCCTTGTGTGGCTAGGATAAGCAAATTCCTCCAAAATGTATAATAAAAAAGTCAACATATGTTTAATTATGTCTGGAAGGCCCACCATTTCCAATCAAATATCAGTAGAACACTAATGTTAACACTGACCAATAAGTCAGGTCATCCTTGGCATACGGTCTGCCATTTGTTGTGGTAGCAGCTGTTACATAGCACTAGGTGGTCATGGGTTGAGCCTGGAAATCTTGCACACCTACTAGTGATGTAGAGATTTGGTATGTAAACCACCTGCACATTGATGGAGAGGAAATGTTCCCTATTGCCAAACACGTGCTCCCGGTCATGAGGGGGTGCCAATGCAATATGAGTTCCATCTATGGCACCAACAACATCTGCTATGACTCTTAAACCATAGAAGTCACACTTGATATTGATCAGTGTAGCACTATCTGTTGCACATTGGATATAGTCATTGATACACCTAAGCATAACATCCAGGACTTGGCTGAGAATAACATAAAAAGTTGGCTATGAAATCCTATTGGATTCACTAACTGTGAATCCAGTTGCACAGAAATGTAACACTGCCATTATCTTTACAATGGGTAGAAAAGCAGTCACAATCTTTATTTCTGGCTACAATTCTGTTTGCAATTGTACTTTTAAATAAATCAGAGGAAAAACATTTTTGTTGCTGCTTTTTCTCTTGTGTTTATAAAAAATATATTTTTTAAATGTCTATTGTTTACTTAAAAATATATTGTGTTTTACAAAACTGTAAAAATGTGGCATATGTTTAACAAAACTGCCTTTTCTGCATGGTCTCTTTTTTTACTCAATTTATGCTTGTTCTTGAATTTTGTGAATTTTACCCTGAGGAGTAAAGTGTATATGATGCCCCTTTAAACATCAATAAATTGGCTTTTCCCTGATTGATATATTTAACTTGCCTATAAGTCCCTAGAATAGGGTGTTGAACATGCACCCCTGGGATTGGAAGTTGAATGCAACGTGTGTACTGCAGCACCTATGGAGCCATCCACAGGGTTGGTGAGTAAAATATGGCTTCAGGCTTGCCAAGTGTAGCCTGACTGCAGTAACCTGAAAACTGTTGTCAAGCCAGTCAACATAACCCTTTTTGATGGACAGGAACCCATCCTTTTAAATGATAAAAGTAACCCCTAGATACACCTTTTGCCTGCCTAACATTTAAAAGTGGAACATGTACAAAATTAAGTTTGGCATGTTTCTTCATTGAGTAGCCCAAAAACCTATTTTCACTACTAAAGCTAAAGCTGAAGTCTACAAAAATGTTTAAGTACCTCTTATAAACTTTATGCTGTAACCTTTGACAGCTAACAACTAAAATAGTAATTCAAAGGCTATTTTTCATATTTGATAAATGGACAATTCGCAATTGAAGCTAGATTTTTAATACAGATTTAGGAAAAGCAATGTTTAGAAAGCTACATTTTCCATTTAATTAGCCTCAGCTGCTAGGCACTGCCCGGTAAGTGCTTGACCTTAATGAGGTGGTAAAAATGCTCCCAAAGCAGGGCAATGGCTTAGGCCTAAGGAAAGGATAGACTTGTGGGTAATTTGATCTCTATCAGGTTAGGAACAACAGTTGAGGTGGACCCAGGAACTTAATTAACTTAAAAGAGACAGCGGTGAGGCCTGCCCATTCATAGTTCAGTAGGGACACACTAGATAAGTTAGTTCAAAATTCAGTGCAAGGGAAGCTACCACCACAACTGGGATGAGGCGTGAACATATAGGAGGCGACTTCTCATTTCCCTGGACACACCTCTGGGTGGACACGAGCTCTGCACATAGGGCTCCCTTATCTTAGATTTTACGAGTGAGATGACCTGTGGGATTGGTCGTGTTAAGGAAGTTAGGTATGGAAGGTTCCCATCTGGAACTTTGGTTAGGGGAAGTGTGCAAGAGTCACCCCCACTCACTGGTTATAGAAAACCATATTTGCGGCAGCTCATGGACCTTCAACAGAACACTTTTTGGACCTGCAGAAGAACACTGGAGCTGGTGTCCATGGCCTGGAAGGAGCCATGAAGGACTTGACCTATACCATCTTATACAAAGGACAAAGAAGTGTACTCCACATTTCAATACTGAAGTAAAGCTTGACCCCTAAGTAATGTCTATGAGGTCCTGGAAGCCTAGGACATGACCCATAGGAGCTGCCCCAGAAACCCTAAAAGGTTGGTACTTAAGAACTTTAAGGTGCCTGATCCAACTTTGTCAGATGCAGGATCAGTTTTGCCCCAATGAAGGAATTTGAGTGGCATAAAAATACTAAGACAGAAGGTAAAATCTTTTTTTAAGCTTGTTTTTTTTTAGTAATATTGCATCATATCACATCATAATCATTTGTCATATACATTTTACATGATGTCCTTAATTCTTTTGTGATATTTATTTCCATGCCTACCTACGCTCAGCACCACTCACCTAGTGGATTTCTGTATACTGCAATGTGCTTTATTTTTTTATATTGATCTTAATACATAAACCGAAAAAATTACCCCACCCCCCTCTACCCGGCAACGATCAGCAGTAATAGTGCTCTTTATCTGGTTGCTGACATGCTGGCTTTATTAATGTAGCATTGGTGTGGAGGGGCCATTTGAATGTTCTGCGCTAGGTGACAGCGTGCTGTGAGTGAGTGATTGTGTAGTTGCAGTTTTATCATTGCTCAGGTAAAAATTTTGACTAGGAAGAATCAGCTTGGTGTATCCAACCTGCGCTCTGTCATGTTTGGCCAGAAATTGGGCTTCGGTCATGGACTACTTCTTCCATAGGCTACCATTGGTGCTATTTTCACTTGAAACTTTAAAATAGTCTTCCTCTAGTTCTACTCATTGAAGTTTCGAAGTTTTGGTGTCATTTGTTTACACATCTTTACTCAGTGTTTCTGATTCAGCCTTTAAATTTTTCTTGTTTGTTTTTTTAATCTTTATTACTGTTTGGTAACACATACATTATTTTCTACATTGCTCTATGTTAAGCCCGGTTGCTCTGTGCCATAGCTGCTGCACAGATTTTGATTTCAAGTTAATTTTACAACTTTGGGGTACACCATGTCAAGGTAGTATCATTAATCATTGATGTGGGTGACCTCCCGCCCCAAATATTAAGTACATTTTTAGAACATGTGGTTGCATATTCCCTTAAATTTGATATGTTCAACTTTTTCTTCCAATCCAAGGTTTTTTCAATTTACCACATGTTGTATTGTGGGAGAAGCTTTTAAATTTGTTTCCCACTTGTGCTAATCAAAGTGGTAGTTTTGTTGTTTGATCCTAGTGTAAGTGACATTCAGGTGACCCAGTCAGTCAGCCTGGCACGATACACCTCAGATGCCCATGACCTCATCTGCCTAGCCCCACAAGGATCCTTTCTAATCCTGACTCTCTATAATGCATACGTGATCCCTCTAGCCAGTATAATCCGCACTCATGATGTCAACATGTCTTAGTTACTGATGAGTCCTTTTGATTTAGGCATAAGTCATTTTATGATTATATTTGGGCAAGGGAAATGGATCTGTTGATGATTTTATGAATGTTTTTTATGCTGTGTATTCTTTTATGGTTTTTATTAACTGAATAAAGATTGATTGACTGACTGATCAACATTATCTCCTAAGCCAAAGACATGGAACTCATTCTCTCCCTCATAGACGAGACGCTCATATCAAGTAAAATGCCTGCATGATTGAAATAGCTTACTGGACGAAGACCAACTGTCTGAAGGTGCGCTCCGACAACACTGAAAATGTGACCTCTGGAAAGAACACTTCACTGTGAGATTCCACTTGATGGTCAACAGAGCTAGGACCAACACCCACGTCAAGAACCTCAGGATCATTATTAACAGCAAACTTGACGTGACCATCCAAGTCAATGCCGTCACCACCTCATGCTTCCATACCCTGAATATTCTTATAAAGATTTTCAGATGGCTTCCAAATGGTGCCCATCAAACTGTCATGCACGCCATGGTCACAAGCAGGCTGGACTATAGGAACACCCTCAATGCTGGGATCAACAAAGAACTCACCAGAAGGCCGCCGACCATGTAAAATTCAGCAGCCAGAATCACTCTCTGTCTCCCACATCACACTCACATCATACCACACCTGAAGGAGCTCCACAGGCTCCCCATCCACAAACGAGCACAATTCAAACTTCTCACCCACACTTAAAAGCCACTACATAACATTATTCCAGCATACCTTAACAATGGCATCTTCTTTCACAAACCTTCCAGACACCTTCCAGACACCTCCGCTCATCCAGACTCCTACTTTCACAAATCTCACGCATATGAAAACCAGATCCAGCGGACGAGCCTTCACCTTCATCGCTCCTAAAGCATGGAACGACATGCTGCTACACATAAGAGCCTCCTCGTCACTTCTTCCGCAAAAAGCTGAAGATCTGTTTTTTCGAGTAGTCCCCATATGCCCTAACTGAGCCTAGATTCACACCTACTCCCACCTACTCAACTCCAGGATATCCTCCAGGATGATAGTGTGCTGTACAAAGCTGAATAGCATAACAAAGTGGCAGTGATACAGTTTATAAAATACATACAGGAATAGGTAGAGATAGTGTGGTTCACATATAGTCTGTCATAGATTATGAATGCATACACCTAGACTAAAGATATGAGTGTGATCTCTGGCATGTAAGTGTCTGTCCAGGCCATGATATAATGTGGGTGATGTTAATGCCAAACATATCAGTGAATGAGTAGTGGAAATCTGTACTTAGGGTACAAGGTTCATAGTACTGTGGGGTGTGTTTTAAGTTAGTAAAGTTTGATCAAGGTTACACTTTGAATTGTTTTATATTTTCTATTAAACTCTTTAAATTCGAAATTGAATTAACATTTTTATTTTTTTATAAAGCTTTGTTCGAGTTATGTGCAAAATATTTTTAATTGTGAACATGTACATTTTAAAAATGTGCTTTCCTATGCATATTTGAGGTGTTGAGGTAGTGTAATTATATTAGGGGGGTATTTTTTATGGGTGTGTAGACATGTGGCCAAATCGGAAGACTGGCCAATTTGTAATTAGAAAAGTTTTGGAGTTCATAAAATTACATTTACATATTGTGCATTTAAGAGAGTTTAAAAATGTTTTGCTTACCTTCTGTTTTGTGGGGATTGCGTTGCTTTTTATCTAGCATTACCAAATAGAGGCCCAGGACTAGGAGTAGTAGGGACATGATTTATTGTGTAGGGTTTGGCCTGTTTATGCTCCTCTTTCTCCAACACAGGTGTGGAGGATGTACAAGAATGTTTCTGTCGTCAGACGTATACTCTAAATACCATGGATGGAGTATTGGCTTTCTGTCACTCCGTCTGCTGGGTCTAGAGTGTAACTTCATTGATGGAGGAAGACCATGCTCTAATTCATAGGGATGCACTTCCATGGCGGTGGAGGGGTAAGCAGACTGTTTTTGACTACCTGTATGCATTCACCAAACTCTAAATCAGGCTAAAAGTATGTTTAATTCAAGCCTTTATGTCTTTATTTTGAATGATTTTATTGAATTTCAGACACAATAACAAAACAAGCACACATAAATGCAGCACTTATATTCAGAGAGCCTCATTTCCTTGCCCTGTTTTGGTCAATGCTATCTCATACAGCTGTATCCCATCTTTCCTAAGTTTTCAATGTTGGGCTGCTTCCAATCCATGACAAGGCTTCTTTTTGCTACTGTTACCACAGTTCTAATTATTTTGACAACTGTTTTCCCCTTGGTTAATGAATACCATCACCAATAATCATAATTGTGAGCTTGTCCACAGTTGTCCAACGTGTCAAATAAATTTACTTTGCTTTGGTATTCAAGAACAGCTGCATCTTAATACAACTTCACCACGTGTACAAATATGTGCCTGTTTCTGTCACACACTTTTGGCATCATTTCTGTGTTTATCATGCATCTGCTTGGGCGGTCACTTAAGTTTTGTGTTTGTATTTATAGCGAATGAAATTAAACCTGATATTTTTAGTCACTGAGATGCAATTCAGATAAAATCCTAGGGCAATTACCTACCTCTAATGAGTTCCCTAAATCAGCATTCCAGGTGTCCTCAAAGTGACAAAGTGTCTTAGTGTTGGTGGCTAAGCATGCCTTGTGTAGTGTAGATATGCATTATCCCCCCTTAAGACGAAAATATTATGGTTAAGTGTGCCTACTTTTAGTTCCTCAGTTGGGCATGAGCGAGAAAACAACAGCTACCCATACCCAAATCCAGAGCAAAAATCAGCAAAGCCCAATAAACAGTCATATTCATATATATGTATGTGTTTATGTATAGGGTATTCCTGTAGCCTAATCCTAGCCAACCCGAATGGAGCAATGTACATGGTCAAAGACAAGCATATAGACATTGAGTATTGGGAGAAGAAATTGGGTTGTAGAAGGTTAATGCATTGTGATGTAGTGTACTTTAAAGACTGCAGTTTTTCGAGTTTGATGGTTGGACCCCCACAGGACCGCTGCATCCCTCGGGTATCATGGATCCCGTGGCAGTACACCGTGGTCAAGAGGCTGCAATATGCTGGGGGAGTCGATGTGGCACAGCCAAACATATCACAAGTTGCCCCGCTGTAACCCTTTTCTTGGCGGTGAGCCCGCCATGGAAAGGGTAGCAGTGAGGCAACTCAGGGGACCCTTACCGGGCCCCCTGTCACCTCTGTTCAAGGGGGTACATGCAGGGGGGCACATGTTATGTCCCCTGCATGTTTCCACCCCAGGTCCTGCACAGGAAGAAATGCACAACATTGTGCATTTCTCCCTGTGCAGGAACGTACTGCAGTGCTCCCACGGTGCTGCCTTTCTATGGCTCTCCTTTGAGCCTTAGAAGGGCACTGTCGTGGAACCGCAGCAACAAGACCGCGTGCCAGGATTCAACTCATAATCCGGTGGAAAGTTTGACTACAGGTTTAGTGGTCCTCCAGAGGAGCACTGGTGTGGCGCTCCCTGAGAGGACCTCAAAATTTGTAATCAGGCCCTTGTACTCTGAAGTCTGATCGTGCTGTGGCTGGTTGTGATGGCTTTGCAAATGATGCAGCTGGTTTTGAAGGTGAGTGGGTCGGTAAGTGGAGCAAATGTATTTTCCCATGGGATGATGTGATCATATTTTTTAAGGGCCTGGATGAGATGTGTTGTTGACAGTATGCTCCACAATGTTTGGGTTTGTCTTCCCCGTGGGTTGTGGCATGAACCTTTGCATGCTGGGACATATCACTGTGGAATGCACATATATCTGTCTCTCTCCTACTGTTTGTGGTCCATGTTTTTTGTACTGTGCATAAATGTATAAGGAGTGTTTTTATGTTGTTGGGCAGCAGCGGTAGAATCAATGATTGAATGAGTGATTGTACTAATCTGCTAACCGGGTCAGCATTGTTGTACATGAGCTAATTTATTACTATTCCAATTGCGCTGCGTGGCAGTATGACCTAAAATGTAGAGCCAGCACACCCTTTCTTTTACATGGGATTCAATGTCTTAAATCTGTGCTCTTCCTACATCCCATTGTAATCTCTTGAATATACTGACAAGGTTATGGAAGCAGCTTTCTAGTATCTCTATAGTCATGTGCTGCTGTATACAATTCTTTGAGATTTAATATCATTTTGCTGAGCACATCCCTATTAATGACATATGGCATATTAACTATTTGCCTATTGATTTCTCAAGACCCTTTGGTATAAGCTCCACCTTTCCACATATACATTTTGCAGTCATATTGAAAACTCAATTTATCCACTTCACCAGACAGTAAATTTGCTCGTATTTTCTCCAAGATCTTATTGTCAACATTAACGGTCAGGAGTGCCTGCTTGATTTTCAGTCATATGGGTCCTTGCAGTTTTTCAGTAGTACTACCACCACTACAGCCCTCATAATCTGTCAGTTTTCAATAGAGTACAGCCTCTTTGTACATATCTAAGAGGAGTAGTGGAAACAAGACTTCATACTCTTTATAAAACTCCCCAGGCAAGTATTCGCTTGCTTGATCCCAATGGCATTTATCTCGCCTTCTGTCACTGACGGGGCAGATTCCGCATTCTAGATTTCCTCAGGAACCTCTCTCTGGCCGATGGTCTTTATTGCCTGCTAAGAAAGTGTGGAGAGGAGACGACAAATCTTACGGATTATACATTCCCCTTCCCCATGCGTCTAAAGGATCACAGATACTTGATTCAAGTTTGCTAATTTATTATAAGGCCAAAAAGAGTACAACATAGACACACTTCAATACAAGAGTAGAGAGATACATAAATACCAACACAGAGCCAAGTCTGCAAATATAATTCATTCGGCACAATAGGCACGGAATCAGGAATTCCAAAATCATAACACAACTAAGTATAGACGCTGTGTCCAAATCCCTTTTCATTTGTATTTCTGGAATTAAGAGAATGATCTGTCCCTAGTCTACTTCTAGAGTGACATCCCTATTTAACTTCCCAGTTGGTCTCCCTTCAATGTGGTGTCAGCGCGTGAGGACTTCCCAGGAAGCACACTCATGTTAAATGGGTCAAGTAGCGTAAAGCTACTGAGCTCACTCTAAGATGCCCCCCTTCCTCAGTCCAAAGCAGAAGTCCCCCGAATCTGTTCCTGTTCCTAATAAAAAAGGACAACGTTACACCCCTAACAGAACCCCTCTTTTGAGTAACTTTCCCCAAAAAATTAATTTAGGCTTCATCCAACGACCTTGGTTCCCAGGTTCCACGATGCACGAAAGGTGTCCTCCCTTCTCACTGGTCAGGCTCTTCCAAGACATTCCTCTCCCCTATGTATTTTCTTAAATCTTAAATAACGAGGTTGAATTCCTACACCTCCAGTAGTGTGAGAAAGAAACTCTCTACACACACATAAATTCTAATTAACTTATAACTTGAGCGCAGACATGGAGAAACAAAACTTAGAGAAACGAAAGTTAGCCCTACAAATTTGGCTAACCTAAGAACGTTTGTTAATGCGCATCCCTTACACAAGTCTCTATAGGAACCGATTATATAAACGTGGATACATATATTGCATAACATTCATAATGTGCATGCATGATTACGTAATTTCTCTACTCACGTGCAAAGTCCTACTCCTTCTTGTATACAAAATTACAGATTTCATTCCAGTATCTTTAGGTATAATGATACAAGCTTCATTCTAATAACATGAATTACAGCGAAACAACAGGATATATGTGAGTGCAGATTAGTCACGAGTATAATGCACTCCCTGCAAAATTTGAGATTGCTCTCTCATCCCTATTTGAATGTTTCAACTACCTAAGCCTTCACCCTCCCCTTTACTGTATGCCTTCTTATAATGTTATGCTTATCTCTTTGGGCCCTACGGGGGGGCAACACAGACCACAGGCTAGCTTGTTGGTGTGAAAAAGGCCGCTTTATTGGAAACAGGTGCACCTTACATGGAAACATCCCTTGGCCTGTGCCGTACAAAACTAATCCTCACTAAATATAGCCTTCCTATCTGGCCCCCCACCCCCTCCCCTAAAATTGTTTCCCCCCCTGCAACAATCATAACACAACTTACAATTCCTAACTTTCCTACCCTACCTAACTAGGTAAATTCTTATGTCCTACCCCACCGTAAACAAAATCATTAGATGTCCCCCATGACCTAGGAAAAACGCCCCCAACTCATAGCGCACCACACCAGCACCTGTTCCAGTGACAAATCCCCCACAAAGCATCCCTCCCCAATGCACCTGTCCCCACAAAGGCCACCCCAACTTCCAACCAGAAAGACACCCCCCCAAACCCCTAAAAGAGGGGTGGGGACCCCCCGCTCAAAGGGAGGGAGGGCGGGGACAAAAAAGACACCAACCACCCCCAGCCGGCCGTTGTGTCACGATCCACCAAATGGTGGGTCGCCACACAAAATGGCCGGCTATAAACCCCCCAGCCCAAAAGGAGCCCAAGGAGCCCAACCAGCCCAATGCAGCCCAAGACCCCGGAAGTCCTGCCCCCCGTGCTCCGGATGCCCCCCTGGCCCAAAATCCCCCAGGAGGGCGAGCCTCCTGCTGGTCGGCCGCCCCCCCAAAGCCCTATTGGGCTCTACGGGGGGGCAACACAGACCACAGGCTAGCTTGTTGGTGTGAAAAAGGCCGCTTTATTGGAAACAGGTGCACCTTACATGGAAACATCCCTTGGCCTGTGCCGTACAAAACTAATCCTCACTAAATATAGCCTTCCTATCTGGCCCCCCTCCCCTAAAATTGTTTCCCCCCCTGCAACAATCATAACACAACTTACAATTCCTAACTTTCCTCCCTACCTAACTAGGTAAATTCTTATGTCCTTCCCCATCGTAAACAAAATCATTAGATGTACCCCATGACCTAGGAAAAACACCACTCGAAAGTCGGAACTGCCGGCTTTCGACCCCCCCTTTTAGGCCTCCTGACGTCTCGGGTACCTGCACACCCCCAAAGCCCTGTCCAATGCCTCCTTCAACTGAACAATATATAGCTCCATGCCATACCGGGACAAATGCACCCCGTCCTCTCTAAAGAAGTACACAGCTGCATAACGTAGTTCTGGGTGTTCCATCCTGCCCATCCCCTCCCTGTCACAAAAAACCCTCATGTCCCTATTAATCTTCCGGCGCGCCCTATCTATGGCCGCTGGGCGTGCAGCCCCCCTCCAGATTCTCCGTGGAATGAATTCTGACCAGATTATGTAACACCTTGACCACTGTGACCGAATCTCCAGCAGATCCCATTTCATCTGCTTCAGCAACGCCAGGCCCTTGCACTGCACCAAATCATTCTCCCCTAGATGCACTACCAGAACATCAGGACACACCCCCCCTGTACAAACCTATTCAACACCGGAAAAAGTTCATGCCATCTCATACCCCCTTGCCCCTGCCACTGACAGTAAAATAACCTAGAATCCAATTCTAAATTCAGGTTCCTGCTCTTGTCCCATTCGTAGCGCTCCGCTCGCTTGATGAAAGAGTGGCCCAGGATGAGGATGGACAAACCGGCCACGTCCGACCCCGCCACCGCACCTGGAAAGAGACACATGTCAGCACAAAGGGAGTCCCCCTCCTACACTTCTCCCTCCCCCTGCAACCTGCGGCCGAACGTATGTCTGGTAACAATCCGACTTCCACCTCCCCAGACGCATAATGTCCTTCCTCCCCCACCCTTGACGCACCGCATCGGTTGCCGCCCCGATCCGAAAGGAATGCGTCCCGAACAATTTCGGCTCCACCCCCATGCCGAGCAGGGCGTGCCGCAGGACCCACAGCAGCTGGGCCGCCGTCACCCGTTCCCCCGTGACCCGGTGAAAGATTTCACCCTCCACCGACCGCAAACGCGATGCCAAACGCCGCCCCCCACCGCCGGGCAGATGTTCTGCTCCAACGCGGGCCCCAGAAACACCCAGGCCCCTCACCTCGCTGATCCGTCTTTGAGCGCTGCAAGTGAACCGCCACCTCCCCGGCCCGCAGTTCCACAGCCTCCCAGCACACCCCAGCCTTCCCTCTTTGCCCCACCAGCTCGGACACCCTGAACGCCCCAAAATACATCCACGACATAAGGGTGGAAAACAAAAGAATCTCCTCGCTATTGTGGCAGAAAGCCGGCAGGCGACGAAGCACCCCTCGTAGCATGGCCCCTGTAATAGGCCGACGGTGCCGAACCGTGGCCCCCCGTTCCCGCACCCAACCCTCCAGTAAGCGCGCGCCCAGCTCCCCTGCCAACGGCGCATAGCCCCACCACAACTTCCCCGTGAACGCTATGGCAGACAGCTTTCCCGCAATTGTCGCTTTAGACAAGCCCTTGTCCATCAATGCCAACATGAACCACACCACCTGCTCACACCGAGCCCCCGGATCCCCCCGCCACCCCGCCCCACTGTCCAAAAACTCCCGCCACGCCTGCTCATATGCCCTCCACGTCGACCTGGCCACCGACCCTCTTACCAATTGTACGACCCTTTCTCTCCTACCGACCACATCCCCTCCGGCACTGGCGTCTTGCAGTCC
The DNA here is from genome assembly GCF_964204655.1 of Triturus cristatus. Classification (NCBI taxonomy): domain Eukaryota; kingdom Metazoa; phylum Chordata; class Amphibia; order Caudata; family Salamandridae; genus Triturus; species Triturus cristatus. The sequence continues at coordinate 1,183,512,738 of NC_140592.1, read as the reverse complement.
TCCGCCTCCATGGCTAGCCCATGGAACCTCTGCCACTGTCAACGGGACAAAGCATCCGCAATGTCATTGTCCACCCCCGGCACATGCTGTGCCTGAAACAATATATCATGCTCCAAACAACGCAGCACAAACACCCGCAACAACTTGAGCACCTGCGGATCCCTAGCGGACTGCCGATTCACGACATGCACCACTGACATGTTGTCCACCTTGAAAATCACGCGTTTGTGCGCCAGCTCCCGCGCCCACACCGTCACTGCCACCACCAACGGGAACAATTCCAAAAACGCGATGCTCCTCCCGCCGCCCTGCCAATGCGGCGGCCATTCCTCCGCACACCACCTCCCTTGCCAGAAAAGACCGAAACCACCCACTCCCGCCGCATCCGACGAGATGGTGACATCCCACTCCCAATCCTCTGGGGGGGCCATCGGGATTCCATTGAAATGTGCCAGGAACGCCCGCCACATACGAAGGTCCTCTTTCGTGCCCGCTGACAATCGCATATGATGATGCGGCAATGTACCTCCCGCCAGGGCCCGCCCCAATCGCCTACAAAACGTCCGACCTGCCCGCACCACCCGGCAAGCGAAATTCAAATGTCCCAACAGAACCTGCACCTCCCGCACCGTCACCTTCCGCCGCCCCAACATGCCGTCCACCAAACCCAGCATGCCCAACTTCTTCTCCTCCGGTAACCGGGCCTCCATGGCCACCGAGTCTAGCTCAATGCCCAAAAATGACAGCACCGTGCTGGGACCTTGTGTCTTCTCTGGCGCCAGGGGCACACCCAGGTAGCCCATGAGCTCCGTAAAACTGTCCAGCTGCTGCTGGCAGTCCGCCGAACCGGGCAATCCCACCAGGAAAAAGTCATCCAGATACTGCGTCATCGCCGCCTTCCCCGTGTGCCATGCAAATGCCCACTGTAAGAAGGTACTGAAGCGCTCAAACAAAGCACACGAAATCGAACACCCCATTGGCAGTGCTTTGTCCACAAAAATGGCGCCGTCGAACTGTATACCCAACAGTTGATAGTCATCCGGGTGGACGGGCAACATCCGGAATGCCGACTTGATATCGCACTTCACCATGAGTGCGCCGGGCCCCACCGCCGTCAACAAACGCCGCGCCACGTCCACTGATGCGTACGAAACTGAAGACAATTCCGTCGCAATGTAATCGTTGATCGACGCCCTCTCCGGAAACTGTCCCGGCTCCTTCTTTGGCACCACCCCAATGGGCGAGATATTCAGCTCCGGTATCGGCGCCCCACCAAACGGCCCCGCCATCCGCCCCTCCCGTACCTCCCTGTCCAATTTCTCCCGGACCACCGACTTCTGTGCCGCGACCGATTTCAAGTTTTCCGCCCACCGGGCGATGCGCGGACCCTCGTAGCCCAGCCGAAAACCCTCCCGGAAACCCTGCCGTAACAGCCCCGCGTCCTCGGTCCGTGGATAAGACGCCAGCAGGGGTTCCAACCGATCCAGTCTAACCGGTGTACGAGCCCTTTCCCACAGTTCCTTGGCACCCCCCCGACCTCCCCTGCCAGCCGCCTGCTGTCCCCCCGGAGCGGGCTGCTGCCCCTGGTTGCCTCCCGTCCCCCAGCACTGCACCACCGGGTGACGTTTCCCACATTTCGAGCATTCGTGCCGGAACTTGCAATATTGTCGCGTACAAAAACCCTTGTTGAAGTCCCAGCATGCCCCCACCGGGGCTCCGCCGGTACTGTCGCCTTGCCCCACCCCCTCTCGGGTGGGGCGGCTGGGAAAGGGGCGGGGCGCCAGGGGCAACCCACTCGCCGTGTAGATTGTCTTGCAAAACTTGGCCCCCCCATGGTCTGCTGGTACAGATCAGAATCGATCTCCCCCCATTTCGCCTCCGGGTCCCAGGCCAACCGTGCCCGAAACTCCTCATCATAATGGGACCACGCGTAACCCCCATAGGTCACTTGCGCCCTCCGGACTACATCCATGTACTTAAAAAGGGCAACGGACCGTTCCGGATATTTTTCGCAGTACACACTGGCGAAAATCAAAAACCCCGCGGACCAGTTCTCGATATTCATGGGCACCCTGGGGCGCTTGGCTAATTCCTGCTCCTCCTCTTTCGACCCCTCCTTCGCCGTCAGCTCCCTATGCAAGAGCTTCAGGATGTCCACATAGTCCCCTTTCCAAATCTTTTCTTTCGTGGCCAGCGACAAATGCGCCCCCAAAGGTTTCGTAATGCCCACATAAGGCAGCTTACGCACCGGCAGCTCATGGCTCTCTTTCCCTTCTTTTCCACCTTTTCCCTTCTCCACCTCCTTGTCCAGAGTCACGGCGCACCCCGCTGACCCCGCGCCATCCGTTCCCACCCCCGCGTCGCACACGTACTTGCCCTTATTCAGCCGCCTCCGTACCAATCGCGACCGTGCGCCTGTCCCCCCTGGAGCCCCTCCCTGCCCTGTTCTCTGCCTTACCTGGCGTCAAGGTCGACGTCCGCACCGGATCCCACCGCCTCACCAGTGGAACAGGGGGGGCCGTCGCTCTCACCGCCTTGGTCCGCCGGGGCGCCTCCTGCAACGCACTAGACACAGCATTACTCTGCTCCCCCCCCTCCTCCCGGATTTCCCCCTCCTCCGCACTCTCCTCCTCATAATCCAGAGACTCTCCCCAATCCTCATCATCCACCCCACGCTCCTGCCACAGGCCGCCCTCCACGGGCTCCAGCCTGCTCAGACCAGCCCGCTCCCTGCACGTTAGCAACAGCTCACTAAGGTCCACACTCGCTCTCCTCCGCTTGCCATGCCGCTCTTCTGGGTCCCGATCAAAACAGATGGACCGCTGCCCCCGTCCCCCAGAGGCCGCATCTACCGTTTGGGGTGGGGCTGGCGGGGACCTACCGCCCCGCCTGTCTCGCGCCACCGCTGCCAGGTCCCTCGTTGGAGCACGACCGCCCGCATGAAGCAGAGCCGGCCCATCCCCTCGGCGGATTGGAGCCGTATGTAGCTCTCCCGAGCACCTCTCCAGACGCTCTTGCGGAAACAAATAAGTGGAGTCCAACATGCCGGGGTTAAAGCGACCCGCCCCCACCCCCACCCTCCCGCATCGACCCGCGTTCCCCCGCCCCTCCCGACCCATGAGGAATGCCCCTCCCGCTGCGCCGGGGCCGACCGCCACGCCCCCTGTCCCACCCTCCGCCCCCCATCCCCCCTCCCGCCCCCTCCTCCTCCTCACTCCACTCCAGGGCCTCCAGTTCCCATCGTATCGCCCCTCCTCCCCGCTCCGCACCCCAGCCCCCCACCCCACCCCCCAGTACCCCCCATGCCATTCCCCCGCGCGTCCTCCCAGGTCCCTCCCCGCCGCTGCCCCGCCCGACCTCCCGCATGCCATCTCCGGGACCACCCCCTGCTGCTCCCTCCCCACAAACTGATCGGCCCCTCCCCCCACCCGCCCGACCCGCTCTTCCCCCTCCCCTGCACTCCGCGTCCCATCCAACCGCGCGCACCCCTGCTGCCCTCCGGACACCCCCGCCGCTCCCCTCCCCTTCCCCCTCCTCCGAGCTTTCTATAAAGCGGCGAGACACCACCCCCACTCCCCCCATCCATCCCCCCCTCCCCCCCAGTCGCAAGCCATCCTCCCGAGCACCCTCCCCCTCTGCCTGCCCCACCCCCTCTGCCATTGCCTACCCCCCACGCACACCGACAACCTCCCCCCCACCCCCCACAAACTGCAGCACAGGCCGCTGTGCCCCCCCCGCCGCCCCCACCACCTCCGCCGCACAGGTACTGCTGCTGCCCCCCCTGCCCCGCCCACCCGACGCCACCCACTGCCATGAGCACGGCGGGTCGCACGCGATGATCGCTGCGGCGGCTCCGCTTGCCGCGCGCCTTTTAGGTCTCACCTGAGCGTCGGGCCGCAACAGATCCGTGCGGCCCGCTTCAGCGAGGAGGCGGAGTGCCTCTACCACCCGCGGATCGTCACTGCGCGCCATCCGTCACCTAGGCGCGTGAGATTGTTCCCACCGTATGACCCTGTGTCAGCGTTCGCGGGACCCGCACCTTCGCCGCCGCTCTCCAAGCAGAATTTTAACGTGTTTGCCAACCTCTGACACTGGCACAGCGTGGTCGGTTAATTGAAGCACCGAGTGCCCCGCGACCCAGGAGCTGCCGGCAGCAGAGCAAATATGCCGCGATACCGCTCTCAAACCACAGCGACCCCGAAGCGGTCTAGGCGCTTCCAATTTCCCTGCGCAAAACCTTCCGTTAATCAACCGACAAAAAAGACACCAACCACCCCCAGCCGGCCGTTGTGTCACAATCCACCAAATGGTGGGTCGCCACACAAAATGGCCGGCTATAAACCCCCCCAGTCCAAAAGGAGCCCAAGGAGCCCAACCAGCCCAGTGCAGCCCAAGACCCCGGAAGTCCTGCCCCCCGTGCTCCGGATGCCCCCCTGGCCCAAAATCCCCCGGGAGGGCGAGCCTCCCGCTGGTCGGCCGCCCCCCCAAAGCCCTATTATGCATCCTTATGTCATGCTACGTCATGCTATTTTTTCTTTGTGTATGTAAAGCGCTCTGATACCCACGGGTACAGCTAGCGCTACATAAAATAGAAAAATAAAAAATCACCAATATCACTTGGAGCATTCTGGTCAACTTTTGGGTCTTCTGCCAGCCTAGAAATGCTTGCCTCATTGAGAATGGTTATAGCAATTGTAAGTCTAACTACATCTGCTTGTTGTATAAATGTGCATATTGCTCCCTAAATATGTCGTTAATCACAGTTTTTTAAGCTATCAATGATCTCTCCTTATCCTGTGTACATGTTGTTGCTCTTAGACTCTCCTTTCTTTTCGCTAGCATTTCCAGCCGGTGTCCCGCCTTATCCCTACTTTCATGTTGTGGTTCCCCATAATGGCCGTAGATGTGATTCCCCAATATATCCATCGAAGCTGCCAGCTCCTCTTCCTTTGCTAACTGCAAGCCCTTATTGCCCCCACCGTGGGCTTGTTGGTTGTCTGTTAGCTTGATACTATCCTCTAGTTTTGCACAGTACATCACATTTTTCCAGACTCATATGTGTAGTGTCCATGTTATCTGTGGTCATGTTCTAGTTTAGAGTGTTATTGTTCTTCTAGGGTTCTAGGTTCTATGATGGGTGGTAGCTCATTAGCAGTTGGGTACTGTCTTGTGTGGTTGTATAAGCTGTTCTCTCTGATGGTAATAAATCTACCTGGAATCCACCTGATCTGAATCCTGTGCTTACTTCACACTGGCGACGACTGGGAGTCAGAGGAGGACAGCGTTCACTGATGAAGACAACATAAGGTATTTTATATTTGTGCATGAATGCACCCGCGGCTGTTTAGGGATGATGTGCTCATGATTGCACCAGCGGCTGAGTCGTATTTCTAATCAATTGAGACTGTGCTGGTTATTGCTTAGATGGTCAAGAGCGTTCGACTTCTGAGCGAAAGAATATTTAAAATGATGCTCGCGCTTTGATTGTGCCTGCGGCTGAGTAGTAAAACTATTTATGCGCTGTGATTGCGCCTGCGGCAGATTTTGACGGCAAATGGTCTCGTTTCAGCGTATTATACCATTTCTTACGCGCTATTGAGATCGTGGCTGTAACGTGACAAAATTTAAAAGATACACTTACCCGCTCGAGCCGCATTCCACGTTCTCGGAAGGGAACCATCCTCAGCGTTCACTAAGCTACGCGCCTCATCTTCGTAGAAGATTCCATAAGGGGCAAAGCATGCTGGGAGCGTGATGATGTCACGCGCTTTGGCGGCCATTTTAGATTGGTGTAACTACACGGGAACTGTGATTAATACCTTCAATTTTGAATCTAAGGACTCGCGTGTCAAACAGTTATATGTGACACTGTCATCTTTGTTTATTTTTCAATGACATCTTGCTTTGGGATCGTTTTACTACTAATTAATTTATTTTTATTTTGTTTTTCAATTAATATGAATCTTTATGGAAGAAGTCTCTAAGTAATAACAATTGTAGCAGGTGACTGTGACAGATACACTCGTGCTTTATCCAGAGGGAAAAGCTTACTTACATCTATTTTTCATTTAAAAAAAAAAAAAAAAAAAAAAAAGGTTTCTACTATTAAAATGTCTAATATTTCAGCACCACCACATTTTTTGCCTACAGCCGGAGAACCAAAAATGGAATGGGACTTATGGTATCCCATGTTTTTAGCCTACGTTGAGGTTTTGGAGGAGGAAGGTTGCTCCCCTAAAAGGAAGTTAGACCTGTTGAGGCATTGCCTAGGAGGCCAAGGGATCAAAGAATTTGACAATCTGCCTCCTCTCGAAAGCACTGAAGGAGTAAATGTGTTTGAAGTCGCAGTTAAGAAAATGAGCACCAGATTTGGGAAGAAAATAAACATTGTGATGGAAAGATTTAAATTTTATTCTCGTGCTCAGAAAGAGGACGAATCCATCGAAAACTATGTGTCAGCTTTACGTTCCCTTGCTGGTTCATGTGCGTTTGATACTATTAATTACGAGCAAGTGCTTAGAGACCAAATAATGATGAAAACCAAAAGTAAAAAGATACAAGAGAGGTTATGGTTAGGTACTGAATCTTCTTTGAATGCTGTGGTCAATATCGCTAAAGGCATAGAACAATCTGAAAAGTTCGTAAGTGAGATCAGAGGTCAACCTCCACCTGTCAACGTCAAAGTACAAGACCCTGTAGCAGAAGTTTCACTTGTAAAGACTCAGTTCACTCCTAAGAGAACTCCCTCTGCTTTCATTAAAAGAGATCCAAGTTTCAAGGATAATAAATTTAGTAACAGAAGAAATCCTGTGATCTGCTATAGATGTGGCAGTTTTGAACATGTGGGAAACTATAAAGGATGCCCTGCATGGAGTAAAATTTGTATAAAATGTAAAAAGCCAGGTCATTTTGGGAAGATGTGCAGATCTCTACAAAAAGTCAATTGTGTTACCTGTGATGAAGATGAAATTGCAACAGAGTTTAATGAATTTAATTGCATTTCTTGTGTGTCTGAAAATAATTGTAAAGGGTTTCCATCTGGTTCCATATTAATAGATGGAAAAGAAGTCATTATGATGATAGATTTGTGTGCTTGGTATTCCATTATAGGTAGAAATCTATTCACAAAATTATGGGAGAATAGAAAACTATTACCCCCGGACATCAGACCTGGTAGTTACTCAGGGCACAAAATCGATTTGGAAGGTTACTTGTGGACAGATTTGACTTTCAAAAGAAAGACAATTAAAGGTAAATTATATGTAGCCACCAAAGGGGTATCTATACTTGGGTGGCCCCATCAACAAGAATTGGGTATAAAGTTAGATCCGAATGCTTCACCACCTGTATACAGTATTTTCAGTGAGGATTGTGTGGAAAATATAAAAAAAATGTTTCCTAGGGTATTTAGTGATGAGCTTGGGAAATATGCAAACTTTAAACACAAAATAATACTAAAGGATTCTGCTATTCCTGTAAGACATAAAGTTCGTAATGTTCCCTTAGCATATCGCAATAAATTGAAAGACATGCTAGAAGATCTAGTTTCAAGAAGCATTATCGAACCTATAGAGTCATCTCCATGGGTTTCTCCGGTGGTTCTTTCCCTTAAAGGCAACGGGGATCTTAGGCTGTGGGTTGATCTCCGTAGCTTAAATAAGGAGATCTGGATCGACAGGCATCCGTTACCAAACATACACGAATTGATCTCAACCTTATCTGGTGCCCGTGTGTTTTCCACTGTTGATTTGGCAAGTGCATACCATCAGATCATGCTACATGAACAATCCAAATGTCTAACAGCTTTCATTACACCGGTGGGTATGTATCAATTTAAACGGATGCCATTTGGATTGGCTAGTGCTGCCTCGGTCTTTCAGAGAATTATGGAAGACGTGCTAGAAGATTGTCCGGGTGCCATAGCCTTTCAAGATGACATTCTAATTTTTGGGAAAGATTTTGATGACCATGATTGTAATTTAAAAAAGGTGTTGAATAATATACAGTGTAAAGGTCTAACACTTAAACTCTCAAAATGCAAGTTCAGAAAAGATAATGTGGAATATTTAGGTCACGAAATTTCAAGCGAGGGTATCAAACCAAAGTTGGACCATGTAGCTAGTATTGCAAAGGCTCCTGCCCCCATGACAAAAGATCAATTGTTATCATTCTTAGGTCTGACAGAATTTTACAGTAAGTTTGTTAGAAACTATGCTTCAAAAGTATTCCCTTTACGCAATCTACTAAAGAAAAACGCTAAATTTATCTGGGGAGATGAGCAAAAACTAGCTTTCGAAGCACTTAAAAAAGAAATCTGTGTGGCTCCGTTTTTGAGACCTTTCACTATTGGAGGGGAATGCATTGTAGCAGTAGATGCTAGCAATACTGGCTTAGGCGCTGTGCTTTTGCAAAAGAAATATGGGGAGGAGTATGTTGTATCATATGCTTCAAGAACCTTAAGAGGAGCGGAAATTAATTATTCCACTATTGAAAAGGAATTACTTGCGTGCACTTGGGCTGCTCAGCATTTTAGGCAATTTTTATGGGGGACAAAGTTTCAATTAAGAACTGACCATAAACCACTGATTAATATGTTAGCGGCTGGGGGTGGTAGAACTCTGACAGCCCGTTTAGCCAGGTTAGCTGCTAAATTGCAAGAATACCAGTGTTCAGTTGTGTATATTCCCGGCCGTATGAATGTTCATGCTGATTGCATGTCTCGCTTGTCCTTAGATGAGGGTTCTTAGGGTACTAATACTTCAGAGGAGTGCGACATAGCATATACCATGGAAGATGTGAAGGATAGTGTAAGTTCGGACGCCATCTCGGAGGAGATATGGGCAAAGGCAATGTCTGAGGATGACATTTTACAAAATGTTGTAAAGTATTTACAAGGTAAATGGCCGGAAGAGAGGAAGTTGAGCGGTGAGTTGAGCTCGTTTTGGAAAATTAATGATGAACTTATGTTTTTGCACGGGTTTGTAATCAGAGGTGATAAAATTGTTCCACCTCAGAGTATCAGAGAACAGTTAGTTAATTTGTCACATGAAGGACATTTGGGTATGTCCTCCACTAAACGACGTCTGAGAGAATTTTATTGGTGGCCTAGCATGGATGGTATGGTGGACAGGTGGGTTAGAGATTGTATTCAATGTTCAAGGAGTGACAAATCAGTTAAACCCTTATCTGTGGGGATTTCGCCTGTTGAGTACTCGCAGGGTCCCTGGAGCAAGTTGGGCATTGATATTATTGGGCCTTTGAATCTTCCTTCTGCTAAACAGGTTTTCGCTGTGGTGTTAGTGGATTATTTTTCAAAATGGCCAGAAGTCAAAGTGTTGGACAAAATAACTTCTAATCATGTGATAGAATTCTTAGATAACATCTTTAGCAGGGAAGGTATTCCTTCTGAGTTGGTTTCTGACAATGGGCCACAATTCATCAGTAATGAATTTGAAATGTTTCTAAACAAATGTGGTATCACTCATAAAAGAGTTTCTAATTACAATCCGATGGCTAATGGCCAGGTTGAGCGCTTTAATAGGGTTGTGAAAGAATCCATCCAGTTAGCTATTAAAAATAGTATTGATTGGAGGAAAGCTTTACGGGCCACTTTGCATACATACCGGATGTCTCCTAATTCTGTTACAGGTTGTTCTCCATTTGAGATGTTAAGAGGAAGGAGACCGTGCTCTAAGCTCATGCCATGCTGGCTTAAGAAGAACAAGATTCATGATCCTATTTTGGATTTCAAAATAGTTATAGAGCGTGTTCAAAGATATCAGGATAGAATGCAGAAGATAAAGAATAACAACTGTTCAAGGGGTTGCAAAATCAAAGTGGGTGATTTAGTGCGTGTTAAATTGGGTGGCATAGACAAAAGATGGTCTAGATGGTCTGACCCAGTGAAGGTAATTGAAGTTTTCAGCAAAGCTGTTAGGGTACAAGGAGGTAAAGTATGGAATTTTAGACGGATATCTATATTTAGATCCAAAGATATTCGTGGTGATTCACTTGTACCTCCAATAATGGAACCTTTGGTTATGGAGGAGAATGGGGATTTTCAACATTTTTTGGATACTTTGAGTGGTTCTAATTTTGAATCTGAGGGAGGGTTTCCTTCTTCAAACACTGACATTATGGATAAAGTTGGTAATGTTACTGAACCACTTTTAACTCAATGTACTGCTGCAACATCTAATGTAGACCCTGTTGGGAATCAACATGTTGGTTCTTCAGAGGAAGTGTCTATCTCAGTTGCTCCAAGGAAAAGTTCTCGTGTGAGAAAACCACCTGTTAAAATGAATGATTTTGTTACATTTTAAATATTAGTTATTTTTTTTTTGTTTTCAAGGGGGGAAGGTGTGTAGTGTCCATGTTATCTGTGGTCATGTTCTAGTTTAGAGTGTTATTGTTCTTCTAGGGTTCTAGGTTCTATGGTGGGTGGTAGCTCATTAGCAGTTGGGTATTGTCTTGTGTGGTTGTATAAGCTGTTCTCTCTGATGGTAATAAATCTACCTGGAATCCACCTGATCTGAATCCTGTGCTTACTTCAATATGGAGTACAGATGCATGTCCCACATATAGCTATCTTGAAAGTCTCCCACAGTGTGCCTGTCAATTCACTGACTCCATGTTCAAGGCAACATCAGGTACTACGGCATTTTTAATGTCCTCAACGTAAGGTGGCCCTAGTAATGCCCTGGTTTGAATTCTTCATGTTGGCGTCAGCTTTTCCTGGGGCCGTCACTCCATTTTCACTGGGGCATGGTCACAAAGGGTACAGTCAAGGCACAGTACTTTCTGACCTCTATTAACCACACAGATGACGATCTCTATTTAAGATAGGCAGCCCCCCACCAAGAGTGTCCGCAGACTGACGGACTGGCACCAAAGTTTGAACGACTGCCAGATTTTCCGAACTTGCTTCTGCCTGGCCTTATTCTTTAGTTGCCTCTTCATCCACTCCTCTTCTGCCCGACATTTCCCTGGCAACCCACTCACACAAAAAGTAATCCACAAAATAATTCCATATCATAAGAATTGCATTTATTTCCAATTGCACAATGCGTCCCGGTCTCACATATTTCATACGGCTAGCCCATTAAAATTAATTAATTAGGTGAAGAGCCTCCAGACTTGCATGTGAGCTATGAAATATGAGTGCACATTTCTCAGCAACGATTGAATTGCTAATGACATAAATATGCTTGTGTTCAGCAAGATCTAAGCATTCTAAATTGAGTGCATTAAAAAAATAAAGTTTAAACATGGTTTGCAAATGCGAGGAGTTACTGTACTAACCCAGTGGCACACACTTTGCATCTAGACGTAAATGTGTAGTTGTAAATTATAATTTTACCCCTCACTTTTATTAATATAGTACAGTCATGGGTGCTGTAGAAAGGTTTAAAAATGAGAGTGTGTTTTGAAGGGAGAAATTGCACCCTTTAATTGTAACTAACTAAAAAATAATTAATTGAGATTCCCTTGCAAATATGCACCATCCTCGTTTTATAATTGGGATACAGTGATAGCAAGGACATAAATTACGAATCAAATAAAATGGATTACCAACCTAAACGATATAACAATCAGAAATTGTTAATCAATATTTCAAATCCAATTAGTGGCTTTAAGAATTATTGATTTTGTAAAATTCAACAAACTGAAGCATATTTCTATTTATATGTGTAAAGTGTCTACTTCGATAACATACTAGTAATCTTGCAGTACTATTACTACACCATCTAATGTTTCCTGATTCTGTTTTTCTAATTGAAAGATGGGGACTAGCAGGCAGACCATAGTATTTCACTTAGTGCAGTGTTTTGACTTTGAAAGTTCCTCCAGGTAATACATGGTGGCGTTCATGTGGTCCAAACCCCCAGGTGGAATGAAATTTGTGCACAACCTGTTTTGCATCCCAGGAAGGTTGCAATGAAGGGATGAATCCCTGTTTATCCTTAATCCAAACAGATAATTTAGAATTACAAGTAGATGCCCTAGGCGCTGGTAGTAAGGGTGGGGGTGCGGCAGCACCCCCAATATAAGCATGCTAACGTTTTGAAGGTAAATGAGCACCAAAGAGGCCTATAAATGTCGTTTTTTTCTTGCCACATGTACTGTCTTCAAAGATAGAGGTCAAACAGCAGGCTATGTCTTCTTACAAATTACTTATTATTATTTTGGCATCGTGTAGGAAGCTGCCTCTGTATATGCTATACCAAAATGAGGGATAGTTTGCACAGAGGCCAGTGGAACCCCAAAGGTAGGCAGAGGTAAAAGTAGATGGCATCTTACTCTCTATTTGTGGTAGTGTGGTCGAGCAGTAAGGCTTTATCAGAGGGTAATCTTAAGCATTTGTTGTACACACTCAATCAGCAAATTACGTTACACACTCAAAGACTGAACTCAGACCAATTTTGTTTGTATAAACATATTGTTAAGTTATTTTATTTGTAGATCCAAGCCAAGCCTGGCACAGGTAAGTGAAATAAATGCTTTGCAAAATATTATGCAGTGTTTACAAGTGAATGCAAGTTCAAATGCAGTTGTTTGAAATACAGGTAAGTCAAGGTATTGAAATTACTGTACAAATTACTTTTTCATTACTTTTTAGAATACTTTTTAAGTAACCTTTTCTACTCAGTGTGATATGCCTAAATATCACACTGGGACATTTCCTAGAGAAAAGGTAAGTAAAATCAGTTTTGCACAATTGTAATTTTTCAGGTTTCCATACAAATCAACTCCACACTTAAAACATTTTTCAGAGAAAAACAGTCAATAGGTTCCCATGGAGAGAAATGAAGTTAACGGTTACCAGGTAAGTGCTAGGTCTTTTGGGTTGAGTTTCTGGGGTTAGAACAAGGGTTACCCCAGGGTCAAGGATGCACTCTCAAAGCACCCTCAGCGGCACTAGGGCGGCCGGGTGCAGAGTGCTGAGGCCCAATGTTATCCAATGGGGGCTAGCGGGCCTCCGGTTGGTGGCTGCTCACGAGCAGGCCACAAGGTTGTGGGAGCAAAGCTCCTAGGGTGTAGCTCAAGGCAAAGGGGGATTCAGTTTAGCACAAAAGGTGCACCCACAGCAGCACAGGGGCGGCCTGGTGCAGGTGCTGTTTTAGCGTCTTATGCCCTGTTTTCAATTGGGAGTCTCTGTTTTGTTTTTCAGTTGCAAGCTAAGTCCAGGAATACTCCCGGGAGGAACCAACAGCAGGGCCGGTATGTTGGAGGGCTCAGAGACATAGGTGCACCTTGAGTTCTTTTCTCCAGGGCGCAGTGCAGCTGGATGCAGGGGTGTCTTTTGAGGTCGGATTTCACCTTACCGGGCCACTCCCAGTTGGGGGGTCTCAGTGCAGAGGCTGCAGGCGACGTCGGGAGTCCTAGAGGGGTCAACCCACGGTAGACTCAGACTCTGGAGTGCTGGGAGACCTCGCTGGGACCGGTGGGGCACTCGAACTCAGTCCGTAGGTGACCGGTGTAGTGGTGGTTCCAGGTGTCAGGTTTCTTTGTCCTCAGCAGGCTCAGAGTCTGTCTTGGGAGTTTCTTTTGAACAGAGCTGCTGTTCACAGGAGATCCAGTCTTTGTTGAAGGCAATTATTCCACCCAGGGTTCTGGAGGTCCCTGGCTGCAGGATATAGTGACTTTTGGCACAGGATCTCTGGAAACTGCAGACGGGCCGGTAGGGCTAGGGCCAAGTCAGTTCTTCTCTGCAGTCTCTTCTGCTGGGCATCTTCTTTCGTCCTTCTTCTTCGTAGGTTGTGGGAATCTGCCTTCTTGGTTCAGGGCTGCCCCCTAGATACTGTATTTAGAGGGTGTTTTAGGGGTCTTGAGGTTAGTAGCCAATGGTCTACTGACCTTTGGGTGATACACGTTTGAGTGCTCACCCCATGTGGGGGAGTAGGCACAAACCCTAGTCCTGATTGGAGAGTGCCTGTATCTGCAAGGGGTTGACAGAGAGGATGTGCACCTTCTGGTCTGTGGTAATGTTTCTGGCAGGAGAGGTTGGGGGTCGCATTACAAAGGCAGCAAGGCCTTTGAAGCTCCCATACCACAGATGGCTCTTCCTGGCCTGGGTGAGATGTGACCACTTCCTCCCAGGAAAGGCTTTGTTTCCGGGCTCAGGTAGCAAAGGCTCTCACCCCAGGGGTCCAGAAACATGTCTTGTGGTGGCAAGCTGGTGTGTACCAGTCAGGGAACCCACCATAGGCTGGTCCTTTTTCAGGTGGCATCTCTAAGATGCCCTCTGAGTGCATTTTTCATTAAATCCCACACTGGCATCAGTGTGGGTTTAAGGTGCTGAGAAGTTTGATACCAAACTCCCCAGTTTTCTGTAAAGCCATTATGGTGCTGTGGAGTTCGTAATGTCAAACTCCCAGCACGATATACTCTTAATAGCATTACTGCACTTACAATGTCTAGGAATTGGTCTAGACACTGTAGGGGTACAGGGCTCATGCTCCTGTACCCTCACCACTGGTATAGTGCACCCAGCTTGAGGGGTGGCTGACTTATGCCAGGGCAGTGGGTTGTAGGCATGGCACACAGGGATGTGTGCCATGTTGACTCTTCACGTTGTTCTTTACCAAAACACACAACCTGCAACGACAGTGTGTGTGTATAAAGGTGTGGAAATATGGATTTTTATGATCAGTTATGTCCCCTATCTTGGACCCCGACGGTTTCATGTATAAATCACAAGTACATGTATGTTCCCTCCAGTTCCAGTTATGAAGACGCAAACACATGTGCGTCCACCGTCAACATGTCCTCTTTCAGATCCGCCATGAATGGGCCGGATATTCTATTCCTAAGTATGAAAGGCCACCGGCTTTATATGGTTCATTTATCCCATTTTACAGTCCAGGCGAGTAGGCCCTGATTCTGCCATTAAGCCTTTTCTAGCCTTCTGCCTCTGAAAGCTCCAGTCTGAGCTCGCATCTGTATCCATGAACTTTGTCCTACTCCCTGCGCGGCTAACGGTGCCTGACTCGGCCTGTCGGCCTATCTGCCTGCCAAAAACTGTATTTCACCTTCAAGATTATCTGCTCTGCTCCGCTCCTCATCCGATGCATTCCTGTCTAGTAGTTTAGGTAAACATTCTTCCAGCTTCCGTGCAAAGGGGCCAGGCCTCGCTGCCCTCATGCAAGTAATTCATAGCCCTGTTTCCATGGAATATTCCTACCCCCTCGCATCTAGTGTAGACACTTAGACGCTTGTACACGCACTAACAGTCAGTATAGTCAGTATAGAATAAGATTCTATCCTAAAAGACCTCTCTTTTTGGATAACCCAGTTCTTTAAACATAGGATATTAGATATGATTTGGGATTAGGTTGACATAACCCCAGACTTCTGTCTCCACATGTAGAGCTAAATGTCAAGTCCCCTTCACCCTCTAGTTACACGTCAATCACACGTCATGCTGCTGCGCGCGCATCTCTGCCAAGTATTTTTGCTGACATTGCGAAATTCTTTCATGGAACCACCCATTTATGACATCATATCTAATGACGTTCTTTAATTACGCCTAGTTACACCCATTTTAGTTACGCATGTATGATTTTATCTCTGTTATCAACTGTTACGCCTCCTGCATCTGTTTCACTATAATGCCTCTTCTATAAATATGATTATCTGTCAATAAAGTATTGTCCTTCACTTCCTGAACCTTTGGGGTGATGGAATATGGAGTCCATCAATTCGAATTGATTTTGGAATAAAGCCCGTTCCGAACCTCTAATACCACGGATTCTGCCTCTTATTTTACTGAGCTATTGTTATAGATTTTCCGCATCAAATTAAGTACCGGTAATTAAATTATTTACCACATATATGGCGCCCGAACAGGGACACTTTCTCATCTCACGCGCCGGAGGTGCGTTGCAGGCCCGGTCTCCTGCCACAGCTGGACGGACAACAACGCGTACCCACAGGATTTCCTGTATCTCCCTCCTGCCGAGCGGGGGTAACTGAGGCTGCGATCAACACCCAGACGAGGCGGTGAGAAGTGCGAAGTATCCCGACCAGAGCCTAGCTGAGAGAGCAAGATCCGAGGTATACAGAGGCCCACCAGGTTCCGAAGTTCCGAAGTTTCGAGTCGAGTCCAGTCCGGTCCGAGTCCAGTTCAGTTCAGTTCCGAGGCCTTCCGTTCCGAGCTACCCGGTGAGTACCATTGTCGGGGAGGCGTTCTGACGTGCACATAGGTTGTGCCGGTCAAGACGGGTTTGGGTACACAAATCCGGTCTGCACTGTTCCAGCAGTGTATCTGTACTGTTCAGCAGTATATCAAGTATGTCTAGTATATAATTCAGAATTACCTAGTTAGTGCCGAGTATTATGCTTAGTGACTAGTTCCCTAAATGGCCATCATTGTTGTTCATTAAATGTTAAATGTTAAAATGTTTTAAATACGTTCTGCATATTGTGGTGTGAATGACTGTTCATTATTGTGTTTTGTTGTATTAAAACGTGTTCAGAATTAGGTATCAGATCAGTTCTCAATATGCCGCTCTTTTCGAAATTAAGACAGATCAAAACTAGAAAAGGGGTACTCGAAGAAGCTGTTCCCATTCCTCCTAGGGACACTCCAGGGTACTTCATGTATCATAAACATGGCCTAGACGCCATATTATTTCTTGATTTATGGGTAGACTACACCAAGGAATTACCAGAAAGTCAGAGGTGGCCCGCAGCTGGGACCTGGGATGCAGATTGCATCATGAAAGTAGAGGAAGAATTATGGAAAAAGAAAGCTAGACAATCACAGAAAGATGCCATTGAATTATGGCGTAAAGAATCGTATAGACGTACAGAAAAAGCACGTAGACAGGAAGAGAAGAGTAAGGAGAATTCAGATAAAGTCCGAGAAAATCTATTAATTGAAGAAGGTACCCGAGCAAAAGCAGAACAAGTAGACAGACAAAGAAATGCCCTTATGAATGGTATGTATCCTCTTCTGGCCGAAGGGTTACCTAAGGCTACTCTGGAGATACCCAAAGACTTGCCACCCCCATTGTTTCCGATAAAAGCACATCCCAAAGGGCATCCCAGAACCGCAGAAGATGTTTTTCTTTCTTCTTATTTAGACGACGCAGCTCCCGAGTATGCTAGTACCGCGCCACGTAGACCGCCTGCCGAGGGGGTTCAACGCCAAGACCCTCCTCCGTCTGTACCTCCGCAACAACAAACTCCGATACAAGTTCCGGCAAGCACATCTGTTTCTACAGCTGTACCCACACCTATGGTTGCTATATCACGTTCAACGAATCCTTTCACACCCAGCACCCCAGGCGGTGCTACAGGAGGTACAACAAACATTTTTTCTACGCCACCCAGAGTAAACAAACTTTCCTTTCAAGAATTAGCCCACCAACGTACGCCCAAACTAGTAACTCCCGATACGCGTAAGGAACTTCTAGTAGATTGTAGATATGACCCTGTGCCCGGCAAAAAGGATGAAATGCTGCTGGCATCATTACGTATCCGACGAGCTGCAATATATTTAGGGAGGCTACCAGGAATGACTACACATTTAGAAAATATATATCACTTTGTCCAGTCAGGGCGAGACTCTGAAAGTATTAATAGAGCCATGGAGTACCAGAAAGTGGAGATACAGGGAGAACTGTTACGTTTCCTCATAAATTGTGTGGTCAGAAATCAAGACCGACCAGGAGTAAATCCGGAAGAAATGCAAATTCTTACCACATGGAGTCGGAATATATCAGAAGGGAGACATGATAAACGATTAAGTATAATAGCTATGTGCCGAAAAATACGCAAAGAAATAGAACGAATACACGAAGAAAGATTAGCAGTAGACCAGCCTGAACAAACCGAAGAGGAGGAAGAATTAGAACTGCCCACAGGACAGTTAGAAACAATGGCCTATGTAGGTAGAGGAAGATCTTGCAATAATACTAGATGCTTTACTGATTCGATACGTCCGATACGTCCAGATAATAACAGAAATTTCCAAACACCTATAATAAATATAAGGTCCCCCGAACATGCGTTCCAAGCCGCTGACAAATTACTCCGAGAACGAAGGGGTTATCATATACTCGATTCTATGGACGAACAAGAATTAGCCAGGTCAGCCGTTCACTGGGTTGACAGTCCCGGAAAATATAGTGATGATACACTAGCACACACGTTTTTGAACCTCAACCCAGATGAACAGCGTTTAGCTGGTATCTATATGATTCAACAACTCCTCGTATTATATAAAAGCCAACACTCTGATCCTGGTCCCTTACCTGATATATTGACTGAATTACTCACGAACAAATGGAGAGGTTCAGGTACTGAGTTAGTTAGAGAAATACTAGAATCCAGAAAGCAGTACATTCTTTTTGTATGCCCCGAACATGACTCACTGCCCATCAAGGAAAGAACAACGTATTATATGGATAGACAGAATCCCTTACGCGAAGTGCACCCGATAAAAGGTGATGACAATCGGTTTAAACGTGTGTTTGTATACACACCCATATCCAAAATGGAACTATTAGAAATGAAGAAAGTGGTACCCAGTCATGACAAAGACCCAGCGGGTTTCCACCGTGAAATTAAAGACATGTTGCTCATGGGAGAGTATACCTATCCCGACATTATGAAAATATTAAAGGTATTAATGCCTGCGGGCATTTACGAAAAACTCAAGGAAAAGGATTGGGAGGTGGGAGACCAAAAGATAGATTGGACAGCATTAGAAAACGAAGAAACAGCTCGAGGTCCAGGTTTAGGGCTTGGGGAAAAGACCAAAATACTACCAGGTTTACTAGTACAGGTACTGCCACGTTTATTAACTACGAAAAAGGAAGACTGGGGTGCAATCTCAGCCTGTAAACAAAAGCAAGATGAAGACACTAGTGATTTTTATGCCCGATTCGAAAAATGTTTTGGTATAAATAGTGGAATAAAAGCAAGTAGCGAATCATATCCACATCTGTTTGTGACAAAATTAGTTGAAAATGCCCTGCCCCAAGTTAAGAATAGAGTATTGAAATTCGAGAGTACCTGGCAAGGTAACACTCCGTCACAAATGTTACAAATGCTACAGTACCATCACAATAGAATTAGAGAGGAACAAGAACATGAACAAAGACGCATGAAAGACACGAAAATGAAAATGCTAGTTTCCCAGACAGTTCCAGCTGACGGTCATAAAAAGGGTATGACACAGTCCAGTGTTTCAGCAGGTTCTGTAAAGGGGACATGCAACTATTGTAAACAGCCAGGTCATTATGTACACGATTGTCCAGTTTTAAAACATAATATCGCCATAGGTAATACAAAAGAAAGACCACGGCCATTTAGACAGGATCAGAACCAACAAGGAGCCCCGCAGCATGCACAAGCCATGCCAGCTCCGCAGCAGTCTATGCCAGCTCCACCACCGCAGCCTATTGCTGCCACACAGACAACGACACAACAGATGTACCAGACCGCACAGTATGACTATCCTGATTATCAACGATACTCATGAAACAGCCTAGAGAGGGAAGTTGGCTTACCCCTTATTGAGGTCCCTGTAGATCAAGAAGGACCTTATGTACACAGTGAACTATTAGGCCAGGATAGAAAATTTTTACTTGATACAGGGGCAAGCCGAACAACAATAAAACGTAGTGAAGTTCCAGGGGCACCCCTCTCAGGCTCACAGAATATTTCCCTTGGTTTTTCAGGAAAACCTATCATTAACGAAGTATCACAGCCTCTTCCCCTTACGATTGGTCCTTTGACACGAACCACAGATTTATTGCTTACTAAATCATGTCCAGAAAACCTGTTAGGTATAAAAACATTGAAAGCTCTAGGAGCTATAATATGTTGTTCTCCGGAAGGAGTAAGATTGTTTTTACGTGATTTCAAAGGGCACTATGTGTCCCGAGACATGGATCACCGACTGCAGACTTTACCCGCACATTTATGGGCACAAGGCCCTACAGATGTTGGTTGCATGAACATTACACCGTATCGAGTCACACTAAAGACAGGAGTGGTACTACCACGTATGCGACAATACAAGTTACCACCAGATGCTGTATCGGCTTTACTGCAAATCATTGACGAGCTTATTACCCAAGGAGTGGTTGTGGAAACAGACTCCAATGTATGTAATTCCCCGATAATTCCGATTCTTAAACGAACTGATCCAAAAGCCCCGCCAGTATATCGATTGGTTATTGATCTGCGCGAATTAAATAAATGTATTGTACCACAATACCCCGTAGTTCCAGACATTTCTTCATTACTGACAGCCATTGATTCCGAAGCAACGTTCTTTACTGTAATTGATCTCAAGAATGCCTTTTTCAGCGTCCCAATAGATCCGGAAAGCCAATACCTGTTCGGATTTAGTTTAAATGGACGAAGCTTTAAATTCACACGCGCACCTCAAGGATTCACAGAAAGCCCCAGCATCTATAGCCAAGCAATGAAACGAGAACTTGACAGTATACACATGCCAGTCAACACTGCCCTGCTTCAATATGTCGATGATCTGCTGATCACCGCTAGAAGCGAACCTGAATGTGAAAAAGCCTCACTGACGGTTTTACAATTTTTGGCCGAAAAGGGGCACAAGGTGTCCCCTTCTAAGCTGCAATTCTGTGTCCAGCGAGTTGTTTACCTTGGGCACTCGCTGTCCAAGGAGGGAAGGCAGCTTACACCAGATCGCATCCAGTTAATTGCTAACATGCCAATACCCAAGACACAAAAGGAGGTACGAGCTTTTATAGGCCTCACTTCATATTGTAGGCAGTGGATCCCTCAGTATGCATTTCTAGCAAAACCACTCATTCAGTTGACAACACAGGAGGCGGCCACATCGACTGTCCTCCCTTGGACTCAAGAACATACACACGCCTTTGAAAGCTTAAAGAAAGCTTTATGCCAAGCACCTGTCCTAGCAACACCATGTTACAGTAAACAGTTTACACTCTTCGTTACAGAACGCGAAGGTAATGCCTTGTCAGTACTCACACAGGAACAAGCAGGAGCACACAAACCATGTGCTTATTTCTCTAGTACATTAGATCCCGTAGCTCAGGCTCTGCCTGCGTGCCTGAAATCAGTGGCAGCGACAGCTTTAGCAATCAGACAAAGCGATGCCATAGTGTTAGGACATCCATTGACAGTACAAGTACCACACGCAGTAGAGGTTCTCTTGAACCGCACGCAAACACAACACTTGACTATAGCGAGACTCACCGGTTACGAACTGACATTGTTTCAGCCACACATAGAAATCAGACGTTGTAGTACATTGAATCCTGCCACACTTTTGCCAATAAATGGAACAGACCCACTAGCACATGATTGTATTGAAATTATTACTATCACGACGAAACCCAGACAAGACTTGACAGACGTCCCATTGTCAGATCCAGACCTGACGCTGTATGTAGATGGTTCATGTATGAGAACAAGTACAGGAGAGCTAGTGGCCGCGTATGCAGTCACAACAGACACTGAAGTCATTGAAACAAATCGTATTAATACCTTGTCAGCTCAAGCAGCAGAGCTCATCGCTCTGACACAAGCCTGTATTCAAGCCACAAATAAGAAAGTCAACATATACACTGATTCACGTTATGCATTCGGAGTTGTACATGACTTCGGCGTGCTGTGGCGAGAGAGAGGTTATTTAACTTCTCACGGTGCCCACATTCAGCACGGACCCCTCATTCATGCCTTATTAGATGCAATACATCTACCCGCTGCAATATCAATTATGAAATGTAAAGCTCACACGAAAGTTACTGATATCATTTCCCAAGGCAATGATCTAGCTGACAGAACAGCTAAACAGACTGCTCAAACTCACACATCTGACATGACAAAGACAATAGTTCCGACACCAACACATTGCATGATGGTTAAGGATCCCGCTCTTGACGTAATTGACATACAGACACATGCTACACCAGAAGAAATAAAGAAATGGACTGAATTAGGAGGGATCCAAACCGATCAGGGATGGATGACGAAGGAAAAATCTATATGGTTTCTTCCCGACTCAATGGTCCAAGTTATCATTAATACAATACATAGTCCAGCGCACCTAGGAGAAAAAGCTATGCTAGACAGCATTCAACACATTTGGTTCAACAAACATTTGCGAGCAGCAGCTAAACAAAAAGTTCGTACCTGTATGATCTGTTGTCAGTTTAACCCAGGTAAAAGCATTCCCGTAGAACAGGGTGGATTTCAGCCTCCTGATCACCCTTTTGAAGTCCTCCAGATGGATTATATCCAGATGGAACGATGTCGAGGATTCAAATACGTTCTTGTAGTTGTTTGTGCTCTTTCCCGTTGGACAGAGGCATACCCGGTTTCAGATTACACTGCCCCGACTACTGCCAAACAGTTAGTTCGAGAATTCTTCCCACGGTACGGTTTACCACGTGCTGTCTACTCAGATAACGGCCAGCCGTTCTCATCTGAACTAATGAAACACGTTTCACTTTTGTTAGGTTATCAATGGAGATTTCACTGTGTCCGACACCCCGAGGCAGCAGGTCTCGTGGAACGACATAATCAAACTCTGAAAATTAGATTGTCCAAAATATGTAGACAGAAAGGTGTCGATTGGGTAGTAGCCTTACCAGTTGCACTCTTTTACATGAGAATGGTAGCGCACTCTCGAACAGGGCTATCCCCGTATGAGGTGATCTTCGGTAGACCACCAAATATGTGGGGGACGCCTATACCTCGTAAAATAACTGACGTTGACTGTAATATGCTGACAGATTACTTGGCTTCCTTGATGTCTGCACTACAATCTTGTCGTTCACAGGTAGCTGCAGCCTTTCCCGACAACACCGAGGTGAAACCCCATGACGTAGTTCCCGGGGACCTGGTGTTAGTGAGGAATTTTGACCGGAAGACTCAGCTGGATCCTAGGTGGAAATCGCCTCAACTAGTACTGCTCACCACAAGGACAGCCGTGAAGATCGAAGGTCGCAAAGGCTGGATACACTCGAGTCATATCAAGAAATTTCATGGACTACCGTCTGATGTAAACGTTACACCTCGCGTGTCTTCACCAATTGACTCAAAGCTTCCTTTGGTTGAACAATCGAACTCAGAACTATATAGACTAAAACTACGGTCCAATAAGTCAGACAATTTGATTGTTTAAGTCCTCTCCAAGGTGAATCGGTCGAATTTGTCTCTGACATGTATCCTCTGGACCAGAATAGAGAAAGAAATAATCAAATACAGTTGAAAAAACATGCGTACTGTAAATCACTGCGTAGTCATTGCACAGTGACGTTATTAATTTTATTTTTCTTATGTCTTTTAATAATTGCTGCAAGTATATTGTTGCACATATATTATCCTATTTCTAAACATGTTTACAATGTTACTGCTGAACATTCTTTTAGTGAATTACCCCCGCATGAGTTGTCATATAGATTTGCGCTGCGCAACAACACTTTTATTAGTATGTTACATCATTCCCATCAGACTAGCAATGCTACAAATTGTTGGATATGTGGCCGACTCCCTCCCTATCAGAACTACAAGGGAATTCTGCCTCTCTTTCCATATCCGTTCACACACAATGGCTCCTGTGGAGCATGGTTTAGTTTAATAAATTCCTTAGATTCAAACTCAGCAGTTCATCAAGACAACTGGGTATGGGGAAACCTGAACTTAGTTTTGCTTAAAGTCTGCTACCCTAACAAGGAGGGACTTCCCAAAAGAACAGGAACTGATCTAGAAAATGAAGTATATGGATTAGGTAATTTCACGCTTAATCTCATGATCCTGAACGTTGAATCTGAAGCTACACCAATATTGCCCGCCATGTCCGTATTCCCAGTAAAAGGTGAACTATGTATAAGAAAGAATGGCTCCATACACATGGGCCATAGTAAATGCACCACTGTAATAGAATTCAGTGATCAAGGCAAGTCTACATTTAGAGCTTCTCGTCATTCCTACTTTATATGTGGCCAGACCGCATATATACGCCTACCTTTAGATTGGGATGGTACCTGTTACATAGCATTCCTCCTACCACCTGTTTTCCTAGCTCCTCCTGATTATCATAGAAATACTCATTTAGTACACAATAGACAGCAGAGAGATCTCCCAATTGTCGATTACACTGAAACAGCATGGGAAAAATACACAGATTTCAATAAAGGTTTCTTTCCTTATATAGGTACAGTCACTAATAGTAAGCTGATACGTAGATTAACCAGAACCCTTGAAGCAGTAGTGAACGAAACTATTTCCGCCTTAGGCAATTTAACAGAAGAGCAGTCTGCTATGCGGATTGTTGTGCTTCAAAATCGTCTTGTCCTTGACGTCATCCTGGCCGATAGGGGCGGAGCTTGTAGGGTCATCGGATCAAGTTGTTGCATTTTCATACCAGAAAATTCACCGTCAGTATATAAAGCCATAACCCGCCTTCATAAGATTGTAAGCCAGATACACCAGAGTCCAGGCACCTGGACTTGGTCCGGTTGGTTCTGGGGCGTGTTGTCGGCCTGGGGATGGAGAATGCTCTCCTTCCTAGGTATTGGCTTTCTCATACTATTCAGTTGCTGCTTATGTCTACAATGTGGGCCAGCGATTTGTGGTCTATGTGCCACCTCGTGTATCCCACATCCAAGTTTTCGTTCAAGATCCCGGAAGAAGAAAGAAGAACAAATGATGTTATATGAACAGATCGATGGATTAATGAAGATTGATATCTCCTAAGGGCAAGTAGGGGACAAGGAGGGAATGTGGAAATATGGATTTTTATGATCAGTTATGTCCCCTATCTTGGACCCCGACGGTTTCATGTATAAATCACAAGTACATGTATGTTCCCTCTAGTTCCAGTTATGAAGATGCAAACACATGTGCGTCCACCGTCAACATGTCCTCTTTCAGATCCGCCATGAATGGGCCGGATATTCTATTCCTAAGTATGAAAGGCCACCGGCTTTATATGGTTCATTTATCCCATTTTACAGTCCAGGCGAGTAGGCCCTGATTCTGCCATTAAGCCTTTTCTAGCCTTCTGCCTCTGAAAGCTCCAGTCTGAGCTCGCATCTGTATCCATGAACTTTGTCCTACTCCCTGCGCGGCTAACGGTGCCTGACTCGGCCTGTCGGCCTATCTGCCTGCCAAAAACTGTATTTCACCTTCAAGATTATCTGCTCTGCTCCGCTCCTCATCCGATGCATTCCTGTCTAGTAGTTTAGGTAAACATTCTTCCAGCTTCCGTGCAAAGGGGCCAGGCCTCGCTGCCCTCATGCAAGTAATTCATAGCCCTGTTTCCATGGAATATTCCTACCCCCTCGCATCTAGTGTAGACACTTAGACGCTTGTACACGCACTAACAGTCAGTATAGTCAGTATAGAATAAGATTCTATCCTAAGAGACCTCTCTTTTTGGATAACCCAGTTCTTTAAACATAGGATATTAGATATGATTTGGGATTAGGTTGACATAACCCCAGACTTCTGTCTCCACATGTAGAGCTAAATGTCAAGTCCCCTTCACCCTCTAGTTACACGTCAATCACACGTCATGCTGCTGCGCGCGCATCTCTGCCAAGTATTTTTGCTGACATTGCGAAATTCTTTCATGGAACCACCCATTTATGACATCATATCTAATGACGTTCTTTAATTACGCCTAGTTACACCCATTTTAGTTACGCATGTATGATTTTATCTCTGTTATCAACTGTTACGCCTCCTGCATCTGT
Organism: Triturus cristatus; assembly: GCF_964204655.1. Taxonomy (NCBI): domain Eukaryota; kingdom Metazoa; phylum Chordata; class Amphibia; order Caudata; family Salamandridae; genus Triturus; species Triturus cristatus. The sequence goes on along the minus strand of NC_140592.1, from coordinate 1,183,487,011 downwards.
TTCACTATAATGCCTCTTCTATAAATATGATTATCTGTCAATAAAGTATTGTCCTTCACTTCCTGAACCTTCGTGGTGATGGAATATGGAGTCCATCAATTCGAATTGATTTTGGAATAAAGCCCGTTCCGAACCTCTAATACCACGGATTCTGCCTCTTATTTTACTGAGCTATTGTTATAGATTTTCCGCATCAAATTAAGTACCGGTAATTAAATTATTTACCACAAAGGTACAGGGTCTCTAAGGGTGGCACAATAAGTGCTGCAGCCCTTAGAGGCCTTCCCTGGCCACAGTGTCCTTGGTACCCATGTTAACTTTTTCAAGGGACTGACATGTGGCCAGAGAGGTGCTAACTGGGGGTACAAGGTACAGTTTTTGGGAAATAACATAGGCCCTTGGAACCAGATTGGCAGGGACCCAGGGCACATCAAGTCAAAGTGCATCAGTAGTCTTGCTAAAAGTGTGGGGGGGGGGTTACTGCAACAGAAACCCATCTTCCTACACATGGAGACAGTTTTTTTTATGTTTCTCTGACAGCAAAGTGAGGAGATTTTGTAAATCGAACTATCTTACAATCTTCCTGGGTTAAAGGCAGTGTGAAAGGAAAGACTGTGAGATGCAATTTTTATTCTAAACCACAGCAACATAAAAATACCTGTAAATGAACTGTACAAATATTTCAGAATATATCGGCCCTTAGCAAAGCACGTGATGGATATTTTTTTAGTGCAATTCTGGAAGCATAGATTTGAATAGGATCAAAACAATCAATACACTTTTCATGGTAATGAGCAAATGATAAATATTTGCTGAATTTCAATTACCGCACATGATTGTTTGGGCACTTTATGAATTCAGCAGTAAAACTGTATGCATATGCAACATTTATGGAAATGTGCTGTCTGTAAATGACATTGTGCCACCACACCATAGTTTCATAATATATTTGCGACAGTGTGGGCCAAAACTGCACTACCAGCTGCATACCCGTACCACTCTCCTGCTGAAGGAAGTGGCCCATTTGCTACACTTGTTCTTGTGTGACGCTTGGATTTTTCACAATCCTTATGACTTCAGCGGTGTAACACTAATGGCAGAACCCACACTCTGAAAATTGTCCCAGCACCACTGGTTGATATAGTCACCCGGCACTGGGGATTGATGTAGGCACTGGGGATGGATACAGTCACTAGCCACTGTGGATTGATTCAAATATGGTTCAGTTGATTGACAGAGGCACTAAATATTTCCATATGCCCCGCATATGAAGAAAAGAGAAATTGATGGATGACTTCAGAGGGGTACGGTGAACATATACCAAACACGCTTCCATCTACAGATAAAGGCTATTTCCATATTCTTGCTGTGACAATATTATGCCATTGGTATCCATAACCCCAAGGGACAGAGCCAGGAGAGATTTCTTTTTTTTAATAAATCTTTTTATTGTAAACCAAATAGTAGGCTTCACAAATCGTACAGTGATGCATGGTAAGGTTTCAGCACAACATTTTAACCCCCTGGTGCCTCTCCATTCCTGTGTTACAGGGTCCTGACGTACCAATTTAGCTCTTTTACAGCCACTTGAATTAATTTGCGTACTACATCTTTTCTACTTTTCCTATATGATTGCTCCTTCACTTATCCCATGAGCCCTATCCCCTGTAGGCCCTCCAATCACCCTACACTTTTTCCCATTTCTTGGGGCAGCCTCTTACTGTATGGCTCACCTGCTCCACCCTCTTGCACCAGTCTAGGAACGCCTTCCAATCCTCCACAGCTGGTATTGCCCCCATGCTCTTGCAATGTTTCACTTTGCCACCCCGCTGGCAATCTTAGCCAGATTTCTTTTCACCTGGGAAAGTCTTGCTCCCCCCTAATTCCCAAGAGTAATCATTTGGGTTCAACAGGGAGCTCTACTTCAGTCGACCTCGCCATTATTGATGTGATCTGGGCCCAATAAGTTTGGAACTGGTGGTAGTGCCAAAGGGTGTGGAAGAAGGACACCTCCCTCCTGCAGCCCCTTCTGCATAGTGGGGAGTTTGCCCTGTCTATTTTGTACAGGAGTGTTTGCGTATAGTATGATCTGTGGAGTACCTTAAGTTCGACCAGTCTGAATTGCACTCTTATGGATACCTCTCAAGTGGCCAGTTGGGCCTCAGTCCAGTCTTCGTAGTCCAGTGTCCCTCCTAGATCTTCCTCCCATGCCAATCTCAGAGGGCCCAGTAAGTCAAGGGAATTGTTGATTAGTTTCTTATAGATTAGTGATACTCCCTTCTCCGCCAATGCCTCAGTTACAATTCTGTCCTCTAGCGGTGAGGTGTCGGGCAATTGCTCACCTTCCGTCAGATGACAATGTAATGCATGCCCCAGCAGGGTGGGTTGGAAGCATTACGATTCTACTAGGTCAAATTCTTTGCAGGTCAGTGAACGTTATGTAGGTCTGATTCCTCCATATGTTGCCCAGGTGCTCTATGCCAATAAGCCCAGATATTTTAAATCTGTGTAGCCCTCCCACCTCCAGCAAAAGTGCACTGTTCCATAATGGTGTCTGGGCTGTCAGTTTACCTTTACATCCCAGGAGCTTGGTAGCTTGATGCCATATGTCTACTACGACCCATGTGTGCTGTGGCCAGTTGCTCTGCCCATCCTGCCATACAGGAGTCTTTTGTACCCTCCCAGGCCCATGCACCCTGTGAGCAGGGTCTTGGCAGTCCTTGAAAGCTCAGTCATTGAGTACAAGGAGCTGCAAGGCCCAATAATATTTTGGGACATCCGGGACAGCCAATCCTATGTCATATACCCCCTGATGCAGTTTAGCTAGAGTTATTCTCGGGACACCCCCTTTCCACAGTAATTTGTGGACTTCTTGATCAATGCCCCTAAACACCGCTGGTGGAATCTTGGAGGGTGTATATTGCATTACGTTAAGCAGACTCGGGAGAGTCATCATCTTGTAGAGAGACGCTCTACTCACAACATCAGTGGCAGAGATTGCCAGTGTGTCACGTCTCCTTTAAGTCGTTCAAGCTGGGGATCAAGGTTTCGTCTGAGAAATGCTTGAGAGTCATGTGTAACAAAAATCTCTAGGTATTTGAACCCTTCCGGGTTCACCGGGGCCAAACAGTTGGGAGGTAAGCGGGGAGCATCGCCCGATAGAGGGTATATTACTGACTTAGTCCAATTAATTGTGTAGCCAGAGTGCTCCCCAAAGATGCAGAATACCTGCATCACTCTAACTATGGAATTCTGGGGTCGAGTGATGTATAATAGCACATCATCTGCATATAGGGAGATTCTCTCTTCCCACCCTCCCTGCGCTGGTATACCCCAGATCAGGGGACCTCGACGGATCCATGCTGCTAGTGGTTCAAGAGCCAGAGCGAACATCATCGGGGATAGTGGGTTTCCCTGCCGGTGCCTCTTCTTAGCTCAGAGCTACGCGAGGTTGTCCCGTTCACCCTGACTCTGGCCATGGGGGTCTGATACAATAGTTTGAACCACGCTCTGAATTTGGGGCCAAAGTACCGCACCGCAAGCTTGTAATTCCACTCTACCGAGTTGAATGCCATTCGTGCGTCTAAGACCATTGCCACAGTTTGCGTCTCTCTGCAGGGCTCAGTTAAATGGAGTTCTCCATAGAGACTTCTCAGGTTGAGCCGCATGCTCCTACAGGGAACAAATCCTGACTGATCAGGGTGTATTATTGAATGAAGAACCCCATGCAGCCTAGTTGCCAACATTTTGGCTAGGACCTTTACCTCTACCTTGACCAATGAAATGGGTCTATATGAGCTACACTCGGTTGGGGGCCAGGAGAGAATTCTTGGCAGATATTTTAAATAAAAGGAATGCAAAAAGACAGTGTTTTGCTTAGTCATTTAGGAACAGATGGTCGTCTTAAATTAAGCTGAAGTTTTTCATGAGTTGAATTGGGGTCCTTTATGCAGATATGATATGGGGTTAAAAAGTAGGTGGTCAACATACTTTTTGGATTACTTTTTCTAAATGTTGGAAGTCAATGTTTGAATAATGTGAAAACTTGGCAAGACAGCTATTGTCTGTTAACTGTTATCATAAAAGGTTGAATACAAAATAGCATCATTATTCCTGACCACACGCTAGTTGAATTAAATATTGACAGCCGCTACTTTTTAAAATGTTGTGTACCGATGTTGCTCTCCTCGTCGGTAAAAATGTCACTGATGCTTTAATCACTGAGAGGCTCTGCCAGTTTCATGGATTCATCAAAACACTAGCCAACCCGCAATAAGAGTCCTTCCAGGAGTAGGCAAAGAACAACTTGACCACAATCCCACACCAAAATGATGCCTGTTGATGTCTGGTATAGAGAACTAGAAAAGGGAAAGAGACTAATCTTTCATCTTCAAGGGAATAGAAAAAACTTTGCATGATCACATAATGGTAAGTATTATTACTTGAATGTGCTTGAAGCAGGTGCCATGGCACAGATGTTTTCAACTCAGGTCTCTCAGACATATTTTGCGCATGCTTTCGAGAGATTCTAAGGGCTACAAACCGTTTGCACTGGATTTGCAGACAGGGTTGTGCACCAGAAAATAACACCAATTCAAAAGAGGTGTTAAAAAAACAGAAATACTCTTATTTCTCCTTTCTTTTCTGACTTGTCATGTGTGCTGCACTGTACAGCACACAGCACAAATTAAAGTTAGTCTAAGCATTGTATTTTGTACTGGAAGAGTACCTTTCCAGTATAAAACATATGCTAGACTCATGCAGACATCCTTGCACTATGGTGCAAAGATGTATGTGTGGTGCTCGGCTGCCAGATTGTGCAATGCACAAGAGAGAGGGGAGGAGAGTGCCAAATCTCTGTAGATATGGCTCTATAATGCTTCTCTACGCAGCGCAGAAACTTTATGTGATGCAGTGCACTGCCTCGCATCTTTGTAAATCTGAGCCTAATGGTTTATGAAATGTACTGTAATTCAGGAATATGAAAATGATACTTAACAAAGTCATAATAATTATATCTAAAGTTAATGAACAGAAGAATAATGCATTAATGTGAATCAAACATACCAGGTGACAATGCATTAGGGATGGCAGGCTAAATCATATGATTATACATGAAAAAGATGAGTGAATAAATCACCCTGCACTGTAAGTATGCTTGTCTTGATGTGTTTCTAAATGGATCAGTGAGATGGTAACATTGACATCAATGGATGACAGGGCTGGTCTTTTGTAGCCAGAAAACTATCGCTCACATTGTACAAGCTTTACAATGGCATTGACAAGAACTGCAGGAAGTAGACATTTCTGAATGAAAAAGCAAAATTTACAATTTAAAGCTCTCACTAATTGCACTAATCCTAAATACATATATGGCAAAAGCCCTTTCAGAGGGCCACTTGGCAAGCAGGAGTCACTTGGCCCAACTATGGGGGTTATGGATTTTTCACTCTTGCTGTCTGGAGGCCTGAGCTACTATGGGACCAGAGTAAATGGGCCAAATGCCTACTGTTTTCAGTACTTGACTCTCAGTGGTGGTCGGGGTCGAACAGTCCAAGGCTCTTCAAGAGGGATGCAGGTATGAGGCATACACAGGTACCGAACTCAAAATACAGTCAATCAATCAGGGATTTATAGAGTGCACTTCTCACCCGTAAGGGTCTCAAGGCGCTGGGGGGGGGGATCGAGCAGCTCCGAGGTCATCCAAAGAGCCAGGTCTTACTCTTGAGGTCCTTTTTGAAGACCTGTAGTGAAGGGCTTAGTCTGATGCTGAGGGAGAGTTCATTCCAGACCTTGGCCACAATGTAGGAGAAGGATCTGCCACCCGTTCTGGCTCTGTGGATGTGGGAGATTTCGGCAAGGGCTAGGTCAGCGGAGCGGAGGTTTCTCTTGGGGTTGTGGAAGGAGAATCTTTCGTTGAGGTACTGGAGTCCAGTGTTGTGGAGTGCTCTGTAGGCGTGTGTGAGCAGCTTGAAGGTAACTCTATTTTTGACGGGGGCCAGTGGTGGTCGTGGAGGTGCTGAGTTATGTGGTAGTGTGGAAGAATGCTGAGGACGAGTCTGGCTGCGGCGTTCTGGACAGTTTGGAGTTTGCGAAGGAGGGATTTGTTGATTACAGTGTTGACAGTGTTTTCGTAGTTCAGCCTGCTGGTGATGAGTGCGTGGGTGACAGTCTTCCTGGAGTCAGGGGGATCCATTTGAAGGTCTTTCAGAGTATGCAGAAGGTGTTGAAGCATGTGGAGGGCACAGCTTTGATCTTACGGTTCATGGTGAATGAGGAGTCGAGTATGATGCTGAGGTTGCAGGCGTGATTTGTGAGGGTGAGAGGGTTTTCCAGGGTGGGGAGCCACCAGGTGTCATCCCACACGGTGGGAGTGGATCCGAGGATGAGGACTTCTATTTTCTCTGAGTTGAGCTTTAGGCAGCTGCTGCTCATCCAGGATGCGACGTCCTTCATTCCTTCCTGGAAACTGTGCCTGGGCTATTGGTTCCTTGGTGAGGGAGAGGATGAGCTGGGTGTCATCGGCGTAGGATACTATGCTGAGTCCGTGTTTTCTGACTATGGTTACGAGGGGGCCATGTAGATGTTGAAGAGCGTGGGGCTGAGGGAGGATCCTTGGGGTACTCCGCATCTGTTCTCTGTGGGTTTCAGAGAGGAAGGGTGGGACTCTTATTCTTTGTGTTCTGCCAGAGAGGAAAGAGCGAATCCAGTCTAAGGCAGTTCCCTGTATGCCAGCGTTGTGAAGTCTGGTGGCTAGTGTGCGGTGGGAGACGGTGTCGAAGGCTGCTGAAAGGTCTAGTAGAATGAGGGCTGCGGTGTGGCCTTGATCAAGGAGGGTGCAGATGTCGTCAGCGGCAGCTAAAAGGGTGGTCTCTGTGCTATGGTTGCTGCGGAATCCAGATTGAGATCAGTCGAGGATGTTGTTAGTTTCTATGAAGTGCGTCATCTGGGTGTTGATGATTTTCTTGATGACTTTGGCGGCAAAGGGGAGAAGAGAGATGTGCCTGTAGTTCTTGAGGTCCGTCTGGGCTGTGGAGGGCTTCTTGAGGAGGGGTTTGTCTTCGGCACATTTCCAGGTGTCGGGGAACATGCCTGTTTCGAGGGCGCAGTTGATTGTCCATCGTAGTTCTGGTGCGATGGCGGAGGTGGCCCTGTGGAAGATGTGCAGCGGCCAGGGGTCAGTGGGTGCTCCAGAGTGGATGCTCTTCATAGACTTTGCGGTGTCTTCTGTGGTGACTGGGGTCCAGGTGAGGAGGGTCAGCTGGGTGGCGTAACTGGTGGATAGTGTTGGGTCGGTGCCTTGGTCGTCGAAGTTGTCATAGAGTGTCCTGATCTTGTGGTGGAAGAAGGAGCTGAGTTTGTTGCAGAGGTCGTGGGTGGCAGGGATGTTGGTGGTTTCGCTGTGGGGTCTGGTGAATTCTTGTATGGTGGTGAAGAGTTCCTTGGGGTTGTGGAAGTTGGAGAGGATTCTGTCCTGAATTAAGTTTCTCTTTGTTGATCTGATGAGTTGTTTGGTGTGCATTGGTGGCGGCCCTGTAGGCGGAGCGTGCTTCCATGGTTTTGCTGTGTCCCTATGCTTTCTCCAGTCATTGGCACAAGCTCTTGGATTCTCGGAGGTCCGTGGTGAACCAGGAGGCTTTCATGTTGTTTTTTTTGTCTGTGTCCTGGAGGGGGGGCGAGAGTGTTGGCACAGTTGGTGATTGGTGGAGGTTGTTGGCTGTAGCATTGGCGTCTGTCATGGTAGGGATAAGAGTGCGGCTGAGGACTGAGGTGAGGTGCTCTTCGGTGATCTTGCTCCAGTTTCTGTGTGGTGAAGGCGTGGCAGAGGCTTGTATGCGGTGGATTTCGAGAAGGAGAAGTGGACGCAGTGGTGGTCCGTCCAGAGAGGTTCCATGGTGTGACTGAAGCGAATATTGTTTCCTTTGACGAAGATGGGGTCGAGACTGTGTCCTGCCATGTGGGTGGGAGTGGAGATGAGTTGCTTCAGTCCAATGTTGGTGAGGTTCTCTAGTAGGGCGTTGGAATTGGGGTCGCTGAGGTTTTCTAGGTGGAAATTCAGGTCTCCGAGCAGTACGTAGTCTGAAGAAATGAGTGCGTGGGGTACGATGTAGTCTGCGATGGTGTTGGTGAATGGGGAGAGGGGTCCAGGTGGTCTGTAGGTGAGTGTTCCATGGAGTGTCGTTCTGGGGTTGGGCTGGATCTGGAAGTTGATGTGTTTCATAGGGGGCGAGGTGTAGTTCAAGAGGGAGGTTGTCAGTCCGAGGGAGTTTTTGTAGACGATGGCAAGGCCTCCTCTGGGGCAGTTGGGGCGGTCTTGCCTTAGGATCTTGTATCCATCGGGGATAACAGTTGCGATGTCAGGAGCGGAGCTGGCGTTGGTCTGGGTGTCTGTGAGGAAGGCGATGTCGGGCGAGAGAGTGTTGAGGAGGATCCAAACTTCTACTGTGTATTTGTGCAGGGAGTGTATTTTGAGGAGGATGCAGCTCAGGGGTTTGGGTGTGCTGGCGTCCGGCGGGTTGGTGGTAGCTGTCTGGGTCCAGAGGTGGGTAAAGGTGCGGCGGAAGTGTCAGCAGGAGACCGGGCCTTGGGAGATTGCTGGACTGGTAGCGGTGGGGGGTCGGAGGACCAGGGTCCTAGGCGCTGTTCGATGCTGGGTCATGGACAGGAAAGGCTTGCCTTAGGCGCACCACTGGCGCAGTCGTGCAGAGGCTGCCATTAAGTAGGAGTCGGGGAGGGAGAGCAGCTGGGAGGTGGGAGTGGGAACACGCGGGGGAGGGGCCAAGGGGTAGCAGCGGCAGGAAACAGTGAGAACAGAGGCAAACAGAGAAAAAGGGGAAAAAAGGCAGAAACACAAAAAAAGAGAAAGACAGAAAAAGACAGAAAAGACAGGCAAACAGAAAAAAAAGAACTGAGAATGGGTGACAAAAACAGAGCAGACCAGTAGAAGAGCAGGCTCTTCCACTGGACCACCAGGGATTAGGAGCAGGCAGGAGCCTGCAGGTGGAGAAGGGCCTCGAACACCTACCTGGGAACCCGAAAGGTGCTGGGGGCAGTGTCTTAACGACGGAGCTGGGCTAGATGAGAGCAGTTTCCCTGACCAGGAGGTCCAATTACTGCAGTAAGTTGATTGTCCAGTCAAATACTTGCTTTTATGAAAAAAGTTGTATTTTAATGAAAGTACACAAAGCAAAACACAAATTAGTATCCACCGTTTCTAAAGATCAGCGCACTAGCGTCCGCCTGGGCAGTATCTCCGAGTTACTCTGTCCTTTCCAATAGGGTTGTTTATTTCCCATTCAGTAACGGAGGACAACTCTCAGATGTGGCTCATGCTTGTCCCCACGTGACAAAGTCTCAGGTTGACCTTAAGAGTCAATTTGAGTAGCGATATGTTCAAATCACCGACTCAATCAGACTTTCCTGAACCGGTGGCAGCCGACAAGTGGGGGAGAACTGGGGCACGTCTATGCAGCCTTTCCCCGATGAAACATCGGGCCTTCTCAGTCTTCCGACAGCCCACATCAGTTTCAGGCTTCCTCTTAGTGACTCCTTTGGCAATCTGTACGTTTTCTTCACAACTCTCTATAGCTTAACCCGGGGAAAATGGAGATTATGCTGTTCGGGAAAGCCAAAACCCTGTGGTCCCCAGATTGGTGGCCACCAGAACTAGGCATCGCCCCCTATCCCAAGCAAGGCAGTGAAAAACTTAGGAATCAAGTTAGATCAAGAACTTAACATGAAAGAAAAAATCCAATCTAAACGGGCTCGCAATTCTATATGCTGCACCTACTGAAGAAACTCTTCCGATTTCTGCTACTATCTGCCAGGAAGACCCTGGTACAGGCTCTTGTCAGGCCACCTTTACAGTGCAAATCCAAATACAGATGTGATTTAGGATCTGGTCCTTTGATGTTGCTTTTGTGGGTTTTGACTTCTTTGAAGTGCTCTCTTTATTCTACTGTCTTTTATCAGAGGGACAGTCTGCCAGAGCAGGAGCGGCTCTTATTTTTGATTGGCCTCTACAACACACCGAGCAAGTAACTGAGGTTCACAATTGGCTGTCAGCCTCTACCGAAATATGCCTGGCAAAGGTTCCAAGGTTAAAGCCTTTCTCTCTAGCATGATTCCATAGTCTTACAGTATTGCCACCCTTATCAGGCCCTCCATCTCTCTTTAGAATGAACGCAGGCCCCACTGGCTGTTATCTCTTTTTGGAATCAAAGAGATGATTCATGTGTATAGAGAATGTTCTGCTCTCCTTCCTCCAGAGTGTGTCTGTTCACACCCCAGCTCTCAGAATTATCAACAAACCACATCTCCTATCTGAGTGTTGCACTAGCCCTTCCAGACCTTTGGCTTCTAAAATGGACCCCACAGGCCTCCAGGCAATGTACCATGCACTGGCACACATACATCCCAGGACTACATATAGTCACCATGTAGGCCAACTGTGAGTTATGTATAAAGAAGTGGAATTTCAGATAACTGGGCCGGTAGGTACCACTCCAGTAGCACAGGTAAAAAGGCTGTTCACGGGGGGGGGAGGAGCCTAGCGCGCAACCAAGATGGACGCGTAGGCACAGGGCTCCCAGGACCCTCGCGGCCTCCCACGTCTATCCTGGCTATAATCCTGTTATTCTGAAGGAATATTACTGGTGAACCGCAGCGGAGGTGATTCCCGTTTTCGGAACTTAAATCGGACTTTGGGAACCTGACTTATCCTGTACTCCAGAAAGAGGCCTGCTCCGTGGTGCCACCCCGGACTCGGGTTGGCACTGTCCCCGAGCTCCAATCGAACAACAACGGCTCTAGGGGCTTGGGCGGGCCCGTCCCCCCCTGGTTTCACTTTCGTTTTTGACTCTCCTCTACGAGTCTGGTGGCGGGCGCTCGCAGTCGCTCTGCGTAGGGACCGATCTGTAGAGGTCGAGTGGCACTGACAAAGGGGGCTGTCCATCAGTCAGGTAGACTCCCCAGAGTGATTGCTGTGCCTAACAGGTATACTGGATCTGCTCTTCCTGCTGAGTGATGACGACCCGGCTGGACGGTGACAAGCACAAGTCTAGAGCTCCCCGGAGGGGTAGCTACGTGCAAGCGAACAACATGGACCGCTATGCCCAGCAGAAGGGATCTCCCGGTTCGAGTGGGCTTTCAGATGCGGCCAAGGAGGGCCCGTCACCCTCGACGGAATTGACACTACAGGATGTCATGGGCGCCATCGACGCCATGAAGGCTTCGGTCGGCCAGCAATTTGACTCGCTGGCCCATAAGCTGGACACCGTATTGATCGATGTCAACTTAATTAAGGCAGATCTGTCGAAAACCAGTGAGAAGGTCAAATCACTCGATCTCACGACCTCAGGCCTCAAGACGGAGGTCTCTGAACTGCAGATGGAGATCCGTAGTTTGCGGGCCCTCAGCGACCTCTCTGCTAAAAGACTGGAGGATTTTGAAAGCAGGGCCCGGCGGAATAACGTACGCATCATCGGTGTGCTGGAGAGGTCGGAGGATGGGCCGGTCGATCTCTTTGTGGAAGATCTGATCCTGACCAAACTAGCGCCGAAAGGCCTCAGCAAATTCTTTACGGTGGAGCGGGCACACAGAGTTCCGGGGGGCCGGCCGAGACCTGGGGCCCCACTGCGACCTCTCATTGCCAGGATATTCAACTTCAGGGACCGGGACGCAATCCTGCAGGCCTCCCGTGTGCATGGCCCGACGAAATATGACAATGCGGACATCAGTTTCTATCCTGACTTTACACAATCGGTGCAAAAACAGCGAATGGGCTTTATGACTGTCAAGCGGCGGCTGAGGGACATGGGCTTGAAGTACTCTATGCTTTTCCCGGCCAAGCTGCGTATTGAACGGGAGGAACGGACCCATTTTTTCGACCGGCCCGAGGCGGTTGAGGACTGGCTTGACACTTTGCACCGTCGGCACGGTGGGGGGGACCGAGCTGAGGACGAGGGTGGTGGATCAGCGGACCAAGGGTGAACGAATGACTTGTGGTTCCTTGACAATTTTGTGTTCACCTCCGACTTGGGTTTGATGTACTGGTTTTTCTTTTCTGGGACTGTATTATCCTTCCTTCATCATTGGGTGGCCGCGGGGTATCTGGTGAGATTCTTCCTCCTCAGGGGATCTTTTTCTTTCTTTCCGTAGAGTAGGTTCATGTTGGGGCGACAGGCACACTGCGAGTTGGGGTGGCTTAATGGTCTTGTGCAGGGGTGCAGGGTGGGGGGGTGTATAGCGGGAGTTGGGGGGGTGGCGGTAGGGGAGTTGTTTTTGTGTGGTGTTTGTTTTGTACCAGGCAATCAGTGGGCTGTTTTTTGCTCTCAACGTGGGTGGGGTGTCCGTTGCTGTGGAAATGGGGGGTAGGGGATTGCGCATTTTAACATGGAATGTCAATGGTTTGGGGGACCGATTGAAGCGAGGAGTGGTGCTACAATATCTGAAACGTCTCTCTCCTGATGTGGTTCTGTTGCAGGAGACGCATTTGGTGGGACACTCATGCCATGCTATGAATAGAAGGGGCTACCGTTTGGTGGCCCACTCTGGTTTTACTACCGGCTCCAGAGGGGTGGGCATTTTGGTTCGATCCTCTCTCCCGCTGGAAATTGATGAGGTGATGCACGACGACCTGGGGCGCTACGTGGTGTTGGTGGGCCGGTGGGAAGGACGGACTTTGTGTTTGGTTTCAGTTTATGTCCCCCCGGGGTTGCAAACCACTACCTTTGCGGACTTGGGAGGGTTGCTGCTTGGACTCCCGGAGGGCCTCTTGCTGGTGGGTGGTGACTTTAATTCTGTGGTATCGGGTAGAGAGGATCGGCACCCTCCCAGAGACCTCCCCGGGGCGCACTCCTGGCTGGGTGGCTTTATCGACACTATGGGGCTTGTGGACTGTTGGAGATCAATACATCCGGGGCTTGCCCAATTTACATTTCACTCTGGCGTCCACGGCTCCTTATCTAGATTGGACTATGTGCTGATGCCGGCCGCCCAAGCCCAAATGATCAGGGAGGTCAGACATCTGGCTTGTGGCATCTCTGATCATTCCCCGGTCCTGCTAAACTTAGATGTGGCCATGGGGGCAGAGGGGAGGGTGGCCCCGATTAATCCCTGGTATTTGCATGACCCCACAACTCGTGCCCTTTTGGTTAAGTCTCTTGACTGTTATTTTGAGGAAAATCAGGGTTCAGTCTCATCGGCCGTAACGTTGTGGGAGGCTTTCAAGGTGGTCATCCGTGGGCAGGCCCTATCCTTGATCTCCCATGCTACGAGGCGTAAAACTGAGGAGGTGGTACGTCTGGAGTCTGCCATAACTGACTTGGAAGAAGATCTCGGGCGGGGGGTCACACGGGACAAACTCCATGCCCTTTGCCTGAAACAATCGGATTACAGGGCATTGGTTACAGATGTGGCCAAGCTCGCTAGTAGGGAACAACAGGGGCGCTTGTATGATGTTGGTGACAAGGCTGGAAAGTTGATTGCATGGCTGGAGAGGAGAGAGCGAGCGAGTCGTGTGGTCCCGGTGATTGTGCGTGCTGATGGTGTGAGTGTTACGGATCCGGGGGAGATTGTGAGCTTCTTTGCGGACCATTTGCGGGACGTCTACTCTCCGGTTTCGGAGAGGTCAGAAGACGACTCTCGTCAATTGCTGCGAGATATTGCATTGCCGTGCCTTTCGGTCGATGATAAAGAACTGCTGGACGCGGCGCTGACAAACGATGAGATAACATCGGCGATTCGCTCGGTCCGTTCAGGAAAGGCTCTCGGCCCTAACGGCCTTCCGATCGAGCTTTACAAGCTTCATCCAGATAGGTTGGCACCTCATCTCCGCGAGATGTTTCTTGCATCCCGAGAGGCCGGCGCCCTTCCGCGTGATCAACGTCTAGCGACCATTGTGGTGCTCCATAAAGAGGGCAAGCCGCGTGATTGCTGTGCGTCTTATAGGCCCATCTCACTCCTAAACGCTGAACCTAAGATTCTTGCTAAAGTGCTCGCTAATCGTCTGATTAAAGTCATCGGTGACCTGGTACATCCGGACCAGTCTGGTTTTATTCCGCACCGCAACACCGCGCTGAACCTGCGGCGCCTCCATGGAGTCCTCGCGAGAGTTGACTCAATTCGGGAGCCTGCCATTTTGGCGTCCCTTGACGCCACGATGGCGTTTGATACGCTGGAATGGTCGTATCTCTGGGCGGCGCTGGCTAGGTTTGGTTTTGGACCTGGGTTCATTGGATGGGTGAAGTTGTTATACGTGGAACCACTGGCGCAGGTGGTGGTGAATGGTAGAGTTTCGGCCCCCTTTTTGCTTGGTAGGGGCACGCGGCAGGGTTGCCCCCTGTCCCCGCTTCTTTTTGCTCTCGCGTTGGAGCCCCTGGCGGCGTGGCTCCGGTGGGAACCCTCCATGGCGGGTATTCGGTTTGAGGATCGCGTGTCACTCTACGCAGATGATATTTTGCTCTATCTCACCTCCCCGCGGAAATCGTTGATAGTGCTATTTGATGTATTGAACTCCTTTGGTCGCAATTCAGGACTTGTCATTAATTGGGTGAAATCCTGTGTTTATGTGCTGGTTGGCGACCCCCCTCTTCTCCCGCGTGGCTGTCCGATTCAGATTTCACATTCTGGATTTAAATATCTAGGTATCCACGTGTCCCTCGATCCTGCGGTCTGTTACGCTCTGAATCTTTTGCCCCCGCTCCAGCGGCTGCGGGCCGATGTTGCTCGTTGGCGTAGGCTCCCGCTATCGCCGCTTGGCCGGGCAGCCTTATTCAAAATGATGTCTCTTCCACGCTTTTTGTATGCATTGCAGAATACGCTGGACGTGGTGCCCGCTCGATATTTTAGTGAGGTAGAGAGCTTACAGAGGCAGCTAGTTTGGGATGGGAGACAGCGCATTGCTCTCGCTAAATTGACTCTACCGTGGTATGACGGTGGCATAGCTCTCCCTGACGTTAGACGATATTATTGGGCGTCCCAGTTGGTGGCGGTGAATCATGGGACATACGGCCCGGCGGTGAACCCCGCGTACGAGATGGATAAGCTGCTGTTGCCGGGCAGAGATTTCAATAGGGCGCTTTATTCTACGAAGGGAAGCACTAAATTGACCGGTCCTACGAAAAATGCGGTGCGCGCCTGGCACTGCGCCACCGCTGCTACGGGATGGACGGGCCGTCTGTCTCGTGCGACTCCACTGTATGCGTCGGATGCGTTGGGAGGTTTATGGCGGTCGAAAGGCTTTGAGAGGTGGGATTTGATCGGAATTAGTCGTGTGGGGGATCTTTGGACGAAGGGCGCCTTTAAATCGTTTGAAGCTCTTCAGACGGAATATAAGCTGAGCGATAGGGAGTTCTTTCGCTATGCGCAGATGCGCCATGCGCTACTTTCCGCTTTCCCGAATCCTGCAGATATCCCCGAAGCCTCCCCGTTGGAAGATCGTTTGCTTGATGGTTACCTGCCAGATAGTACTATTTCCCTGATCTACAAAAAATTGATTAATACTCGAGCGGACCTTCTCACACATTTGCGAGAGGTCTGGGTCGCTGATGGCCTAGAGTTGGATGAGGAGGACTGGGTCGCGGCCGTGGCCTCACCGAGGGAGGTTGCTATACCGGCGCGCCTTCGATTTGTGCAGTTGAAGATACTACATAGGGTCTATGTCACCGGTTCCCGCTTGCTTCACATGGGTTACACAAGTGATGGTTTATGTTGGCGTGGTTGTGGCTTGCTCTGTACTTTTCTTCATATTCTGTGGGAGTGCCCGAAGGTGCTACGTTTCTGGACTGGTGTGCATGCAGTGATGGAGGAGGTTACGGGTGTGGCGCTGCTCCCTGAGGCTCGGCGATGTGTGTTGAATGTGTGGGAACCGACTGACTGCGATGTGGCACAAGAACGCTGGGTGACTTTGGGCAACATGATCGCTAAAAGGGACATTGCGCAGCTCTGGGGGTCCGGTAGGCCCCCCACAGTTACGAAATGGAAAGAAAACATGGATTGGTGCATGTTCCGAGAAAAGACGGTTTACGTGGCCAGAGGCAAACCTAGGGCATGGAGTAAGATGTGGGGTCCCTGGAATTCCTATCGGGGGGATATCTGCGCCCCCCCCTTGGTGGTCGCACCAGACGTAACGATGTCCCCTTGACTTTGAT
The DNA here is from genome assembly GCF_964204655.1 of Triturus cristatus. Taxonomy (NCBI): domain Eukaryota; kingdom Metazoa; phylum Chordata; class Amphibia; order Caudata; family Salamandridae; genus Triturus; species Triturus cristatus. Next base: position 1,183,470,860 of record NC_140592.1, on the reverse strand, counting down.
GTTCCTGGTCGCTTTGCAGGATTGATGGCCGATCCTCTCCCTGCCCCCCCTGCCCTTTTTTCACGCGAATAGCTGTGTAATTGGCTGCGTTGTCGCTGTTGTCCCCCGCTCATGAGAGAGCAAGTCTCTGTTAAGGGAGTTCTTTTGCCTGGTATAAGTTTCTTTTTGTTGTTTTTATTTCTCAAAGAGTTAATAAGAAACCTTTCTGTAGTGCTGTGTTCAGTTGTGGGCGGCTGCAGCCGTTATGCGTGCGGCTCGCTCCGGCTCCTGTGATGCTGTACTACTGTTTTCCTCCCTTTTCTTTACGTTAGCGGCCGGCCCAAGCGGTTGTAGGCCCATGACTGTGACTATTCGATGTGTAAATAAAGGTTTTTAAAAAAAAAAAAAAAAAAAAAAAAGGCTGTTCACACTACTTATTAAAAACAAAAGGGGTATACTGTTATTACCACACTCACAGTAGCGGTCCATGGAGGGAGTTCCATAGGGCGGTGAGGCGGGGCGGGGGAGGGTCAGGGTGGGGGAATGTAAACCACGGAATATGGATGATCGGAGGTAAGTACACATTTAAATAAATAAAACTAATTTCGTTGCGCGCGCTGCATCGCATTTTTAATTAGCCCTTGACGGACGGGTCACTAGTCTCTACAGAGATGGACATCCCGTCCGCCGAAATATAAATCCCAATTTATCCTATGGGATTTATATTTCGGAGGACGGGATATCTGTCACTGTTGTGACGGAGTAACCCATCTGCCAAGATCTAGTTCAAGCCCCAAGTCTCCAACTGGTATATCACCTTGCCTTATTTTATGGAGTTCCAGTGAACTTGTATCATTGCTGTCGGATTTACCCAAGGTGACCTCCCCTTCAACCCCGAGTCCATGATACGTTGTCAGGCACGTCCTGCGACACACACCCACGCCTATTGAATAATATGTCACAGGTGGGGTCTCTTTTAACCCAATGACAACCGCGCACCCAGGGAAAACCCTTATCAATCCCACAGATAGATGTTGCACTACAAGCAGGTCCAAGGCAATTGGCCCCGCTCAGCCCATCAGGACATGATATCCACACCACACATAATGATCGCTTTCTCCTCATGCTGGACATTTGGACATATACACACTGGCCCACACTAGCTCTCCCCAAGGTCGAGAGCAATCTGTGTCCCTATCAGATGGCCATACTTGTTAATTTACGAGAGATGCTTTTCAGGAATCTAGAAATTACTTTAATGTACCTCACGTGATGTATAAAATTCAAGCTAAAACTTTGTACGCCAAGAGACTTACCTCAGATGCATTCTGTCGAGACTCTCCCGGCCACTGAGTTAAATTAAACCGACTTGTTACTGTTTTACCAAATCCCTTGTCTTTTTATTTCTTTAAGGTAAATTCATATCCGAGCAACAGGAGTAAAATTTGTATTTCTACTGAAACAAATGATTTGGAAAGCTCTAAAGATGGATGACTAGAACCAAGAAATTTCTAGTTTATTATTACTGTATTGGCAATCCTGCGGCTTTAAGTGCACTTCAGTATGACAAAAAAATGCATTTCAGCTAATAAAGTGATACAAACTGTTCTTCAAACACTTCAGTTTTATTGTATTGTATATTTTATTGTGTCTTTTGACAAGCCAACAGGCTATTAATAAGAGATCCAGCCAAATCTTTTCAGAAATATGATCAGGCATTGTATTAAATTTAAGAGTATTTTTTATTTAAGGCTTAGACCTTTACTCTGTCTGATTAGAATGCATTGTGCTAGTATAATTAGATATGATATTGATGCCAACTTTATGAATACACATTATTTATCATACAGATGTATATAATCTACTAACATAAATACACTGCGAAAACGCATAGCACACCTTCACACATTAAATCCTCTGCTCTGTTAGATGAATGTTGCAATAAAATGTCAGCAAGCTGAAGTATAAATTACAATCATTAAGTAGAGAGGAGAGCCTCAGTCATAAGAATATATGGTTCACAGTGTGCCTGTGGATAGGGCTCTACCCAGGTCTGGAAGAAGCGTGAAGTTTGATTTTGTCAGGTTTAAACCAGTACTTTACTAAGGGATTGTGGCGGCATATAAGGCATGGCATATAAGGCATTCTCGCGGCTGGAACAGCAACCAGCCCTGGCAATCTGCTCGACCGGCCCCGGTAGCAGGGCGCAGGGGTGCTAGCAAGAAGCACCACTCCTGCATTTGTTACAGGGGGCTGATATTGCAGAACTGCTGCAAATCCAGCTCCCAGTAACAAAACCGGCCCCCACTGGTCCAGAAAAGGTCCCCACCCTGCCGGCCCACTGGTAAAATGCTGGGGTCCGCTACAGCCAGTCCAGCTCTGGGCATCCTAAAGTTGTTTCAAGATGTGGAGCTAAGCCTCAAATAAACCTAATGTGTTCATAGACTGTCCAGTTCTGCATGATGCAAGACATAGGAATTCACTGCTCCTTGTGTAATAAAAAGGGTCCAGATAACGCCTGAGGATCTCACTGCCTGCAAGGTTTGCATGTGACTCCAAAATGGGTAGGGCTCTCCTGTAGAAGATATTTCAGCTCAATATCAGAATTCCTGCATTTCTGTATCAATGAACTGATGCAAGATGTTCTCAGTGGCACCAGAATCCCTCCCGCCAAAAATAATAACAGAGTTCTGACCCACTGCTGTGGAGTACTCTGCCTGCTGCAGCTGCACAATTTGTCTGCAACTTTGGCCCATAGGACTACTCTGGACCCTTCTGAGAGTCTCCTGAGTGTCTGTATACCATAGTGCCTCTGCCTGTATATGAAGGTGTCTGTATGATTAGAAAAAAACCTAAAGTCAGCAAACCATCAACTTTAGATTCCTAATGCTTGATGTACAGAACCAACTAGCAATAAAACAATAGGGTCCAAATATGAGTGGGTAGGTGTATTCCAACCCGTTTCTAAATGCCTGTTTGCACCGGGTCGGAATTGCGAGTTGGGAGGTATTTATCGCATCTGATAATTAATGATGCATTAAGAAACCTAAGTCTTTGAGGTCAAACCTGCCGAAATTTAACAGGGGAAATATGTAGGGTTTATTCACCTTTTTATGTGGATTTTGGTATGTTAAACACCAAAATCCACATGTTATTCACCAAAAATTCATAACAGGAGCTATTTATCGCGCACCTAATAAATAATGCACCAGGGGTATCGTTATTCTTGGAAGTACGATGAATAGCACCTTGTTAACGACCCACTTGCTCACTCGTAATTAGACCAAAAGAACTTGGGGGCATATTAACAAGCAGGCGATAAAAAATTATCTCCGCTTTTGCAGCCGTTTTCGGCCGAAAAGCGGCGATAATTGTATCGCCTAATCAGCAAGGTCACGCTAACGCGTGAAACCTTGCTTTAGTGTCAGGATTCCTAACGCTCAGCTTTGCATCTCTAATGAGATGCAAAGTGGGCGTTCCTGACCTGGCATGACAGGAGACATTTCTCCTCTCAGCAAGCCTAACGCTATGAAGCATAGCGTCAGGAAAAGTAGCGATAACCCCTGTTAGGGAAACATTGTTTACAACGCGGGGATTACATCGCGATGCCATTACATCGCGGTTTTTCCAACGCAAGTCGTTACAACGACTTGCGCTAGATGGCGCTCTAGGACAAGGAATAGTATAATTTACTATCCAACACCTTCCCTACTGTACGTAGACTGGAGTTAGAATAGTAAATTATACTCCTCCTAAGTCCTATTCCTTGTCCTAGAGCGGCATCTAGCGCAAGTCGATGTAACGACTTGCGTTGTAAAAACCGCGATGTAATGTACCGCGATGTAAATGTATGCGTTGTAACGTCATACATCCCCCCTGTTATCGCTACTTTCCTTACGCCTGCTTCAGGACTGACTTAGCCATGATATCCTATGGAAGGTGGATATCATGGCTAAGTTTGTGAGTCCCTATCAACTAGCTAACGTGAGATTATCACTGGGTTTCCAGCGATAATCTCACGTTAGCCAGTTAGCGCTAGGATTTTTATCGCTGATGAGATAAGCGTTGCTAATAGCACGCTATCTCAGCGATAAAAATCGGCGCTAGCCGGCGATAATTATCCGAGCGCTAAGTGCGCTCAGTGATAATTATTGCCGGTTGTTGTTGATATGCCCCTTGTTTTGGAACCCATCTGCAAACCAGAATGAAAAACCAATACCAATTGTGGAAAGACGTAGTCACCCAGCTTTTCCCATCACTTTGCTCCACTCTGAGCTTTTCTGATTTTGTAATGACCCTCACTTCAAGATCAGGCATGAGCGAACCAGCCGCTTGGACAGAAGGAAGCTGCCCACTGTGTCCAACGTGCCTTCACCCAGTACCAGCAGCCAGAAGGCAGGTTCCCCGCTGGCATTTGGTTCTTCCAGTGTGAGCTTCTAAAATATAGTAACTCAACCAGCACAACTGGCCTTGTGAAGCCCTCGTTTGATGAAGCCTTAGAACAATTTCTGCTGGTGAAGTTTGGGCTCAAACAATTCATAAATCCTAAGAAAATCTGCGAAACCTTTAGGCTCTATTCAACCTCATACAATTAAGTTTGTCAGAGGCCCTTCCTTACTCCCAATGGCTTATTTTGAAATAATTAAAACAATTGTATTCGTTTTCTTCATTTTATCTCTGGTGGAGTGTTCATAAATTTGCATTTTGCAACAACAGATTTTTGGCCTTACATTTAAATCTTTTTTTTAACCATATTTCTTATTTAAGATTTTCCTAGCGCTCTGCAGCTCCCTGGACAGAGTATGTACCAAGGATAAGACAAAGTAGTGTTGGCTCCTCCGCTAAGGTGGAGGAGAGTCGCCCATGGATTCCCAACAGTGAATTAAAGGAAACACAAAATGATAATAAATCGCGTTATTATCATTTTATGTTTCCTTGTGCTGCAGCTTTGGGTTTGGGGCGGGACAACAGAGGAGCAGGGGAGAAGTGGTTTGCCAACTCCTAAGTGCACATGACTGTTTGGCCAGCCCTCTCGGGCCGGCCAAACAGACATGCCGCTTCGCATCTGCTCCATGCAGGCTTCATTATAGCCTGCTTGGAGAGCATGCCCAGGCCCCCATTTCCAGACTGAGTGCTGATCCACGGAGCTCAGACCAATCACAATGCTGCATTGCAGCATTGTGATTGGCTATTGGGGGGCTGTGAGCTAGGTTCTTCCTGCTGCTTTCTGCATCCTGCTGTGGGACCGGAATCAGGTAGAACACAACGGAGGAGATGCGTTGGCCGGCCAGCCGTCACAGGTAAGTGTTTTTTTAACCTTATTTTGCCCCTCCCATCCCCCTGCCCCGCACCCAGCCCACCACCCAGGTCCGGTAGCAGCCACTACTGAGACAAAGACCTTGTCAGGAGTTGTGGCCGGGGCTTAGCCCTAGTACATAAATACGTTTTTTAGATGCTTTTTCCTGGTTCAGACTGTCAGAAGGATTTCTTACATTCTTAAGCATTTATTAAAGTTTTTAAAACAAGATTAATCTACAAAATTATCTTAAGCATTAGAATTAAAGGATCAAAGATGTAATCAAAGGCTAGTACATCTATAGTTTTCGAAACTGAGATTAAATTGACCTCTTTCACTGGATTAAATATCTTAACTCTTAGGAGACTATACAAATAAATCAGTGCTTAATTTGTAAAAGAAAGAGTGCTGGTGCCTGGAGCTCTGTTCAGAAACCCGCAGCAATGCACTTAAAGGTCGCCATGCTCAATACTAAGGCTGGTAGTAATAAATCCATCACATGCCTCTTTAATACACTACAATACACCCTCTGCCTCTTTATCTCACTCTTGCAGGGTCTTGATTTCTCCTTTTGTGAAGTTTTTTTGTCTTTCTCTTCCTCTGCCTGTCTGATTTGTGTATTTTTCTATCTGCTGTTCTCAATTAAATTCATGATGCGGAAAAATAAGTGCTGGTCCCCAAAAATAAATACTGTGGTCCCCACTGGTAACCACAGGCTCAAATTAAGCACTGAAAAAAAATTTGCATTAATAGCCTAGAGCTCGAGAAATTGCATCAGGAGATGAGCTTCAAGCCATGCAGGAGGCCAAAAGGCACCAGAGAACTACATAATGATTTAGAATATCAAGAGCCAAAAATAATCATGAACGTCCCCTTTCCCTCCAAGTTCTCAGAAAAAGAAAAAATCTGTAGTGTTTTTCCTAAATCATTATCCAGTGCAGATAGAGTGTGAGAAATTGTAAATAGAGGAAAGGATGTTAGCATCTGAAAAGTAACGTGATACTGACTTTGATTAGCATAGGACTATGGGCTAGATGTACAAACATTAGGAATACCAATTTCCTAATTGCAATTCTCTCTGAATCGTAGTTAGGAAATTTGTAGTCCTAATGTATGAAACTCATTGAGTTTCGTTTAGGGATTTCTGGTGGGTCACGAATCGACCTACTTCGTGAATTAATGAGGTAGGTTGTAGTTTGCGACCCATGAGGAATCGCAGCCATCACAAGGATGGATGCCTGCTGAGGTCAGTAGACCACCATGTCTGTGATTGCTATTTAATAAAGCAATCTTTTTTGTAAATGCAGGCATTTTCCTTAACCCCTTCCATGCTTATGACGAGCCCAGCTCGTCATGAGTCACAGTGGAGCTGTGCTCATGATGAGCTGGGCTCGTCATAACTGCCGCGGTCTGCCCACGCGCGATTGATTCCCCGCCTGTGTGGGCAAATTAATCAGTGGGCGGAGTTGTGACGAGCCCAGCTCATCTTGAGCACAGCTCCACTGTGACTCATGACGAGCTGTGCTCGTCATGAGCACCGCGGCGCCGCGGCCCCCCCCCCCGCGCCTTGGGGGAATTACCCCCGCGGCGAAGGGGTTAAAGGAAAAGAATGAAACCTTGAAGTTTCAGTTTTTAGGAGTAGGCAGCGATCCATTAGACCACTGCCTGCTCTTAAAAAATATTATTATTTACATTCTCAAAGGGGAAGGGGCTGATGGGGACCACTTCCCTTTTGCGAAAGGGTTACCACCAGGTTTCAACTAGTGGTAAAGTATTACTGTTTCACAACAGGAATTCGGTAGCAAAACAGTAATACATATCGTACTGATTTGGTATTGGCAAGGGATGCCCTAAACAAATGCAAAATGTGATTCGGTAGCAAGTAACCGAATCACATTTTGGATTCTCGAAAAAGCATATTTCCGGTCACAATCAGTTTGCGGCTGGAAAACTGAAAAAAAGAGACAAATGACTTGGTGGAGGACCCACAAGAACAGTACAACATCTTCTGGCAGCACCAGCATTCAAAGGAGGTGTGTGTGCCCAGGGAACCAAACCAAAAGAAAAACAGTATCAAAGTTCTAAAGCAAGGTATGTGGGGGATGGTTGGGAGAGAGTTCCAAACACTATCAGTGGTACAGAGGTAGTGCATGCAAGAGGGAAGAGAGCCAATCTTCAGAGGCCCAAGTGACTGTGATTGACTGTATAACTTCATCCAAAAAAAGGCACACTACCTACTTGGGGACGTTTTAACGCAGGACACAGATTTTATTGAAATTGAGATAGCTTGCGACCTAGTGGGATAACAGGAAAGTAAAAGCCAAACCAGTTTCCTTGGCAGACCTTCATGTCGTGTCTCTCATGTTACCCACTGACATCTCCAGAAAGCTCTGTAGTGCAAGGGTGTCTGTGCTGTAGGGAGGATTGTTTTTGTGCGGGAAGGCAGAATGCAGCACATGTAGAAAGAGGAAAAACTGAGGAGAAGTAATGCTATTTCTCCTCGCTGTGCCTCTCCTACAGCTTCCCTGGGGAGCAGTAGGCTTGTGACGCATTCTCAGGTTTACAACTAGTTGTAAATCTGGGAATGTGTCAAATGCCATGGGTGTTACGTGGAAAGACCCGCTGTAATGCCCATGCCACGCCTCCCCATCGTAGTGTGAGGCAATACAGCGACTTCTGCTGCATTGCTTCACTCCAATATCTACAAGGCAATGAAAAGCCACGCAAGGTCACAAAAAATGACATTCCAGTGGCGCACAGGGATGGTAAATGAGCCAACTTGACCCTGCCCAAGGACCTATGTGCTGCCCCACTCTCCCCACTTGTACCTGAAGAGTTCCCAGCAGCCCTGTGGCTTCCAAAGTTCATCTTGCCTGAGTGGTAGAACAGTGATTCTTACCTTCCCGGCCATGAGTCCCCAGGAGACCACGCACCCTGTCTCTCCACTGTCAACTCCTCCCTCCCCGGACTTACATGCTTGCGAGGGTTTGCCGCTACATCTCAGAGTCCTTTCACATTTCATACGAACATCTGTTCTTTTGCATTCCTTAGAAAAACACTTTGCTCCTGAAAGAGATGGTGGTGAAAATTCAGAACTGGATGTTAACTAGCTGGACGACCATAAAGGGATCCTTCTGGTTCTTATTAAACAGATATTAATCAATTGGGAGATCATAAAAACATTAGGCTTGGGAACAACAAGGTGCACATATATCATTCAGGTAAATTACTTCGTGTCATGCTTGATGAACAACTGATAATGGACAGATATGTACATTATTTGACGAGTACCTCACACTAGGTAATGTGCAGCCTTTCTCAGAGGAGGATTGGAATGCCACAACAGCATCTGTCATTATTGGGTCACCCAGTGACTATTGTGGCTCTATGTTCATAAGCAGGATGCAGCAGGTGGAGAACCACATATCCAATCAAGAGGATAAAACCGGGGACAGGCAGCAACTTTCCAATTCAGGATGAATGTGGAGGAAGAGATACATTGCAGAGCCCAAACCTCAGCCTTTAAGACAATGCAATGGGAAGGTCAAGGACTTTGGAAAGTGATAATTATAGACTATCTGCTAGGAGTTGCTTTAAGGTCTAAAGTGAGGCTAAGCCGAGAGCTCTAGCAGTTCACATGCACACATGCACACATGTGGGAATGGCATGCTGAACCAATGAAGAAGCTTCTTGAACCTAGGAAAGGCAGAAATGTGTCCAACTTCGAAAACACTGGACAAAATGGTTGTTCTGCAGTGAGGTGCATAAGCATCCTGAAACATTTTGGCTTATGGCACTGCATAAGTACCATAGACTAGAAATGGCAGAGGTGCTGTACAAAGCGCTGGATGAAAGTGAGTTATTATTATACTTGGTGCGTGAAGTCCTGCACATGGACATCTGGCAGTGGCGACTCACCGTTATGGGCATTGGTGCCCATTGTCCTCGTTTTCAGTTCCTTTTTTATCATAGCAATAATAAATAATAATAGACCATTACTCCCTATTGGTACAGAAGCAAAATGTAATCCTTGTTGAAGTCAGAGGCAATTAATCTGTTTGATGGCATGGTTGGGTGTATTGAGGCTCTTGCACCAGCCATCAGATATATTGTCGAGGGCTGGTGGAGACTTCAGCCCTGTAGTGGGCTGGCCTACATTTGAAGCAGGCTTTCACCTCACCCTTTTCCATCTCATCCAAATGTGAGATGGGTTCAGGAGTCTCACTGACTTCACCCCATAGCACCCTGTAATGAGTTGGGAGATGAGGTGAAAAAGCTTTCAGTTTTAAGCTTCAATACCTGAGGCCAGAAGGAGCTCTGTACATTCCCTGAGGGCCTATCCAGCGCAGGCAGCTGAAGATAGATAATAATAAATCTTCAATGTGTGCATGCTGGTGAGTGTGTGTGTGTGTGTTTATATGTGTGACCAAAATGAGTGAGGCTTAATTAGTGAGTGAGAATGGGTGAGAGTGATTGAAAGTGAGTGTAACTTTGAGTGAGACTGGGTGTGTCAGAGTTAGGGAGAATAAACGAGGCTCAGTGAGTGTGACTAAGTGAATGTGAGTTTTAGAGGATGTGGCCTAACAGGTAGAATGGTCGACCTCGAAGCTGGGGAACTGGGTTCATGTCTCGGCCGGGACGCTAAACATCCTGTGATTCTGGGCAAATCATTGAATCACCCTGTGCCTAACAAAATGAATGTGTTCATCTGTAACCCAATTGGTTCTCATATGAAAACTCTCTGATACCTTCGGCCTTAAGGTCAAGTTTGCGCTAAATAAAACAAACAAAAAAACGAGGGAAAGTGTGAAAGAGAGCCTGTGTATATGTGAGCATATGTGTTTGTGGCTGAAAGTAACTGACTGATATGCGCGTGAGTGAGAATAAGTGAGTGTGTGACAGTGAGTGTAACTGTGAGTGAGAATGAATGTGTAAAAGTAAGTGGGGCTGGCTGAAAAAGAGTGAGCAAGAGTAAATGTGAGTGAGTGAGAGTGCACTGTAATTGTAATTGTAATTCTAAATAGTATTTTATAGCGCTTACTGCCCCTGACAAGGCATAGGAGCATTTTGTTTTGAATAGGGGCTTCTTCCTTTTTAGGTCTCACCTACGCAGCGTGCATGCGCTGCATAGGAAAGAGACCTTTAGCAATCGGCACAGCTTTCCTGGCAAAAACGTGCACGTGTTGCATTGCTTCCAATGGCAACACGTGCATGTCTGGCGATTCACTTGCGGGAGCGAGCAGCTGGCGCCATATGTTATCAATGATCGCGCCTTGCTGCCCGCTCCCGCAAGGGAATCACGCAGGCCCCCTCCTCTCTCCCCTCCCCCTGCTGCCACGCGAGGCGCGCGCGCGTGCGCTTGTGCTTGTTTTAACGTGTGTTTATGCTGATGCTGATTACAGTTTGTGTTTAACGCCCGTTGAATGATGGCACCTATTGTTCAAATAATGCTGAGTCTAGATTGAAGATGATAATAATTAGCATACTTTGGTGATACGTGAACTGACGGCTTCTGCCGATGGCATAATTCTGACAACTATGTATGGAAATATGTTGAAGCGATTGCATTTTGGGGAGTTGTGAATGTTGTGAATGCAACAGCAGTGTAGCTTTGGAAACCCGTGACCCTGGAAGTCTTCTTGTGGATGTGAAACACTTCCAGCCATCCGTCCATGACATCATGCCCTGAGGAGACGGCTCCACGCTGTTATTTCTTGATGAGTCAGCTCTTGTACTGTATGCTGCCCATCCCCTATTCAAACTCTTGATAGCTTGTGCCACATTTGTAGTGTATTGCTTTTGTGCCCATGCGGTGCAGTGTAGGAATAGTGTTTGGTATCAGGGTTGGCTTAAAGCGCACACAGTGGAGTTTTAATGTCCCACATTTTGGCCACGGCCTATTGAAGAGACTGAGAAAATTCGAATCAGGGGAAGATCCTCAAAAGATCAGAGTCTTCCATATCCGAAGCTATGGTCTGTGTAACCTGAAACTGTACATGGAAAGTGAGGAAGATGAGGAGCTTTGTCCATGAAAGTGACCAAAGGCGGCGCAGAGAAAGAGCACAGATCTTTCTTTAAAAAAAAAAGTCATTTGATGACGCTGTACTTGTACTAAAGTTAAAGGTATGAACAATTGTTATTATAATTTCTTATGTTTGGGGACTTTAATTATTTTGTATTCATTATGTATCATAGCATTAAGCCGGGGCACTTCTATTAACGTAATTAAGGTATCTTTGCGAGGAGTGCAATGCAGAAACGCTGGTACCACTTCGGTCCAATTCAAGTAGGTAAACCGAAGCTCCTGAGGTCAGCGGACCTTGCACATGGAGACTTCACTGCGGAAAGCGAGTCGTCTCCTGCTTTGGGCCCCAGGGGGAGGAGGGACTGGCAAGTGTGCTCGTTGTGCTCTTGACAGCATTGGAAACAAAGGGTGGCTCACTCATGCACAGAGAGTAGAGGAAGCGCGGCAGCAGTGAAGCGGATACCGTGCTCAGCAAAAGAAATGAAACGATACACTTGTGGAAAGTGCTTGTACAAAATTAAACAAGTGGGGAAAGAGTGAATTAAAATGATAACACAGAGCCTAAAGTAAACAACAAGAGAGCGTGGCGGCCATGTGCTTACAAATGATGTGGACAGCATACCATTAAGCGGGCACCATGGTGAATCACAAGCAAGAAATGAACCAAGTAGTCGCTAAAGGAAGAACTAACCAGCTACAGTGTAAGCAAGCTGTAGTTGGTCGGTGCTGCTTGGAAAACCGGAAATTATGTATCGGGACAAGTAGCCTATAAGGAGCCAGTAAAGAAGAGTAGCGGAGGAGGGAATCAATCCCAAGCAGCAGGCGGGATTACACTCGGTACAGTGTTTACACCAGGTCTTGCGACAGAGCATGCGCTGTATACGCTCGACCTAAAAAAAACGTACTTTGGCCAACTGTAGCACTGGGATTTACACCACTGGCCTTGCTACATCTTTGCGTATTTTCACATTGACCTTGAGATACTTCCCATAAGCACTTTGAATTTGTACTGTTGGCTCCTTAGATCAACATTTGCATTTCCATATGTAGTGCTTAGCTGTGTATAATGGTAAAAGTGTATCTTCATTTTAAATACAACCAGTGACGCGTACAATGATTTATTAATTGCCAAACTTTGCACAGTTCTAAATCTCTATCCCTAGCCAATTCCCCCAGTCTGCCTTGCACCATTCTGTCTCGCTACTCTGTGAATGAGTTGTATTTAGGATTCAGTTTTGGGTCCAACAGTAGGGTAAGCCCGGAAAATCATAAGCAAAAACGCTCTTATTGCTACAATTTTTGTCTTGTGACTGTACATAGGTTTGTGCAAGTCTATTTACTACTTCTTTGAGGCATTGTTTAGTAAACCTCTAGACTGCATTGGCTAGTTACACCTGTTTGTTGTTCCATTCTTTTTCAACAGTGTTACATTATTTTCACTTATTTATTTCTCTGACTATTGGCTTCTGGCAATCTGTGTCTTTCTAATGTGATTGGATTACTTCTAAAGTATTAGTGGTGATGGATTATTTGAAAATCAGGCTGCTTGATTGATTGATGTAAGACTGAACAACTGATTTGTCTCTGTTGATAACATTTGTGAGCACATGTAAACCGGAAAGGGGTTCCTGGGTGGAGACTGAAGATGCTATTGAGTGGTCCTCCATTGAGGAGCTCATGCCAGTGGTCGGAAAAATGTGCCGCTTTGGGGTGCAATTTATGCTACTGGTAAGTGTCAATTAGACAGGGTTAAATATTTTGAATTGCACTTAAGACATAGGGATAAATTACTGACAGAGTGTATTTTTTCCCATTCCAAACTATGCATGTGTTTCATTTGCCTGGGGAAACGGCTTTTACAATAAAGGCTGAGCCACGCTTGCGGTTTCCCCGCAAGCGGAACCACACTTGCCTTAACCACGCATCTGCCTTAGCAAGGCAGATACGTGGTTAAGGCAGTGCGTGGTCTAGATGTGCGGATTGACGTGCACAGGAAGCGGAAGGATTGGGAGACGTGGATGTGGTCTGGTAAGTGAGGCTGGGTTTTGCAGGGGTGGGGGTAGTTAGTACGGGTGGGGGTTGTTTTTAGGGCTCAGGGTGGTGTGGTTGTTTTTGGGACTCAGGGGGATCATGTTGTTTTTAGGGCTCAGGGGAGTCGGGGTTCGTTTCAGGACTTAGGGGAGGTCGGAGTTATTTTTAGGGTCAGTTTGCTTATAGGGCTCTGTTTTTATTGCTGGGGGGGCTATGGTGTGATCTTTACCACACATATTCCTTTACCAGTCATGCCTTTACTGCAAAATTGCGTGGTTAAGGCATGCGTGGTAAAGACATGCATGGTAAAGGAATGCGTTGTACAGGCGTATTCGTTGTTCTGGCAGGATTGTAGAGGCACTCGTGGTTTAGCCATGCGTGCCTGTCATACAACCATTTGGCTTCACTATTTGTACAAGGCTGAACATCACATGTACTGGTCTCCATCCCACGCCGTTCCCCCATTCTCCCCCCACCTTTGTGCAAAATATGCACTCTGAATATGATCTGGAGTCGGGTGCAAGTAAAAGTTTGCACCAGAACCGGGATGACACGCTCCATTAGAATGAGAGCCATATTTGAGGAACAGCCATGTGTTGAAGGTAACTCCCTCCCTAAACTTCGAGTTAAGGATATAAAAGTCAAAATAACACCAGGGAGGTAGCATCGATTGGCGCAGCAGGTGCAGTGGCACTGGGGCCCACCAAATCATATTATTGTTGTATTTCACAATTCAAACAGCAGCCAGAGGGCCCGTTTCCTTCCGAGCACTAGGGTCCGCGACGCACTAGCTACGTTACTGAGTGACATCGCCCTGCTGAAGACCCTGCATCAGGTGCAGCATTATTAACATTAAACAAGCATTAGCATAGCCAATAGGTCTCGCCTTTGGGACATTATAAGTGTTAAGCCATGCAACAGTTGATGTTGCACCAAGGATATTGTGCTGCATAATTAAATACTTATAAGGTCCCAAAGGTGAAACCTATTGGATATTTGCCAATGCTTGTTCCATGTAGGATTAGATGTGTTAGCTGTGTAAAAGTTGTGCTCTTGAGATCTTATGCATTTACAATAGTGTTTTGAATAGTGATAGAATATTTGTGAGTTTGTTTTGCTTCCAACTCTGCCACTGGCGCTGGCATACTGGAGGTAATTCTTAGCTTTCAGAGTCACCAATAGCAAAATGCTGGCATATTGGAAGCAATTAGTATCAAACTTTTGGCACTGACATGTTGGATATAATTGTTCGTATGAGGGACATCTGTGGCAAAATACTGGCACCGGCCCTCTAGAGGTCTTTGTATAGGGAACATCTGAGGCAAAATGTTGGAATACTGTAGGTACTTTTTAGCAGTAGGAAGGACAGCCATTGGAAAGGGGGGCATGCGACCATGTCAAAATGCTGATCCTGTCATACTAGAGGTGATTTATTTACGTATGGCTCGCCCATTGTATATGGATGCAGTCAATGGCAATATTCTGGCACAGGCGTATTGTATGTAATTCTTAGCATTAGAAGACACCCATGGAATATAGGTGCACCCATGACACAGTACTGGATCTGGCGCTGTGAGGGTAATTATGAACATATTTGGGGCACCCACTACTTTTTTGTTCTTAATAAAGAATCACTTCTAGGGGGCTTCATGCTGCATTGAATTAGTAAGCCATGAAAGTACTTAAATATTTAATGAGATGCCTTTTCAGAGCCTATGGCTTTTGAGCAAATGTATGTGAAAATTGTCCTTTGAAATGCATCATTTGATCCCATTTTTTCAAACATTTGTCTGGGTTGGGGGAGCACCCCCGAATCCTTCCAGAAGTATTATTCCCCGCCTCTTTAAAAGAGATAACCTACATGATCAGTAATAAAACTCTGAAAATTAATGGGGACAAAACAGAGCTTATCTTTTTTGGCCCAATAACTCTTAATCAGTGGCTAAACTGGGGGCCGAGTTGGCTAGGAGAACCACCCATTGCAGCTCCTGTGTGAAAAAAAACAGGCTTCATTATCAATGCTGAACTAACTTTAGGTAAACAGGTGAAAACAGTCCCCACAGCCTTCTTTGTGAAGCTTAGATAGCTTGATAAGATTCCTCCCTTTCACCCTAAGCAAACCCACAATCCCAGTGGTGCAGGCTCGCATTTTATCTTGACTTCACTATGACAATGCATTATACTTAGGTCTACCCCAAAAGACTCTGTCCAGATCACAACAGGTCCAGCACTACACTGCCAAGCTGCTGACAAAGAGAAGGAAACTTGATTCGGCATCAGCATCTCTGGTGGAACTGCATTGGCTCCCATCAAGCAGAGAATCTAGTGAAAACCCCCTCTATTGCTCATAGAGTGCAATATAAAACTGGCCCTATCAGTATCACTGAAAAACGTAGGAAATGGGGGGGGATATGGTTTTCTTTTGTGGCTTTAAAGGTGTGAAACTCCCTGTAGTAGAGTAGGATCTGCTTCACATGGGTACCCCCACTTTTTGCTGGTGTTTCATTGTTTTTCGACCTAAGTCTGGCTGTGGCCCCGCTAATCAGGACCCCAGCCTTGCTGCTTCCTCTCTAAAATGGTTTCCATGTACATTAGATACATATCTAATTGGATTCTGGAGTGCCTTATAAGCCCCTAGTATATGGTATACTATGTACATAGGGCATAGGAACCTCAGAGGCCTACCAGGGGCTGAAGCATGTATTATGCCACCCTGGGAAGCACTCCAAAATGGCACCACAGGACTGCTACTGCAACCTGGGTAAGGTGGTGCTTGCACCCCTTACAGTGGTATAGGCTACCTATGTCACTATCATTGCACATACATATAAAACCTGTAAGTCACTCCTATGGCAGGCTTTGACAATCCTGAAGGCAGCGTGCTTGGTTTTTATGTGAGACGGTGCCCCTGCATGAGCAGAGCCCCTCTGCAGCATTCAGAGTACCTCCTCTGATGCTGTTTGTGGTGCACCCTCACCACATACTCTTAAGTGCATTATAACCTTGCGGTAAATGCTAACTTTGGGATGGCTGCACAGAAATATGTCGTGTTTGGTGTCAAACGCTTTGGAATACTACCCCCCGCCAGTTCTGGCGGCGGGGGTAACATTCCACCCTTCTAGAGGGAGAGACATTTTCACACTTGTCTAACCCGGTAGGACTTTCTACAGCCCTGGCATCACAAAATGGATGCCTCTGCCACAGACACGGGTCTGGTCTCCTGCTGCTGACCGAAACTCTAGCAGGGGAGGCCTGGACAATAGGTTTCCTGTCCCAGGGAGGTGTAACCACCTCCTCAGACAGGCAGATGTGTATTGGGGCTGGGCGGGAGCACTCTCTGGTGCTTTGAAGTCCTGCACTGGGGGTACACTTGGTGTCCCTGTGCATAGTCCAGTTCAAACCGGTCTCAGGGGCTACCTGCCCCTGCTCTGGCATGAAACTGGACAAAGGAAATGGCTGTAACCACCCGTCTTATCAAACCCTCCCAAAGGTGGGTCCCTAGAGTATGTCCAACCCCCAAACTTAGTATAAGTATGGGAACCCAGTCCTTGCGACTTTAGATTACCCTGGACGAAACTCTGCAATATAAATCCTGGACCTTCAACGTTCTACTTTGCTTAGAAGACTGAAGAAATCTCCCTTGGGGTCAAGGAGTGACTCCCCTGCTTGGCAGGCACCAAAGAAGCAACTGACCGGTCTGCATTGCTGAAGTTCCTGCCAGACGACGAAGTTTTTGCATCACCAGAGGTAGATTTCCACACTTCCCTGAGGCTAGCCTGAGTCCACAGCAAAGCTGAGGTCCGTGGCTATCGTGGGTGACGTGGAACCATGACTCCTGGACACCGTGATCTTTTGCAGCAACAGCATCTTCCTGGTCTTCCTTGAAGTTGTGCTTTGAGCTCTGAGTAGCCCCAGCCTTGAGCACCTCCTGCACCGAAGAGTACTGGCCCCCACTCTACGAGTGACCCGTGGGCCAGTTTCAAGTGCGACCGCTTGAGGCTCCTTCGTGATCACTAGCCCGCTGGCTAGTAGGTCCCCACGAAGGTGACTCCTCTTCTAGTTGGACTTTCCTGGTTGCTCCAGACGTGCTCCAACTTACCCTTGCTGGGTGAGTCCCTCAGACCTTGCTGGTCTGCACCGCAGTCCTTTCTCTGATTCCAAGAGACTTGCCGTTGCCAAGGCTTGTTGGGTTCAATCTGGTCGCCTACACCGCAACACTCGACAAACTTTGTGGGACAGCTCGAATCCAGCTCCTGGTTGTCATCGGTGCCTCCTGGACCTCGTGGCTGAAGAGTCAAGACACCCGTCATTTCACCTGAAGCACCCGACATCTGTGGGCATTGGTCCATCCTGCCCTCTGTCACTGGCAAGTGACCCAGACTCTGTCCCCTCTGCTTTCAGGTTCCTTCCATGCTAGATCCAGGCTTGGATCTCTTCAGACACTTCTCCTCTTCACGGCAGCAGCAGTTCTTCGCCAGCTTCCATTGACATTGACGACGCGATCGACACCAAAAGACACCTATGCACCCGGCTTCCCTGGGTGAGGTAACTTGAGTACTCTGGTGCTCCCGTGGGTGCTAGCCCTAGAACTTCTTAAGTCCAAAAGGGTTTGGTCCTGACTCGATTCTAAGTGTCCCTAATCTTTAAATTTCCAACTGTCACATTGCCCATAGAAGATAACGGGAACACGCGCTTGTGTTCACACACTGCATACAGTCCCCGTGGGTCCCCTGTGTCACTACCTTGGGTGGTTCCTTGGGCTCCCAGCGATTCTACAGGCTCTAGGCCTTGTGTCTAGTTCAGTGGTGGTTCTTATACCACTTTATTGGTATATGATTTGGTATGCCCCTAGGGCCCAAACGTGTATTTGTGCTATTACTGTTGATTGCTAACTTGTAAATTAGGTACTTTGTACTCCAGTCTCATAAAGAGTCTAGAGGGGTGTGTTTTATCTTAAGTACATATATTTTAAATATATACCTGGCGTGGTTGTCCTTTCATTTGGTCATTCAAGAGATTATAGACTGGTAAAACAAGCTGATTTACATTCCTTCAAGACTTAGCCTGAAGGCTGCTCCCCATAGCTACCACTAGGATAGCTTTCAATAAAGGTTGTCTTTAACCTATTCACCATAAGGGGTTGTTTGGACTGATACAGGGTGCCCACTATAATTAGTGGACAGCATATATCAGGCCAACTTCTCACACTTACCACCTATAACTTGGAGAGTGGAACCTAATGACTGGTTATTTCAGAAAGGCTTGAAAATGTCGCTCTTCAATCAGCTTTAATTTTTTCTGCAGTTTTTGTTGTGTTCTATAAATAACTTCCATCATCACCATAATCACTGTCTAGCACTGCCTGTGGCGAAGCAGTAGACATGTGCCCTAATGCCACGAAGGACCATTCCCCCTGAATAGTAAAAGACATCTATATTTGGGCAGAGGAGGCCAACCTATGACACAAGCAAGATGGCGGCTCCTTAACGAAACTCCTGAGCCCTCTGCTCAGTGCAGCATTTTTCCTCGACCAGGAGGGATTCCTTCCCTGCTTTCTACATACCTTGTAGTCCCAGGACTACCAGAGATCTGTTTGGTGGTGCCTCCAGGAAACAGCAATTTATGTGGCACTCTAACGGCCTGCAGAGCCTCTCATGAGTATTCCGGAGGCCTGCAGCCAACGGCACAGGTGGTGTTGGTGCTACCGGTGCTACCGGTGCCTGCTACATGCCACCCTGGATTGCCTCCACCATGTCTGTTGCCACCTGAAGGCCTGCATCCAAAATCTAATGAAAGGTGGGGCATGAGATGATTCAGTGGCTTCACGCAGCCCTCCAGCAGCCTACAGTGGCACTCCTCAATACTCCTGTGGCCTGTAGCAAGTAGTCCCAACTCCGTGCTGGTGCTGCAGGTGCCTGCTGTCTGGCAAGCCGCCATACGGGGTTCCCTCCACCTTGACTGTTGCCATCTGGCAGCCCCCTGCAGCCAAACTACAACAACAATAATAATAAAATAGTAATTAAGAGATATAAACTCTGATGGTGACTCTACAGTCAATTTATGACTGCATTTTAGGACCTGAGTCGTGCTGTCTGTAACGTTCGCTTGGTAAGATGCCACCTGGGAGTAACCTACGACCTCCACACCCAGCGACTTTTTGCCTGGCAACAGCACACACTCAGTGCTGATGCTGCTGGTGACATCTGCCTGACAAGCCACCACCCGGGATTGCCTCCATGTTGCCTGTTGCTGTGTTGGTATTACCTCTGACTAACACAACATAGAACGCTGTGCAACAAAACTGCCTTCACCAATTTAGTTTCTGCTCTGACTTACTGAGAGATAGTGTGCACTGTAGGGCTCTGATGGTGCTCCTCCTCTACACCAATATTACACAATAGGGCAACCCATTCAACCCCAAGGAATTGGGTATAACGTGTCAACATAAGAATAATCCTTGAGGATTTATTTTCAAAATAATTAATTATTTAAACAGTCACCTTAGTGAGCTTAATTTGTCCAAAAACTCAGATATGTACAATAGAATATAAACAGATCAAAAATTTTTTTATTTTTGAATCATTTTTGTCTGTAAATCGATATTTTCTAGAACATATATTTCATTTCATGCACAGACGTGCAAAACAAATTTGAACAAAGGCAACACAGACTACTGTCTAAATGAAGAGCTTCGGCAGTAGTTATTGACACTTTTCGTATGACCTATGTACCATCCACAGTTGGTCATATAGCACAAACCATTTGTTCAGTTACTAGTATATGTAAACATTCAATGGTTTTTCTTAGGATCAAAACAGTGTCAGAGCGTCGACGTTTCGGTCTCCTTATCCACCAATCAATTCCACGAGACCATCATCAGGACAACAGTTGCACCATGTATCTAATGTGAAAGTACATACATATAAATAACATATAACATACATTTATATTACATAAAAGACATATAAATCACAGTTACTACAATTATACAAATCCAAGTTCAGATTGAAGTATTGTCGCTACAGTGAAGGAAGACAGGTAGAAAGGTGTGTGTCAAATCCACCACACCAAAAGTGTAAAGGTACAAAGTCCCCAGATTGAATGGCCACCAATGGAACACGTGAACCTAAATAGATAAACCATGTAACACGACCAAAAGTGCCACTAATATACCAACAAGAGTGCAACTTAACGTGTAAAACACTGTTACGAGAAAACACTTACTTCCTTATTCCAACTTTCAGTGTCGTTCTCTTATTTTCTCATTCACAGACACACTGAATATTAAGAGACAACAATGAATACAACCAAAATAGCCTCAAAACGCCATCACCAAAATCACAAGCCAAGAGGCACTCACAAGACAACCGTTCTACTTACTAGGGAGCAGCCGCTTAAGACGGTGTTTATATACTCTAAAAACAAAGACCAAAACAAAGTCGAATTGTTAAAACCATCCGGCAAAATACAACAACTATCGAAACCGACTACGAGATCTATTTACCACCGAAGACACTTACTTCGTTTTCCACCAAGACAACTTCTCCTGTTCAACTCGCCCACACGAATCCGAGTAACGAACTCGTGTGGCGGCGGAAGTTTATTTATCAGCTGGTCTAGTCAGTTCCATGACTAAAGAGTCGGCCATCTTAGAGTGTTATTGTAAGTGTCTTCGGTGGTAAATAGATCTCGTAGTCGGTTTCGATAGTTGTTGTATTTTGCCGGATGGTTTTAACAATTCGACTTTGTTTTGGTCTTTGTTTTTAGAGTATATAAACACCGTCTTAAGCGGCTGCTCCCTAGTAAGTAGAACGGTTGTCTTGTGAGTGCCTCTTGGCTTGTGATTTTGGTGATGGCGTTTTGAGGCTATTTTGGTTGTATTCATTGTTGTCTCTTAATATTCAGTGTGTCTGTGAATGAGAAAATAAGAGAACGACACTGAAAGTTGGAATAAGGAAGTAAGTGTTTTCTCGTAACAGTGTTTTACACGTTAAGTTGCACTCTTGTTGGTATATTAGTGGCACTTTTGGTCGTGTTACATGGTTTATCTATTTAGGTTCACGTGTTCCATTGGTGGCCATTCAATTTGGGGACTTTGTACCTTTACACTTTTGGTGTGGTGGATTTGACACACACCTTTCTACCTGTCTTCCTTCACTGTAGCGACAATACTTCAATCTGAACTTGGATTTGTATAATTGTAGTAACTGTGATTTATATGTCTTTTATGTAATATAAATGTATGTTATATGTTATTTATATGTATGTACTTTCACATTAGATACATGGTGCAACTGTTGTCCTGATGATGGTCTCGTGGAATTGATTGGTGGATAAGGAGACCGAAACGTCGACGCTCTGACACTGTTTTGATCCTAAGAAAAACCATTGAATGTTTACATATACTAGTAACTGAACAAATGGTTTGTGCTATATGACCAACTGTGGATGGTACATAGGTCATACGAAAAGTGTCAATAACTACTGCCGAAGCTCTTCATTTAGACAGTAGTCTGTGTTGCCTTTGTTCAAATTTGTTTTGCACGTCTGTGCATGAAATGAAATATATGTTCTCGAAAATATCGATTTACAGACAAAAATGATTCAAAAATAAAAAATTTTTTGATCTGTTTATATTCTATTGTACATATCTGAGTTTTTGGACAAATTAAGCCCTCCTCTACACAAATCACTGTCTGAGTAAGGACAATGGAAGACACCCATCTTCTCTGGCTTTGTGGCATCTGAGTCCTCAGACCTGCCCACATTACCTGCAATTTGGCTTTGGGTAAGACTACCCATCAACTCACCTTTACTGAGGCTACTCAAACCATCAAGCGGACGCCTACACCCCCTGCCTTGCTGGCATCAGAGATTATGTTGGATTCCATCATGGGTGCCCTAAGGACTATAAAAGCCTCCATTAGTGCTGTTGAACTCACCATCACGGAAACAAACTCGGAACTCAAACTGCTGTGAAATTGCGCGAATACCACGGATCACAAAATTGCTGGCCTCGAAATGAGGGTGACATGGAGTACTGAACTCTGGAACACACAAAAGAAGCTGATGTCCTTGGATGACCGCAGTCGCAGAACTAACATACACACATTTGAAGTTCCTAAGTCCATCAATACACAGGATATTCCCTTGTTCCTCCAGTCTTTTCTTCCACAGTTACTGGGCTTGTCCTTTCCACTCCTATTTGAGGTTAAACGGGCACACCACACTGCTTCCCATTCCTCATCAGCTCGCCTGGGCCAACGTTTGATCATTGCATGCCTTCGCCGTCATCAGCACATGAGACTGATTCTTACAGAAGTTGAGAAACATGGTCTGTACTCTTACAACGACAACAAAATCACTGTCTCAGCAGACTATCTATATGAAACTCACATCCTATGGAAAAGGTTTCCGGCCCTGCGCCCAACGCTTCGGAAATTAGATCTCTGATTTGGACTGATAGACCCTGCCACCATGATGGTAACTGTTAATGGAAAGTGTAAGAAGTTCCTGGATCCTGCAGCATTGGAACTTTGGCTGGAGGACGTTGAGACCCACCAACATCAAAATATGGACATCACCCCACTTCATTCTCTCCTGCAGCAGATGTCTCAACTGGACGCACCAAATAAGAATAGAGGTATAGACAGGATAGAGACAAATCCCTGTCTCCTCATAAACCATGATTGCGGTCCATTTCTTGGCAGATGTAGGCCCCATCACTCCCCACCACCCAGCCTGGATGATTTTCTTCCTCCTCTTCATATAGAGTGGGAGTCACTCGTGGTGATCTATTATGCCCATATTGCACGGTCTAAGGCTGCTGTGCAGAAGACAGCATTAGAAATTGAAGAACAATCCCTCCTTAAGAAGTACCAAAATCGTACCACCCCGGACTGTCTGTGGACTCTTTTGGCAAAGAAACTTGAACTTAACAGTCTTGATACCTTTGTGGCAGAAAATCCCTCTCCTGAGTCAGACAGCATGCACATGATCACAACAATAATGCAGGTCACCTTTTGGCGATGCAGGTGAAGCAGTAGGAAGCATGATTAGTGATTCTGGCTGTCCGTAAGGCCTCTGGTATCTCCCTGACTCCTCAACTGAACATTGTGCAAGAATTCTCAGCCTTCTACATGGCACTTTACACTGCCGAGTGCTCAGTTGATACCATGCGAAAGCATGCGTTAATTTCTGGCATCAGACTTCCCACTCTCCCTGCGAGTGAGCAAGAGGAACCGTACTCGGCTATTACAGAAGAAGAGGTCCCGGAGGCTATCAAATCCTTGAATACAGGTAAGACACCTGGAGAAGATGGTTTCCCATTAGAATTCTATAGAGCCACCAGCACCCAAGCTGTCCCAGTCCTCATAACAATGCTACAGGAAGCTGTGTCAACTGGCTCACTCCAATCCAAATTTACCAGAGTGCACATCTCTCTCTTTCCAAAATTGGGTGGAGACCATCTCTATTCTCGCTACAAAATTGTGACATGAAAATACTGACCACGGTTCTGACCACTGGACTGGGGCGTGCGATTAGGTCTTTGATACATGATAACCAAGTGGTTTTTGTCTTGTACAGGTCATCTCATAATCATTTACGAACACTGGTACATGTCATCGTGTCGACAAAGAATGATATGGATGAAAAACTGCTGCTTTTACCAGATGAAGAAAAGGCTTTTTTTAAAAAAAATTACAGTTTTATATAGCGCAAACTAAACCGAGAAATCGGATATCAAAGTGCTTTACATGAGCAACAGTTTCGTTACAGAAGAACACATTCATTTTGTTATGCACGGGGAAATTAAGTGATTTGCCCAGAATCACAGGATGTTTTAGTGTAGTTGCCGAGACTCGAACCCGGTTCTCCAGCTTCGACGTCGACCGTGTCGAATGACCATACCTTATGGGCATCATGGCCAGATTTGGAATTGGACCTAGGTTCATCCAAAGGGTCTAGTGCCTATAGCTGTCCCCCACAACGATGATCAACTGCAATGGCATCCTCACTGATCCAGTATCCATTATCAGAGGTAAGAGACAAGGTTGCCCCTTGTCATCCCTCCTCTTCCTCTTGGCTCTGGAGCCCCTGGCCATAGCCATCAGATCCGCGGCACACATCTCAGGCATCCAGTTAACGGCAGGTGAATTAAAACTCCTATTGTATGCCAATGACATCCTTTTGACCCTGAGTAATCTCGATGCACCAATTCCAGCTCTCATGACTCTCATTGAGCCCTTTGCCCACTTTTCGGGCTACAACATTAAGTGGTCCAAGACAGAAGCAATGCTGTTAACTCCCCAGACTTCAGAAGGCTCACCTGTCGGCAACATGGCAACATGGCTCCAAAGCGGTCTGATGTTCTTGGGAGCTATGATAAGAAATGACATTCTCCCACACTTGGATTCCACTAAATGGGATTTCACCAAATGGTCAGCACTTCAACTGTCATTATGGGGGAGTCCAAAAAGTCAAAATGGTGCCAGCCCGAGGTTCAACTAGCTGTTGAGCATGCTTCCTTTTCATATACCGGCTAGCCTCCTCTCACAAATCGATTTCATGGTCCGCAGAAGATTTGATTGGGGTCCTTTGTCCCTGAGACTACTAGAGATGAATGTAGTCTGGTAAATCACTCATGCTCTTATGCGGTAAGACAGCTTTCTACATCCAAGTGTGCCCCTGTGGCACAATTGACCCATTCATGTCAACCATTCACCAATTTCTTGGTTGGATCAGTTACATGCGGGGAGTCTGGAGCTACATCATCTACTGTATGAGGGTGTTCCTAAATCCTTTGAGAGTCTCACTGTGGAATTTTGCATTCCATGCTCGCACTTCTGGAGATATCTCCAGCTCTGACACTGTCTCTACAGCGATGCATGAGGGATTGGTCTCCTCCATCTTTGATTCACACATGTTTGGGGCAATGGGACACCCATGAAAAGCTGATCTCTGCCTTTATAATCTTCTGATATCTCAATTATTTTCAGTGCCTCTAGAACACCTTCTCTGGACTTGATGGCAGATGTGCCAACTAATTGCCTACTCACCAGCACACTAGTCACAGCTCCTTGCGTCTCATAGCAGGGGTATAAGAGAAGCTTGAATGAAGTTCTGCTACTTTACGGTTCACGCTACTAAATTGTGACATGAAAATACTGCCTAAGGTTCTGGCCACCAGATTGGGGCCTGAGACTGGCAGTGTTCTCTGGCTAAGTTACACAGGGCACAATTGATTCCCACGTCAAATTGTTTGCGATGTCACGGCCCAAACTGCAACATACAACACATTCTCTGGTTCTGTCTTGTGCTCAAGACTTTCTAGGATGGCGTAAGTTGTCCTATATGAGACACTCCTGGCTATACCACTTCTAGGGATCCTGCATGACACCCAGGCATTGCTGACTCTGACCTCCCACAAATTGCGCTGGATTCGGTGGTCTACACTAGGCCTGGGCAAAAATTTCGTTCCGTTCGCGGAAATTGCGATAATTTGACATTTTTGCGTTCCGCGGAGAGCGCGAAAATGTCAAAAATTCCGGTTTCCGCAGCTTGGCGATAATTTGTTTCTTGCTCGCGCTGTAAAATGATACATTCTCGCGCGCGCGCGATCGCCTTACCTGAATCCCTGCGTTCGCCGACAAGTTTTCTTGATCCGGTCGCGTTCTCCATGAGATGTTGTATTGTTTTTAGCCATTTGCGCTGTCTCGCGACAGTTCGCGCCCGCAGTGACGTCATGCGTCGCGCGATCACGTCTTTCTTCTCGCGATCATGCACCGCGAGAACAACTCAAAACAAGATGGCCGCGCCCGCAAGCAACCACATGGGTAAGTTGGCGACCCGCAACCATGCAGAAAATCTCGCGAACATGCCGGAAAAAAACTTCCGCATCTTTGCGATATTTCTGCTTGTTTGCGATAATTTTAAACATTCTCGCGATAATTTGCGAAGGTTAATTCCGCAAATTCCGCCCACCCCTAGTCTACGCCCAATGTCCAAGCTCAGGAGGACTGGCTGGAGAGTGTGGCACTCACAGCTGCACATCAACATTTGATCAATTGCTTGAACACATATTTAACAACTTGTGGGGCCCCCTTATTTGTGAAAGAGCATAATATTCCTATTTCCAGACTTCCAATTTTTTTGGGATTGGAGGGCAACACTCATGCTTTTGATAAGTGGCACACTTTCTTGGACTTGTTAATGAGATGTCTACCAGTTTCATTCTCTATGGTTGAAGGGGACTCCACTGACTTGTCATTTACCCATTCGAAGGGTGACATCCTAGGGCCCTTCTCTATATTTTTATACACCTGCCATAGACCTACAGTTTAACATTCTGTTACACATACTCTGCATTCTATTGCCTTTATATCACTTGATTTTTCTATACCCTTTCATTTTGATATTGCTTGCTTTAGATCTGTCATTCTCTTTCTCATAGATAATAGGCGGTAGTAACTGGTATCTTCTATACCCTTTTCGTTTGTTCTATTACAGTTGCAAGGGTTGAAACTGTGTATACATTAGTTGTCATATATTTATGTAGCTGTATACGATCTGTTCGGTGCTTTCCTGTGAGCCGACATTTATACATATATGCTGTATACTCTGTGCATAATTAATTTGAAAATTCAATAAAAAGATTTAAAACATATATGGGTGCAGTCGGCCCGGTGAAACCTGGGCTCCAGTGTCACTTCCCCTGCTTCACTAATGAAAGCCACGCCCCAGATGATTGTATTGCATTTTCTTTCATGTGGATCCCTACAAAACTAAGACATGGCTTGAGTTACACTTACTCTAAAAATGTTTCGACGGTACAACCAATAAGGAAAAGTAGAGAATTACAATTTGGACATTATGCTATTTTAATGTTTTCTTCACTTGGACACAATTTGTGATTTGCTGCTATTAAAGTCGACTATTATTCGCTTGCTAGTGTCGAGCCAACAGAAAACCACCACAACTGGGGTGCACCAAGAATTATGCAGACTTTGAACTTAATGGCTTTCCAGGTACCAGGAGACAACACTCATCTTTTATCACATTGTAACACTTGTGGAACCCAGAAGTATTTGTATATGGTCTCCCAGGAGGGTGTTGGCACAAGCCATAGAGCATTTGCCACTGCACTGCCTTCTTCCAAGGCTGGTGGAAAAACCACCGGAAGAGAAAGAAACTGCTTGAGGGAATAGTCTGACCACAGTGAAGTCATGAAATCAGTGCTGTGGTAGATGGGAACTACCACCAGTCCAAAAGGGGATAGGAAAGATTGCCCTAATTGAAAACTAGGATCCATTTTGCTGAAGAGATAACTAGATGGTTAATAGTAACTGAGGAGAAGAAGTTTTCCTCAGCATTAACTAAGCCTAGAACCTGGACACAGAGATGTTGGGTCCGTCAAAAGTATTGTGTAAGGGAATACTGATTGTAGGAATATTGTTGTTTATGTATGTTATATTGCTTTTTAAATGTAGTTGTATATAATATCATGTCCTTTAATATAGCCATATTAAATATTGTTTTTTTAATTATTTCAATATATATTAGTTATTATATTCTTTGTAGGTATTAGCATTATGATCATAATTTTTCCAATATTGTTAAATTAATTTTTTTACATTTAATTAGTCATTTTTAATTTAGTAGCTTGTTGTTGCGTTTGTAGAGTTTTAGGGTGCCAGGTTAAATGTTTTGTTTTATATTTTTAAATTATGTTTAATGTAGATTGAATAATTTAAAATTAGTTATGCCATTTATTTAATTGATTAATTGTTTTAAATTATTTTAGACTAGTTTGTAATTTTAATGTGCAATAATTTTTGTATTTAATTAGTAATTTTTAGTTTAGTAGCTGTTTGTTGGTTTTGTAGGTGGTAAGGGTAGGAATTAATTTAAAATATAAATTATTGTTCTTTATTATAGTTTTTTGTTAGTTAAAATATGAATTGATCATTTTTTGTGTAAATAATTTAGTTGATTGTTAGATTATGTTTTATTAATCTTTAATTTATTAATACAATGTTGGTCAGTACATTCAATAATACAGATTTAAAAAAGAGTTTAATATTTATTTGTTTTTCTTTTATGTGTTTTATTTCATAATTGTTTTAATATTAGTCATGTTTTTGGGTTCAAGTGAAGGAAGTTTATTTATTTTCACATATTTGTAATTTGTTTTATATTTCTAAATCACATTTGTAAATGAAATTTGTTTTTGGAAATATTTGATATTTATCTATAATGAATGCATCTAACATGGATATTTTAAATATTTTTATTTTGTTATGCATTTAGTTTTTTTTTCAAAGTGTAGGAACTAGAATGGTATACCTAACAACTCAAAGTACATACTTTTCCCTTCTGTTGCAAAAATCCAACACTTCCCCTACTATTTGAAGTGGGAATAAGATAGTGGGGGGAAGATGTAGCCTTACGGCTAGAGCGGTCTACCTTGAAGCTGGGGAATCGTGTTCGAGTCTCGGCAACAACGCTCAACATCCTGTGATTCTGGGCAAATCACGTAATCTTCCCATGCCTAACACAAATGAATGTGTCCTTCTGTAACAAAACTAGTGCTCATGTAAAGCGGTCTGATGAACGATGTCTTGGGTCCAGTTCACGCTATATAAAACTCTAAAAAAAAAAGAATATTAAATCTAACCTCTCCTAAATCCATCACTTTCCCTACTTTTGCTTATGTTGGGGCAGGAATAGTAAAGCAAATTCCTCCAAAGTCCAACACCTTACCTACTATTGCTTAGAAGGGATAGGAAATGATAAAGCTAATCCCTCCAAAGCCCAACTCTTTCCCACTGTTGCTTAAATTAGAGTGGAACCTCTCCAAATTCTAAAACTTTTCCCACTTTTTTTATGCTAGAATAAAAATAGTAAATTAAACACCTGCAAAGTACAACACTTTCCCTACTTTTGATCAGATTGTTGTGGGAATAGGAAATCTAACCACTCGAAATCTCAACACTTGCTCTGATTTTGATTATGTTGGAATGGGAATAGTAAATCTCACTCCTTCAAAGTCCAATACTTTTCCTGCTTCAGCTTATGGTGGAGTTGCAATAGTAAATCTAATCCCTACAAACTCAAACACTTTCCCAGGTGTTGGTTAGATGGAAGTGGGAACAGTAAATCCAAACACCACTCCACGTCTTTTAGTGTTTTTTATTTTGAATTGTTATCAATATTTTTGTTGGTTTTGCATTAATTGAATTTTTTGTTAAGTTTGATATGTTTATATAATATATATGTTTGTACGTTTTAATTTTTTGAAATATTGCTAATATTTTTTATGTAATAATATATGTTCTAAAACTTTATTAGCTACTGGCGATGGCCAGTAGGTAGGTATAGTCAGGAGCTAGGGCCTTATTTTGAGTGTGGCGGTCCTCTGTCGGCACCACTGCACTGGCAGAAGGACCACCAAAGCTGTTGTCACACTGCCTGTCGGATTCCAACTGGAATCCAGTTGGGGCAGGCGATTCTGTGGTGGTGTCACTGCAGTGCCTGTCTAAGGCTCATAGGAGAGCCTTAGACAAGCACTGCCGTGACACCGCCGCAGCACGTTCCTGCATGGTATGGAATGCACTATGTCATGCAGTCCATACCATGCAGGAACTAGGGGTGAATTTCCAGAGGACAATACATGTGCCCCCCTGCATGCACCCCCCAGCCCTGGAGTGGCTGAGGGCCCTGTTAGGGGTCCTTTAGTTGCCTCTCCCCTACACTTTTCATGGCGGCTAACTACCATAAAACGTGTGATGAATAGACAACTCGTAATATGCTCAGCAGTGCCACAGCAGCACACCAGCATGTAACAATGCCTGACCGCTGCACCACTGCCACAGGATCCAGGATCCTCAGCTGAAGCAGCGATCCTGTGGCGGTCCGACCACCACATTCCTAATGCGGTGCATGGTGCCGCAGTGGTGGCGGTGGTCGGACTGCCACTGCGAAACATTCATTTGCTAATAACTTTGGTGTAGTTTGATGAATTTACGCAAAATATTACAAACTAAATTGCCACTCAATTAAGCTGCTGTCTTGAAAGTTTCGGGGTGATCCGCCAAGCAGGGGCCAAGAAAAACAGGGTGTCACAAAACGCTTATTTACCGGGTTAATTTCTATAGGAACTTTAGACACTGTTACAGCCTGAAATGCTGAATCAAATTTGGCAGGAAGTTAGATGTT
The DNA here is from genome assembly GCF_964204655.1 of Triturus cristatus. Taxonomy (NCBI): domain Eukaryota; kingdom Metazoa; phylum Chordata; class Amphibia; order Caudata; family Salamandridae; genus Triturus; species Triturus cristatus. Next base: position 1,183,440,312 of record NC_140592.1, on the reverse strand, counting down.
GGTCCAGGGAAGTGCCTTTATGTGATTTGATGTAAATACTTTCAGAAGTTGCTGAGATCTGATTGGTTGCCAACCCTTCAAGCCAGGAAGTGTTTGTAGCCACCATGATATCCAGCTAACGCCTTTTTCCAGAAAACACATAAAAAAGAAAAAGGGTCAGAGTAGAAATACCCTGCACCCCTAGGCCTCTTGGGGGCTCCCACATGGACCCCGTGGATCCCAAAAAGCTTTTTTTGGGGTTATTTTTCATTGGAAGCCATGTTGGATCCATGACTTCCGCCAATTGTTAAAAATGGTGCATGGGCTCCTGTGCTACGTTAGTAATTGGCCCCTGGGTAGGCCAGGTCCCGGGGGCATTTTGAAAATAATACCACCACCTCCTGGGGCTTATCTATTTTAAAATAAGGGGCCTCTTGGACCGCCTTGGGCCCCCAGGGTTACCTCCTCCGTCGGCTGACTTTCTGAAGCGGGGGGCCTGTTGGAACCCCAACGTCCCTGGGGACCACCGCTACCCTGGGGACAAGTCCATTTATAAAAATGGGATGGGGCCACGTGGTCCCAATCCAGGGCTGTTCTTAGCCCTGGGGTCCGCCACCTACCTGATGCCAGCCCTACAAGAAGAAAGGAGTGGGGGTCACACGGCTCACTTTCTGGAACAATAGATGGCTTGGGGCCTGCCAGCCTCCAGGGCTGGCTCCCGCTATGTCCCGGGGTTTGCTGTGGCTTGGCGGGAGCTTACCCCCTCCCACCAAGCCACAGCAAATGCTCCACTTCCATCAAGTGAGAGCATAAAAAATGATCTCGCTTGCTGGAAGCAGAGCAGAATTGCTTTCACAATAGCTCCCTGTGTATGAAAGCAATGCCAGTGCCACAGAAGGAGGTGAGTCGGCAGGGACCACAAGGGCCTTCAGGCTCTCCTCGCGGTCCCCAATGAAAGTCACTGGGTGCCCAGTCTGAGACCCAGAATGGAGGCTAGGCCCCAGGGGAATGAGTCCCCGGGGCCGTAATTGTCCTGGGAAGGGAACGCATGGCCCCCCTACTGTAAAAATAAATGAATAGACCAAGGCCCGGGGATGGGGATCCCCAGTGTCAAAGTTGGCCCAGGAAGGGGGCCATGCAACCCCTGTCCACTAACACTACAAACAACGTGTTTTAAAACGCCGGCCCAGGCAGGTCGCCAGCAGCCCGCCCCTTTCAGAACCACTCTGCAAACGCACCTCCTGGTGCACTACTAGTTGGGGAATGATGAAGTGTGCTTGACTCCTAAAGGTCCTCAGGGGCCAACTATTCCTCCTGTTACCTCCAGTAAGTCCCACACAGTAGGATTGCTGAGAGGCCTTTGCAAGCCAAGCCCCTGTGTATACCACTCTGCAAACACACCTCTTTGTGCACTACTGGTTGGGTGAGGAAGACCACTTGGATGCTGTAGTTCCTTGGGGGCCAACAACCCCTCCTGTTACCTCCAGTAATTTCCAAATGGTGGGATTGCTGTGAGCTGGTCAGAGGCCCTACCCCCTTTCTCTATCACTCTGCAAATGCACCTATTGGCACACTACTACTTGGGGGATGAAATCCCCTTGGATGCTGCGGGTCTTTGGGGTCTAAGAACCCCTCCTGTTATCTCCTGTAAGTCCCACACAGCGCGAGTGCAAAGAGATGATTAGAGGGTCCCTTTCTCCACCACTCTGCAAATGCACCTGCTGGAGCACTACTGGTTGGGATTTGAAGTCCTCTTGGATGCTGAGGGACCTTGGGGGCCAAGAAACCCTCCTGTTACCTCCAGTAAGTCCAACACAGCGAGATTCCTGAGAGCTGGTCAGAGGCCCTGACCCCTTTCTCCACCACTCTGCAAAGGTGACTACTAGTTAGAAAACCATAGAAATTCACTTAAAAACCAAAGGTTACAGGGACTTTATAGTTAGGAAATAGAATTTGAAAAACCTTAGAAATTCAATTAATAAACCATATGTTACATGGACGTTATAGTTAGCAAATAGAATTTAAAAACCTTCGAATTTAAAAAAAAACAAAGGTTACAGGTACATTATAGTTAGGCTCATATTTCACTCATAAAAAAACATAGAAATTAAGCACTTATAGTTACCTGAGCTAACTATAACTTATGCCCCTGCAATGCACTGCTTATGACCTCACATATTATATCACTTATGACCTGGGCAGTGACATCACTGATCACACACTGATGACATATCAAATGACATCACTGATGACATTATCCACAGAACCACTCACATACCCACTCACATCTCCATACAACCTCTCATATGCCCACTCACATACCCACAGAACTACTCACATACCCTTTCATAGACCCATAGGAGTAGTTACACACTGAATCACTCCTCCATAGAGCCACTCACACACTCGTATAACCACTAACACAACTATTCACTCACCCATACAGTCACTCATAGAGCCAGTCACTCACCTGTACAGCCAGTCACATAGCACACACTCACCCATACAGCTACTGACATACCTGCTCATTTACCTACATAGTCACTCACATACCCACTCACTCACCCAAACAGCCTCTGAACACAGCCACTCACTCACCCAAACAAGCACTTACACACCCACACAACCACTGACATATCCATTCACACATCCATACAAGCATTCACACACCTGCTCACTCACCCATACAGCCATTCACACAGACACTTACTCGCCAATACAAGCACTAACCGACACAGCCAATCCCTCACCCATACAGCCACTTACAAACCCAGTCACTTGCTCATAAAGTCATTCAAACACCCACTCACTCACCCATACAATCACTACACACCCATTTAGCCGCCCATAGAGCCACTCACACTGCTATTCACTCACTCATACAGCCACTGACACACCCACTCGCTCAACAATACAGCCACTCACACATCATCTCACTCACCCACACAGCTACTCAGACATCCACCTATACAGCCACTCACACACCCATACACACAAGGATACATAGAGTCAAACAGCTACTCACATGATATATATTAGAAATAGTATCACTCAGTAGTACTGCACCTAGTATACCAATTTAACTTTTGCAGTAGGTTAGCATATATGTTTAACACCCATAAACGTTTAGAAACACACTCACTTGATGATCATCAGTGATGGTATTGACCGTGTCACGAGTGATGTATTATGTGAGGTATTAAGCAGTACCTTGCAGGGGCGTATATTATGGTTAGCACAGGTAATGATAACTGCTGAATTTCTATGGTTTTGTATGAGTGAAATCTCAGGCTAACTTTAATGTCCCTGTAACCTTTGTTTTTTTCAGTGAATATATATATCTATAGGTAGTTATAGTTAGGACCTCATTTCTATTCAAAAAGCTTTTTTGTTTTCCCAATAACTTTGGCGTCGTTTGACAAATCTTAGCAAACTTTTCAAAACTAGTGGGGCGCTCCGGTCACCTCCTGTCTTGAAAGTTTCCGGGTGATTCATCAAGCAGGGGCCGAGAAAAAAGGGGGGTCCCAAAACGCATTTTCCCCATGTTAAGTTCCATAGGAAACTTTAGACAAAGCCACAGCCCGAACTGCTGAATGGAATTACACCAAGTTTGGCAAAAAAGTAGCCCTTGGTTCAGAAAGAGCCCTTTTTGTTAAATGGTGTAAATCCGTTCAGTAGTTTCAGAGAAATTAGAAAAAGAAAAAGTTTCGATATCTGAGCACCGAGGACCCTCCCGGGCACGAGCTTCACTCTGATTGGCTGCCAACACTCCAAACCAGGAAGTTTTGGCAGCCATCTTGTGACACGGTAGAACCGAGTCACAAGAAAAAAGTGAAAAAGAGGTTAAAAAAGAAGAAAAGGGGGCAGGACAGAAACACCCTGACCCCCTAGGCCTGGTCAGGGGGTCCCACAAGGACCCTCAGGGCCAAAAAAAGCATTTTATTGAAAATAATTTCATCAGAATTTGAGTTGGGGTCGCGAATCCGCCGAAAAGTTTTAAAAAAATGAAGCGCAGGCTCTTGTGCTTCATTTTAATGAGGCCCCCGGTTGGGCAAGGTCCCGGGAGCAATGTGTATTTAATTTGTTGGGGCCCACTGGGGCCCCCGCAGCCCCGCGGACTACCACCTTGTGGAAATATGGATTTTTATGATCAGTTATGTCCCCTATCTTGGACCCCAACGGTTTCATGTATAAATCACAAGTACATGTATGTTCCCTCCAGTTCCAGTTATGAAGACGCAAACACATGTGCGTCCACCGTCAACATGTCCTCTTTCAGATCCGCCATGAATGGGCCGGATATTCTATTCCTAAGTATGAAAGGCCACCGGCTTTATATGGTTCATTTATCCCATTTTACAGTCCAGGCGAGTAGGCCCTGATTCTGCCATTAAGCCTTTTCCTGCCTTCTGCCTCTGAAAGCTCCAGTCTGAGCTCGCATCTGTATCCATGAACTTTGTCCTACTCCCTGCGCGGCTAACGGTGCCTGACTCGGCCTGTCTGCTTGCCAAAAACTGTATTTCACCTTCGAGATTATCTGCTCCGCTCCCCATCCAATGCATTCCTGTCTAGTAGTTTAAGTAAACATTCTTCCAGCTACCGAGCAAAAGGCCCGGCTTCTCTGTCTTTATGCAAGTAATTCATAGCCCTGTTACTATGGAAGATTTCTGCCCTTGCATCTCATGTAGACACTTAGACGCTTGTACACGCACTCACAGTCAGTATAGAATAGATTTTGTTCGAGAGACCTTTCCTTTTGGATAACATAGTTCTTTAAACATAGGATGTTAGATATGATTTGGGATTAGGTTGACTTGACCCCCCAGACTTCTGTCTCCACATGTAGAGCTAAATGTCAAGTCCCCTTCACCCCCTAGTTGCACGTCAATCACACGTCATGCTGCTGCGCGCGCATCTCTGCCAAGTATTTCTGCTGACATTGCGAAATTCTTTCATGGAACCACCCATTTGTGACATCATACCTAATGACGTTCTTTAGTTACGCCTAGTTACACCCATTTTAGTTACGCATGTATGTTTTTATCTCTGTTATCAACTGTTACGCCTCCTGCATCTGTTTCACTATAATGCCTCTTCTATAAAAATGATTACCTGTCAATAAAGTAGGTTCCTTCACTTCCTGAACCTTCGTGGTGATGGAATATGGAGTCCACAATTCGAATTGATTTTGGAATAAAGCCCGTTCCGAACCTCTAATACCACGGATTCTGCCTCTTATTTTACTGAGCTATTATTATAAATTTTCCGCATCAAATTAAGTACCGGTAATTAAATTATTTACCACACATATGGCGCCCGAACAGGGACACTTTCTCATCTCACGCGCCGGAGGTGCGTTGCAGGCCCGGTCTCCTGCCACAGCTGGACGGACAACAACGCGTACCCACAGGATTTCCTGTATCTCCCTCCTGCGGAGCGGGGGTAACTGAGGCTGCGATCAACACCCAGACGAGGCGGTGAGAAGTGCGAAGTATCCCGACCAGAGCCTAGCTGAGAGAGCAAGATCCGAGGTATACAGAGGCCCACCAGTTTCCGAGGTTCCGAAGTTTCGAGTCGAGTCCAGTCCGGTTCAAGTCCAGTTCAGTTCAGTTCCGAGGCCTTCCGTTTCGAGCTACCCGGTGAGTACCATTGTCGGGGAGGCGTTCTGACGTGCACATAGGTTGTGCCGGTCAAGACGGGTTTGGGTACACAAATCCGGTCTGCACTGTTTCAGCAGTGTATCTGTACTGTTCAGCAGTATATCTAGTATGTCTAGTATATAATTCAGAATTACCTAGTTAGTGCCGAGTATTATGCTTAGTGACTAGTTCCCTAAATGGCCATCATTGTTGTTCATTAAATGTTAAATGTTAAATGTTTTAAATACGTTCTGCATATTGTGGTGTGAATGACTGTTCATTATTGTGTTTTGTTGTATTAAACGTGTTCAAAATTAGGTATCAGATCAGTTCTCAAAATGCCGCTCTTTTCGAAATTAAGACAGATCAAAACTAGAAAAGGGGTACTCGAAGAAGCTGTTCCCATTCCTCCTAGGGACACTCCAGGGTACTTCATGTATCATAAACATGGCCTAGACGCCATATTATTTCTTGACTTATGGGTAGACTACACCAAGGAATTACCAGAAAGTCAGAGGTGGCCCGCAGCTGGGACCTGGGATGCAGATTGCATCATGAAAGTAGAGGAAGAATTATGGAAAAAGAAAGCTAGACAATCACAGAAAGATGCCATTGAATTATGGCGTAAAGAATCGTATAGACGTACAGAAAAAGCACTCAGACAGGAAGAGAAGAGTAAGGAAAATTCAAATAAAGTCCGAGAAAATCTATTAATTGAAGAAGGTACCCGAGCAAAAGCAGAACAAGTAGACAGACAAAGAAATGCCCTTATGAATGGTATGTATCCTCTCCTGGCCGAAGGGTTACCTAAGGCTACTCTGGAGATACCCAAAGACTTGCCACCTCCGTTGTTTCCGATAAAATCACATCCCAAAGGGCATCCCAGAACCGCAGAAGATGTTTTCCTTTCCTCTTATTTAGACGACGCAGCCCCCGAGTATGCTAATACTGCACCACATAGACCGCCTGCCGAGGGGGTTCAACGCCAAGACCCTCCGTCTGTACCTCCGCAACAACAAACTCCGACACAAGTTCCGGCAAGCACATCTGTTTCTACAGCTGTATCCACACCTATGGTTGCTATATCACGTTCAACGAATCCTTTCACATCCAGCACCCCAGGTGGTGCTACAGGAGGTACATCAAACATTTTTTCCACGCCACCCAGAGTAAATAAACTTTCCTTTCAAGAATTAGCCCACCAACGTACGCCCAAACTAGTAACTCCCGACATGCTTAAGGAACTTCTAGTAGATTGTAGATATGACCCTGTGCCCGGCAAAGAGGACGAAATGCTGCTGGCATCATTACGTATCCGACGAGCTGCAATATATTTAGGGAGGCTACCAGGAATGACTACACATTTAGAAAATATATATCACTTTGTCCAGTCAGGGCGAGATTCTGAGAGTATTAATAGAGCCATGGAGTACCAGAAAGTGGAGATACAGGGGGAACTGTTACGTTTCCTCATAAATTGTGTGATCAGAAATCAAGACCGACCAGGGGTAAATCCGGAAGAAATGCGAATTCTTACCACATGGAGTCGGAATATATCAGAGGGGAGACATGATAAACGATTAAGTATAGTAGCTATGTGCCGAAAGATCCGCAAAGAAGTAGAACAAATACACGAAGAAAGATTAGCAGTAGACCAGCCTGAACAAACCGAGGAGGAGGAAGAATTAGAACTGCCCACAGGACAGTTAGAAACCATGGCCTATGTAGGTAGAGGAAGATCTTGCAATAATACTAGATGCTTTACTGATCCGATACGTCCGATACGTCCAGATAATAGCAGAAATTTCCAAACCCCTATAATAAATATAAGGTCCCCCGAACATTCGTTCCAAGCCGCTGACAAATTACTCCGAGAACGAAGGGGTTATCATATACTCGATTCTATGGACGAACAAGAATTAGCCAGGTCAGCCGTTCACTGGGTTGATAGTCCCGGAAAATATAGTGATGATACACTAGCGCACACGTTTTTGAACCTCACCCCAGATGAACAGCGTTTAGCTGGTATCTATATGATTCAACAACTCCTTATATTATATAAAAGCCAACACTCCGATCCTGGTCCCTTACCTGATATATTGACTGAATTACTCACGAATAAATGGAGAGGTTCAGGTACTGAGTTAATTAGAGAAATACTAGAATCCAGAAAGCAGTACATTCTTTTTGTATGCTCCGAACATGTCTCACTGCCCATCAAGGAAAGAACGACGTATTACATGGATAGACAGAATCCCTTACGCGAAGTGCACCCGATAAAAGGTGATGACAATCAGTTTAAACGTGTGTTTGTATACACACCCATATCTAAAATAGAACTATTAGAAATGAAGAAAGTGGTACCCAGTCATGACAAAGACCCAGCGGGTTTCCACCGTGAAATTAAAGACATGTTGCTCATGGGAGAGTATACCTATCCCGACATTATGAAAATATTGAAGGTATTAATGCCTGCGGGCATTTACGAAAAACTCAAGGAAAAGGATTGGGAGGTGGGAGACCAAAAGATAGATTGGACAGCATTAGAAAACGAAGAAACAGCTCGAGGTCCAGGTTCAGGGCTTGGGGAAAAGACCAAAACACTACCAGGTTTACTAGTACAGGTACTGCCACGTTTATTAACTACGAAAAAGGAAGACTGGGGTGCAATCTCAGCCTGTAAACAAAAGCAAGATGAAGACACTAGTGATTTCTATGCCCGATTCGAAAAATGTTTTGGTATAAATAGTGGAATAAAAGCAAGTAGCGAATCGTATCCACATCTGTTTGTGACAAAATTAGTTGAAAATTCCTTGCCCCAAGTTAAGAATAGAGTATTGAAATTCGAGAGTACCTGGCAAGGTAACACTCCGTCACAAATGTTACAAATGCTACAGTACCATCACAATAGAATTAGAGAGGAACAAGAACATGAACACAGACGCATGAAAGACACGAAAATGAAAATGCTAGTTTCCCAGACAGTTCCAGCTGACGGTCATAAAAAGGGTATGACACAGTCCAGTGCTTCAGTAGGTTCTGTAAAAGGGACATGCAACTATTGTAAACAGCCAGGTCATTATGTACACGATTGTCCAGTTTTAAAACATAATATCGCCATAGGTAATACAAAAGAAAGACCACGGCCACTTAGACAGGATCAGAACCAACAAGGAGCCCCGCAGCATGCACAGTCTATGCCAGCTCCACCACCGCAGCCTATTGCTGCCACACAAACAACGACACGACAGATGTACCAGACCGCACAGTATGACTATCCTGATTATCAACGATACTCATGAAACAGCCTAGAGAGGGAAGTTGGCTTACCCCTTATCGAGGTCCCTGTAGATCAAGAAGGACCTTATGTACACAGTGAACTATTAGGCCAAGATAGAAAATTTTTACTTGATACAGGGGCAAGCCGAACAACCATAAAACATAGTGAAGTTCCAGGGGCACCCCTCTCAGGCTCACAGAATATTTCCCTTGGCTTTTCAGGAAAACCTATCATTAACGAAGTATCACAGCCTCTTCCACTTACGATTGGTCCCTTGACACGAACTACAGATTTATTGCTTACTAAATCCTGTCCAGAAAACCTGTTAGGTATAAAAACATTGAAAGCTCTAGGAGCTATAATATGTTGTTCTCCGGAAGGAGTAAGATTGTTTCTACGTGATTTCAAAGGGCACTATGTGTCCCGAGACATGGATCACCGACTGCAGACTTTACCCACACATTTATGGGCACAAGGCCCTACAGATGTTGGTTGCATGAACATTACACCATATCGAGTCACACTAAAGACAGGAGTGGTACTACCACGAATGCGACAATACAAGTTACCCCCAGATGCTGTAGTGGCTTTACTGCAAATCATTGACGAGCTTATTACCCAAGGAGTGGTTGTGGAAACCGACTCCAATGTATGTAATTCCCCGATAATTCCGATTCTTAAACGAACTGATCCAAAAGCCCCGCCAGTATATCGATTGGTTATTGATCTGCGCGAATTAAATAAATGCATTGTACCACAATACCCCGTAGTCCCAGACATTTCTTCATTACTGACAGCCATTGATTCCGAAGCAACATTCTTTACTGTAATTGATCTCAAGAATGCCTTTTTCAGCGTCCCAATAGATCCGGAAAGCCAATACTTGTTCGGATTTAGTTTAAATGGACGAAGCTTTAAATTCACACGCGCACCTCAAGGATTCACAGAAAGCCCCAGCATCTATAGCCAAGCACTGAAACGAGAACTTGACAGTATCCACATGCCAGTCAACACTGCCCTGCTTCAATATGTCGATGATCTGCTGATCACCGCTAGAAGCGAACCTGAATGTGAAAAAGCCTCACTGACGGTTTTACAATTTTTGGCCGAAAAGGGGCACAAGGTGTCCCCTTCTAAGCTGCAATTCTGTGTCCAGCGAGTTGTTTACCTTGGGCACTCGCTGTCCAAGGAGGGAAGGCAGCTTACACCAGATCGCATCCAGTTAATTGCTAACATGCCAATACCCAAGACACAAAAGGAGGTGCGGGCTTTCATAGGCCTCACTTCATACTGTAGGCAGTGGATCCCTCAGTATGCATTTCTAGCAAAACCACTCATTCAGTTGACAACACAGGAGGCAGCCACATCGACTGTCCTCCCTTGGACTCAGGAACATACACAAGCTTTTGAAAGCCTAAAGAAAGCTTTATGTCAAGCACCTGTTTTAGCAACACCATGTTACAATAAACAGTTTACACTCTTTGTTACAGAACGCGAAGGTACTGCCTTGTCAGTACTCACACAGGAACAAGCAGGATCACACAAACCATGTGCTTATTTTTCTAGTACATTAGATCCCGTAGCTCAGGCTCTGCCTGCGTGCCTGAAATCAGTGGCAGCAACAGCTTTAGCAATCCGACAAAGCGATGCCATAGTGTTAGGACACCAATTGACAGTACAAGTACCACATGCAGTAGAGGTTCTCTTGAACCGCACACAAACACAACACTTGACTATAGCAAGACTCACCGGTTACGAATTAACATTGTTTCAGCCACACATAGAAATCAGACGTTGTAGTACATTGAATCCTGCCACACTGTTACCAGTAAACGGAACAGACCCACTAGCACATGATTGTATTGAAGTTATCACTATCACGACGAAACCCAGACAAGACTTGACAGACGTCCCATTGTCAGATCCAGACTTGACATTGTATGTAGATGGGTCATGTATGAGAACAAGTACAGGAGAGCTAGTGGCCGCGTATGCAGTCACAACAGACACTGAAGTCATTGAAACAAATTGCATAAATACCTTGTCAGCTCAAGCAGCAGAGCTCATCGCTCTGACACAAGCCTGTATTCAAGCCACAAATAAAAAAGTCAACATATACACTGATTCACGTTATGCATTCGGAGTTGTACATGACTTCGGCGTGCTGTGGCGAGAGAGAGGTTATTTAACTTCTCACGGTGCCCACATTCAGCACGGACCCCTCATTCATGCCTTATTAGATGCAATACATCTACCCACTGCAATATCAATTATGAAATGTAAAGCTCATACGAAAGTTACTGATATCATTTCCCAAGGCAATGATCTAGCTGACAGAACAGCTAAACAGACTGCTCAAACTCACACATCTGACATGACAAAGACAGTAGTTCCGACACCAACACATTGCATGACGGTTAAGGATCCCGCTCTTGACGTAATTGACATACAGACACATGCTACACCGGATGAAATAAAGAAATGGACTGAATTAGGAGGGATCCAAACGGATCAAGGATGGATGACGAAGGAAAAATCTGTATGGTTCCTTCCTGATTCTATGGTTCAAGTTATCATTAATACAATACATAGTCCAGCGCACCTAGGAGAAAAAGCTATGCTAGACAGCATTCAACACATTTGGTTCAACAAACATTTACGAGCAGCAGCTAAACAAAAAGTTCGTACCTGTATGATCTGTTGTCAGTTTAACCCAGGTAAAAGCATTCCCGTAGAACAGGGTGGATTTCAGCCTCCTGATCACCCTTTTGAAGTCCTCCAGATGGATTATATCCAGATGGAACGATGTCGAGGATTCAAATATGTTCTTGTAGTTGTCTGTGCTCTTTCCCGTTGGACAGAGGCATACCCGGTTTCAGATTACACTGCCCCGACTACTGCCAAACAGTTGGTTCGAGAATTCTTCCCACGGTACGGTTTACCACGTGTTGTCTACTCAGATAACGGCCAGCCGTTCTCATCCGAACTAATGAAACACGTTTCACTTTTGTTAGGCTATCAGTGGAAATTTCACTGTGTCCGACACCCCGAGGCAGCAGGTCTCGTGGAACGACATAATCAAACTCTGAAAATTAGATTGTCCAAAATATGTAGAGAGAAAGGTGTCGACTGGGTAGTAGCCTTACCAGTTGCACTCTTTTACATGAGAATGGTAGCGCACTCTCGAACAGGGCTATCCCCTTATGAGGTGATCTTTGGCAGACCACCAAATATGTGGGGGACGCCTATACCACGCAAAATAACTGATGTTGACTGTAATATGCTGACAGATTACTTGGCTTCCTTGATGTCTGCACTACAATCTTGTCGTTCACAGGTAGCTGCAGCCTTTCCCGACAACACCGAGGTGAAACCCCATGACGTAGTTCCCGGGGACCTGGTGTTAGTGCGAAATTTTGACCGGAAGACTCAGCTGGATCCTAGGTGGAAATCGCCTCAACTTGTACTGCTCACCACGAGGACAGCCGTGAAGATCGAAGGTCGCAAAGGTTGGATACATTCAAGTCATATCAAGAAATTTCATGGACTACCGTCTGATGTAAACGATACACCTCGCGTGTCTTCACCGATTGACTCAAAGCTTCCTTTGGTTGAACAGAGTGATAAGGAACTATACAAACTAAAATTACGGTCTAATAAGTCAGACAATTTGATTGTTTAAGTCCTCTCCAAGGTGAATCGGTCGAATTTGTCTCTGACATGTATCCCCTAGACCTGAATAGAGAAAGAAACCGAAAGATGCAGTTGAAACAACATGCGTACTGTAAATCACTGCGTAGTCATTGCACAGTGACGTTATTAATTTTGTTTTTCTTAAGTCTTTTAATAATCGCTGCAAGTATATTGTTGCACATATATTATCCTATTTCTAAACATGTTTACAATGTTACTGCTGAACATTCTTTTAGTGAATTACCCCCGCATGAGTTGTCCTATAGATTTGCGCTGCGCAATAACACTTTTATTAGTATGTTACATCATTCCCATCAGGCTAGCAATGCTACAAATTGTTGGATATGTGGCCGACTCCCTCCCTATCAGAACTATAAGGGAATTCTGCCTCTCTTTCCATATCCGTTCACACACAATGGCTCCTGTGGAGCATGGTTTAGTTTAATTAATTCCTTCGATTCAAACTCAGTAACTTATCAAGACAATTGGGTATGGGGAAACATGAACCTAGTTTTACTCAAAGTTTGCTACCCTGACAAGGAGGGACTTCCCAAAAGAACAGGAACTGATCTAGAAAATGAAGTATATGGATTAGGGAATTTCACGCTTAATCTCATGATCCTGAATGTTGAATCCGAAGCTGCACCAATTTTGCCCGCTATGTCAGTATTTCCAGTTAAAGGTGAATTATGTGTAAGAAAGAATGGTTCCATACATATGGGCCATAGTAGATGCACCACTGTAATAGAATTCAGTGATCAAGGCAAGTCTACATTTAGAGCTTCTCGCCATTCCTACTTCGTATGTGGTCAGACTGCATATATACGTTTGCCTCTAGATTGGGATGGTACCTGCTACATCGGATTCCTTTTGCCACCTGTTTTCCTAGCTCCTCCTGATTATCATAGAAATACTCATTTAATACACAATAGAGAACGGAGAGATCTCCCAATAGTCGATTACACTGAGACAGCATGGGAAAAATACACAGATTTCAATAAAGGTCTCTTTCCCTATATAGGTACAGTTACCAATAGTAAGCTGATACGTAGATTAACCAGAACCCTTGAAGCAGTAGTGAACGAAACTATTTCCGCCTTAGGCAATTTAACAGAAGAGCAGTCTGCTATGCGGATTGTTGTGCTTCAAAATCGTCTTGTCCTTGACGTCATCCTGGCCGATAGGGGCGGAGCTTGTAGGGTCATCGGATCAAGTTGTTGCATTTTCATACCAGAAAATTCGCCGTCAGTATATAAAGCCATAACTCGCCTTCATAAGATTGTAAGCCAGATACACCAGAATCCAGGCACCTGGACTTGGTCCGGTTGGTTTTGGAGTGTATTGTCAGCCTGGGGATGGAGGGTCCTATCCTTCCTAGGTATTGGCTTTCTCATATTATTCAGTTGCTGCTTATGCCTACAATGTGGACCAGCGATTTGTGGTCTGTGTGCCACATCGTGTATTCCACCACCAAGATTTCATTCATCCCGGAAGAAGAAAGAAGAACAAATGATGCTATATGAACAGATCGACGGATTGATGAAGATTGATATCTCCTAAGGGCAAGTAGGGGACAAGGAGGGAATGTGGAAATATGGATTTTTATGATCAGTTATGTCCCCTATCTTGGACCCCAACGGTTTCATGTATAAATCACAAGTACATGTATGTTCCCTCCAGTTCCAGTTATGAAGACGCAAACACATGTGCGTCCACCGTCAACATGTCCTCTTTCAGATCCGCCATGAATGGGCCGGATATTCTATTCCTAAGTATGAAAGGCCACCAGCTTTATATGGTTCATTTATCCCATTTTACAGTCCAGGCGAGTAGGCCCTGATTCTGCCATTAAGCCTTTTCCTGCCTTCTGCCTCTGAAAGCTCCAGTCTGAGCTCGCATCTGTATCCATGAACTTTGTCCTACTCCCTGCGCGGCTAACGGTGCCTGACTCGGCCTGTCTGCTTGCCAAAAACTGTATTTCACCTTCGAGATTATCTGCTCCGCTCCCCATCCAATGCATTCCTGTCTAGTAGTTTAAGTAAACATTCTTCCAGCTACCGAGCAAAAGGCCCGGCTTCTCTGTCTTTATGCAAGTAATTCATAGCCCTGTTACTATGGAAGATTTCTGCCCTTGCATCTCATGTAGACACTTAGACGCTTGTACACGCACTCACAGTCAGTATAGAATAGATTTTGTTCGAGAGACCTTTCCTTTTGGATAACATAGTTCTTTAAACATAGGATGTTAGATATGATTTGGGATTAGGTTGACTTGACCCCCCAGACTTCTGTCTCCACATGTAGAGCTAAATGTCAAGTCCCCTTCACCCCCTAGTTGCACGTCAATCACACGTCATGCTGCTGCGCGCGCATCTCTGCCAAGTATTTCTGCTGACATTGCGAAATTCTTTCATGGAACCACCCATTTGTGACATCATACCTAATGACGTTCTTTAGTTACGCCTAGTTACACCCATTTTAGTTACGCATGTATGTTTTTATCTCTGTTATCAACTGTTACGCCTCCTGCATCTGTTTCACTATAATGCCTCTTCTATAAAAATGATTACCTGTCAATAAAGTAGGTTCCTTCACTTCCTGAACCTTCGTGGTGATGGAATATGGAGTCCACAATTCGAATTGATTTTGGAATAAAGCCCGTTCCGAACCTCTAATACCACGGATTCTGCCTCTTATTTTACTGAGCTATTATTATAAATTTTCCGCATCAAATTAAGTACCGGTAATTAAATTATTTACCACAACCTCCCCGGGGCTATAGTAATTATATGCAGGGGGCACGTGGCCCCCCATGCTGCCCCACAGACCACCACCTTCCACCTCCATTAGTGTGGGGAGCTCGAGCCCCCCCACACTGCCCTGGAGACCACCACCTCCCTGGGGCACTCTGTATTCAAATGTGGGGGGCTGTTATGGACCCCCGGGGACCACCCCCTCCGTGGGGCTTTAAACGTTGGGAGGTGGGCCACGCGGCCCCCCTCCTGGAGCCCTTGATGGCCCTGTAGACCACCAGCCCCCAGGGCCAGCTCCTGCAATTTCCCGGGGTGCCCAACCCCCGGGACACTGCTGTTTGCTATGGCAGGGCGAGAGCCTTGCAGCTCCTGCCCTGCCATAGCAAACTCTGCTTTGCTTCATTGAAGCGAGAGCAGGAAAACCTGCTCTCGCTTCAATGAAGAAAAGCAGGTTTGCTTTTCCACAAGGGGAGCTGCATGCCAGCAGCTCCCGATGTGGAAAAAAAATGCCGGCACCCGCAGGAGGCGGGGACCCGGCTGGACCGTAGGGGCATTGGGGCTCCCCCCACAGTTCCTAACGGAGCAGCAGGGCCCCGGGAGATGGGGATCCTGGGGCCAGAAGTGGCCTGAGAGGGGGGCCACGGGCCCCCTCCCTCAATAAAATAAAAAATAATTAAAAAAAGAGGCACAGCCCCGGGGGATGGGGTCCCCGAGGCTAATAGAGGCCTCAGGAGGGGGGCCACGCAACACCCTCCTTAAAAAATATTTGTAAAAAATAAATAAATATGTGGCCATGCCCCGGGGGATGAGGGTCCCCGGGGCTGAAATTGGTTTCAGGGACGTTATTGTTAGTTGGACATTTCACTCATACAAACCCACTGAAATTCCACCATTATAGTTAGTTCAGCTAACTATAACTCGCGCCCCCGCAATGCACTGCTGGTGATGTCACATATTGCATCATTCATGACATGGTCAGTGACATCACTGATGACATCTCAAATGACATCATTGATGACATCATCCAGTGACTGTGTGTTTCTGTAAAGTTTAAATATGTTTTATAACGTATGCCAAGGTGTATTGAAGAATGAGTGGGTGTATAAGTGTCTGGATGGAGGATATAGTAAGTGCGTGACTGACTGTATAAGTGAGTGATTAAATGGGTCTTACTGAATGCATGGGTTAGTGACTAAAGTGTCTGAATGTCTGTATCAGTATGTCTGTTGTTGTATAAGCTGCTGCATGTGTTGGTCAGGAGCTACATGAGTGTCTATATGGGTTATTGATTGGTTGCCTGAGTATTTGTATGGGAAACTGAGTGTGTGTGGGTGGGTAGGAGGTGTGTGACTGTGCATAGATGTGTGAGTGGTTGATTCACTGGGTGTATGGGTTAAAGAGTGCATGTGGAAACAGCTGTATGGGCTGGTGACTGTGTGTATGGGTGTGTTGGTGAGAGATTGGATGTCTCTGTGGTACATGTCCAAGTATCATCATATGTAAAAGGCAGTGTATGTGAGAGTAGGAGTATATAAGTGTCCCTAGCGCCGGGACACTCTTTGGAGTAGCCGCGCGCTTAACAAATACCCAGTAACATAACATAACTATACGTGAGAGTCAGTGATTGTGGGAGTGGCTGTATGTATGAGTGTGTACTTGCATCAGGGATTGTGTAAGCGAGTAAGTATGTGTTAGTATATGTTTGAATAAGTGAGGTGGTGTGTGTATAACTGTATACGTGAGGAAATGGGAGTGTGAATGATTCTTTGCATGACTGACTAGGTGTGTGAGTAACTCCATGGATGAGTGGCGGTGTATGAGTGTCTGTATAGGTGTATGAGTGCTTATGATAGTGTTGTATTGATGAGTGACTGTATGTATGAGTGATTGTTTGGGTGAATGAGTGGATGTGTGTGTAGACCTAGGAATCAGTGAGTGCGTATGTAGTAACTGGTATTGGTGTGTCGATGGTTTCGAAAATGGTAGTCTGTATTTTACAGTGGGTGTACCAAAGGTTATATTAGAGTGTAAGGAGGTGTATCAGATTTTTACGTGGATGATGTCATCAGTAATGTCATCAGTGATGTCATTTGAGATGTCATCAGTGACGTCACTGACCATGTCCTGAATGATGTAATATGTGACGTCATCAGCAGTGCATTGCTGGGCGCGAGTTATAGTTAGCTGAACTAACTATAACGGGGGAATTTCTATGGTTTTGTCCGAGTGAAATGTCCAAGTAACTATAACGTCCCTGAAACCTAAGGTTTTTTCAGTAAATTTCTAAGGTTTTTTAATTGCTAATTCCTAACTATAACGTGCCTGAAACCTATGTTTTTTCAGTGAATTTCAATGGTTTTTTAAATGCTAATTTCTAACTATAACGTGTCTGAAACCTATGGTTTTTTCCAGTGAATTTCAAAGTTTTTTTTAAATGCGAATTTCTAACTATGCCTACAAAGTTAGGACATGTGAAGAAAGAGGAAGAAAAGCGCAGAAAGAAGCAAGACAAATGCAGAAAGAGGCAAAAGAAGTCCAGAATGATGAAGAAAAGTGCAGGAAGAAGCAAGAGATGTGCAGAAAGAGCCAACAGAGGAGCAGTAAGTCCTCCTGTGCCCCCAACTTTTTAGTGATGGGTACTGGTGGTAACTGACTCTGACTAACCAGGACCGGAACCAGTGCTATGCTACAAGACACTTAGAATACAGTGAAAACACCTACATACACTAGGGAACACTATGCGTTGAAGTACCCCTGTAATTAGCATGACCTCCTCTGTATTTGCCATGAGTTAGTGCCTGAGTCATTGCATGAGTACATGGGTAGTAACTGGATGATTAGAGTGCTGGAAGGACAACGCATGGTGATTTTATAACTGCTTGGGTTTTGGCGGAGTGATTGGATAAGTACATGATGCTGGATGGCTGATTTGAGGAGTGAATGGGTAGTAACAGAGGGATTTCTGGAGTGCATGGGTACAACCTGGGTAATTGGAGGAGTGAATCAGTACTGTGTAGGTGGTTAGAGATCGGCATGGGTAGTGCACAGGGGATTGTAGCAGTGCATGTGTTAGTGCCTGGGTCATTCCATGAGTACATGGGTACTGACTGGAAGCTTAGAGTACTGCAAGGACCGAGCATGGTGAATTTATAAGTGCCTGGGTTTTGGCGGAGTGATTGGATAAGTACATGGTGCGCACTGGGTGATTGATGGAGTGCATGGGTAATGACAAGGTGATGACTGGACTGTATGGGTACTTCTCAGGGTATTATAGCAGTGCATGAGTTAGTGCATGGGTCATTATATGAGTGCATGGGTAGTGACTGGAAGATTAGAGTACTGCAAGTAGAGTGCATGGTGAATTTATAAGTGCTTGGGTTTTGGTGGATTGATTGCATAAGTACACACATGTCACGTCAGGCCCCGCCCCCTCCCTTCACCACTGTGCAAATACGCCCCCTGGCTGGTTTTAAGTCAGGGGATTAATTCCCCTTGAATCCTTTGGGTCCCTGGGGGCCAACTAGCCCACCAGGTACCTCCAGTAAGCGCAACAGAGCTGCGTTGCAGAGAGGTGTTCAGAGGCCACGCCCCCTTTTTACACCAATCTGCAACGCAGCTCTGTGGCGCTTCCTGGATGTACCTGGTGGGCTAGTTGGCCCCCAGGGACCCTCAGTATATAAGGGGACTTAATTTCCCAACTAAAAATGCGCCACAGGGTGCGTTTGCACACTTGTCACATCAGGCCACGCCACCTCCCTACACCATTGTGCAAACGCATCCCCTGGTGCGTTGTAAATTGAGGGATTACGTCCCCTTGAGTCCTAAGGGTCCCTGGGGGCAACTAGCCCACCAGCTACCTCCAGTAAGGGCCACAGAGAGGTGTAAAAAGGGGGCGTCGGACCACATCTCTGCAGTAATAAGGATACTGTTGAGAAGAGAGGTGGGATGATGACTGCGTGCATGTACCATGGTGTTACCTACAGTCTCTTACCTAGTTACAAGTTTGTTTTCCTGCACTGTGACCCACATGTCTTGAAAATCACATGTTGTTTGACTTATTTTGTGTGCGAAACTGAGATTAAAATTATTACATGACAAGGACTCAATGAACCTCAGGGCGTGTTCTTTCTTGCCATCCCAGATGATAAAAAGGTTGTCAATATATCTTAACCATAATGGTATATGATTGGTGAAGTCAACATTGGCATCTGTCCATATCACCTGCTCCTCCCCCCAGCCCTGAAACAAATTCGCCAGGCTGGGGGCTAAGCAGGTGCCCATGGCAGTACCAGATGTCTGACGCTATAACATCTTGTCAAACAGAAAAATATTTTTGTTGCAGCATTTTTCATCATCAGTTTCAACATCACAGTATGGTCATACAAGTCAATTGGCCTTCTCTGTAGATAGTATAAGCAGGCCTCTACCCCTTGTTCCTGGTTGATACAGGTATATAGTGAACAAATTTCTAATGTTATCATTAGACAATCCTTTTCCCATTCAATATCATGGCAAGTAACAGATCCCCTGACAATGTTCTCAGTGGAAGATGTGCAGGATTTGCAACACTTATCGTGGGTACAGCGAAGAATGTGATGTTATGTTGAAAAGGTTTAGAGAAAGGGGATATTCTAGCAAAACCTTGTCACTGGCTACAACTAAATTGAAAGAGGTGCTGTTCAAGAAGGGTAGATAATTTATTACGAAAAGTTCATCCAACATACCCAGAATGATCACGACCTACAATGATCGATCAGGCAAACTAAAATCTGTCCGGAGAAAACATTGGGGTCTCATACAGGCCGATCCTATTATTGGAAAATGTATGGGCAATTGCCCTACTGTGACATATAGGAGACCCATCTCACTTCAAGACAAGTTAGTAAGGAGTTACTATCATACTGAATCTACCACCACTTGGTTGCAATCCAATAAAGGGTTCTATAAGTGTCATGCCTGCAAGGCCTGTAAGAACAGTGCCAATAGCAAAACCTATAGGATATTTAGTGGCAAAGAAAAAAAACATCTCACAGTTCATCAAATGCACGACCGACCATGTGGTTTATGCGTTAGAGTGTCCATGTGGACTCCGCTACATAAGGAGTACTAAACTACCTGTGAAAAAACTTATACTCGAACACATAAGAGCCATTACTAATCTGGATTTTAATTACCCTGTAGCCAGATATTTTTATAATGTCCACAATAGCAACAACAAACTGCTGACATATGTAGGGCTTGACAGGGTTTACAAACATATATCAGAGGTGGTGACAGAGAGAAACAACTGCGAATTCTCAAATACCCGGCATATCATCGACCTCAATACCAGAATGCCTTTTGGTCTTAATAGAGAAGAGGAGCTAGCCACACACATAGGGGTTTAGTTTTCCCTTGTTCTCTCCTGCTTCCAGTTATTGCTTGTTTAAATTTCATATCTATAGATGTTTCTGTATATTGATGATATATATATATATATCACTCCAACTCGTATCCCTTCGTGATTGCTTGCTTGCGCATGAAGAACGAGTGCAGACCGACAATTGTGCCAAATTATTTTATTTTTCCTTCTAGTCCTCTGCCACAACACGTTTCGATCGTGCTTGCGGCCTTGATCACATGACGCTAAATATATATATTCTCTGATAAAAACAAAGGTTGCAGAGACATTATACTTAGGCTGACATTTCACTCGTACAAAACCTGAGAAATTCAGCAGTTATAGTTAGCTGAGCTAACTATAACTTGCACCCCTGCAATGCACTGCTTTTAACCTCACAGATTACATCACTCATGACATGGTCAGTAACATCACTGATGAGATTGCTGATGACATCTCAAATGACATCACTGATGACATCACTGGTGACATCATTCAGTGACTGTGGCTGTTTTTAAACAGTTTATGAATGTTAAATATGTATACCGTGGTGTTTCGGTGAATCAGTGACTGTATGAGTGCCTGTATGAATGATTTAGTGGTTGAGTGACTGACTATATAAGTGAGTGATTAGGTGGCTCAGTGATTGCATGGGTTAGGGACTGGTTCTGTGAATGTCTGTATCAGTATGTTTGTTGATGCGTAAGGTACTGAATCGGTATGTGGGTGGGTACATGAGTTGCTGTATGGGTGAGTGATTGGTTGTTTGAGTACCTGCATAAGTGTCTGTGTGGGTGGGTGAGGGTGTGTGTGACTGCCTGTATGAATGATTGGGTGGGTGAGTCATTGGCTTTAAGGGTTAGTGAGTGCATCTGTCAGGGGCTGTATGAGTGAGTAAGAGAGTATGTGTATGGTTGTGTCAGTGACTGAGTGCTTGTGTCAGTGGTATATGAGTGAGTAACTGCATATGTGAAAGGCAGTATAGGGGAGTGCTGGAGTATATGAGTGACTGTATGTGTGAGTCAGTGATTGTGACAGTAGCTGTATGGGTAAGTGTGTGCTTGTGTCAATGACTGTATAGGTGAGTGAGTATGTGTTAGTATCTGTATGAATACATGAGTGGGTGTATGTATAACTGTACAGGTGAGTAAGTGGCTGTGCCATTGACTTTATGGGTGAATGAGTAGGTGTGTGAGTAGCTCTATGGGTGGCTGACAGTATGTGAGTGGCTGTATGGTTTTATGAGTGGATATATCAGTGGCTGTATTAGTGAGTGAGTTGGATTGAGTGGCTGTATGGATGCATGAGTGCATGTGTGTGTTGACCTAGGAATCAGTGAATGGGTGTGTAAGTACTGGTATGGGTGTGTCAATGGTTTTAAGAATGGTACTGTGGAAGTTGGGGTGGGTGTATGAAAGGTTATATTCGGATGCGAGTGAGTGTGTCAGAGATTCTGTGGATAATGTCATCAGTGATGTAATTTGAGATGTTATCAGTGATGTTACTGACCTTGTCCTGAGGAATGTAATATGTGAGGTCAGAAGTAGTGCATTGTG
The DNA here is from genome assembly GCF_964204655.1 of Triturus cristatus. Classification (NCBI taxonomy): domain Eukaryota; kingdom Metazoa; phylum Chordata; class Amphibia; order Caudata; family Salamandridae; genus Triturus; species Triturus cristatus. Next base: position 1,183,418,032 of record NC_140592.1, on the reverse strand, counting down.
GGAGGTGCAAGTTATAGGTAGCTCAGCTAATTATAACTGCAACATTTCTCAGGTTTAATATGAGTGAAATGTCAGCCTTACTATAACGTCTCTGTAACCTTTGTTCTTTTCAGTGAATTTCTAAGGTTTAAAAAAAATTACATTTCTTAGCTATAACGTACCTGTAACCTTTGTTTTTTTAAGTGAATTTCTATGGTTTTTTAACTAGTAGTTGTGCTTGTAGAGTGGCGGCAAAAGGGGGCTGGGCCTCTGACTAGCTCTCAGGAATCCCGCTCTGTAGGACTTACAGGAGGTACAAGGAGAGCTTCTTGCCTCACAAAGTCCCTCAGGAATAAAGTGGACTTTATCCCCCAACCAGTAGTGCACCACAAGCTATGTTTGCAGAGTGCTGAAGAAAGGGGGCATGACCTCAAAAGACCTCTTAGCAATCCCACTGTGTGGAACTGATTGGAGATACCAGATGGGTTAGTTGGCCCCCAAGGACATCCTTATGGGCCAACTACCCCTCCTATTACCTCCAGTAAGTCTCACACAGCAGTATTGCTGAGACCTGGTAGTAGGCCACACCCCCTTTCTCTACCACTCTGCAAACACGCCTCCTGACACACTACTAGTAGGGGGATGACATCCCCTTCACTATTGCGGGTCCTTTAGGGCCAACTACCCTTCCTGTTACCTCCAGCAATTTTCACACATTAGGTTTGCTAAGTGGTTTTCAGTGGCTATGTCCCCTTTCTCCACCACTCTGCAAATGCACCTCTTGGCTTTTGGGGGAGGCTGTAGGGCCTCTCCTGCTTTTTTTAAAATAAAGTATGTGCCCTGTGGAGTGGCGGGCCCTGGGGCAGGGGGGTCTGCAAAACACCCCCATAACATTGAAATTAGCCCAAGGTAGGTGGCGGTCCCCAAGGCGAGGGCTCTGCAAGGCCCCCTCACACATTTGAGAAATTAGCCCTGGGCAGGTAGCAGTCACCCATTCATATTTAATGGCTGGCCATCCCCAGGACCATCTAGAGCTCCTGGAAGGGGCAGTGTGGCCCCCTCCTTTCTTCAAATTTGCCCTGGGAAGTTGGTGGTCCCCGGAGCTGGAAGTCTTCAACAGACCCCCTTGATTATTGCATTTGTACCCCAGGGAGGTGGCTGTCCCTAAGGCTGTGGGGTAGGCTGCAGGGCATTTCCCCCTTTTTCTTTTAATAAAGTATGTGTCCTAGGGAGTGGCGGTCCCTGGGACGGGGGGCCGCAAGCCCCCCCATAGTGTTGAAATTACCCCCTAGAGGTGGTGGTCCCCAAGGCAGGGGGTACACGGGCCCAAACACACATTTTAAATTAGTCCCAGGGAGGTAGCGGTCACCCATTCATATTTAAAAGTGCTCCAGGGAGGCGGTGGTACCCGGGGCTTTGATAAGCCCAAGTAGGGGGGCCCCGTGCACCCCCTCCTATATTTAGCATATGCCCCTGGGACCTGGCCCACCCGGAGGTTATTGTAAAGCAATCACTCTTTTAAAAAAATATATATTGCCTGTCAATTTGCAATTATCGTGGTTTCGCTGCAAACTTTTTTTTTTACCCTGGTGGTCAGGGTACTCCTACCCTGCCCCCTTTTCTTTATTTTCACTTTTATTTTTGTTGGGACTCAGTGAAACTGAGTCCTAAGATGGCTTCCAACACTTCCTGGTTGAAGTGATGGCAGCCAATCAGAGCAGTGCATTTCCTTGCACGAGTTCGTCTTTTTTAGAGAAGGCTTCACGACCAGAGAGATCACTGTAATTTTCAACTTAAATTTCTGAAAAACTACTGAACGGAATTACACCAAATAACAAAAAGCACAATCTGTGTAACAACATCTACCTTTCCACCAAATTAGGCGTAATTCTGTCCAGCAGTTCGGGTTGTAGGTTAGACAACGCTTTCCTATGTGAATGAACATTTCAAATGCATTCTTATTTTATGCCTCTATTTCTCGGTTCTTACTGCACGTATCACGCCCATACTTTCTATGACACACAAAACCTACATTTACACTTTTTTGGGACCATTTCATGAAGATTGGTCACCAGACACCAAAGTCATATGCAAGTCAAAAAATGCTTTTCCTATGGAAACTAGATCCTAACTATAACTAGCTATTGGCGAGCACCAGTAGGTAATATTATATATATTTGTCTGGCAAGCCACCACCTGGGGTTGCCTCCACCTTGACTGTTGCCACCTGGAGACCCCAACAGCCAAAATACAATAAAAATAATAATAAACAAGGGGCAGTCGGTAATTCAGTAGCTTCACTTGGTCTTTTAGTGGCCTACAGTGCCTCTCTTCAGTACTCTGGTGGCTAAAGCTAACAGCCCCAGGTGGTGCTGGTGCTTACGGTGCCTGCTACCCGGGAAGCCGCAAACTGGGGTCGCCTCCAACTTCACTATTGCCACCTACCAGCCTCCGTAACAAAAATACAACAAAAAAATAAAAATAAAATAATTAAAAGATTGAAACACTGATGGCAAATCTCCACTCAACTTTTTTAGGACCCGAGTGGTGCTGGTACTGCCTGTAACTTCTGGCTAGCAAGCGGTCACCTTGGTTTAACCTGCAACACCTCCACAGCCATTGAGTTTCTGACTGGCAACAGCACACACACAACGATGTGGGTGGTGCTGCCATTGACATCTGCCTGGCAAACCACCACCCAGCATTGCCTCCACCTTACCTGTTGCGGTATTGGTATTACTGCTGACCAATGCAACATAGGACCTTGTGCAACAATATCACCCCCACCAATTTATTTTCTGCTTTGACCTTCGTAGAGACAGTATGTATTGTGGGGCAACGATGGTGCTCCTCCTCTACACCCGTTACTGTTTGAGTAAGGACAAGGGAAGATGCCCATCTTCTCTTCTGGCTATGTGTGCCTATATCAGCCCCCTGATGGCAATGTTAGCTGCAATGGCATCTTCTCTGATCCAGTATCTATTACACAAGGTAAGAGACAGGGTTTCCCCTTGTCCTCTTCCTCTTAGACAAATTCTGCAGGATTGCCTCCATTTTGTCATACTCCTTCGGTGGTCTATGCCCAATGTCCCAACTCAGGAGGATTGGCTGGAGAGTGTGGCACTCACAGCTGCACATGAACACTTTATCTATTGCTTGAACAACCCTAAACACATATTTAATGACTTATGGGGTCCCCTTATTTGTGAAAGAGCATAATAGTCTTATTCCCAGACTTCCATCTTTTTGTTGTTTACAGGCCGGCACTTCTGCTCTTGATAAGTGACACACTTTCTTGGACTTAGTAATGAGATGTCTACCCCTTTCATTCATGTTCTCTTCTTGGTAATTGGTAAAGATGGATTTTGCACCTGGAAAAACATAGGAACGACCATAAGTTAAGACAAACGTGCATTGTAGACAGTGAACAGCAGTGTTGCTCAGGCAGTAAGAGCAGTCCTTACCTTTCTCTGAATACATACAGGAACTACAAAAATAGGACTTTTAAAAAGGCTGCCACTATGCAAAATAGACCCGGATGACCAGTTGGCTGCCTTCCCATGGCCACAAGTTAGGCATAGGTGCAGTGCTTGAATAGATTTTAATACCCTTTGTAATGAATTTCTGGACACCTGGCCGGACTAGGAGCAGGCGGGCAGTGTTGTAGAGCCTCCTTGGAAGTGGGCTGCCTCCTAATAGCGCCACCACCCCTCAGCCTTCAGCCATTCTTCCGGAAGGAAGTTGGTCGCCTTTTGCTGTCAAGTTCATCAGTTAGGATTAAGACAAGGATCCTGGCAGCATGGTCTCAGAGTGATAGAGATGAACAGTAGACCTACTTATGATAACTCAGCAAGTAAACAATATTCATCTTGTTTGACAGAATGGGACAGAGATGGATGATAAGATTAATTGTCTCTGGCAGCCAATAATCTAGCAGTGCTAAAGGAAAGGACCAGAGGAAGCTGCACTGATGGCACTTTTTAGTGGGCTGGCCTTCTTCACCAGACAGCAGAGTGATGAAGGGCACATATGGAAGGAGAGGCAGGGAAGGCTCGTTGCACAGCATCAGTTCTAATTAGGGGGAGCCAGGTGTTCTTTGTGTCATCAGCTTTACGAATCAAACTGGTATGAAGTGAGCAGCCTGCAGCAACTCAAAAATACAAAATGGCGTATTTTGATGCTGTCCGTACACCTTTCCTATTTTATTGGATTGTTTTATTTTTAGTTTATGAGAAATTAATAATATACATATGTTTCCTCGCGGGGGCAGGTATAATTTTATCCTAATTCTACTTACTGACTGTTCCTATAGTGTATTACACAGTAATATGTTGTTGTAGATGTTGTCGATAGCTAGGGGCTGTGGTTTTACGTCAGCCCCATGAGTACAACTTTGCTATCTGTAGTGTCACTTACCTTTACCTTTTAATTTAAGATTAAAATTCAGACTCAGATAGCACTGGACATTTCTTTTTAGAAGCCACCCCGAGATGATGAAATGCAAGATGGCAAAATTTAAATAATCTCTGTGTTTCTCGTGAGAGAGTTTCCTATGGAAGAATTAACACAATATAGGGGCATATCAACAAGGGCTTTATCTCTGCTTTTTTGGCTTTAAAAGCCAAAAAAGCAGAGATAAAACTAACACCCTATCAACAACAGGGTGCTAACATGCAAATTTGCATGTTAGCACCCTTTTACTCTACGCTTCCCTTTGCATCTCTAATGAGATGCAAAGGGGGCGTTCCAGAGTAAAATAATAGGAGAAATGTCGCTAAGCGACATTTCTCCTATTATCAACAATATCGCTAACCCTGTTAGAGACAAAAAAAGCAGCGCTAACTGCGGTTAACGCTGCTTTTTTACGTCTGGTATTTTTCTGACTTAGCCAGGATATCCTATGGAAGGAGGATATCATGGCTAAGTTTGTCTGTCCCTATCAACAAGCTAACGTGAGATTATCGCTGGGTTTCCAGCTATAATCTCACGTTAGCCGCTTAGCGTGAGGATTTTTATTGCTATTGAGATAAGCGTTGCTAATAGCACGCTATCTCAGCGATACAAACCAACGCTATCCGGCAATAATTATCCTAGCGCTAAGTGCGCTTAGCGATAATTATCGCCGGTTGTTGTTGATATGCCCCATAGTTTCTATTTGAAAATTCATAGCACCTAAGTGTAGCATTCCCTTATTCCAGTTCCCACACAGGTAGCTGTTGGAGTCGGGGGAATGATACCAGATTATCGACTCTTTAATATCGAACAATATCATAACAAAAATACTGACGGCCAAAATATCAATAATGTAAGAATGGCAAACGGCATTTACAACATGGGCATAAACATGTGTGCCATTTCTACGCAAGTGGAGCAACACATGCCTTAACTACGCATATACCTTAACCACGTGGTAAGGCAGTCAGCAATCTAGATGAGAGCGGATGGGTGGGGAGAGTGACAGGAAGGATTGGGACAGGAACGACCAGGACACGGCTTGGTAAGTATGGCTGGGGCCGGGAGATTAGGGGGTGGGCGGGGTCGTTTTTAGGGCTGGGCAAGTTTTAGGGCTCTGGGAGGGACCGTTTTCAGGTCTGGGGGCCGGTATTAAGGCTCAGGTCAGGGCCTGGGGTCAGGGTCATTTTTGGGGTTGGGGTTGGGGTAGGGTTTTAGGGCTCAGGGTAGGGGGTCCAGATGTTATTGGGGCTGGGGCGGGTAGATTGTAGAGCTGGGGGTCGTGTTTTAGGGCTCAGTGCAGGGGGCTGGGGTGTGATCTTTACCACACATATATGTTTAGTAATCATGCGTTTATAATGAAATTCATGTAAAGGCATGCATGGTAAAGGGATGCGTGGTAAAGTAGTGGTCGTTGTTAAGACCACGTGATTAAGGCATGCGTGGTTTAGTGACTCGTTGTTCTGTCATACAATTGGTGAGAATATATCGGTAAGAACTTAACTTAACTCCAAGTATATTTACCTTTATGATTTACATATCTTTGAGGTACATGAATGTGGAGTCAAGAATAGTAAGTCCACACTTCTTCATATTTTGACCTTCAATCTCTTTTCTATGACATTTTGTTAGCAGGATAGTAAAAACTTGATAATCTGACATACGGTCCCTGGGTTAGCTGTGAGTGGAAGGACAAAAGTTTCTCTCCAACTTCCTTCCGCATTGCCACCTGCCCCAACTTCCAGCACCTCCCCTGCTCATGGTACCAGCTTCAGAAAGGTGAACTTCCTGTCTATCTGCACTCCAGGGTGGCTGCATGAGTAAGGGGTCTATGAGAACTGATGGACTGCAGGTCACATGAGACTTCTTGCTGTTTGCAGGTTGCCTCCACCTGATACGCACTAGAGGAACGGTTGTCTACCTGAAAAGGGCTGTGCTTCCACATAGCGGAGTCAAGAAGTGTTTAGGCCTGGCCAGAGCTTGCACGTACGGGTGCATGCACCAGCAACAGCACCAACAGAGCCTGGACGTGGCTTGATGGGAAAACTCTGCTATCTAATGATATGTATTGGCCGGGTAAACTTGAGTTTAGACTATGGAGAGTTGCCCCTCGATGTAATACCAGGTACATTCGGGTTTAATGTCCGCGGGTGTTAAGGAAGCAGGGAGAAGAAACTTGATCCATCCTATTCTAATTGTTTAATATAGCTGTCTTTTGCCTGGATGTTGTCTTAGCACCCTGGGAGAAGAAGAATTGCCCGGTGTCTTTAGACACCTAACACTCTAAATAGCAACTTTTGTTAACTGTTGATTGATTTCAAGTGCTCTACCTATGCTTTCAAAACTGATGAAAGGGAGTTCTAGAGTTTGGCTATTTGCCCGACAAATCCTAGTCATCGGAAGGTAGGTCCTTCAAGGAGCTGGTCACAGACACAGGACATAGACTTTTAGGTATGTTTCGAATTTCCATCTGAAGAAGGCATTGCCATTGAAAGGTCTTCTGGGCAATGCAAAGTGATCTGAACTCGAATATAAGCCAAACTGGCAGTGAGAGAGAGCACCGGATGAGAGGAGCTGCATGGTCAAAAAGAACAAAATCGTTCAGTCTTAGTAGCAACTGGCAGCTGCGTTTTTATATGCTGAAGATGTCTCATTAAATTACCATGGAACAATGTTCTATGAACAAATGTTTTTTTACCTCTGCTGGTCTTATTCCAGGCAACAAAGTAGATAAGGTATCTTTCAACAAGTGGATAGCTTCTTGGATTTACATTTCCTATGACATACGAGGAGTCTGGGCTTTTCACGGACTTCTTGGTCTTTCCACTAGAGTGAAGGAAATATCATTGATCTTTCAAAGGCGTGTGTGCATTGCTGTTATCTACAGGGATCAATGTTGGTTACTCCACGGTCCCTGAATGCATCTTCAAGCAAAGATGCAGCTTTCAGCTAGAGGTTCTCTGCAACTTGTTTTCTAGAGGCCTGGCTGGACATATTCTATCTCTCTCCTACTACCATTTTAATCCATGTTGTTCATTTCCCAACCGTTAGGATGATGCAGAACCCTAGAGTACGGAACCATTATCTTAATGGTGATCCTAGAAGACCTATTCCTTGCTCTCCCTTCTTCACTACACCCACCCAGGCATCCCCTCAATTATCTCCTGCTGTGTGACAAATGTGCATCTTGGAAACAAAACATGTAGGAACAAGATGCAGCAGTTAATGATGTGCATACACAGGGATGATGTCCTTGCACTCAGAAATGTTGTCCAAGGCTGCATACTCTAAAAACACAGTCTTGGACACAGTACTAATCTAGGCGTTGCACTCTCCCATAATTCTGTGCATTTCAGCAACTGGCTAAATAATAAGATATACGTTGTAATGATGGTTGCTGCAAATTCAATTCTAATCTGATATCTGGTTGGCTAGTAGAATGAGATCAATGAAAACTTTGCCTAAATAAATTTCATAGTGTTTGATCCAGCATGAGAGGGTGGGACGGAGGGAAAGCAGACAAGTGATAATCAATTGACATGAGTCATTTTGCTTGAATGACCAAGAATAGAGGATTAATCTAAGGTACTGCCAAATGATTGTAGAGATGATGGATAGCATAAGTCACAGAAGAGGTTTTAGGGCTAGATGTAAAAAGACAGGATTTGCAAAACTGGTCATAATTAGTGTGCCACCTTTTTGCGTATTTTGCATACTAACCTATCTACTAATAGGCTGGGTCACAAAATACTGAATCGTAGTGTATTGCGATTTGACCCACCTCATGAATATTAATTGAATAGATCACAAATTGCAACCCACTATGAATCGCTGCCATCACAAGTCCAGGGAGGACCTGGATGGGCAGTTCGGGCTGGAATGTTCCCATGAGGCACAGGGTCAAGACTGATTTGCATATGGCCAGGTCTAAACTGGCGTGGCATGATGAGCAAAAAAACAATGAATTTAGGCCCAGATCTCTGTACTGGGGTGAATGTATGACATTGTTCTGCATTCTGTCCATCAACTGTTGTTTTTGCATTTGTCACCCCGAGTGGGACGGGTATGCTCAGACGTGAGTCCCGTGCTCTCCATGCCACTGGAATCAAGCTATCCTGGCTGAAGAGGGGTGAAACCCCGAAACTGGTCCTAGGATGCTTGTTTCCGGTCCAGGGAGGACCTGGCTTGGCAATTCGGGCTGGACTGTTCCAATGAAGCACAGGGTCAAGACTGATTTGCATATGGCCAGGTCTAAACTGGGGTGGCATGGTGAGCAAAAAACGATGGATTTAGGCCCAGATCTCTGTACTGGGGTGAATGTATGACATTGTTCTGCATTCTGTCCATCAACTGTTGTTTTTGCATTTTTCACCCTGAGTGGGACGGGTATGCTCAGATGTGAGTCCTGTGCACTCCATGCCACTGGAATCAAGCTATCCTGGCTGAAGAGGGCTGAAACCCCGAAATCGGTCCTAGGATGCTTGTTTCCGGTCCAGGGAGGACCTGGCTTGGCAATTTGGGCTGGAATGTTCCCATGAGGCACAGGGTCAAGACTGATATGCATATGGTCAGGTCTTAACTGGGGTGGCATGGTGAGTAAACAAACGATGAATTTAGGCCCAGATCTCTGTACTGGGGTGAATTTATGACATTGTTCTGCATTCTGTCCATCAACTGTTGTTTTTGCATTTGTCACCCCGAGTGGGATGGGTATGCTCAGACGTGAGTCCCGTGCTCTCCATGCCACTGGAATCAAGCTATCCTGGCTGAAGAGGGGTGAAACCCAGAAACCGGTCCTAGGATGCTTGTTTCCGGTCCAGGGAGGACCTGGCTTGGCAATTCGGGCTGGACTGTTCCCATGAGACACAGGGTCAAGACTGATTTGCATATGGCCAGGTCTAAACTGGGGTGGCATGGTGAGCAAAAAACGATGGGGCAGATTTACAAGCCCCTTGCGCCTCATTTACGCCGCCGTTGCGTCACTTTTGTGATGCAGCGGCGGCGCAAATCCTGCGCCATGGTGCGGGGTACTTACAACGTGACGCATCTGGGAGATGCGTCACGTTGTAAAGCCCTGCTCCACATGTAGGCGTTCCTGTGCAGTGGGTCGTTCCGGTGCAGGAACGCCTCCTAAAAGTGGCTGAGTGAAATCTACAAGATTTCACTCAGTCACTTTTAGGCCCATGCTGCGTCAAAACGCTGCACCTGCCTGAAGCAGGCGCAAGGATTGACGCATTATTAACAAGATAGGGCCCCCCAGAGCATTGCTGGAGCTGCGTCGCGCTTGCGATGGAACTCCAGCAATGCGCCACTTTTACGGCACAGATGCGTCACGCATCTGTGCCGTTTTAGCCCCATGGTACGCCGCATTGTAAATGCGGCGCATCCATGGTGGCGGAGCCGTGACGCACAATAACTGGCACATCCCTGCTGATATGCAGGGATGCGCCATTTATTGTGAATATGCCCCGATGGATTTAGGCCCAGATCTCTGTACTGGGGTGAATGTATGACATTGTTCGGCATTCTGTTCATCAACTGTTTTTTTTGCCTCCAAGCACAGTCATAGAGTAGTCAGGGTTTTATTGAAGTTAATCTGTGTGCTTCCAAAGCAGGCATTGGAGTCAGTAGGTAGGGTGAGATAATCCTTTGGTTTGGAAAGTGAGCACCTGGGCTGAGTATCAGGTGGGTTCGGACCAGTAGCCCATTTTACAAGCAATGATAAAGAAGCTTTAACATGTTTCAGGGAGAAGAACGTGGAATCTTACTGTGTTTCTGCTAAAATGAGTAATGGTTCCTGAGGAGGAATAGAGGCTGCTGACTCAGTGAAGACACAGGGGCATATTTACAAGCCCCTATTGCCACAGGAACGTCACCAATTATGTTGTTCTGTGGCGATAAACCCTTTGCCTTATTTACAAGGCAGCGCACCGCCTTGTAAATAAGGCCCCCTTTCACGCTACACTTAGAGTTAAAGGGGATTAAAATTGGTATTGCGGTGGGCGTTCCGCCACAACACCCATTGATTTTGACGCTGCCCCCTATTTACAAGGGTGACGTAAATAGGAGGCAGTACCAAAATTAATACCAGGGAAAATCTGGTCTTAAGTGAAAAGAGAAGAAATGCTTAATTTCTCCTAGTTTAAACTGTTACTATGTGTACTGCATTGTGCAGCACACTTTGAAACAGTAAATCGCCATGAATTGTTCATGTGCCAAAAGGTGTGCCTTCCTGCACATAAACAATCATTTAAAAAAAATGATAATTTGCAACTTCCATGGGTGCTGCACAATGCAGCACACATCAAAGCTACAATTTGGCATTCTGTAAACAATAATTCCCCCCAACGCAGACACGCTTGCACTGTGGTGCAAGGGTGACTGCATTGGTGCAAGGCATGTAGATTTAGCACCAGCTCTAGAGGAAACGCAGGGGTGTGATGCATTCTTGTGAATACGGCACATCCCTGCGTTTTCAGAATGGCGGGGCGTCGCATCAGTAATGTTTGCTCAACGCCACACTTCACCATTCCCTTGCGAATATGCCCCACAGTGTGGAAAAGAGTGGGAGTTCTGGTCAAACATATGAGATAAAACAGATTCTAGTGCTACACCATCGACTAAAGTCTGAGGGGCAGATTTACAAGAAAGTGACACATCTGTACAGATGCGTCACTTTCCCTGCGCCACCCTTAGAAACTCTTGCGCCACCATAGATGCGCCGTATTTACAATACGGCACACTATGGCGCAAGGATTGACAGATGCGTCATAAATTCTGACGCATCTGTTGGTGGAAAAGTCACGCATTGCTGGAGTCGTGTCGCAAGCACGACGCAACTCCAGCAATGCGTGTTGAGGCCTATTCCCACTACACTGGTCACTACTTACGCCTGCTTGAAGCAGGCGTAAGGTTTTGACGCAGTGGCATCCTAAAAGTGGCGCAGTGAAATCTTATAGATTTCACTGAGTCACTTTTACGAGGCCTTCCTGCATGGGAACGCCCACCCTGCATACATTATACCTGACGCAGGTATAATATGACGCAGGACTTTACAATGTGACGCATCTCCCTAGATGCGTCACGTTGTAAATAGGTCACATTTTTTGCGCCGCTGTTGCATCAAAACAGTGACGCAACTGCAGCACAAAAGTCACGCAAGGGGCTTGTAAATCTGCCCCTATATTTCTGTGTGCACCACGAGGATTTGGGGGCATATTATCAAGCCAGGTGATAAAATTATCGCCGCTTTAGCGGCAGAAAACTGCAGCTAAAACGGCGATAATGGGCTTGATAATATGCTCTATGGAATTCCAATTGAAGCCCATGGGGCATATTATCAAGCCAGGCGATAAAATTATCGCCGCTTTAGCGGCAGAAAACTGCGGCTAAAACGGCGATAATAGGCTTGATAATATGCTCTACGGAATTCCAATTGAAGCCCATGTTAAATGTGACGGACATCTAACCTGAGCTTCAATTGGAATTCCATAGGGCATATTATCATGCCCATTATCGCCGTTTTAGCGGCAGTTTTCTGCCGCTAAAGCGGCGATAATGTTATCGCCTGGCTTGATAATATGCCCATTAGTTGGGAAGTACCTCCAGTTAATCTGTGTACTTGAATGAGAAATCGTTTATTTCTTTGGTGAGCCGAGTCCTGTGGTTTGTAAAGGGAGAGATATTATTCTCTGATTCTGGTTGGTAACTGTTAATAGCAGTAAATGTAGGTGTGTTAGTACAAAACTACTACAGATCGGTAGCTGCGTGGCTTACGACTTCAGCCTCCATCTCCACCCAGAGCTTTAATGTTTCAAAGTTAAAGTCACTCCGGGCCATTTAATAATTGCTGGCAGTCAAAATTGTCTTGATGATATGGACAAAAGTAGTGTGAACCCTTTTAGCAGCCAGAAACTTCAATTGATAAACAACTTCAAAGACAAAAAATAGACTAACCTTGCTGACGAGAATGATGCAATGTGGGTCGGGCACCTCCGAGCTCCCTGCTGCATGCCCAACCACGCCTGTCTCCAAAGGACAGGATTGCACAGTGGGTGGAGGCAGAGGAGGGCACGCTCATCATTAGGTTAGCACTACGGTGGACTATGCAGGCTTGGATCGGTTCTTGGGCTGTTTCCTGGCAGACCTCCCCTGGAGGAGCTGTTAATCGCCAGGACGGCCCATGCAGCAAGGATGCCAAGAGTTAATTATGCACGGAGCACAGACAAATGAGTGTGACCCAGGCTGCTCAGATGTAGTTGAAGTTGTGGTGAAGACGTGTAGGGTGTTGAAAGCGTGAACGACGTAGTGTACTATTGTGGACAGTCACAAGCAAGGCAAATTAGGAGAAAGCTGCGTTATTCAGGTCTATATTGGTGCAGGATGTGCTCCCATTTCATGTATCCTCCTCAGCTGCTGCTCTGGCACTTGGGGGCATAGTATCAAGAAACAGGCGTTACAGTTATCGCCGCTTTAGCGACAGAAAATTGCCGCTACAGCGGCGATAATGGGCTTGAGAATATGCCCTTGAGAATTACCATAGAAGCCCATGTTCTGGTGTCAACATGGGCTTCTATTGAAATTCTCTGCGGCATATTATCAAGCCCATTATCGCCGCTCTAGCGGCAGTTTTCTGACGCTAAAGCGTCGATAATTCTAACGCCGTGCTTGATAATCTGCCCCTTAGTATGCCGTCCTTGGGTGCCGTATTGGACAAGTGTTCCTGGGGTTAAAGATGTACATTAGAACAGGAGTGGGCCACCTTACTGATACATGCTCAGATTAAGAGCTGGGGCAGTGCAGCTGCACAGCAGGCACCCTAGCAGAGCACATCAAGCTAAGTTGTCTGCTGCTTTCTGTCCAAAGTCCAGACTTACTGTGGGGAACTCTGTTGGAGCCATACTAACCATCTGGAACCAAACTCATACCAGTAAGCAGCTTTGAGACCTTCAAACGTGTGCATTTCCCCATATGGAATGGCACATGGAACTATATTGTGAATGATACCTTAAGAGGGTTAGTGTGGCTCAACTTCACATGAAGACTATGGTCTCATCAAATAAATAGGTTGGAGGCAACATTGTATTGTATTGTATTGGTATTTGTAAGGCGCCTATATCACCCGAAGGTCTCATAGCGCCAGCAGTTGCTCAGATGGTAAGGATAAGACACGCCGATTTAGAAGAGCCAGGTTTTCAAAAGCTTGCGAAATTTCTGATGGCTGGGTTCCAATCTGATGTGGAGTGGAAGAGTATTCCAGTTTACGGGAGCGATTTTCGAAAATGATCTGTCTCCATTTCTAACAGTTCGCACTTTAGGGACCGTTAAAAGGTGCAAGCTAGAGGATCTGAGCATTCTGGCCGGGCGGTATTCTGTCAGTTTGTTGGCTAGATAGACTGGGCCATTGCCGTGCAGGGATTTATGAACTAGACAGCACATTTTAAACGTGATGCGTTTCTTAATGGGGAGCCAATGAAGCATCTTCAGACAGGGGGCAGAGGAGGTACGAATAGGTAAATCCAAGGCCATTCTGGCTGCAGTATTTTGAAGAACCTGAAGTCTGTTAAGGAGGTTCTCATTAATGGAAGCAAAAAGGGCATTACCGTACTCCAGGCGGCTAATAATTAGTCCCTGGATTAAAGGTAGACGAGAAGAGAGAGGGGTCCATTTAAAAATTTTCTTTAAATTACGCATAAGTCCGAAGCTGGTGTGAGAGATGTTATTAATATGATCTGCCATGGTAAGTTTATTTTCAAGCGTTATCCCAAGATTACGGGCTGCTGATTTGGGAGAAGGGCAGGCACCCAATGGTGATGGCCACCATTCGTCAGACCAGTGCTTATGGGCAGATCCAAAGAGCACAATCTCCGTCTTTGCCGCATTGAGTAAGAGATAGTTGTTAGACATCCAGTCCTTTACTGCAAGCATGCATTTTTGGAACCTATGTTTGATGTTAATGGGATTAGGCCCCAACGTGATGAGGATTTGAGTGTCGTCTGCATAGGACACGGTATCAAATCCAAAAGCTTTAATTAATCTTGCAAGAGGAGAAACATAAAGATTAAAGAGCGTGGGGCTCAAGATAGAGCCCTGTGGTACCCCTTTATCAATTTCCTGATTTCTAATTCGCAGTTAGAAACAAATCAACCTCCTGCTTCCACTACTAGTGATCAGTCTCGCATTCCTCTAGCAGGGTTGGCACTTTCCTATGCCCTCCATGACTGTCACTCTCTGCCTAAACACCAATGAGTATATTTGAATGATTGATTTCCAACCAGGGGTTTGTTAATTCTATTGCCTACAATGACTTGGCTACAACATTCTTCAAACCCCATCTACACCGATGCCGTACTTCAAGTTTCTAAAATCATCTCCCAAAACCGATCAAGAAAATGAGATAGCGGTGTGGCTGTTCATTGTACGGAAGGGCTGCGATACAGATTCGTCAAGAGGAATCCATTCGAGACTCACTTGCCAGGTTCAACTCTCTCCAGTTGAAGAATTCACAATTCTCCATGTCTACAAACACCTCCAATGCTAGTAGAGAATTTATTTATGCTATATTCACCCTTTGATTATAGCACTAGGCTTGACGGAAATACTGGTGGCTGGTGATCTTAAGTTACATGGTGGCAACCTCCTGGAGAACAACAACAATCCCTGCAACCCTTTGGGCTGAGAGTACTAGTCAAGGAGACCACTCATCATAGAGGTTTGTGAATATCAAATTAGGCCCACAATGTAAAGAGTGGGATCAACATTCAAATAGAAAATAATGTACACCATCATTCAAACTTTCTCTACCAAGTTACGTTTAGTGTAGGGACATACTGTGTAGGTATTAATTGATGAGTATAAGTGGTGCCTAGAAACCTACCTTTTTCTTGGGCCGACCCTGTTGATATACTACCATAACATTACAAAACCTGATACAATTGACCAGTGTTTTAGCTTCTCGAACAGAGTCGTATGATCTTCAGAGTTTAATGGTAGTGTTATTGTTCTCATCCAGGTAGATGATGAGATCTTCCCTCATTTTAGCCGAGGCAGTTTTTGACCACTGGAATGGTGAAATTCTGACCATTGATTGTGGAGTATGTGGTTGAGTTCTACATCGCGTTGAAGTGTTTGCACCACATGCATTTTCATGATTTTGCTGATGAACAGGAAATTGGAGCTAAATTAATAGTTGCTATAATTTTTGGAGCCACATATTTCTTTTTCTCAAAGAAGGTGGTGATAAGTTGTATGTGGCACTGTGGTGCCAGCGACAAATATCAAGATAATCATGTCTACCTCAAGTGGTGGGAAGAAGTTTTTATAGCGTTGGTGGAGCATGGAGTATCGAAGGTTTGGACACTTTTGTTGTGGTGGGTAGAATGAAAAATTATGCTAACAATGTAAAGCAGGCTTGTAATGAAGGAGGCATCTGTGGCTTTGGGGATTGATTGATTGATTTTGGGAATCATAGATTCAAATAACTCAAAGAAGTCTCTTGATGCTGTTGAGATATATTCAAGAATCACTTTTTGGGACATCTGGTTTGATAAGTTCCTCGTAAAGTTCCTCGTATGTTTCTCATAACATAACATGCTTTTTCTCTTCAGTATGTGATTTTGCTACTACTTTTCGACGGCTGTGTTTCGGCTGAGCAAAAATAATTTGTTGATGGCTTTGAGGCAAACCTTGGGGAAGATGTACTACTTCTTCACACAAGGCAGCCCAACACCCAAATCTGCTGTCCTGAGTTTGCACAAAAGGGAAAACACAGTGCAGAGACATGTATATTAAGATAAACTAGCTGCTGCAGTCATCTCCTGCACTGATTGCTACATGGCTGCTCTGCATGACGCACAGCCCAGCAGATGTTTATTCCAGCTGGCTGGCATAGGATTTAACCTCAAAGCATAACCATCCTGCAGAAATTCCTACTTCTAGACATACATAGAAGGGCCCCCATGCACTGGATATGTGGGGCTTTTGTGCACACCTATGGGTGTTTGTGCTGATCTGCCCAAGTAACACCGCAATAAAGCCCCTGTTAGAATGGGGAACCTCTGGTTGGCACAGGTAGGTACTTGTGACAAGCAGCGGTCCCTTCTTCTATTCAGGGCGAGGGAATTACCCCTTCAGAACAACCCCTGCTCACCCTATAGGTAGTGTGGCGCGAGCAGTCAGGGCTAAACTTCAGGGCGCTAGTCAGTTAAGCATTTATGATAACACACAGTAAATCACAACGATCCCCCACAAACGGACACCAGGCGTAAGTTGTATCAAAAATACGGATGCTTTATATAAAAGATTCTTTGTTACGCCGGCATGTACAAGACCATCAATAACGGTTACGAAATGGAAGCCACAAGATGATAGTTAGGCACTGTTCTTGTCTTTGGTAACTTATTCGATCACAAGCGCTTCACAGGGCTCGGTTGAGTCGGTCCAGTCACGGTGAGGCGCAGCGTACCCGGGATACAGTGATACGGGGAAATCAGAACGTTGCGGACCCCGAGTCCGATAGAGAGTTCACTGTACCTGGGAACGTGCGGTGTGGTTGGACGAGTCTTCAGGGGAGATGCAGGTTCTGCACCTCGTGGGTCTTCCGGGTCAAGAATTCAGCGGGCGGCTCTCGGTAGACAGGTGCGGCCCAGGGCCTCCGACACGGACTGTGCGGGAGGTCACTGCGGAGGGCGGCACGGTCAGACTCAGGCTGGGAGGTGAAGCGGGGCGGCCGGATACGTTACGACGTACGGGCGGCCGTCCGAGGCTGGATTTCACTTCCCCACTAGAAATCCGGCGGGAGGGCGAGAGGGCACCAAACGGGGCTCTCGGCGAGTGGAGGCGGCCAGGCTTCTGGGTGTCACGGCCCTAGGAGGGATGCGAAGGTGCGCAGGGCACTCCGGCGGGAGAAAGCACACGGCTCGAATTCTCAGACGAGCGGAGACACGGTGAACCCACTGGTCCTGGGGTTCAGTTCAGGGGGCCAGCTCTACTTCCAAGCCCTTGGAGATAGTTGAAGAACAAAGTGCAAAAGTCTCTTTCAGTCTTTTTCCTCCCCTTCCTTAGCAAGACACCTACTGCAGGCCAGTCCCTCAGGTCAGGGAAAGTTACTCCTCCTTCAGCTTCTTCCAGGTCCTTCTAGTCAGGCAGAGTTCCTTCGTGGTTCAATCTGGATCTGATTTCTTAGGAGCCAGGCTCCTACTTTTATACAGGGATTCTTTTGTTCTTTAGCGCCAGGGGGCCTGGGCCTGGCTCAGTCCAGTTTTGGAGCACTCTGTTGTGGTGACTCGGCTTGTTCCTTTCAGCAGCAGGGCAGAGACATCAGCCGCTCCACAGGGGGCGGCGCCGGCTTTGTAGTGGCAGAGCACAGGTCTATTCAAGAGTCAGGGTGCACTCCTCCCACCCATCCTGGTGTAATCTCTCTACCCACCACCTGGCAGCCAACCTGTCTCCTGGAATCCCACAGCCCTGCTCCTGTACTGTTGCTAGGCAGAACACACACACCGCAGAGGCGGACTGAGATGGTTAGGCACGCGAAGGCTAACTTTCTAAAAGTAGCATTTGCAAACCCAGGATATTAAAATAACCTTTCCTAAAAGATGTATTTTATTATCCCGAGTTCAGGCATACTAAACATGACGTTCTACCATGCTCTCTGAGTCCACCGGGGTCACAGCGGGTAGCGATCCCAGCAGCCCATTCTGGCCTATGGAGAGCAGGTAGCCTTCAATAGTGAAAAACGAAAATGGCTGTAATTCACTACTAAGACACGCCACACACATCAGGGCATGTCCTACCTTATACCTACAATGCACCCTGCGCTTAGGCCTACCAGAGGGGTGACTAACGGGTAGTTAAGGGAAGGTTTAGGGACTGGTAAGTGGGGACACTTGCTCAGTCAGCGCGACGGTACCAGACCGCGCGCAGGTTCTGCAGTGGCAGACCCTAGACACATTTTACCCCGCTGCTTCGGTGGGTGGCACAACCAGTGCTGCAAGCCCACTAGCAGCATTTGGATATACAAGCCCTTGGCACCCCTGGTGCACTCTACTAGGGACTGATAGTAAACCAAATAAACCAAACGTGGAAGTCAATTCACATAATACATTTTACCATAGGGAGCACTTGCACTGTGGCACTGGATGGCAGTGGCACAGCGCCCTGAGCAGCTAACACCAACACAAAAACACATTGAGGCACAGACAAAAATGGAAGGGTGACCCACGCCAATGGTGCCAGGTCTAACACGTGTCCCCTCCAGCTGAAAAGTGGGGAGAACTACCCTACCCCAGGGAGTTCTGCATCACTAAGGCGGAAAAACCTGGACAGACCGTCAGCATTGGCGTGATCTGTGCCAGGGCGATGCTCCACCGTAAAGTCCATACCCTGTAGGGAGATGGACCACCTCAACAGTTTTGGGTTCTCACCCCTCATTTGCATCAACCATCTGAGGGGCCTGTGGTCGGTCTGAACCCGGAAGTGAGACCCAAACAAGTAGGGTCTTAGCTTCTTCAGCGCCCAGACCACAGCAAATGCTTCTCGTTCTATCGCACTCCACCTTTGTTCCCGGGGGAGTAGCCTCCTGCTAATAAAGGCTACGGGTTGGTCAAAGCCCTCCTCAGTGATCTGTGAGAGAACAGCCCCTACACCATGCTCTGATGCATCCGTCTGCACCAGGAACTCTTTGGAGAAGTCAGGAGCCAAGAGCACGGGCGCCGTGCACATGGCAGTTTTCAGGGTGTCGAAGGCTTTCTGACAGGTGTCAGTCCATATCACTTTTCTGGGCTGCTTCTTCGAAGTCAGCTCTGTCAAGGGGGCAACGATGCTGCCATACCCCTTGACAAACCTCCTGTAGTACCCGGTGAGTCCTAAAAAGGCCCTCACCTCCGTCTGGGTCTTTGGGGGCTCCCAAGCCAGGATGGTTTCAACTTTGGGTTGGAGGGGCGCCACCTGGCCGCTCCCCACTTGGTGTCCCAAGTACACCACTGAACCCTGCCCGATATGACACTTGCTTGCCTTGATCGTGAGGCCTGCCTTGCGCAGCGCCATCAACACTTCCCAGAGATGTTGCAGGTGTCCTTCCCATGTGCCGCTGAACACTGCGATGTCATCCAGGTAGGCGGCGCTGAACTCGGTCAGCCCAGCCAACACCTGGTTGACCAACCTCTGGAAGGTGGCAGGGGCATTCTTCATCCCAAAGGGCATCACCCGGAACTGGTAATGCCCATCTGGGGTAGAGAATGCGGACCTCTCTTTGGCCCCATCAGTTAAGGCGATCTGCCAGTACCCAGACGTTAAGTCAAACGTGCTGAGGTACCGTGCAGCCCCTAACCGATCGATGAGCTCATCAGCTCTGGGGATGGGGTGCGCGTCAGTCTTCGTGACTGAGTTGAGTCCTCGGTAGTCCACACAGAACCGGAGTTCGGGCGTGGCACCCGGCGCTGCAGCCTTTGGGACCAAGACCACTGGGCTGGCCCAAGGACTGCTGGAGGACTCAACCACCCCTAGAGCAAGCATCTTCGAGACCTCCTCTTTGATGCAGGCCCTGACCCTGTCAGTTACCCGGTAGGCCTTGTGCTTCACAGGTAAGCTGTCTCCCGTATCCACATCATGGACGCACCAAGTTGTGATACCAGGAACCAGGGAGAACAGGTCAGGGAACTGCCCCAGCAGCTGGCGACAGTCACCCTGTTGCTCAGGGGTCAGGGTGGGTGAGAGGTTAACTCCATCCACTGACCCGTCTCGCTCTGAGGCTACCAAGAGGTCAGGAAGAGGCTCGGACTCCTCTTCCATCCCGTCATCGGTGGCCAAGAGCATGCCCACTTCGGACCTCTCCAAGTGGGGCTTCAGTCGATTGACATGTAGGACCCTTAAGGGGTTCCTAGGAGACCGCAAGTCCACCAAGTAGGTGACAGAACTCTTGCGCTCCACAATCTCAAAGGGTCCTGTCCACTTGTCCTGGAGTGCACAAGGCTCCACAGGGGCCAGGACCCACACTTTTTGGCCAGGTTGAAGCTCAACCAGAGTGGCATTCTGGTCGTACCACCGCTTCATTTCCTCCTGGCTGGCTTCCAGGTTTGCCTCAGCAAGTTGCCTGAAACGCCTAGTCTGGTTCCGGAAAGCCAGCATGTAACTGTATACATTCTGGGGAGGTTTCCTGGGAGATTGCTCCCAGCCTTCCTTGACCAGACTAAGAGGTCCTCGTACTGGGTGGCCGTACAAAAGCTCAAAGGGACTGAACCCTAGAGACTTTTGTGGCACCTCGCGGTACGCAAAGAGAAGGCATGGTAAGAGGACGTCCCACTTACGCCTCATGGGTTCCTCGAGACCCATAATCATGCCCTTCAGGGTTCGGTTGAAGCGCTCAACCAACCCGTTTCCTTGGGGATGGTAAGGGGTGGTGAACTTGTAGGTTACACCACACTCTTGCCAAAGGGACTTCATATATTTCGATATGAAGTTGGTCCCCCTGTCAGACACCACCTCTAGAGGGAATCCTACTCGTGAGAAAATTCCCATCAGTGCCCGTCCCACCACGGGGGCCGTCACTGTCCTCAGAGGGATGGCTT
Organism: Triturus cristatus; assembly: GCF_964204655.1. Taxonomy (NCBI): domain Eukaryota; kingdom Metazoa; phylum Chordata; class Amphibia; order Caudata; family Salamandridae; genus Triturus; species Triturus cristatus. The sequence goes on along the minus strand of NC_140592.1, from coordinate 1,183,397,036 downwards.
CAGGGTACCGGGTGGCATGGTCCACCAAGACCAGGATAAACCTGTTGCCCATGGCTGTCTTGGGGTCCAGTGGCCCCACAATGTCAATCCCCACCCGCTGGAATGGGGTACTGACCACAGGGAAAGGTTGGAGTGGAGCTCTCAGCTTCCTTCCACTCTTGCCACTCGCCTGGCAAGTCTGGCATGTCCTGCAGTGAGTGTCAGAACTCCTGCGCATTTGGGGCCAATAAAAGTGGGTGACGAGCCTTTCAAAGGTCTTGTCCTGCCCCAAATGTCCTGCTAACGGTACGTCGTGAGCCAGCCCCAGTAGGAAGGCTCTGAACTTCTGGGGGACCACCAGCGCACGGGCTGACCCAGGTTCAGCAACCTTAGGCTCGGAGTATAGGAGGTCGTTCTCCCAGTAGATCAAGTGAGTTCCGGACTGATCACCATTGGCCTGGGCTGCAGCCTGCTGCCGCATACCCTCTAGAGAGGGGCACTCTTTCTGCTCCCTGCAGAATTCCTCCCTGGTGGGGCCTCCTTCTTGCTGCCAATGGGTCAGCTCAGGCAGGTCCCCCAGTTCGGCTATCTGTTCCCCGGTAGGCTCCAGGGCATCCCCCTCAAGGTCTGCTTCCTCCTGGGCCGTGGGAACTTCAGGAGCCGGATTCCCGTGCCTCCCTCGCCCTCTCTCTAAGGCCGGTTCCTGGGCCTCTCCCTCAGGCTCCAGGGTTCCTTCAACACCCCTACTGGCTGCCATCGACCGGGTGGTCACGCACGCCCAATCAGGCAAGCCCACCATCCGCAGGTGAGTTGTCTTCTCCACCTTTTCCCAAGGGGAGCTCTCCAAATCGTTACCTAGGAGACAATCAACAGGCATGGCCTCTCTCACAGCCACTTGCAGAGTACCAGAGACCCCCCCCACTCAAAGGGAACCTGAGCCATTGGACACTGACTCTCGGTGTTGTCAGCGTTGACAACACGGCAGAATGCGTGCGGGACAACCTGCTCTTGAGACACCAGGTGTTGCTTGACAGCCGTCACACTGGCTCCAGTATCTCTAAGAGCCCCCACCCTCTTGCCATTTATGGTCACCCACTGCCCATACTTTTGAGTATTGGGGGGCAGCTGGGCCTCAGCGACCATCTCACTGTCTCCTAATGAGACTAGGGTCATCTGTACGGGATCCCCCGCCCCTTGGACGTCTATCTCCCTCCCCAAGGCTACACTATTCACCTGCTTGGGGGGTGGAGCACCAGAGGGTGCTGGTTTACCATACAGGGGGCACTTGGGATCCACGGAAATGTGCCCCAGGTTGTTACACTTGTAACATCTGAGGGGCCCTCTTTGAACAGGGTTACCTGTCGGGGCCCCGGTCTGCTTCGGGGGTGGGGGTGGCTGAGAACCTTTCCCCTGGTTCCCTTGGGAATTACTTTGGGGCCCTTTGTAGAACTCCCTCTGTTTACCCTTGTCCCCCCCACTCTTCTGCTGGGGACCCTGAACACCCTTGGCGGGGCCTCCCACGGGACCCTTGTGGACCCTGGTGCTGATCCAGCGGTCCGCCTCCTCAGCAAGCTTCCTCGGGTTGGACAGCTTGCTATCGATCAGGTGTTGGCGTAGCTCAGGAAAACAATTATCCGACAAGTGCTCCCATGCGATTAAATCAAACAGCCCTTGGTAATCATCCACCTTGCTACCCTTCACCCAACCATCCAGCGCTCTGCAAAAAAAGGTCACATATTCTACATAAGTGGTACCAGGTTTCTTGGTGCAATCCCTAAATCTCTGTCTGTACAATTCAGGAGTTAACCCATACCTTGTCATAAGAGCCTCCTTCATGTGTGGATAGGATGTGTGGACATCAGAGGGGAGGTCTAGCAGTGTGTCCCGCCCCTCACTCAGGAACCTTCCCCACAACCCCGCTCCCCAATCCTTCTCAGGGACCCGGTGGGAGGACATGGCTACTTCATAGGCCCTAAACCACTGCCCAATATCATCCTGCTTATAATATTCTTTGACTACATCTTTAGGAATGTGCACCCTTGACTCTGTTGAATTGCTGCCACCAGAGGGTGAGTTGTCTAAACTCCTGGCCTTGAGATCCAACTCCCTCATTTTTACCTCATGCTCCATGGCCAGTTTCTGCCTTTCTCTCTCCATTTGCAGTTTTGCCATCTCCACCTCGTGTGCTCGGGCGGCACTCCTGTCGGCCAACTCCTCTGGCGACAGGCCTCTGCTAGGCTCAAACACACCTTCGGGGGGTATCACCTCCCGGACATTCTCTGGGAACTTTGATTCGTGCCAGGCTCTCAGTGCTGTCACGTACTGATCCTTGTTGCTTAGTCCACTTTGCTTGATTCTGTACTTGGAGAGATATCCCTTCAGGACATCATTTGTGCACTTCCTCAGTGCCTCGGGCTCCCAATCGATGTCATCTACTCCAGAGAATACAGAGGGCGCTCCGCCTCCGTTGACTGAGCTAGGCATGGTTTCTTAAGGTGGAGATTTTTCTTTAGCAACAACTGTCACTCAATCTGTGGCTGCGTTATCGGTCTGCTCTACGGGGTGATCAATAATTCACTGTATGTAAATCATAAATGCAAATTCGAGATCCCACCGCTGCCACCAATGTTAGAATGGGGAACCTCTGGTTGGCACAGGTAGGTACTTGTGACAAGCAGCGGTCCCTTCTTCTATTCAGGGCGAGGGAATTACCCCTTCAAAACAACCCCTGCTCACCCTATAGGTAGTGTGGCGCGAGCAGTCAGGGCTAAACTTCAGGGCGCTAGTCAGTTAAGCATTTATGATAACACACAGTAAATCACAACGATCCCCCACAAACGGACACCAGGCGTAAGTTGTATCAAAAATACGGATGCTTTATATAAAAGATTCTTTGTTACACCGGCATGTACAAGACCATCAATAACGGTTACGAAATGGAAGCCACAAGATGATAGTTAGGCACTGTTCTTGTCTTTGGTAACTTATTCGATCACGAGCGCTTCACAGGGCTCGGTTGAGTCGGTCCAGTCACGGTGAGGCGCAGCGTACCCGGGATACAGTGATACGGGGAAATCAGAACGTTGCGGACCCCGAGTCCGATAGAGAGTTCACTGTACCTGGGAACGTGCGGTGTGGTTGGACGAGTCTTCAGGGGAGATGCAGGTTCTGCACCTCGTGGGTCTTCCGGGTCAAGAATTCAGCGGGCGGCTCTCGGTAGACAGGTGCGGCCCAGGGCCTCCGACACGGACTGTGCGGGAGGTCACTGCGGAGGGCGGCACGGTCAGACTCAGGCTGGGAGGTGAAGCGGGGCGGCCGGATACGTTACGACGTACGGGCGGCCGTCCGAGGCTGGATTTCACTTCCCCACTAGAAATCCGGCGGGAGGGCGAGAGGGCACCAAACGGGGCTCTCGGCGAGTGGAGGCGGCCAGGCTTCTGGGTGTCACGGCCCTAGGAGGGATGCGAAGGTGCGCAGGGCACTCCGGCGGGAGAAAGCACACGGCTCGAATTCTCAGACGAGCGGAGACACGGTGAACCCACTGGTCCTGGGGTTCAGTTCAGGGGGCCAGCTCTACTTCCAAGCCCTTGGAGATAGTTGAAGAACAAAGTGCAAAAGTCTCTTTCAGTCTTTTTCCTCCCCTTCCTTAGCAAGACACCTACTGCAGGCCAGTCCCTCAGGTCAGGGAAAGTTACTCCTCCTTCAGCTTCTTCCAGGTCCTTCTAGTCAGGCAGAGTTCCTTCGTGGTTCAATCTGGATCTGATTTCTTAGGAGCCAGGCTCCTACTTTTATACAGGGATTCTTTTGTTCTTTAGCGCCAGGGGGCCTGGGCCTGGCTCAGTCCAGTTTTGGAGCACTCTGTTGTGGTGACTCGGCTTGTTCCTTTCAGCAGCAGGGCAGAGACATCAGCCGCTCCACAGGGGGCGGCGCCGGCTTTGTAGTGGCAGAGCACAGGTCTATTCAAGAGTCAGGGTGCACTCCTCCCACCCATCCTGGTGTAATCTCTCTACCCACCACCTGGCAGCCAACCTGTCTCCTGGAATCCCCCAGCCCTGCTCCTGTACTGTTGCTAGGCAGAACACACACACCGCAGAGGCGGACTGAGATGGTTAGGCACGCGAAGGCTAACTTTCTAAAAGTAGCATTTGCAAACCCAGGATATTAAAATAACCTTTCCTAAAAGATGTATTTTATTATCCCGAGTTCAGGCATACTAAACATGACGTTCTACCATGCTCTCTGAGTCCACCGGGGTCACAGCGGGTAGCGATCCCAGCAGCCCATTCTGGCCTATGGAGAGCAGGTAGCCTTCAATAGTGAAAAACGAAAATGGCTGTAATTCACTACTAAGACACGCCACACACATCAGGGCATGTCCTACCTTATACCTACAATGCACCCTGCGCTTAGGCCTACCAGAGGGGTGACTAACGGGTAGTTAAGGGAAGGTTTAGGGACTGGTAAGTGGGGACACTTGCTCAGTCAGCGCGACGGTACCAGACCGCGCGCAGGTTCTGCAGTGGCAGACCCTAGACACATTTTACCCCGCTGCTTCGGTGGGTGGCACAACCAGTGCTGCAAGCCCACTAGCAGCATTTGGATATACAAGCCCTTGGCACCCCTGGTGCACTCTACTAGGGACTGATAGTAAACCAAATAAACCAAACGTGGAAGTCAATTCACATAATACATTTTACCATAGGGAGCACTTGCACTGTGGCACTGGATGGCAGTGGCACAGCGCCCTGAGCAGCTAACACCAACACAAAAACACATTGAGGCACAGACAAAAATGGAAGGGTGACCCACGCCAATGGTGCCAGGTCTAACACGTGTCCCCTACAGCTGAAAAGTGGGGAGAACTACCCTACCCCAGGGAGTTCTGCATCACTAAGGCGGAAAAACCTGGACAGACCGTCAGCATTGGCGTGATCTGTGCCAGGGCGATGCTCCACCGTAAAGTCCATACCCTGTAGGGAGATGGACCACCTCAACAGTTTTGGGTTCTCACCCCTCATTTGCATCAACCATCTGAGGGGCCTGTGGTCGGTCTGAACCCGGAAGTGAGACCCAAACAAGTAGGGTCTTAGCTTCTTCAGCGCCCAGACCACAGCAAATGCTTCTCGTTCTATCGCACTCCACCTTTGTTCCCGGGGGAGTAGCCTCCTGCTAATAAAGGCTACGGGTTGGTCAAAGCCCTCCTCAGTGATCTGTGAGAGAACAGCCCCTACACCATGCTCTGATGCATCCGTCTGCACCAGGAACTCTTTGGAGAAGTCAGGAGCCAAGAGCACGGGCGCCGTGCACATGGCAGTTTTCAGGGTGTCGAAGGCTTTCTGACAGGTGTCAGTCCATATCACTTTTCTGGGCTGCTTCTTCGAAGTCAGCTCTGTCAAGGGGGCAACGATGCTGCCATACCCCTTGACAAACCTCCTGTAGTACCCGGTGAGTCCTAAAAAGGCCCTCACCTCCGTCTGGGTCTTTGGGGGCTCCCAAGCCAGGATGGTTTCAACTTTGGGTTGGAGGGGCGCCACCTGGCCGCTCCCCACTTGGTGTCCCAAGTACACCACTGAACCCTGCCCGATCTGACACTTGCTTGCCTTGATCGTGAGGCCTGCCTTGCGCAGCGCCATCAACACTTCCCAGAGATGTTGCAGGTGTCCTTCCCATGTGCCGCTGAACACTGCGATGTCATCCAGGTAGGCGGCGCTGAACTCGGTCAGCCCAGCCAACACCTGGTTGACCAACCTCTGGAAGGTGGCAGGGGCATTCTTCATCCCAAAGGGCATCACCCGGAACTGGTAATGCCCATCTGGGGTAGAGAATGCGGACCTCTCTTTGGCCCCATCAGTTAAGGCGATCTGCCAGTACCCAGACGTTAAGTCAAACGTGCTGAGGTACCGTGCAGCCCCTAACCGATCGATGAGCTCATCAGCTCTGGGGATGGGGTGCGCGTCAGTCTTCGTGACTGAGTTGAGTCCTCGGTAGTCCACACAGAACCGGAGTTCGGGCGTGGCACCCGGCGCTGCAGCCTTTGGGACCAAGACCACTGGGCTGGCCCAAGGACTGCTGGAGGACTCAACCACCCCTAGAGCAAGCATCTTCGAGACCTCCTCTTTGATGCAGGCCCTGACCCTGTCAGTTACCCGGTAGGCCTTGTGCTTCACAGGTAAGCTGTCTCCCGTATCCACATCATGGACGCACCAAGTTGTGATACCAGGAACCAGGGAGAACAGGTCAGGGAACTGCCCCAGCAGCTGGCGACAGTCACCCTGTTGCTCAGGGGTCAGGGTGGGTGAGAGGTTAACTCCATCCACTGACCCGTCTCGCTCTGAGGCTACCAAGAGGTCAGGAAGAGGCTCGGACTCCTCTTCCATCCCGTCATCGGTGGCCAAGAGCATGCCCACTTCGGACCTCTCCAAGTGGGGCTTCAGTCGATTGACATGTAGGACCCTTAAGGGGTTCCTAGGAGACCGCAAGTCCACCAAGTAGGTGACAGAACTCTTGCGCTCCACAATCTCAAAGGGTCCTGTCCACTTGTCCTGGAGTGCACAAGGCTCCACAGGGGCCAGGACCCACACTTTTTGGCCAGGTTGAAGCTCAACCAGAGTGGCATTCTGGTCGTACCACCGCTTCATTTCCTCCTGGCTGGCTTCCAGGTTTGCCTCAGCAAGTTGCCTGAAACGCCTAGTCTGGTTCCGGAAAGCCAGCATGTAACTGTATACATTCTGGGGAGGTTTCCTGGGAGATTGCTCCCAGCCTTCCTTGACCAGACTAAGAGGTCCTCGTACTGGGTGGCCGTACAAAAGCTCAAAGGGACTGAACCCTAGAGACTTTTGTGGCACCTCGCGGTACGCAAAGAGAAGGCATGGTAAGAGGACGTCCCACTTACGCCTCATGGGTTCCTCGAGACCCATAATCATGCCCTTCAGGGTTCGGTTGAAGCGCTCAACCAACCCGTTTCCTTGGGGATGGTAAGGGGTGGTGAACTTGTAGGTTACACCACACTCTTGCCAAAGGGACTTCATATATTTCGATATGAAGTTGGTCCCCCTGTCAGACACCACCTCTAGAGGGAATCCTACTCGTGAGAAAATTCCCATCAGTGCCCGTCCCACCACGGGGGCCGTCACTGTCCTCAGAGGGATGGCTTCAGGGTACCGGGTGGCATGGTCCACCAAGACCAGGATAAACCTGTTGCCCATGGCTGTCTTGGGGTCCAGTGGCCCCACAATGTCAATCCCCACCCGCTGGAATGGGGTACTGACCACAGGGAAAGGTTGGAGTGGAGCTCTCAGCTTCCTTCCACTCTTGCCACTCGCCTGGCAAGTCTGGCATGTCCTGCAGTGAGTGTCAGAACTCCTGCGCATTTGGGGCCAATAAAAGTGGGTGACGAGCCTTTCAAAGGTCTTGTCCTGCCCCAAATGTCCTGCTAACGGTACGTCGTGAGCCAGCCCCAGTAGGAAGGCTCTGAACTTCTGGGGGACCACCAGCGCACGGGCTGACCCAGGTTCAGCAACCTTAGGCTCGGAGTATAGGAGGTCGTTCTCCCAGTAGATCAAGTGAGTTCCGGACTGATCACCATTGGCCTGGGCTGCAGCCTGCTGCCGCATACCCTCTAGAGAGGGGCACTCTTTCTGCTCCCTGCAGAATTCCTCCCTGGTGGGGCCTCCTTCTTGCTGCCAATGGGTCAGCTCAGGCAGGTCCCCCAGTTCGGCTATCTGTTCCCCGGTAGGCTCCAGGGCATCCCCCTCAAGGTCTGCTTCCTCCTGGGCCGTGGGAACTTCAGGAGCCGGATTCCCGTGCCTCCCTCGCCCTCTCTCTAAGGCCGGTTCCTGGGCCTCTCCCTCAGGCTCCAGGGTTCCTTCAACACCCCTACTGGCTGCCATCGACCGGGTGGTCACGCACGCCCAATCAGGCAAGCCCACCATCCGCAGGTGAGTTGTCTTCTCCACCTTTTCCCAAGGGGAGCTCTCCAAATCGTTACCTAGGAGACAATCAACAGGCATGGCCTCTCTCACAGCCACTTGCAGAGTACCAGAGACCCCCCCCCACTCAAAGGGAACCTGAGCCATTGGACACTGACTCTCGGTGTTGTCAGCGTTGACAACACGGCAGAATGCGTGCGGGACAACCTGCTCTTGAGACACCAGGTGTTGCTTGACAGCCGTCACACTGGCTCCAGTATCTCTAAGAGCCCCCACCCTCTTGCCATTTATGGCCACCCACTGCCCATACTTTTGAGTATTGGGGGGCAGCTGGGCCTCAGCGACCATCTCACTGTCTCCTAATGAGACTAGGGTCATCTGTACGGGATCCCCCGCCCCTTGGACGTCTATCTCCCTCCCCAAGGCTACACTATTCACCTGCTTGGGGGGTGGAGCACCAGAGGGTGCTGGTTTACCATACAGGGGGCACTTGGGATCCACGGAAATGTGCCCCAGGTTGTTACACTTGTAACATCTGAGGGGCCCTCTTTGAACAGGGTTACCTGTCGGGGCCCCGGTCTGCTTCGGGGGTGGGGGTGGCTGAGAACCTTTCCCCTGGTTCCCTTGGGAATTACTTTGGGGCCCTTTGTAGAACTCCCTCTGTTTACCCTTGTCCCCCCCACTCTTCTGCTGGGGACCCTGAACACCCTTGGCGGGGCCTCCCACGGGACCCTTGTGGACCCTGGTGCTGATCCAGCGGTCCGCCTCCTCAGCAAGCTTCCTCGGGTTGGACAGCTTGCTATCGATCAGGTGTTGGCGTAGCTCAGGAAAACAATTATCCGACAAGTGCTCCCATGCGATTAAATCAAACAGCCCTTGGTAATCATCCACCTTGCTACCCTTCACCCAACCATCCAGCGCTCTGCAAAAAAAGGTCACATATTCTACATAAGTGGTACCAGGTTTCTTGGTGCAATCCCTAAATCTCTGTCTGTACAATTCAGGAGTTAACCCATACCTTGTCATAAGAGCCTCCTTCATGTGTGGATAGGATGTGTGGACATCAGAGGGGAGGTCTAGCAGTGTGTCCCGCCCCTCACTCAGGAACCTTCCCCACAACCCCGCTCCCCAATCCTTCTCAGGGACCCGGTGGGAGGACATGGCTACTTCATAGGCCCTAAACCACTGCCCAATATCATCCTGCTTATAATATTCTTTGACTACATCTTTAGGAATGTGCACCCTTGACTCTGTTGAATTGCTGCCACCAGAGGGTGAGTTGTCTAAACACCTGGCCTTGAGATCCAACTCCCTCATTTTTACCTCATGCTCCATGGCCAGTTTCTGCCTTTCTCTCTCCATTTGCAGTTTTGCCATCTCCACCTCGTGTGCTCGGGCGGCACTCCTGTCGGCCAACTCCTCTGGCGACAGGCCTCTGCTAGGCTCAAACACACCTTCGGGGGGTATCACCTCCCGGACATTCTCTGGGAACTTTGATTCGTGCCAGGCTCTCAGTGCTGTCACGTACTGATCCTTGTTGCTTAGTCCACTTTGCTTGATTCTGTACTTGGAGAGATATCCCTTCAGGACATCATTTGTGCACTTCCTCAGTGCCTCGGGCTCCCAATCGATGTCATCTACTCCAGAGAATACAGAGGGCGCTCCGCCTCCGTTGACTGAGCTAGGCATGGTTTCTTAAGGTGGAGATTTTTCTTTAGCAACAACTGTCACTCAATCTGTGGCTGCGTTATCGGTCTGCTCTACGGGGTGATCAATAATTCACTGTATGTAAATCATAAATGCAAATTCGAGATCCCACCGCTGCCACCAATGTTAGAATGGGGAACCTCTGGTTGGCACAGGTAGGTACTTGTGACAAGCAGCGGTCCCTTCTTCTATTCAGGGCGAGGGAATTACCCCTTCAAAACAACCCCTGCTCACCCTATAGGTAGTGTGGCGCGAGCAGTCAGGGCTAAACTTCAGGGCGCTAGTCAGTTAAGCATTTATGATAACACACAGTAAATCACAACGATCCCCCACAAACGGACACCAGGCGTAAGTTGTATCAAAAATACGGATGCTTTATATAAAAGATTCTTTGTTACACCGGCATGTACAAGACCATCAATAACGGTTACGAAATGGAAGCCACAAGATGATAGTTAGGCACTGTTCTTGTCTTTGGTAACTTATTCGATCACGAGCGCTTCACAGGGCTCGGTTGAGTCGGTCCAGTCACGGTGAGGCGCAGCGTACCCGGGATACAGTGATACGGGGAAATCAGAACGTTGCGGACCCCGAGTCCGATAGAGAGTTCACTGTACCTGGGAACGTGCGGTGTGGTTGGACGAGTCTTCAGGGGAGATGCAGGTTCTGCACCTCGTGGGTCTTCCGGGTCAAGAATTCAGCGGGCGGCTCTCGGTAGACAGGTGCGGCCCAGGGCCTCCGACACGGACTGTGCGGGAGGTCACTGCGGAGGGCGGCACGGTCAGACTCAGGCTGGGAGGTGAAGCGGGGCGGCCGGATACGTTACGACGTACGGGCGGCCGTCCGAGGCTGGATTTCACTTCCCCACTAGAAATCCGGCGGGAGGGCGAGAGGGCACCAAGCGCGCTCCAGTAGCAGGCAGGTGACAGGGAAGCGGGACGGCCAGACTCGATGGGTCCAGAGCGACTCAGGTAGAGCGGGGCTCTCGGCGAGTGGAGGCGGCCAGGCTTCTGGGTGTCACGGCCCTAGGAGGGATGCGAAGGTGCGCAGGGCACTCCGGCGGGAGAAAGCACACGGCTCGAATTCTCAGACGAGCGGAGACACGGTGAACCCACTGGTCCTGGGGTTCAGTTCAGGGGGCCAGCTCTACTTCCAAGCCCTTGGAGATAGTTGAAGAACAAAGTGCAAAAGTCTCTTTCAGTCTTTTTCCTCCCCTTCCTTAGCAAGACACCTACTGCAGGCCAGTCCCTCAGGTCAGGGAAAGTTACTCCTCCTTCAGCTTCTTCCAGGTCCTTCTAGTCAGGCAGAGTTCCTTCGTGGTTCAATCTGGATCTGATTTCTTAGGAGCCAGGCTCCTACTTTTATACAGGGATTCTTTTGTTCTTTAGCGCAAGGGGGCCTGGGCCTGGCTCAGTCCAGTTTTGGAGCACTCTGTTGTGGTGACTCGGCTTGTTCCTTTCAGCAGCAGGGCAGAGACATCAGCCGCTCCACAGGGGGCGGCGCCGGCTTTGTGGTGGCAGAGCACAGGTCTATTCAAGAGTCAGGGTGCACTCCTCCCACCCATCCTGGTGTAATCTCTCTACCCACCACCTGGCAGCCAACCTGTCTCCTGGAATCCCCCAGCCCTGCTCCTGTACTGTTGCTAGGCAGAACACACACACCGCAGAGGCGGACTGAGATGGTTAGGCACGCGAAGGCTAACTTTCTAAAAGTAGCATTTGCAAACCCAGGATATTAAAATAACCTTTCCTAAAAGATGTATTTTATTATCCCGAGTTCAGGCATACTAAACATGACGTTCTACCATGCTCTCTGAGTCCACCGGGGTCACAGCGGGTAGCGATCCCAGCAGCCCATTCTGGCCTATGGAGAGCAGGTGGCCTTCAATAGTGAAAAACGAAAATGGCTGTAATTCACTACTAAGACACGCCACACACATCAGGGTATGTCCTACCTTATACCTACAATGCACCCTGCGCTTAGGCCTACCAGAGGGGTGACTAACGGGTAGTTAAGGGAAGGTTTAGGGACTGGTAAGTGGGGACACTTGCTCAGTCAGCGCGACGGTACCAGACCGCGCGCAGGTTCTGCAGTGGCAGACCCTAGACACATTTTACCCCGCTGCTTCGGTGGGTGGCACAACCAGTGCTGCAAGCCCACTAGCAGCATTTGGATATACAAGCCCTTGGCACCCCTGGTGCACTCTACTAGGGACTGATAGTAAACCAAATAAACCAAACGTGGAAGTCAATTCACATAATACATTTTACCATAGGGAGCACTTGCACTGTGGCACTGGATGGCAGTGGCACAGCGCCCTGAGCAGCTAACACCAACACAAAAACACATTGAGGCACAGACAAAAATGGAAGGGTGACCCACGCCAATGGTGCCAGGTCTAACAGCCCCCTTGAAGCAAAGCGATGCAAAACTGCACAAAATGTTTTAGTTTTTTTAATTGCTGAGAAATCTGCACCTTTCTAGAGCATAGTGCCTTTTACGCTGAAATGTAAATATCCAGTGGTACTTTGTGTTGCAAACGCTTACTTTACTAGGCTTGGTGCTGGTGCTGGGCCTTGAGCGGCCTGTGCAGGTAAGAGCGGTAGGGCTGGGAGGATCGACAGACGACCACGGGGGGAAATTAAATAAATAATTAATTTCCCCTCTTGGTCGTCTGTCGAAATCACCCCTACCTGCCGCGACCGCCTCACCGCTCTTACCTGCACTGGTCGCTGCTGGGTTTGACAGGAGCTGGAATGTCTAGGATAAAAGATATTTTGAAGTTAAAACTGTCAAATATTTTTCTGGGTAGTTAGCAGAGGATGTTTGTTTTTGGTGGCACTGAATGGTGGCTTGAAAACCACTTTGTTTATGTTTCTGAAGTGTCTGATGTGGATGAGGGCAGGCATGGTTGCAGAAGGGACATTTGTGCAACTCGTCTATTTTGCCACGTTTTTCTATTTTTACATGTGACCCCCAGCTCTGCTTATCAAGAAACACCATAAATAACTCCAGACGTACTCACAGTTCACCCTGATCCACGTACATTTTGGGTCATATGTTAGGCAGCTTTGTCTGAAACACCCTCACCAGTGAACAAGGCAACATTGTTTGTGGCTCAGTGGAGTCAAAATGAAGGTTCTGATAATAAGCCATTGCACGACTTAAATCCTTACTTTCATCTGACCACAGATGTATTTGCCAGGGAGCTGTCTTTGATACCTCAATCAATGTAGTTATCAAGGGTATTGATGTCCAAATGCAGTTGCGGAGAAAAGCATTACGCAAAACACTCTGACCAATGAAGTGCTGCTACTGCTGAGCTCACTTGTAGAGAAGCCTGCAGACTGCCTAAATAACCCAGAAACATAGACACAGAGTTCCAAGAAGCACTCAGGTCTGAGACAAGTGGCGGGACACCCATGGTCCAGCAAAAAGCACAGGCATGCAGAGGTTTGTCCCTGCCTGGTAAGAACGCTATCTCCATGTGCTAACATTTGCCTTGCTTGTGCATGTTAGGTACCTTCCCCTCTTGCAGTTTCCCTTTACCCACTCTCCTCTGCCTGCATTCATGTGGACACAGGCTCATTGCCACCATCAGTGATCTAAGTCCGAGAAGAAGTGGCTATGAACTACACTGGACTCTGCCTTGCAGTGTAGGTGAACAGGACCATGTTGGATTGCTCACTTGCTGGATTTGAAAGCTTGAATAAGTAATGTATGGTCCTCTGGTGCACCCTTTTGTGTCTGTGGGTGTTCACTACAACTTCCACCACACCCATGCCAGGTTCAATTCTCTTGAATTGAAGATGGTATTACTTTACAGATGCCACTAGCTACCTTGAATCATGAGGCAACCACATTTCAAGGTGCCAAAAAACGACGAAACTGTTAGATAATGGGAGGTTTCTCGTCTCACAACTCTGTACTGAACAGAAGAACACTCTTCATGATTCTACTGCACTACATCTTGTCACTCCAACTGGTTGCATTATTTTACTGTGTTTTTAATTCAATTTTCAAAGCATTCATGGATGACCTTTTTAGCAAATACTGTTTTATTCAAGTGTTCTTTCTATCCAACCTAGCAACTGTAGTTATATATTCTAGCTTTTAAGTAGCTGTGATAACTGTTTTAAATCTAGACTAAACTTTCACAGTCCGCCCATTAAGCTGGGAATTTACTTCACAGCCAATTGCCATGAGGGGTCAAGAAGGCATGGAGAACTAACTTTCACTACAGGCAGGGTATTCAGTGTCCTATTAGTGAAGACCACATGCAGGGTACACTTTAATGTTACTAGGTTGGCCCTATGATTTCAAAGATTGAGTATTACGCTTGACAATGCCTGCCTCCATTTAGGTGAAGAATGAAGAATGAACATAACAAACAAGACCATTCCTGCATAGAGAGAGCTCCATATTGCCCCTCCTGATTACCTTCTGTAGCTACACACCAAAATGGGCTTTGATCTTCGATGTATGGAGTTAACCACCACGCTATGCACCCTCAGAACAGGTGGAATTGCCTTGGACGCAACACAGTGTCCCAGGCAATGTGGTGACCCAGCACCAAAGATTGGTGCTATAGGTGCTGACGCTACACTGAATGTTTTACTCTCTCCAAAGCAGAAACATAATAAAATAATTAAGTATATAAAACAATTGAAAGCATTTCTGCTGCTGAAAGAGAGATCATCTAGGCTGTGAGTACAAGCTACAGATGACTGTGGGTTGGAAAGGAACTACTGAAATTCGGATCACTGACACAATATCGTGGTAAACAAAATCACCCACAAAAATATTGTGTCAAAAATATATTTTGTGCAACATTGATAAGGCTAATGGGCCGATAGTTCGCAGGATGGAGGGGTGAAGCCTTCTTAAAGATAGGGAATATTTCCACCCCTAGCCATGTTGTGGGAATCTCCATTCCCTGTAGAATAGCGTTGAAAATGCTCCAAAAATACGGGGCTCAAATGCTGGGTTCTGTGCAATAAAGATCTCCAGGGATCTTATCAAGGCCCGGAGCCTTCGCAGGTATCACTCGAGCAATTGCAGCCGTTACCTCTTTTAGAGAAATTGCAGGAGTTTCCGGGCAGGCTGGGTGTGGCTGGGAGATGTGAATTTCAGCTTGCTCAAAAGTACCCTCTACCCTGGAATAAAGTGACTGAAAGTGGGCCCCCAGACCCCAAATTAGGTTTGAATGTTTGTTTTGAGTCTGTGCTTATTAGTTTCCAGAAGGTCCTCATATCCCTCCTATTTAAGACATCTCTCAGGCTCTTCATCTTTTCTGCTTCCCACACCTTTTTGGCTTGCTTAATTGCGTGTTTGTGACGTAACCTATTTTCCTTTATTGCTAGCTTATCATTACATTTAATAGCTGTAAGCAGGGTTGTCTTAGCCTTTTGGCATTTGCCATTATACCAGGGATGTCTGGGTGTACTGCCTTCCTTTTCTTGTACTACTTGGGAAAAACTATCCGCCAGGGCAGCCACTAGACCTTGGTGGTTTTCTGCAATGTCACTGAGTGGACGAGTAGAATCTCTAGACTCACTCAGTTGGATTGCAACCTCCAGATATGGCGTGATTGTTTGGCAGAGTGAAGATAATCTATCTTCAGATTCGCATAGGCTACCCCATCTTACTCTCCTCTTACAACTACTTATGATTTGCCCTGGCGTTTTCAACGATTGGCCCTTAGGGACATCCCCAATATACGGAGAGTCCAGTTCTAAAATCAGGGCATTGTGATCATTGTCATATCTGGGGACAATCTTAAAATTAACCATCCGATGCCAAGATTTAGTATTCACCATAATATAGTCTATGATCGAAGGGCAGCCGACCTGTTATAGGTAAAATTTGCCGTACTATCAGATTTAGAAGCCCATTGCACGCCCTGAGTGAATAGTTCAAGGCAAGGGTGTTCAACTGTACAACTAGTGGTGTCCATGCCCGGATTGGCGAAGCGTTGGCCACTGGAATAGCCCAGTGCAGGTCCTCCTCATTTGGGTCACCAGCCTCCAGATCCTTCAATGGTTCGTACTGGCAATTAAAATCATGTGGATATGAATAATAATAGTTTGTCAAGGGTGGGAGACTCTTGCCCATACCCTACTGGCTGTGAGTATACATTAATAAGCTCTAACCTGGTCCTGGAGGAAGAGCTCAAAATAACAGAGAGGATGTCTCTTGAAGACGTCTCTACCTGCTTCACTGTGCAACCCAGGTGTGTAGCAACCCAAATAGTAAGTCCCCCAGATGGTCTACTCTTCCCCCCTGATATAGCAGGTAGGTTGTAGGTTGCATAGCCAGATCTATGGGTATTCTCCCTAGAAAGAAATATATTTCGGAATCCGTCAACCAAAGGGACGTGGACTATAAGAGCCCAGGGTGCCCTATCATTAGAGGGACACCTGTGGAGTTACCGAGAAATCAATCTTGCAGTAGGCAAGGGAGATGGGCACAGCGGTACAGAGTCGGCGAAATTATGATAACAGGATATATTACTTTGAATAATTGAAAAGAATTGAACATTAAGAATAATGAATTGTGGGACATTGATGCCTTTCCTATTCTCTGTATACACCCGTGATGTCGGAAATGTCACCCGATGATTGGTCTAGACTCTACCAATGATTTTGCAGAGTGGGATATTTAAAGACTACAAGCTGCGCTCAATTTTGAAACTGATTTTAGATGCACTGAAGAAGGCCGATGCCGAAATACATTTGCATAATAAATCACAGCGATGCTCCCGAGAGTGCTCCGAGTAATCCGTTTTCGTAGTTGTTGTGTAACAAGAGGCAGATTCACCCTCTGCCTACGGAGACATAAATACTGAATATATATATATGAAACCTATGTTTTTTTTAGTGAATTTCTAAGGCTTTTTAAGTGCTAATTCCTAACTATAACGTCTGTAAAACCTATGGTTTTTTCAGTGAATTGTGAAGGTTTTTTAAATGTTAATTTCATATTTTAATGTTTATAAAACATATTTGTTTTCTATAATATTTTTAAATATTTTGGAACTCTATTATGCTTCTTGTTTTTAACTTTAAAAATCATGTAATGTTTTATATCTTCCCCAAAAAAATGTATATATATTTTTTGGGGGGGAGAAAACTGCACTCCCATACCGGTAGCGTACCAAGCTCCATCACCACACAAATCCTATCTGCCACATTGCTAAACTCGTAAATGATGCGCATTTCGTATCAGATGAGTTTGTGGCACCGCATCCCGCGTAACATCATATACACATGAAGTCACCCCATGTACTACTTTTGTCTCAAAAGTATATCTAAATAACTTTAAACAGTATATGAGAGCACGCTAAAATCTAAATTATTTAAAAGATTTATATATTTCTAACTGTAATAAACGTATATTATGATAAATATATTTTGTCAAAATTGCGTCGGGTGCGGCCTTCTTGCGCGCTCGGTGCACGATTGCCATATGACCTTAAAAAAAAGCATTTGATTGGTTCATAACATTTCCCATTGTAACAGTTGTACGACCCCTCCCACAGCGTTTGATGAGAGACACCTCTTCTGATTAGAAAGCTTTTTTGAAAAGTGTTTTCCTGTATAAACATATCTTATACTACACACAACATGCAACGATCATCTTGATTAATATTCATGCTCTGTACATTAGCCTTCCACGTGTGATTGTCATGCATCTCAAACGTTCCATCAAAAAACAAATATGTGTTACACGATGCCCCTGGTGTGTGTGTCTGCACATTATTGTGCTGCCTTTCGGCCTTTCGGTATTGCTGGCTCTAAGGAGCATCATCAGCCATGGGCAGACTGCACATCCTAGATCACATGCCATCTCATTAACGATAGTTTCCGCCCTGCCGACACATGCTACACTAATCTAAAGTGCACACTTTGCGAGGTCAAAACTACAAAAGAAACACACATAAGTGGCCAGGCAGGAACTGAACAATGCCCAAGTCCCTGGAATAATTATTCACACCCCTACACTGGCTGGGCGTACGCAAGCCCAGCCCACTTTGCGCACGTGTAAATAGGATAACCACGACGCCACACGTCCCTCTTTTTCCACACTGCCTCAAATGATTTGCCGCATCCACCTCGCATATCACAATGCGCAATAAAAAAATGAAATGGATCCATGAGGTGTACTCCATCCTGGCAATCAACATGGGCTCTAAATTGTGAGCCCTACTGCCCGTCATCTACGAAAGGGATCCATGAGGTGTACACTCGCCTGCAATCAACACTCTATCTGAATTGTGAGCACTGCTGCCTGTAGTGTTTGCTCACACAACAATGACAGCAGGTAAGCAGAGCAAAGCGGCCTGGGTGCCTCCATTTGAGCGCACTGCGGCGAGAGGGGTGGGGTGCTTCAGCCTAGCTGCGCAGGTCCGAACAAACGATATTGCCATGTTTTATGATGTGATCTTTGACCTCATTCAATCACATCTCTGTCTCATTTTAAAGACCTGCTGGACTGTACTGTAGGCTTGAGCCAGCGGGCAGCACTGCCCTACAGACACCTCTTCAGCGCGGTGCTGTGGGAGGGATGAGATGCATCAGCCAGACTGCGCACGTGCGAATAAGCGATATTGCCATGTGTTATCATGTGATCTTTGATCTCATTCAGTTACATCTCTGTCTCATTTTAAAGACCTGCTATACCATAAGGTAGGCCTGAACCTACGGGCAGCGCTGTCCTACAGACACCTGTTAAGGGCAGTTCTGCAGGACCGGTGGGGTGCATCACCCTGAGTGTGCACATGCGAAAAAGCGATGTTGCCATGCATAATGATGTGATCTCTGACCTCATTCAGTCACATCGGTCTACTTTTAAGGACCTGCTGGACCATAATGTAGGCCTGAGCCAGCGGGCAGCGCTGCCCTACAGACACATGGCGTTGGCTTTTAGGACACTGTAGTGAGCTCCTTACTAAGTGTACATGCACACAGGCTCCCGCCACTGCATTACACGCGCACATTATGCTTCTAGCATGCACTCTGTTCCTTTGTATGTGAACGCTGGCATAACATATTATTATTTAACCTTGTGTATTCTCGTGCACTCCAACTCCTCTTTGAACCATGATCACCACTAACAGTTGGTAGATCGTACTTCATAAACGAAGGATGCACTCAACTCTTTTCTATCAAGCTTGAAATAAACCTTCATTTACCTCCAGACGTTTCCACCATTAAATACTTTTTCCCTTTTCAGACATTTCATTGATTGCCACAAGAAGGGCGGAGCGGGAGCTGACACCGCAATGATGCCCTGGCATTCTGACACCTTCCATCGTGGTATCAAGACACAGTCCCCGACTGGAGACCTAGTCTCTCGTACAAACATACCCCGGACTAGGAGCTTGTACCAACACGTCGTGGGACACACCAGTGGTGGCAGGTGAGCAGTGAAGCCTCAGTGTGCAAGACCTACAATTGAGCACAGTGCGGAGGAAGGGGTTGGGGTGCAGCACCCTGGGTGCACAGGTGCATGCAAGCAATTTTCCCGTAGCTAATAATGTACATTATCAAACAACAGGTGATAACATTATCACCACTTTAGCGACAGGAAACTGCCGCTAAAGCAACGATAAGGGGTTGATAATATGCCCTTGTAAATTCCCATAGAAGCCAGGTTCACACCAGAACCTGGGCTTCTAAGGGAATTCGCAAGGGCATATTATCAACCCCTTATCGCCGCTTTAGCAGCAGTTTCCTGCCGCTAAAACGGCGATAATGTTATCGCCCTTCCTCCATAATATGGGCCATAATCTCTGGCCTCATGTATTTAATTTTAAGGACTTGCTGAATCACACTCTTTCTCGCAGACCCCAGCATCCTCGACAAACGGGTGACGGAGGGTAAACACTAAGGGCTGGATGCAATAGGCCGACGCTCTGTCTCCTCCTCCCTCTCTTCTTTTGACTCTCCCTCCCCTTCTCCCTTCCACCCACTCCCCCTCCCTTCCATTCTCACTATGTTCCTTTCATTCGGACTACCTTTCTTAACCTCTTCCACATAGCACACATACTTATGTTTCATTTTTGTCTTGCAGGTTTCCTACGCTGCTTCCACTGGAGTCCAACCCACGTTTTTTTTATTATACTGTTCTATTAAAGTTACATTTCTATTTATTTCTGTTTTAATAAAGGTTGCTTATTTTTTCAAATAAATAACTGAGTGTATAGGTTTTCTTTTTCTGACGACACTTTTCTATTGTTTATTGTGAAAATTATCTGTTTATAGGAGATTTTAAGGAAAACATTATTTGATATTAGAGTGCACCTACCAAACATAATCTAACTGACTATTAGACAAATGAAGCCTGGGTAATTGCACAACTGCAAGAGTTATATGAGTGTATCAATTTATAACACCATAAGTACTGCCTGTGTAATTACAGAACAAATAAGGCACTGCCTAGGACCACGAGGCTTCAGGGACTGCCGAGGCCCACCCTGCATATTTAAATAAAGACCCGGAGTGTGGCGATCCCCAGACTTCAGTTGGCCTTGAACACCCCCCGAACAATTAGTAAACAATACCCGGGAAAGTGGCGCTCCCCTCGGCTGCAAAACGTCTCTGTTTACAGAGACCCCGCAATATAATAATTGGATTGGCCACGGAACATTGCCCACCCACCAGGGGCCTCATTTAAAAGAACGGGTGAGACCCCGTTTTTTTTTGTTTTTGTTCTTTTCTCTCCATTTTTACCATCCGCACCCCCTCTATTACAGCGATACGAGGTTTTCCTCCTCTCGCTTCAAGTAGTCGAACGAGTATTTGCTAACACAGGGTGGAAGCCATGCACCACCCTCTAATAGCAAACACAAATGTCCAGTGAATGCACACCCCGGGACATTGTATGAGCTGTGCCTGAGAGGTCGCCCTCCGTACTACCACAATGCATTTGTTAGTATAAACGCATACTACCACTACTTACACACGTGCAGTACAGCAACCAGAATGTAGTGAAGAAGCAGAGGAAGTGCAAAATCTAAAAATATAAATCCTACCAGAAGTCGGATGACATAGTTCAATGAGCCGACGACCCTGGCATGAGTAGAAACAGCTACACAAACAAAACGGGTTTTCAGCACAACACAAGCAATTTTGAAATATTGTTGAGTGGTGCCTTCTTTTTGCCTTCTCCCACTCGTCGCCAAATTTATGTAGTGAAGAGGTAGACAGCAGTGAATCCAATAAGTAGATTTATTACAAGAAAACAAGACACCTGAAACAACCACCAACAGGAGCAGACAGCAAAGCAACCGTCTAATCGAGCACCGTGTACAAACTCCGCAAGGTTCCCCTCATGACAGCCCTACATTCTAACATTACAGACTGAGGGCCATATTATCAAGGAACGGTGTTAAAATTATCACCGCTTTAGCGGCAGGAAACTGCCGTTTAAACGGCGATAATGGGCTTGATAATATGCTGTAGAGAATTCCAATAGAAGCCCATGTTCTCGTGTTAACATGGGCTTCTATTGGAATTCTCTACGACATATTATCAAGCCCATTATCGCCGTTTTAGCGGCAGTGTCCTGCCGCTAAAGCGGCGATAATTTTAATGCCGTTCCTTGATAATATGCCCCTTAGATTCTAGTAGCATTACATACTAACATTCTACTGTGACTTACAATGGAATACTACACAGAGCACTTGACTTTACAGCAATGAGCTCATAGTTTCATCCACGAGTCTTGACTCCGATAGGGGTAAGACTTTCGCTTCCCACTCCCTATATTGTATAAACGTAAACTAACACTTCTTCCACAAGTATGCTACAGCGCGCAGAGCACACCACTTTACAGCAATCAGCTCACAATTTAGGCTCACGGTTTAATTCCCGAGTCTTCACACCAGTAGGGATGAGTAGTTCGCTTCCCACTCCCTATATACTATAAACGCATACTAACACTACTTACACACTTATACTACAGCGGCTAGTATCCTACACTGCCCAGAGCCCATCACTTTACAGCAATCAGCTCGGTTTCATCCCCAAGTCTTCACACCGGTAGGCGTAACTACTTCACTTCCCGCTTCCGGTATACTATCAACACACAGTAGCGGTCAGTAGTTCGCTTCCCACTCCCTGTATGGTATAAATGCCTACTAACACTACTTGCACACGTATGCTACTAACGCCAGACCACATCACTTTACAGCAATGACCTCACGGTTTAGACTCTCGGTTTCATACCCAAGTGTGGCACCATATCATATCACCACCATGCCACTCTGAGCAACACCGCACTTTCAGACCGTTAACAGTGATAACTACCTACTGGCGACCACCAGTAGGTAATCAAGAACAAATTACAATAGTTCCTTGATTCTTTTAGCTTTCAAAAATTCTACTTTTCCATATAAATAGTTTTTTTAATATTCAAGTACACATCGAAGTCAGAAATGGAACGTATTCTATCAACACACTTTCTAGAACATTCTACAACACGGAGAGGTTAAAAGTTCATAAATTTTTTTAAACCTAACGATATTTTTTTGCAACATTTTCTCGAACATTTAACGGCACATGCAGGTTAATAGTACACGATTGTTTTAAGTTCGAACAGTGCCTTCCAAATGCAAGTAGCAGGTGTGGTTGAGTTGAACAAATTTTATCCTATAATATGTACTATAATCTGTACGTGCAAACTGCTTTTTCTTAATCAATCACAAACATACTTTTCCACAAAACAAATGTGCACCCTACTTTTAAAAAACAATGCTTTTCATCTCCCAATCAGGTACCGTTGTGTATGCGAAAAGAAACTAGTTCCCCATCTTTAAACATATTTCTTATTCTATGAAGGAACTGCATGAGCTACAGACATATTTCCATACCTTCTAGCCATACCTTCAAAATGCTAGTGTGGATCGTAGGACATAGCTATGTTTTCTGGTGCAAGAGGATGCAGAACCTAGACGTATTGACTTAGACCTAGGTTTACAAAATGTGGACATTAAATGGTTTGGACAGAGAGGATTGAAGTGGCACCAATTGCTGCCTTTGGTTAAAACCTGTTTGCATCTCCACCACCCTGACCTCATGATTGTGCACTGTGGTGGAAACGACCTAGGCACATTGACTGGGGTAGATTTGGAAATGCTTATGAAGGACACTTTTGGACAATTGATGTTACTTTTGCCTCAAACTGTCTTTGTATATTCCAATATATGCCAAAGACAGAAGTGGAAATGGTCCAATATTTTGTCCTCAGATTGAAAAATCTTGGAAAAAAGTCAACAAAGCTGTCTCTGCATACCTCAGAGACCACAAAATGGGGTCCATATACAACAACAACATACGTTTTGATATGCCGGATATATACAGAAGTGATGGAGTACACTGAATAACTTAAAGCTGTGCATCCGCACTTATATGTGGCTCCAAATAATGAACACAAGGGCTCTTTTTAGAGCCACCCTATAACTTACAACTTAGGCCCCCTATTTTAGGGCCATATAACGCCAACTCCCGCACCCTCGCCAAAATGTATTCTCCACACAGCTGTGGCGCAGCGGCCAGACCATCTCACTTTGCAGCACAGACCTCTTGCTTTGATCCCCAGCTCCACTCACCCATAGGGGTGAGTAGTTTGCGCTCTTCAAATACCATATTGATTTACCTCCGCACTCCCTATACAACACAACCTAAGCACCATACACAAGCTACAATGTTCTAAACAAAATTTCATCCAAGTACCTATAACTACATGCTGACACTACTTGCACAGATGTGGCACAGCAGCCAGAGCACATGACTTCACAGCATATGACACACAGTTTGGGCTCACGCTTTAATCCCCTACTCCGGCAGCAGCTCAGCTTAGCAACATGAGACTCTAGACAATACCTCACATATATTCTGTATCCCAGGACTTTCATACCAGTACGGGTCAGTAGTTTGTCCTAGTAGTTATAAACACATCCGGACACTACTTCCACATCTGTAGTGCAGCGGCCACGGCACATGACTTCACAGCATAAGACACACAATTTGGGCTCACGCTTTAATCCCGGAGTCCCGCACCAGCTCACCTTACCCGCATCAGACTCCACCCAATACCTCACTTAATTTCTATAGCCCACCCCTTACACACCGGTAGGGGTAAATACTTTGCGTTGCACCCCCTCTATAGCACACCCTAAACACCCCAAAGAGGTTACAGTGCTCCTACCCTCCTATTTCCCACTTCTTTCCCCCTTTTTCCCCCTTTTTTCACCTTACTCACTTCAACGAAATCACAAAATGGCGGCCAACACTTCCTATTTGCAACCACTCGCACCGCTCACAGCCAATCAGCAACAAGCTCATGCTCGTAACGTCTCAGCCAATCAGATGGCAGAATTCCCAAATATCGATATCTGTAAATTTCTATATGTCTCAAAAACTACTGAACGAATTTACACCACATAAACAAAAGCATGCTTTCTAGACCAAGACCCTTCTCCCTGCCAAATTTGGGGTAATTCCGTTCACCCGTTCGACCTGTAGCCTTGTCTAAAGTTTCCTATGGAAATTAACATGGAGAAATTTGGGACCCCCCTTTTTTCTCAGCCCCCCTTGAATAATTACCCCCAAACTTTCAACATAGGAGCTGATGTCAATAAATAATTAGTTTTGAAAATTTCGTGAAGATTCGTCAATTGGCGCCAAAGTTATTGGGAATAGAATGCTGCCGTTTTCCTATGGTAACTAGGTCCTAACTATAACTACCTACTGGCAACCGCCAGTAGGTAATATATATATATATATCAAACAAATGACGTGGCACTGCAGAACTGAACCGTGAGAAAAGCCGTGAGAGGGCTGAAACGCGTTGGCTTGTGAAGTTGCCAAGAATAAATTGAGCAGTAAATCAGTTCAGGAGTGCTGCGTCCTTTGTTTGCCAAAAATTAATTTGGGCCAGGATCCGGCCCCAACGTAGAGCACCAGTTGATGAGCACGCCAAACTAAAGGATCACATTGGAGGATATATATATATATATACATATATATATACTCACTGAAAAAACCAAAGGTTTCAGGGGCGTTATAGTTAGGAATTAGCATTTAAAAAACCTTTGAAATTCACTGAAAAAACCAAAGGTTTCAGG
Source organism: Triturus cristatus (assembly GCF_964204655.1). Lineage (NCBI taxonomy): Eukaryota > Metazoa > Chordata > Amphibia > Caudata > Salamandridae > Triturus > Triturus cristatus. The sequence goes on along the minus strand of NC_140592.1, from coordinate 1,183,372,292 downwards.
TATGGTATAGTTAGGAGTTAGCATTTAAAAAACCTTAGAAATTCACTGAAAAAACCATAGGTTTCGGGGTTGTTATAGTTAGCTGGACATTTCACTCGTACAAAACCATAGAAATTCCTCCGTTATAGGTAGTTCTACTAACTACAACTCGCGCGCCCGCAATCCACTGCTGATGATGTCACATATTACATCATTCATGACATGGTCAGTGACATCACTGATGACATCACTGATGCCATCTCAAATGCATTCTGTCCATCAATTGTTGTTTTTGCATTTGTCACCCCGAGTGGGAAGGGTATGCCCAGACGTGGGTCCCTTGCTCTCCATGCCACTGGAATCAAGCTATCCTGGCTGAAGAGGGGTGAAACCCCGAAACCGGTCCTAGGATGCTTGTTTCCAGTCCAGTGAGGACCTGGCTTGGCAGTTCCGGCTGGACTGTTCCCATGAGGCACAGGGTCAAGACTGATTTGCATATGGCTGGGTTCAAACGGGAATGGCATGGTGAGCAAAAAAACGATGGATTTAGGCCCAGATCTCTGTACTGGGGTGAATGTATGACAGTGTTCTGCATTCTGTCCATCAATTGTTGTTTTTGCATTTGTCACCCCGAGTGGGAAGGGTATGCCCAGACGTGGGTCCCTTGCTCTCCATGCCACTGGAATCAAGCTATCCTGGCTGAAGAGGGTTGAAACCCCGAAACCGGTCCTAGGATGCTTGTTTCCAGTCCAGTGAGGACCTGGCTTGGCAGTTCGGGCTGGACTGTTCCCATGAGGCACAGGGTCAAGACTGATTTGCATATGGCTGGGTTCAAACTGGAATGGCATGGTGAGCAAAAAAACGATGGATTTAGGCCCAGATCTCTGTACTGGGGTGAATGTATGACATTGTTCTGCATTCTGTCCATCAATTGTTGTTTTTGCAATTGTCACCCCGAGTGGGAAGGGTATGCCCAGGCGTGGGTCCCTTGCTCTCCATGCCACTGGAATCAAGCTATCCTGGCTGAAGAGGGGTGAAACCCCGAAACCGGTCCTAGGATGCTTGTTTCCAGTCCAGTGAGGACCTGGCTTGGCAGTTCGGGCTGGACTGTTCCCATGAGGCACAGGGTCAAGACTGATTTGCATATGGCTGGGTTCAAACTGGAATGGCATGGTGAGCAAAAAAACGATGGATTTAGGCCCAGACCTCTGTACTGGGGTGAATGTATGACATTGTTCTGCATTCTGTCCATCAATTGTTGTTTTTGCATTTGTCACCCCGAGTGGGAAGGGTATGCCCAGACGTGGGTCCCTTGCTCTCCATGCCACTGGAATCAAGCTATTCTGGCTGAAGAGGGGTGAAACCCCGAAACCGGTCCTAGGATGCTTGTTTCCAGTCCAGTGAGGACCTGGCTTGGCAGTTCGGGCTGGACTGTTCCCATGAGGCACAGGGTCAAGACTGATTTGCATATGGCTGGGTTCAAACTGGAATGGCATGGTGAGCAAAAAAACGATGGATTTAGGCCCAGATCTCTGTACTGGGGTGAATGTATGACATTGTTCTGCATTCTGTCCATCAATTGTTGTTTTTGCATTTGTCACCCCGAGTGGGAAGGGTATGCCCAGACGTGGGTCCCTTGCTCTCCATGCCACTGGAATCAAGCTATCCTGGCTGAAGAGGGGTGAAACCCCGAAACCGGTCCTAGGATGCTTGTTTCCAGTCCAGTGAGGACCTGGCTTGGCAGTTCGGGCTGGACTGTTCCCATGAGGCACAGGGTCAAGACTGATTTGCATATGGCTGGGTTCAAACTGGAATGGCATGGTGAGCAAAAAAACGATGGATTTAGGCCCAGATCTCTGTACTGGGGTGAATGTATGACATTGTTCTGCATTCTGTCCATCAATTGTTGTTTTTGCATTTGTCACCCCGAGTGGGAAGGGTATGCCCAGACGTGGGTCCCTTGCTCTCCATGCCACTGGAATCAAGCTATCCTGGCTGAAGAGGGGTGAAACCCCGAAACCGGTCCTAGGATGCTTGTTTCCAGTCCAGTGAGGACCTGGCTTGGCAGTTCGGGCTGGACTGTTCCCATGAGGCACAGGGTCAAGACTGATTTGCATATGGCTGGGTTCAAACTGGAATGGCATGGTGAGCAAAAAAACGATGGATTTAGGCCCAGATCTCTGTACTGGGGTGAATGTATGACATTGTTCTGCATTCTGTCCATCAATTGTTGTTTTTGCATTTGTCACCCCGAGTGGGAAGGGTATGCCCAGACGTGGGTCCCTTGCTCTCCATGCCACTGGAATCAAGCTATCCTGGCTGAAGAGGGGTGAAACCCCGAAACCGGTCCTAGGATGCTTGTTTCCAGTCCAGTGAGGACCTGGCTTGGCAGTTCGGGCTGGACTGTTCCCATGAGGCACAGGGTCAAGACTGATTTGCATATGGCTGGGTTCAAACTGGAATGGCATGGTGAGCAAAAAAACGATGGATTTAGGCCCAGATCTCTGTACTGGGGTGAATGTATGACATTGTTCTGCATTCTGTCCATCAATTGTTGTTTTTGCATTTGTCACCCCGAGTGGGAAGGGTATGCCCAGACGTGGGTCCCTTGCTCTCCATGCCACTGGAATCAAGCTATCCTGGCTGAAGAGGGGTGAAACCCCGAAACCGGTCCTAGGATGCTTGTTTCCAGTCCAGTGAGGACCTGGCTTGGCAGTTCGGGCTGGACTGTTCCCATGAGGCACAGGGTCAAGACTGATTTGCATATGGCTGGGTTCAAACTGGAATGGCATGGTGAGCAAAAAAACGATGGATTTAGGCCCAGATCTCTGTACTGGGGTGAATGTATGACATTGTTCTGCATTCTGTCCATCAATTGTTGTTTTTGCATTTGTCACCCCGAGTGGGAAGGGTATGCCCAGACGTGGGTCCCTTGCTCTCCATGCCACTGGAATCAAGCTATCCTGGCTGAAGAGGGGTGAAACCCCGAAACCGGTCCTAGGATGCTTGTTTCCAGTCCAGTGAGGACCTGGCTTGGCAGTTCGGGCTGGACTGTTCCCATGAGGCACAGGGTCAAGACTGATTTGCATATGGCTGGGTTCAAACTGGAATGGCATGGTGAGCAAAAAACGATGGATTTAGGCCCAGATCTCTGTACTGGGGTGAATGTATGACATTGTTCTGCATTCTGTCCATCAATTGTTGTTTTTGCATTTGTCACCCCGAGTGGGAAGGGTATGCCCAGACGTGGGTCCCTTGCTCTCCATGCCACTGGAATCAAGCTATCCTGGCTGAAGAGGGGTGAAACCCCGAAACCGGTCCTAGGATGCTTGTTTCCAGTCCAGTGAGGACCTGGCTTGGCAGTTCGGGCTGGACTGTTCCCATGAGGCACAGGGTCAAGACTGATTTGCATATGGCTGGGTTCAAACTGGAATGGCATGGTGAGCAAAAAAACGATGGATTTAGGCCCAGATCTCTGTACTGGGGTGAATGTATGACATTGTTCTGCATTCTGTCCATCAATTGTTGTTTTTGCACTGATGACATCATCCAGTGAATGTGGTTTGGTTCGTTATTTAAATATGTATTATATATATAGCAATCTGCATTTATGAATGAGTGGATATATAAATATCTGGATGGAGGATTTAGTAGCAGTGTGATTGACTGTTTACTTGAGTATTTTATAGTGCCTCACTAAATATTTTGGATAGTGACTTAACTGTGTGAATGTCTGTATCACTTTGTCAGTTGTTGTGTAAACTGCTGCACCAGTTGGGTACTAGCTACGTGAAAGTCTATATTAGTTATTGATTAGTTAACTGAGTATTTGTATGGGAGAGTGAATGTGTCTGTGGTTTGGTGGGGGTGTGTGACTGTCCAAAGATGTGTAAATAGTTGATTTAGTTGGTATATGAGGTTAAGACTGCATGTTATAACTGTTGTTTGGGTGAGAAAATATATTAATGGGTGTGGTGTTGAGCAAATATATCTCTCAATGGTACATGTTCAACAAAGTAGAAAAATAAAAGGCAGTGTATGTGACAGTGTTTGTATATAAATAAGGATACATAACACTCAGAGATTATATGAGTGACTACATGGATAACTGTATACTTGTAATAGTGATTTTATAACACACTAAGTATGAGTTACTATCTACATGAACAAGTAGCTGACTAAATGTAAGTATGTTCCATTGTTTGCATAAGTGAGTAGGATAACTGAATAAGTGAATAGGATGTGTGCTGGTGTGTAATGTTGATATAGGTGTTTAAGTATATTTGATAGTGTTCCAAATAATCTTTGTCAGCATGTATGAATACATTTATAGGTAAGTGTTTAGATGTGTGTGTAGTTCTAGGAATCACTGAGTGGGTTTTTTTAAACTTATATTGGTGTGTCAATGGATTCAAATATGGTACTCTGTATTTAACAGTGAGTGATGAAAGGTTATACTAGTGTATGATGAGGTGTATCTGATTGTCACGTGGATGGTGTCATCAATGATGTCATCAGTGATGTCATCAGTGATGTCACTGACCATGTCATGATGATGTAATATGTGACATCATCAGCAGTGTATTGCAGGCGCGGAAGTTATAGTTAGTAGAACTAACTATAACGGAGGAATTTCTATGGTTTCTTACGAGTGAAATGTCCAGCTAACTATAACACCCCTGAAACCTATGGTTTTTTTCAGTGAATTTTTAAGGTTTTTTAAATGCTAATTCCTAACTATAACATAACTGAAACCTATGGTTTTTTCATTGAATTTCAAAGGTTTTTTAAATGCTAATTCCTAACTATAATGCCCCTGAAACCTATGGTTTTTTCAGTGAATTTCAAATGTTTTTCTAGAATGTTCTCAAACAGCCAATCATTTCTTTTCTTTATTCAAAACTGCATCTATTCCACCATTTTAGAAAAATCTTACTTTTCAAACTGCCATTTTACATACAGACACCTTCTGAGTGCATCCAGACCTCCTTCCAAGATGCTTAGAGTGTGGATTGTGGGACACAGCTATATTTTCTGGAGCCAAAGGTATGCAGAAAACAGAGGTATTGACAAAGACCTACCTTTGCCAAATGTTGACATTAAATGGATTGGTCAGAGAGGATTAAAGTGGCACCAATTGATGTCATTGGTTAAATCCTTTTTGCATCTCCAACATCCTGACCTCATAATTGTGCACTGTGGTGGCAATGACCTGGGCACTTTGACTGGGGTAGGTCTGAAAAAGCTTATGAAGGACAACGTTGGCGAATTTATATCACTTTCCCCCCAAACTGCTTTTGTGTATTCTAGCATATGCCAAAGACAGAAATGGAACTGGTCCAATCATTTTTGTCCACAGATTGAAAAAGCTAGGAAACATGTCAATAAAGCTGTTTCTGCTTATCTCAGAGATTATAGGATGGGGTCCATTTACAACAACAATCTGACTTTTAATAAGCAAGGCATCTATAGGAGAGATGGTGTACATTTTACAGATGAGGGTAACAGAGTCTTCCTCAACAACTTTAGACTCTGTATGGGTACTTACTTGTAGGTACCAAAATCTCTCAATAAACATAACGGCGCTTTTTAGGGACACTCAAGATCTAAACACATAAGCTTGATGTTTATCTGAAAAATATTTCTTTTTTTTTTGCTTGGAGTCGCGCACCGGACGCGTTAGGAATCGCACACCCAACGCAAGAGAAGTCGTGAGATTTGGAGAAGTGGAGATTTGTGGATGGTATATATATATATATATATATATATATACCATCCACAAATCTCCACTTTGCCGGGGGCCCCAACTCTGCAGGGCGGGTTCAGAGCAGGAATGGAGAATCCTGTTTAATTAAACACAAGAAAAAAGAAGAACCCACAGCTTCAGCGTCCTTTCAGGATGACAGCTTTATTGTGTCTGAAATACATGGCAGCTTAACAACTCATTTACATATATATATATATATATATATATATATATATATATATATATATATATATATATATATATATATATATATATATATATATATATATCTATCACAAACAAAGAACCCAACTTGGAGAGCCACATACGGTGAGTACTTCTTTATTTTGTTAGGCAGCCTGAAAATAACGTCCGTTAGCACAGGATTCTGCATGCCATCTTTCATATTCCTTACGCGTTTCGAGAGTTCATGCTCCCTTGCTCACAGGTGATGACAAATGGGGGCAGGCAACATGCCGTAACTCTAAATAACCAGTAACATGAGTCCCGCCCATGGGCGTGTCAGCACAGTGCATCCTGGTATTGAGAGTTCATATTCATGTGCAAATCTTGAGTAGAAACAGCCGCCCTGCTGCCCATTACGAGTTCCTTACCACAGTGGGTTCCTGTAACAACAAAGGCCATAATCAGACTGGTAATGTCCTGAACAAAAGACTCAGCGTTCCTTTTTGCACTGTCACAATAGCTGTGCCGGACCCGCACATCCGCGGGTGGGCTCGTCCGCGACCATGGGTGGGCCACAATTAATATCACAAACAAAGAACCCAACTTGGAGAGCCACATACGGTGAGTACTTCTTTATTTTGTTAGGCAGCCTGAAAATAACGTCCGTTAGCACAGGATTCTGCATGCCATCTTTCATATTCCTTACGCGTTTCGAGAGTTCATGCTTCCTTGCTCACAGGTGATGACAAATGGGGGCAGGCAACATGCCGTAACTCTAAATAACCAGTAACATGAGTCCCGCCCATGGGCGTGTCAGCACAGTGCATCCTGGTATTGAGAGTTCATATTCATGTGCAAATCTTGAGTAGAAACAGCCGCCCTGCTGCCCATTACGAGTTCCTTACCACAGTGGGTTCCTGTAACAACAAAGGCCATAATCAGACTGGTAATGTCCTGAACAAAAGACTCAGCGTTCCTTTTTGCACTGTCACAATAGCTGTGCCGGACCCGCACATCCGCGGGTGGGCTCGTCCGCGACCATGGGTGGGCCGCAATTAATATCACAAACAAAGAACCCAACTTGGAGAGCCACATACGGTGAGTACTTCTTTATTTTGTTAGGCAGCCTGAAAATAACGTCCGTTAGCACAGGATTCTGCATGCCATCTTTCATATTCCTTACGCGTTTCGAGAGTTCATGCTCCCTTGCTCACAGGTGATGACAAATGGGGGCAGGCAACATGCCGTAACTCTAAATAACCAGTAACATGAGTCCCGCCCATGGGCGTGTCAGCACAGTGCATCCTGGTATTGAGAGTTCATATTCATGTGCAAATCTTGAGTAGAAACAGCCGCCCTGCTGCCCATTACGAGTTCCTTACCACAGTGGGTTCCTGTAACAACAAAGGCCATAATCAGACTGGTAATGTCCTGAACAAAAGACTCAGCGTTCCTTTTTGCACTGTCACAATAGCTGTGCCGGACCCGCACATCCGCGGGTGGGCTCGTCCGCGACCATGGGTGGGCCGCAATTAATATCACAAACAAAGAACCCAACTTGGAGAGCCACATACGGTGAGTACTTCTTTATTTTGTTAGGCAGCCTGAAAATAACGTCCGTTAGCACAGGATTCTGCATGCCATCTTTCATATTCCTTACGCGTTTCGAGAGTTCATGCTCCCTTGCTCACAGGTGATGACAAATGGGGGCAGGCAACATGCCGTAACTCTAAATAACCAGTAACATGAGTCCCGCCCATGGGCGTGTCAGCACAGTGCATCCTGGTATTGAGAGTTCATATTCATGTGCAAATCTTGAGTAGAAACAGCCGCCCTGCTGCCCATTACGAGTTCCTTACCACAGTGGGTTCCTGTAACAACAAAGGCCATAATCAGACTGGTAATGTCCTGAACAAAAGACTCAGCGTTCCTTTTTGCACTGTCACAATAGCTGTGCCGGACCCGCACATCCGCGGGTGGGCTCGTCCGCGACCATGGGTGGGCCGCAATTAATATCACAAACAAAGAACCCAACTTGGAGAGCCACATACGGTGAGTACTTCTTTATTTTGTTAGGCAGCCTGAAAATAACGTCCGTTAGCACAGGATTCTGCATGCCATCTTTCATATTCCTTACGCGTTTCGAGAGTTCATGCTCCCTTGCTCACAGGTGATGACAAATGGGGGCAGGCAACATGCCGTAACTCTAAATAACCAGTAACATGAGTCCCGCCCATGGGCGTGTCAGCACAGTGCATCCTGGTATTGAGAGTTCATATTCATGTGCAAATCTTGAGTAGAAACAGCCGCCCTGCTGCCCATTACGAGTTCCTTACCACAGTGGGTTCCTGTAACAACAAAGGCCATAATCAGACTGGTAATGTCCTGAACAAAAGACTCAGCGTTCCTTTTTGCACTGTCACAATAGCTGTGCCGGACCCGCACATCCGCGGGTGGGCTCGTCCGCGACCATGGGTGGGCCGCAATTAATATCACAAACAAAGAACCCAACTTGGAGAGCCACATACGGTGAGTACTTCTTTATTTTGTTAGGCAGCCTGAAAATAACGTCCGTTAGCACAGGATTCTGCATGCCATCTTTCATATTCCTTACGCGTTTCGAGAGTTCATGCTCCCTTGCTCACAGGTGATGACAAATGGGGGCAGGCAACATGCCGTAACTCTAAATAACCAGTAACATGAGTCCCGCCCATGGGCGTGTCAGCACAGTGCATCCTGGTATTGAGAGTTCATATTCATGTGCAAATCTTGAGTAGAAACAGCCGCCCTGCTGCCCATTACGAGTTCCTTACCACAGTGGGTTCCTGTAACAACAAAGGCCATAATCAGACTGGTAATGTCCTGAACAAAAGACTCAGCGTTCCTTTTTGCACTGTCACAATAGCTGTGCCGGACCCGCACATCCGCGGGTGGGCTCGTCCGCGACCATGGGTGGGCCGCAATTAATATCACAAACAAAGAACCCAACTTGGAGAGCCACATACGGTGAGTACTTCTTTATTTTGTTAGGTAGCCTGAAAATAACGTCCGTTAGCACAGGATTCTGCATGCCATCTTTCATATTCCTTACGCGTTTCGAGAGTTCATGCTCCCTTGCTCACAGGTGATGACAAATGGGGGCAGGCAACATGCCGTAACTCTAAATAACCAGTAACATGAGTCCCGCCCATGGGCGTGTCAGCACAGTGCATCCTGGTATTGAGAGTTCATATTCATGTGCAAATCTTGAGTAGAAACAGCCGCCCTGCTGCCCATTACGAGTTCCTTACCACAGTGGGTTCCTGTAACAACAAAGGCCATAATCAGACTGGTAATGTCCTGAACAAAAGTCTCAGCGTTCCTTTTTGCACTGTCACAATAGCTGTGCCGGACCCGCACATCCGCGGGTGGGCTCGTCCGCGACCATGGGTGGGCCACAATTAATATCACAAACAAAGAACCCAACTTGGAGAGCCACATACGGTGAGTACTTCTTTATTTTGTTAGGCAGCCTGAAAATAACGTCCGTTAGCACAGGATTCTGCATGCCATCTTTCATATTCCTTACGCGTTTCGAGAGTTCATGTTCCCTTGCTCACAGGTGATGACAAATGGGGGCAGGCAACATGCCGTAACTCTAAATAACCAGTAACATGAGTCCCGCCCATGGGCGTGTCAGCACAGTGCATCCTGGTATTGAGAGTTCATATTCATGTGCAAATCTTGAGTAGAAACAGCTGCCCTGCTGCCCATTACGAGTTCCTTACCACAGTGGGTTCCTGTAACAACAAAGGCCATAATCAGACTGGTAATGTCCTGAACAAAAGACTCAGCGTTCCTTTTTGCACTGTCACAATAGCTGTGCCGGACCCGCACATCCGCGGGTGGGCTCGTCCGCGACCATGGGTGGGCCGCAATTAATATCACAAACAAAGAACCCAACTTGGAGAGCCACATACGGTGAGTACTTCTTTATTTTGTTAGGCAGCCTGAAAATAACGTCCGTTAGCACAGGATTCTGCATGCCATCTTTCATATTCCTTACGCGTTTCGAGAGTTCATGCTCCCTTGCTCACAGGTGATGACAAATGGGGGCAGGCAACATGCCGTAACTCTAAATAACCAGTAACATGAGTCCCGCCCATGGGCGTGTCAGCACAGTGCATCCTGGTATTGAGAGTTCATATTCATGTGAAAATCTTGAGTAGAAACAGCCGCCCTGCTGCCCATTACGAGTTCCTTACCACAGTGGGTTCCTGTAACAACAAAGGCCATAATCAGACTGGTAATGTCCTGAACAAAAGACTCAGCGTTCCTTTTTGCACTGTCACAATAGCTGTGCCGGACCCGCACATCCGCGGGTGGGCTCGTCCGCGACCATGGGTGGGCCGCAATTAATATCACAAACAAAGAACCCAACTTGGAGAGCCACATACGGTGAGTACTTCTTTATTTTGTTAGGCAGCCTGAAAATAACGTCCGTTAGCACAGGATTCTGCATGCCATCTTTCATATTCCTTACGCGTTTCGAGAGTTCATGCTCCCTTGCTCACAGGTGATGACAAATGGGGGCAGGCAACATGCCGTAACTCTAAATAACCAGTAACATGAGTCCCGCCCATGGGCGTGTCAGCACAGTGCATCCTGGTATTGAGAGTTCATATTCATGTGCAAATCTTGAGTAGAAACAGCCGCCCTGCTGCCCATTACGAGTTCCTTACCACAGTGGGTTCCTGTAACAACAAAGGCCATAATCAGACTGGTAATGTCCTGAACAAAAGACTCAGCGTTCCTTTTTGCACTGTCACAATAGCTGTGCCGGACCCGCACATCCGCGGGTGGGCTCGTCCGCGACCATGGGTGGGCCGCAATTAATATCACAAACAAAGAACCCAACTTGGAGAGCCACATACGGTGAGTACTTCTTTATTTTGTTAGGCAGCCTGAAAATAACGTCCGTTAGCACAGGATTCTGCATGCCATCTTTCATATTCCTTACGCGTTTCGAGAGTTCATGCTCCCTTGCTCACAGGTGATGACAAATGGGGGCAGGCAACATGCCGTAACTCTAAATAACCAGTAACATGAGTCCCGCCCATGGGCGTGTCAGCACAGTGCATCCTGGTATTGAGAGTTCATATTCATGTGCAAATCTTGAGTAGAAACAGCCGCCCTGCTGCCCATTACGAGTTCCTTACCACAGTGGGTTCCTGTAACAACAAAGGCCATAATCAGACTGGTAATGTCCTGAACAAAAGACTCAGCGTTCCTTTTTGCACTGTCACAATAGCTGTGCCGGACCCGCACATCCGCGGGTGGGCTCGTCCGCGACCATGGGTGGGCCGCAATTAATATCACAAACAAAGAACCCAACTTGGAGAGCCACATACGGTGAGTACTTCTTTATTTTGTTAGGCAGCCTGAAAATAACGTCCGTTAGCACAGGATTCTGCATGCCATCTTTCATATTCCTTACGCGTTTCGAGAGTTCATGCTCCCTTGCTCACAGGTGATGACAAATGGGGGCAGGCAACATGCCGTAACTCTAAATAACCAGTAACATGAGTCCCGCCCATGGGCGTGTCAGCACAGTGCATCCTGGTATTGAGAGTTCATATTCATGTGCAAATCTTGAGTAGAAACAGCCGCCCTGCTGCCCATTACGAGTTCCTTACCACAGTGGGTTCCTGTAACAACAAAGGCCATAATCAGACTGGTAATGTCCTAAACAAAAGACTCAGCGTTCCTTTTTGCACTGTCACAATAGCTGTGCCGGACCCGTACATCCGCGGGTGGGCTCGTCCGCGACCATGGGTGGGCCGCAATTAATATCACAAACAAAGAACCCAACTTGGAGAGCCACATACGGTGAGTACTTCTTTATTTTGTTAGGCAGCCTGAAAATAACGTCCGTTAGCACAGGATTCTGCATGCCATCTTTCATATTCCTTACGCGTTTCGAGAGTTCATGCTCCCTTGCTCACAGGTGATGACAAATGGGGGCAGGCAACATGCCGTAACTCTAAATAACCAGTAACATGAGTCCCGCCCATGGGCGTGTCAGCACAGTGCATCCTGGTATTGAGAGTTCATATTCATGTGCAAATCTTGAGTAGAAACAGCCGCCCTGCTGCCCATTACGAGTTCCTTACCACAGTGGGTTCCTGTAACAACAAAGGCCATAATCAGACTGGTAATGTCCTGAACAAAAGACTCAGCGTTCCTTTTTGCACTGTCACAATAGCTGTGCCGGACCCGCACATCTGCGGGTGGGCTCGTCCGCGACCATGGGTGGGCCGCAATTAATATCACAAACAAAGAACCCAACTTGGAGAGCCACATACGGTGAGTACTTCTTTATTTTGTTAGGCAGCCTGAAAATAACGTCCGTTAGCACAGGATTCTGCATGCCATCTTTCATATTCCTTACGCGTTTCGAGAGTTCATGCTCCCTTGCTCACAGGTGATGACAAATGGGGGCAGGCAACATGCCGTAACTCTAAATAACCAGTAACATGAGTCCCGCCCATGGGCGTGTCAGCACAGTGCATCCTGGTATTGAGAGTTCATATTCATGTGCAAATCTTGAGTAGAAACAGCCGCCCTGCTGCCCATTACGAGTTCCTTACCACAGTGGGTTCCTGTAACAACAAAGGCCATAATCAGACTGGTAATGTCCTGAACAAAAGACTCAGCGTTCCTTTTTGCACTGTCACAATAGCTGTGCCGGACCCGCACATCCGCGGGTGGGCTCGTCCGCGACCATGGGTGGGCCGCAATTAATATCACAAACAAAGAACCCAACTTGGAGAGCCACATACGGTGAGTACTTCTTTATTTTGTTAGGCAGCCTGAAAATAACGTCCGTTAGCACAGGATTCTGCATTCCATCTTTCATATTCCTTACGCGTTTCGAGAGTTCATGCTCCCTTGCTCACAGGTGATGACAAATGGGGGCAGGCAACATGCCGTAACTCTAAATAACCAGTAACATGAGTCCCGCCCATGGGCGTGTCAGCACAGTGCATCCTGGTATTGAGAGTTCATATTCATGTGCAAATCTTGAGTAGAAACAGCTGCCCTGCTTCCCATTACGAGTTCCTTACCACAGTGGGTTCCTGTAACAACAAAGGCCATAATCAGACTGGTAATGTCCTGAACAAAAGACTCAGCGTTCCTTTTTGCACTGTCACAATAGCTGTGCCGGACCCGCACATCCGCGGGTGGGCTCGTCCGCGACCATGGGTGGGCCGCAATTAATATCACAAACAAAGAACCCAACTTGGAGAGCCACATACGGTGAGTACTTCTTTATTTTGTTAGGCAGCCTGAAAATAACGTCCGTTAGCACAGGATTCTGCATGCCATCTTTCATATTCCTTACACGTTTCGAGAGTTCATGCTCCCTTGCTCACAGGTGATGACAAATGGGGGCAGGCAACATGCCGTAACTCTAAATAACCAGTAACATGAGTCCCGCCCATGGGCGTGTCAGCACAGTGCATCCTGGTATTGAGAGTTCATATTCATGTGAAAATCTTGAGTAGAAACAGCCGCCCTGCTGCCCATTACGAGTTCCTTACCACAGTGGGTTCCTGTAACAACAAAGGCCATAATCAGACTGGTAATGTCCTGAACAAAAGACTCAGCGTTCCTTTTTGCACTGTCACAATAGCTGTGCCGGACCCGCACATCCGCGGGTGGGCTCGTCCGCGACCATGGGTGGGCCGCAATTAATATCACAAACAAAGAACCCAACTTGGAGAGCCACATACGGTGAGTACTTCTTTATTTTGTTAGGCAGCCTGAAAATAACGTCCGTTAGCACAGGATTCTGCATGCCATCTTTCATATTCCTTACGCGTTTCGAGAGTTCATGCTCCCTTGCTCACAGGTGATGACAAATGGGGGCAGGCAACATGCCGTAACTCTAAATAACCAGTAACATGAGTCCCGCCCATGGGCGTGTCAGCACAGTGCATCCTGGTATTGAGAGTTCATATTCATGTGCAAATCTTGAGTAGAAACAGCCGCCCTGCTGCCCATTACGAGTTCCTTACCACAGTGGGTTCCTGTAACAACAAAGGCCATAATCAGACTGGTAATGTCCTGAACAAAAGACTCAGCGTTCCTTTTTGCACTGTCACAATAGCTGTGCCGGACCCGCACATCCGCGGGTGGGCTCGTCCGCGACCATGGGTGGGCCGCAATTAATATCACAAACAAAGAACCCAACTTGGAGAGCCACATACGGTGAGTACTTCTTTATTTTGTTAGGCAGCTTGAAAATAACGTCCGTTAGTACAGGATTCTGCATGCCATCTTTCATATTCCTTACGCGTTTCGAGAGTTCATGCTCCCTTGCTCACAGGTGATGACAAATGGGGGCAGGCAACATGCCGTAACTCTAAATAACCAGTAACATGAGTCCCGCCCATGGGCGTGTCAGCACAGTGCATCCTGGTATTGAGAGTTCATATTCATGTGCAAATCTTGAGTAGAAACAGCCGCCCTGCTGCCCATTACGAGTTCCTTACCACAGTGGGTTCCTGTAACAACAAAGGCCATAATCAGACTGGTAATGTCCTGAACAAAAGACTCAGCGTTCCTTTTTGCACTGTCACAATAGCTGTGCCGGACCCGCACATCCGCGGGTGGGCTCGTCCGCGACCATGGGTGGGCCGCAATTAATATCACAAACAAAGAACCCAACTTGGAGAGCCACATACGGTGAGTACTTCTTTATTTTGTTAGGCAGCCTGAAAATAACGTCCGTTAGCACAGGATTCTGCATGCCATCTTTCATATTCCTTACGCGTTTCGAGAGTTCATGCTCCCTTGCTCACAGGTGATGACAAATGGGGGCAGGCAACATGCCGTAACTCTAAATAACCAGTAACATGAGTCCCGCCCATGGGCGTGTCAGCACAGTGCATCCTGGTGTTGAGAGTTCATATTCATGTGCAAATCTTGAGTAGAAACAGCCGCCCTGCTGCCCATTACGAGTTCCTTACCACAGTGGGTTCCTGTAACAACAAAGGCCATAATCAGACTGGTAATGTCCTGAACAAAAGACTCAGCGTTCCTTTTTGCACTGTCACAATAGCTGTGCCGGACCCGCACATCTGCGGGTGGGCTCGTCCGCGACCATGGGTGGGCCGCAATTAATATCACAAACAAAGAACCCAACTTGGAGAGCCACATACGGTGAGTACTTCTTTATTTTGTTAGGCAGCCTGAAAATAACGTCCGTTAGCACAGGATTCTGCATGCCATCTTTCATATTCCTTACGCGTTTCGAGAGTTCATGCTCCCTTGCTCACAGGTGATGACAAATGGGGGCAGGCAACATGCCGTAACTCTAAATAACCAGTAACATGAGTCCCGCCCATGGGCGTGTCAGCACAGTGCATCCTGGTATTGAGAGTTCATATTCATGTGCAAATCTTGAGTAGAAACAGCCGCCCTGCTGCCCATTACGAGTTCCTTACCACAGTGGGTTCCTGTAACAACAAAGGCCATAATCAGACTGGTAATGTCCTGAACAAAAGACTCAGCGTTCCTTTTTGCACTGTCACAATAGCTGTGCCGGACCCGCACATCCGCGGGTGGGCTCGTCCGCGACCATGGGTGGGCCGCAATTAATATCACAAACAAAGAACCCAACTTGGAGAGCCACATACGGTGAGTACTTCTTTATTTTGTTAGGCAGCCTGAAAATAACGTCCGTTAGCACAGGATTCTGCATGCCATCTTTCATATTCCTTACGCGTTTCGAGAGTTCATGCTCCCTTGCTCACAGGTGATGACAAATGGGGGCAGGCAACATGCCGTAACTCTAAATAACCAGTAACATGAGTCCCGCCCATGGGCGTGTCAGCACAGTGCATCCTGGTATTGAGAGTTCATATTCATGTGCAAATCTTGAGTAGAAACAGCTGCCCTGCTGCCCATTACGAGTTCCTTACCACAGTGGGTTCCTGTAACAACAAAGGCCATAATCAGACTGGTAATGTCCTGAACAAAAGACTCAGCGTTCCTTTTTGCACTGTCACAATAGCTGTGCCGGACCCGCACATCCGCGGGTGGGCTCGTCCGCGACCATGGGTGGGCCGCAATTAATATCACAAACAAAGAACCCAACTTGGAGAGCCACATACGGTGAGTACTTCTTTATTTTGTTAGGCAGCCTGAAAATAACGTCCGTTAGCACAGGATTCTGCATGCCATCTTTCATATTCCTTACGCGTTTCGAGAGTTCATGCTCCCTTGCTCACAGGTGATGACAAATGGGGGCAGGCAACATGCCGTAACTCTAAATAACCAGTAACATGAGTCCCGCCCATGGGCGTGTCAGCACAGTGCATCCTGGTATTGAGAGTTCATATTCATGTGAAAATCTTGAGTAGAAACAGCCGCCCTGCTGCCCATTACGAGTTCCTTACCACAGTGGGTTCCTGTAACAACAAAGGCCATAATCAGACTGGTAATGTCCTGAACAAAAGACTCAGCGTTCCTTTTTGCACTGTCACAATAGCTGTGCCGGACCCGCACATCCGCGGGTGGGCTCGTCCGCGACCATGGGTGGGCCGCAATTAATATCACAAACAAAGAACCCAACTTGGAGAGCCACATACGGTGAGTACTTCTTTATTTTGTTAGGCAGCCTGAAAATAACGTCCGTTAGCACAGGATTCTGCATGCCATCTTTCATATTCCTTACGCGTTTCGAGAGTTCATGCTCCCTTGCTCACAGGTGATGACAAATGGGGGCAGGCAACATGCCGTAACTCTAAATAACCAGTAACATGAGTCCCGCCCATGGGCGTGTCAGCACAGTGCATCCTGGTATTGAGAGTTCATATTCATGTGCAAATCTTGAGTAGAAACAGCCGCCCTGCTGCCCATTACGAGTTCCTTACCACAGTGGGTTCCTGTAACAACAAAGGCCATAATCAGACTGGTAATGTCCTGAACAAAAGACTCAGCGTTCCTTTTTGCACTGTCACAATAGCTGTGCCGGACCCGCACATCCGCGGGTGGGCTCGTCCGCGACCATGGGTGGGCCGCAATTAATATCACAAACAAAGAACCCAACTTGGAGAGCCACATACGGTGAGTACTTCTTTATTTTGTTAGGCAGCTTGAAAATAACGTCCGTTAGTACAGGATTCTGCATGCCATCTTTCATATTCCTTACGCGTTTCGAGAGTTCATGCTCCCTTGCTCACAGGTGATGACAAATGGGGGCAGGCAACATGCCGTAACTCTAAATAACCAGTAACATGAGTCCCGCCCATGGGCGTGTCAGCACAGTGCATCCTGGTATTGAGAGTTCATATTCATGTGCAAATCTTGAGTAGAAACAGCCGCCCTGCTGCCCATTACGAGTTCCTTACCACAGTGGGTTCCTGTAACAACAAAGGCCATAATCAGACTGGTAATGTCCTGAACAAAAGACTCAGCGTTCCTTTTTGCACTGTCACAATAGCTGTGCCGGACCCGCACATCCGCGGGTGGGCTCGTCCGCGACCATGGGTGGGCCGCAATTAATATCACAAACAAAGAACCCAACTTGGAGAGCCACATACGGTGAGTACTTCTTTATTTTGTTAGGCAGCCTGAAAATAACGTCCGTTAGCACAGGATTCTGCATGCCATCTTTCATATTCCTTACGCGTTTCGAGAGTTCATGCTCCCTTGCTCACAGGTGATGACAAATGGGGGCAGGCAACATGCCGTAACTCTAAATAACCAGTAACATGAGTCCCGCCCATGGGCGTGTCAGCACAGTGCATCCTGGTGTTGAGAGTTCATATTCATGTGCAAATCTTGAGTAGAAACAGCCGCCCTGCTGCCCATTACGAGTTCCTTACCACAGTGGGTTCCTGTAACAACAAAGGCCATAATCAGACTGGTAATGTCCTGAACAAAAGACTCAGCGTTCCTTTTTGCACTGTCACAATAGCTGTGCCGGACCCGCACATCCGCGGGTGGGCTCGTCCGCGACCATGGGTGGGCCGCAATTAATATCACAAACAAAGAACCCAACTTGGAGAGCCACATACGGTGAGTACTTCTTTATTTTGTTAGGCAGCCTGAAAATAACGTCCGTTAGCACAGGATTCTGCATGCCATCTTTCATATTCCTTACGCGTTTCGAGAGTTCATGCTCCCTTGCTCACAGGTGATGACAAATGGGGGCAGGCAACATGCCGTAACTCTAAATAACCAGTAACATGAGTCCCGCCCATGGGCGTGTCAGCACAGTGCATCCTGGTATTGAGAGTTCATATTCATGTGCAAATCTTGAGTAGAAACAGCCGCCCTGCTGCCCATTACGAGTTCCTTACCACAGTGGGTTCCTGTAACAACAAAGGCCATAATCAGACTGGTAATGTCCTGAACAAAAGACTCAGCGTTCCTTTTTGCACTGTCACAATAGCTGTGCCGGACCCGCACATCCGCGGGTGGGCTCGTCCGCGACCATGGGTGGGCCGCAATTAATATCACAAACAAAGAACCCAACTTGGAGAGCCACATACGGTGAGTACTTCTTTATTTTGTTAGGCAGCCTGAAAATAACGTCCGTTAGCACAGGATTCTGCATGCCATCTTTCATATTCCTTACGCGTTTCGAGAGTTCATGCTCCCTTGCTCACAGGTGATGACAAATGGGGGCAGGCAACATGCCGTAACTCTAAATAACCAGTAACATGAGTCCCGCCCATGGGCGTGTCAGCACAGTGCATCCTGGTTTTGAGAGTTCATATTCATGTGCAAATCTTGAGTAGAAACAGCCGCCCTGCTGCCCATTACGAGTTCCTTACCACAGTGGGTTCCTGTAACAACAAAGGCCATAATCAGACTGGTAATGTCCTGAACAAAAGACTCAGCGTTCCTTTTTGCACTGTCACAATAGCTGTGCCGGACCCGCACATCCGTGGGTGGGCTCGTCCGTGACCATGGGTGGGCCGCAATTAATATCACAAACAAAGAACCCAACTTGGAGAGCCACATACGGTGAGTACTTCTTTATTTTGTTAGGCAGCCTGAAAATAACGTCCGTTAGCACAGGATTCTGCATGCCATCTTTCATATTCCTTACGCGTTTCGAGAGTTCATGCTCCCTTGCTCACAGGTGATGACAAATGGGGGCAGGCAACATGCCGTAACTCTAAATAACCAGTAACATGAGTCCCGCCCATGGGCGTGTCAGCACAGTGCATCCTGGTATTGAGAGTTCATATTCATGTGCAAATCTTGAGTAGAAACAGCCGCCCTGCTGCCCATTACGAGTTCCTTACCACAGTGGGTTCCTGTAACAACAAAGGCCATAATCAGACTGGTAATGTCCTGAACAAAAGACTCAGCGTTCCTTTTTGCACTGTCACAATAGCTGTGCCGGACCCGCACATCCGCGGGTGGGCTCGTCCGCGACCATGGGTGGGCCGCAATTAATATCACAAACAAAGAACCCAACTTGGAGAGCCACATACGGTGAGTACTTCTTTATTTTGTTAGGCAGCCTGAAAATAACGTCCGTTAGCACAGGATTCTGCATGCCATCTTTCATATTCCTTACGCGTTTCAAGAGTTCATGCTCCCTTTCTCACAGGTGATGACAAATGGGGGCAGGCAACATGCCGTAACTCTAAATAACCAGTAACATGAGTCCCGCCCATGGGCGTGTCAGCACACTGCATCCTGGTATTGAGAGTTCATATTCATGTGCAAATCTTGAGTAGAAACAGCTGCCCTGCTGCCCATTACGAGTTCCTTACCACAGTGGGTTCCTGTAACACCAAAGGCCATAATCAGACTGGTAATGTCCTGAACAAAAGACTCAGCGTTCCTTTTTGCACTGTCACAATAGCTGTGCCGGACCCGCACATCCGCGGGTGGGCTCGTCCGCGACCATGGGTGGGCCGCAATTAATATCACAAACAAAGAACCCAACTTGGAGAGCCACATACGGTGAGTACTTCTTTATTTTGTTAGGCAGCCTGAAAATAACGTCCGTTAGCACAGGATTCTGCATGCCATCTTTCATATTCCTTATGCGTTTCGAGAGTTCATGCTCCCTTGCTCACAGGTGATGACAAATGGGGGCAGGCAACATGCCGTAACTCTAAATAACCAGTAACATGAGTCCCGCCCATGGGCGTGTCAGCACAGTGCATCCTGGTATTGAGAGTTCATATTCATGTGCAAATCTTGAGTAGAAACAGCCGCCCTGCTGCCCATTACGAGTTCCTTACCACAGTGGGTTCCTGTAACAACAAAGGCCATAATCAGACTGGTAATGTCCTGAACAAAAGACTCAGCGTTCCTTTTTGCACTGTCACAATAGCTGTGCCGGACCCGCACATCCGCGGGTGGGCTCGTCCGCGACCATGGGTGGGCCGCAATTAATATCACAAACAAAGAACCCAACTTGGAGAGCCACATACGGTGAGTACTTCTTTATTTTGTTAGGCAGCCTGAAAATAACGTCCGTTAGCACAGGATTCTGCATGCCATCTTTCATATTCCTTACGCGTTTCGAGAGTTCATGCTCCCTTGCTCACAGGTGATGACAAATGGGGGCAGGCAACATGCCGTAACTCTAAATAACCAGTAACATGAGTCCCGCCCATGGGCGTGTCAGCACAGTGCATCCTGGTATTGAGAGTTCATATTCATGTGCAAATCTTGAGTAGAAACAGCCGCCCTGCTGCCCATTACGAGTTCCTTACCACAGTGGGTTCCTGTAACAACAAAGGCCATAATCAGACTGGTAATGTCCTGAACAAAAGACTCAGCGTTCCTTTTTGCACTGTCACAATAGCTGTGCCGGACCCGCACATCCGCGGGTGGGCTCGTCCGCGACCATGGGTGGGCCGCAATTAATATCACAAACAAAGAACCCAACTTGGAGAGCCACATACGGTGAGTACTTCTTTATTTTGTTAGGCAGCCTGAAAATAACGTCCGTTAGCACAGGATTCTGCATGCCATCTTTCATATTCCTTACGCGTTTCAAGAGTTCATGCTCCCTTTCTCACAGGTGATGACAAATGGGGGCAGGCAACATGCCGTAACTCTAAATAACCAGTAACATGAGTCCCGCCCATGGGCGTGTCAGCACAGTGCATCCTGGTATTGAGAGTTCATATTCATGTGCAAATCTTGAGTAGAAACAGCTGCCCTGCTGCCCATTACGAGTTCCTTACCACAGTGGGTTCCTGTAACAACAAAGGCCATAATCAGACTGGTAATGTCCTGAACAAAAGACTCAGCGTTCCTTTTTGCACTGTCACAATAGCTGTGCCGGACCCGCACATCCGCGGGTGGGCTCGTCCGCGACCATGGGTGGGCCGCAATTAATATCACAAACAAAGAACCCAACTTGGAGAGCCAAATACGGTGAGTACTTCTTTATTTTGTTAGGCAGCCTGAAAATAACGTCCGTTAGCACAGGATTCTGCATGCCATCTTTCATATTCCTTATGCGTTTCGAGAGTTCATGCTCCCTTGCTCACAGGTGATGACAAATGGGGGCAGGCAACATGCCGTAACTCTAAATAACCAGTAACATGAGTCCCGCCCATGGGCGTGTCAGCACAGTGCATCCTGGTATTGAGAGTTCATATTCATGTGCAAATCTTGAGTAGAAACAGCCGCCCGGCTGGAGAGAGTGTGGATTTTTTTATTTTTTTATTTTTTACCGTACGCGTACGGTAAGCGTACGGTAAGCGTAATCGGCGAAATTTTCGAAAAATTAAAAATTACCGTTTTTTGCCTTGAGGGATCTTTGAAGACTCAACTAACATGGTTATGTGCATGGGCGCTGTCTAAACAGCCCCTTTATATGTTTTTGGCATTTGTTTATCAGCTCCCCCCTCAGAGTGCGAGAGAGAAAATGGCGGCCGCCGCTTCCTGGTTTCGACCGATTCGAATGTTTACTAAGATCTAAGGGCCAATCAGAATCGCGCTCGCGCACGCCACCGTACGCGTACAGTAAGCGCACCGTAAGCGCACCGTAAGCTGGCTCAGATATATATATTGATTTAAAGGCTATTTTCTCAGAATCTACTGAACAGATTTACACCAAACCTACAAAAGGCACTTCCTTGACCTGAGGACTACCTCTCTGCCAAATTTCAAGTAATTCTGTTCAGCCGTTCGGGCTGTAGCTGTGTCTAAAGGTCCTATGGAAAAATGCATGGGAAAAACGCGTTTTGGGACCCCCCTTTTATCTCAGCCCCCGCTTGACGAATCCCCCCGAGACTTTCAGGGTAGGAGCGGAGCGTAGCGCCCCACCTATTTTGAAAAATTCGCAAGGATTCGTCGACCGGCGCAAAAGTTATTCAAAATAGAATGTTGCGGATTTCCTATGGAAACGTGGTCCTAACTATAACTACCTACTGGCGACCGCCAGTAGGTAATATATATATATATATATATATATATATATATATATATATATATATATATATATATATATATATATATATATATATTTATTTATTTATTTATTTATATATGGCCAGTGCCACTCTGTTGTTATATTTAGGGTGACCAGATATAGGGTTTTTTGTACTTTTGTCCCTTAATAACTTTGCAACCGTTTGACGAATGTCGGCAATGCTTGGCAGGTCTTGTGCCCCCGTTTCTTGGGGTCCTGAAAGTTTTACAGTGTTTCATCAAGGGGGTGGAAAGAAAAAAGGGGGATCTCAAAACGGGCATAAAATCCAATGCATTTTTAATAGATATCTGTATATTGCATAGTGCGAAAACCGTCAGTTGGATTTTGACAACATTTGGATGAATTATATATTATGGTGTGCAGATAGTTCTTTGGGATACTGTAGGTAAGTAGGTTAAGTATTCCCTTTATTTAAGTGTTTTTAATTAGGTATATCTGTGGCTGCATTGATACCGCAGTACTCCTAATGTATATATAGCGATGAGAAGCTGATTGGCTAATGACTGCCTTTACAAAAGTTGAAGGCAGCTATCTTGTTTTCACCTCGTGTTTCGCTGTATTCTGCATTATGCTATTCAATGTATGCTAGTATTAGGTTTGGTATTTTTCCTATGCTAATTACCATTTTAGTAAAGTTTTGTAAATTCTTCAAAGTCCAGCTGAAGGCGGCTAGCTGGATTCTTCTTGCTGGAGATGATGCAAGTGGAGCTCTTTTACCCTGTTACTTTCAGGGAGTCCACTCATTCTCTTTTTGAAGCAAGGCAAAGTCCTTAAGCCTGTAGTTCCTTAGTGTGCAGCAGGTGCAGTCATTCACAATGCTGTCCTCTTGGCACAAGCCAGGGTTTGAGCAAGCAGTCCTCTTCTTCTTCTAGTTTCAGGCTGCCAATCTGAGTTGCCAAGCAACTCTCCCATATTTATCTAGTGTGGAGCAGTGACAAGCAGGGGGGACACCCCTGACCGATGGGGTACAGGGTGAGAAGACTGGACTATAGGGAAGTGCGTGAGTTATCTGAATTTTAAGATAGTGCATAAGTATAAATGTGTTTTATAAGTATGACCTATACAATTTTGTAATTAGTGCTTAAATGAGAAATTAAAGCTATAACAGTAGAATTTCTAATGTTTATGCAGTTTATACCAAACATAAAGAAAGTTTTCCGAACTATAACTTATCTTTAACCTTTATTTTTTTGTGTGAATATATATATATATATATTTATATATATGTGTGTGTGTGTATTAAAAAACGAAAAACAATGAATCAATTTACATAATTACTATTCAAAACAAAAAGTAATTATCAATTAATAAATAATTGTTATTCAACCATTAATTAATTAACATCCCACGCTGTACCTCTACAAACCTAGGAGACTGCACCTAAAATATACTTAAAAATTAAGCAATCCATAACTTACATAGGTAAAACAAATGTATTAATCAACAATTAATAGTTAGGTGTGAATTAAATAGTACTTAATTAACTTTTCACCTTAGACCCCTACAAACCTAGAATCCCGCAACTAAATGAAAATGAAAATAAATAAGGGCCTCATTACGATGCCGATTGGACGAGCATCAAACCGGCATCGCAGCAGTGCACCCCAGAGCCTATACTGGAAGGCCATGGAGGACAGGGGCCCTGCTATGAGCCCCAAAAGACCCTTTTCACCAGCCTTATCATGGCGGCAGACCCAATGTGAAAACACTGTCGGAAAGGTGCATTGTAATCCCCACAGCAGTGCACAAGTGGGCATTGCCTCCATTTTGGATATCCCAATACGGTGGTTGGACCGATGCCTCAGACGTCGGGCAGATCGCCACAGACAAGCTGTCGGATGGCTTTCCGCCTGACATCGTAATCATGCCCTAAGTGTTCCACGATTTCCATATTTAATATTCAATCAAATAATATGAATTTACAAATAATAATTAATATTTCATCAATTATAAGTTAATTAATTTCCCACTTTATATCTATATAAACCTAGCATTCCCCAACTAAAATATAGGAAAAACAAATCACTATTCCATATTTTACAAAATTAAAAATCAATTGAATAATTAATTAACAATTGATAACAAATCATTAGTTAGTCATTACTTAATTAACTTCCCATTCTACACCCTACAAACCTAGCAGGGAGGAATTAAAATGTAAGTAAAATAAAAAATTATTAAGAACAATACATAATTAAAAATCAAATAAGAATGAATTACCATTAATGAATAATTGTTAATTAATTATTACTTAATTAACTTCCCACCCCATACCCTTACAAACCTAACAGCCCACAAATAACATATATCGAAAATAAATCAATATCACATAAATTACCTAATAGATATCAATCATATAATTACATAAAATGTATTAAATAATTCTTAATTAATTATTACCTAACTAACCTCTCACCCTATCCCCCTAGAAATCAAATGACCCACTGCATCACTAAATAAAATAAAATCAAAATAAGCTTTATTCGAACTCACAATGTGAATCATAAAAGCAACAAAATACATCCATAACAAATGTTTTAAAAACCACTGTGACACTATAAATTACTATGAAAAATTATTTATAAATTCTAAATCACTCAAAATTGCAAGTAATAATTTGAATATATTTAATCACAATTATGTAAACAATAGTAACACATAGAACAATATATCAACTAAAATACATTTAAATAATACAGAAACTGATATTTTTAACCACTATATTAGTGAAAATGATATTACAAACATTGATATTACTTAGCTCAAAAAACGATATTCTTATCAACAATATTTGTGCATCATGCCATTTGTGCAGGTGTAGGTTGTAAGACTGACGCAACTTCAGCAATGAGTCAGAACACACAGCCAAGTCCCATGTCAAAAGCCCTGCATCAATCCTCACGCCTGGTTTGAGAAGGCATGGGGATTTTGATGCAGTCAAGATGTAGAGTGACGCAGTGACAAGTTGTAAATTCCACTACGTCAGTTCTACATGGCTTTTAACGTGGAAAAACCTACCCGGCATACATTATACCTGGTGCAGGTATAACGTGACGCAGGACGCTACAAATTGACGCATTGGGTGAAATTCATCAGTTTGTAAATCTGGAGCGGTGTGGAGCACTGATTACGCCACCGCTGCATCAGAAAAAATGATGCTGCAGTGGTGCTAGCTCCCTGTAAATATGCCCTTTGGTGTGTCAGCGTCATTCATGCACAAGAAGTTCCCTTCATCCAGTGGCACACACAGGCCAGCAGGAAGTGGTTTTGTTGGACTGCCAAGTGAATTTGCATATCTGTGCTATGATTGTACATTTGGAAGGGTAACTGGTACTACTCGAGAAGCTGAACCAGAGGCTTACCTAAACACTGAAGAGAAGGAACCTGGGGGCACTGGGCATGTGGAGGATCCAAATGAGCAGACCTAGCTTTTTGGCTGCAGCTGGTGAGAAAAGTCTGGACCCGTAGCACTGTGGGGTCTGAATTGATGTGCCAGTCCAATGTTGGAGCTTTTCCAACAGAGCCATAGGTGGCTGACATGGCACATCAGCCCTGTTATACTGTTCTCATCCAAAGATACAAGGAGCTCTTTCCACATTTCAGCCAAGGAGGTTTCTGCCCCCTGAAGGGTGGGCATTTGACTATTCAAGTTTGTGTGATTGACGATGTGAAGTGTTTCTTCTCTGCCGGGCTAAAATAAGGCATCTTCAGGCATGAGACTGGAATAAATCAGGTGTAGAATTATATTCCTGATGAAATCTGTTTTCTTACATCTTTGTAATCAGGAAATGAATCTCTCAGATGTGAGCAGGTGTAATAAAGATGCAGCACTCCAGGACTTTGTCACCAAATTCATGTTTAATAGTCATGATATTCTAACCCAACCATTTCTGAGCAGCTCCTTCAACATGAAAAAAATGCATTTCATCAATATATGGGCCAGTAGGTGATCATTCTGGCTTGGCAAGAAAAATATCAAAGAATAATTGAACCCACGCGTTATTTATTGCAGTCATGATTGGCAGCTGTCAATGCAGATACGCGTATGCAGTATCTGAGACTAACTACGCTCTCTTTTTTATGATATAATCGCAGAAGTCAGCATCACTCAATCTACCTCCTTCATTTTCAACTGTGTCCTGTTAACTTTATTCTATTTTTGTTTTTTTATGGGCTTCCGGTAACTCCATGTGTCCTAAACAACAGTTCTGCAGGTCTGGGGTTTAATTTTAAAAATTACAAATATTTGTTAAAGGGAAGTCCTGAGCTAGCACCTGTGTGCCAATGATAAAGAGTCAAACCCTGTGGGCACAGATTACTGTTCCCGTGCCCTAACCTGATCACATTCAGGGATCCAGGGCACGTGCCATGACAGCTTCTCTATGTATAGATGAGATACCCAGGCTTGGTTCCCCAATCAGACACATTCTGTGATCCTCGACAAGTCTCTTCACCTCACTGCTCCTCAGTCGGATTTTACTGCTGGAATTGGGGGCTTAAAACATTGCTCTATTTGTTGATACATTTATTTATGTACTTATTTACAAATGTTTAAAGTGCAAGCGCCACAGTGAGCCAGTAGCAAAGCTCTATATACAGACAAGTCATTTGGGGCTGTATTACAGAAAGTGCCACTGCTGTGAAACAGGCACTTGCCCTCATTTCTTTCACCCTATAGATTTAATATTGTATAAGGTGGCTGCAGATGCTTGTGTGGCTCCTTCAGTAATATAGATAGGGATGGTGCACATCTTACAGGGTGATCATGAAGCGGTGTCTCGATTTTGCATAGGTGGGTGGAACCATGCAAATGATGCAATACTTTGTCTGTCTGCCTGCTCATGGAGGTACTTGTTGTGCCCAATATGTAATGAGGGCCTTGGACATAAAGTAGGGAGCCAAGGCCTTACCTTTACATTACACACATCCCTGCTTTATAACTGTTGCTCTGGCAACACAACTTTCTTTGCTATACCAGCCATCCCCACGAGCCTCATCCAGGTATAAAAGAACTTCATCAAGACTCCTTTATTTTAATCTTTCAAGATGTCTTGTACAATAATGTTGACTGCAAGAACTTTCAAGACCAGAGTTACCAGCTTCATACATTTACTCCAAGGCATGGAATTCATCCAAAAACTCAATGGGTAGCAGAGAGCATGAAACATGCATGACTGAAATAGGGTGTTTTCAACAAGGCTGGGCCATTGGTTACCTTACTTTGCAAGTGGAACGTCAGGTTATGTGGATTGATGGCCTGAACACATATTGTAGATACAATTTATTTTCAGTGATGCCCAATAGTGTGGGAATTTCAGGCGAACTGTCATGCAGGCTCTCTTCACCAGCAGACACATCTATGGCAACTCTGTCTATGTAGGAATAACAGCCCAACTCATGAAGAAGTTCCAGACAATCCAGAACACAGCGGCCAGGCTCATCCTCGACCTTCCCATACAGACACATATAACCTCATGAAACTCCACTGGCAACCAGTCATGAAGAGATGCCAGTATAAGCTACTCACCTGCGCCTACAAGGCATTACACAATGAAGGACCTGCGTATCTCAAAAAGCACATGACCTTTGACCAGCCCACCAGGAAAATCAGATGTGGATTACTCGCCCTAGATGCCACCCATCATATCTGCGGGACAAACAGCGGAGGCCACTCTTTCTCCCATCTGGCAGCCAAGACCTGCACCTCAAAGCTCACCATCACTCCAACAATTCAGGAAGGACCTCAACACATGGATATTCAAGTGATAGGAGAACAGGCATAAATATGGGACGGCGCCTTTAGACCCTAACGGGTGAAGCAGCTGCACTTTACAAATCCTGATGGATTGATTGATTAAAAAATGTGTTTATGGTCCAAAGGTCCTCCAGCTAAAGATGATGTGCTTTGTTAACCTGTGGCATTTTTCAGTAGCAGGGCCTCCTGGTGTGATGTAATCAAACCAGGATCCCTGCTAAGCGCTGCTGTAACATGGCCAGCCTTAATGGGTTCCTCTTCTTTTCAACATCAGAATGATAATCTGTGAAGGACGTCTGTAGAGCATGGTCCTAGCAAAGTGGTGCTCTAAAATGGCTGGTTTTCACACGTGTCTATTCTTTTCAATAACCACACGCCCATCCGTGATGTTACTAGAACGGATCCTTGCTATGGGGGTCATTATTATAGCGGGTGGATCGTCACCGCCCGAATGGCGGTAGCCATCCGCCCGCCAATTCCCACCGCCCGCCTACCATTTCCCCCGCCAAATTACGATGGCGGGGGGGACCCCGGCGGACGGAAAGACCATTGCCAGTCTTCTGCCAGTCAGACAGGCGACCGGGAGGACAAGGCTCCAATATTGTGTGGCGGTGTCTGCAAGACACCGCCATCCATTTTAGGATGAATGTGGAGAAGTGCCTTGGCATGTGGTTTCTGACTTAGGGGGGCTGTTGCAGGCCCCCAGAGTGTTTGAGGGGTGGGGGTTGCACTCGGCATTTGAATGCACAAGGTGGCAGGCACCGCACGCTACCTGTCAGGTTGTGCATTCAAATGCACAACATGCATTTTTCACATTGCGGCGGGTGCTGCTTGCAGCACCGCCCGCCCCAATGTAAGAAATGCGGGATGCGCCCGCCAGTGTGGCAGGCACATCCTAATGCCACTGGCCGGACTGTCGCACCTTCGGCGATCGGTCGCTGGCTCACTTGCGATGGCGGGCCGACTTCGTCCACCCGCCATCGTAATGGGGCTCTAAGTTATGATATGTTACATTATGTTATGGGTATTAGATATAGCGCAAACACAGCCCACTCTATGCAGAGTATTCTGGTGCTAAGAACTTATGAGAGGAGGCAAAAAGCCATGCTTTAATAAACTTTTTAAAAAGCACAAATGAGCTACAGGAGCAGACTTAAACAGATAACTTATTCCAATAGTGAGGCGCGAGAAAGGAAAAAGAGAGCCCACCATTTTGAGTGGTCTGAATTCTGCATGAAACAGCCAAAGCATTGTCATAGGATCTCAGAGCCCTTGCTGGATGGTAGAACCTAATATAGGGCCGGAGATACAATGGACCGGCCCTACATGGGGCCTTATGAGAGAGGCAGAAGAGCTTGGAAATACATCTTTCCCTGGCTGGGAGCCAATTCAAAAGTTCAGCACCAGGCTTATTCTAGTGCCTGTAGGTGGATTGCATACCAGTTGGGCCAATGAGTTTTTACCAGCTGAGGGTGGGACATCAGAGAAGAGTTTATGCCCTCTAGCAAGGCGTAATCCAGGTGACCTGTTATTAGTACCTGGACAATCGAAAGACAACCATGAGCACACCTTCCTGAGAAGGAGAAATATGCCAAAATTGTTACCACTCATGGCCTTGACATGGATTTCCATTGAGAGCGTGTCATCCATTATGAAGCCCAGATTTCTAACTGACTTTTTTAGGCTTTTTATCGCTTTTTCCAAAATTTTAAAGGGAAATGGCATAAGGTAGTTTGGCTGATAGTTAGAAGAGCAGGCAAGATCTTCTGAAAGCTTTTTAAGAATTGGCAAGACATAGCTAAATTTACAGGCTTTTGGAACTTTATTTGTTTTTAAAAAGAAGGTGAATACATTTATAAGATGCGGTACCAGAAGCGGAGGCAGAGAAGTAAAAATGTGAGCTGGAAATGGATTGTCCGCTGACACTCATGAAGAAGTTCCAGACAATCCGGAACACAGTGGCCAGGCTCATCCTCGACCTTCCCATACAGACACATATAACCTCATGAAACTCCACTGGCAACCAGTCATGAAGAGATGCCAGTATAAGCTACTCACCTGCGCCTTCAAGGCATTACACAATGAAGGACCTGCGTATCTCAACCAGCACATGACCTTTGACCAGCCCACCAGGAAAATCAGATGTGGATTACTCGCCCTAGATGCCACCCATCATATCTGCGGGACAAACAGCGGAGGCCACTCTTTCTCCCATCTGGCAGCCAAGACCTGCACCTCAAAGCTCACCATCACTACAACAATTCAGGAAGGACCTCAACACATGGATATTCAAGTGATAGGAGAACAGGCATAAATATGGGACGGCGCCTTTAGACCCTAACGGGTGAAGCAGCTGCACTTTACAAATCCTGATGGATTGATTGATTAAAAATGTGTTTATGGTCCAAAGGTCCTCCAGCTAAAGATGATGTGCTTTGTTAACCTGTGGCCTTTTTCAGTAGCAGGGCCTCCTGGTGTGATGTAATCAAACCAGGATCCCTGCTAAGCGCTGCTGTAACATGGCCAGCCTTAATGGGTTCCTCTTCTTTTCAACATCAGAATGATAATCTGTGAAGGACGTCTGTAGAGCATGGTCCTAGCAAAGTGGTGCTCTAAAATGGCTGGTTTTCCCACGTGTCTATTCTTTTCAATAACCACACGCCCATCCGTGATGTCACTAGAACGGATCCTTGCTAAGGGGGTCATTATTATAGCGGGTGGATCGTCACCGCCCGAATGGCGGTAGCGATCCGCCCGCCAATTCCCACCGCCCGCCTACCATTTCCCCCGCCATATTACGATGGCGGGGGGACCCCGGCGGACGGAAAGACCATTGCCAGTCTTCTGCCAGTCAGACAGGCGACCGGGAGGAAAAGGCTCCAATATTATGTGACGGTGTCTGCAAGACACCGCCATCCATATTAGGATGAATGTGGAGAAGTGCCTTGGCATGCGGTTTCTGACTTAGGGGGGCTGTTGCAGGCCCCCAGAGTGTTTGAGGGGTGGGGGTTGCACTCGGCATTTGAATGCACAAGGTTGCAGGCACCGCACGCTACCTGTCAGGTTGTGCATTCAAATGCACAACATGCATTTTTCACATTGTGGCGGGTGCTGCTTGCATCACCGCCCGCCCCAATGTAAGAAATGCGGGATGCGCCCGCCAGTGTGGCAGGCACATCCTAATGCCACTGGCGGGACTGTCGCACCTTCGGCGATCGGTCGCTGGCTCCCTTGCGATGGCGGGCCGACTTCGTCCACCCGCCATTGTAATGGGGCTCTAAGTTATGATATGTTACATTATGTTATGGGTATTAGATATAGCGCAAACACAGCCCACTCTATGCAGAGTATTCTGGTGCTAAGAACTTATGAGAGGAGGCAAAAAGCCATGCTTTAATAAACTTTTTAAAAAGCACAAATGAGCTACAGGAGCAGACTTAAACAGATAACTTATTCCAATAGTGAGGCGCGAGAAAGGAAAAAGAGAGCCCACCATTTTGAGTGGTCCGAATTCTGCATGAAACAGCCAAAGCATTATCATAGGATCTCAGAGCCCGTGCTGGATGGTAGAACCTAATATAGGGCCGGAGATACAATGGACCGGCCCTACATGGGGCCTTATGAGAGAGGCAGAAGAGCTTGGAAATACACCTTTCCCTGGCTGGGAGCCAATGCAAAAGTTCAGCACCAGGCTTATTCTAGTGCCTGTAGGTGGATGCATACCAGTTGGGCCAATGAGTTTTTACCAGCTGAGGGTGGGACATCAGAGAAGAGTTTATGCCCACTAGCAAGGCGTAATCCAGGTGACCTGTTATTAGTACCTGGACAATCGAAAGACAACCATGAGCACACCTTCCTGAGAAGGAGAAATATGCCAAAATTGTTACCACTCATGGCCTTGACATGGATTTCCATTGAGAGCATGTCATCCATTATGAAGCCCAGATTTCTAACTGACTTTTTTAGGCTTTTTATCGCTTTTTCCAAAATTTTAAAGGGAAATGGCATAAGGGAGTTTGGCTGATAGTTAGAACAGCAGGCAAGATCTTCTGAAAGCTTTTTAAGAATTGGCAAGACATAGCTAAATTTACAGGCTTTTGGAACTTTATTTGTTTTAAAAAAGAAGGTGAATACATTTATAAGATGCGGTACCAGAAGCGGAGGCAGAGAAGTAAAAATGTGAGCTGGAAATGGATTGTCCGCTGACACAGACTAAACCTTAAACAGCTCTTGAATGGCGTTAGATCAAGGAGGTCAAAACTACCAAATTGACTAGGTATATTAACAGGAGGGCATTCATAACTGACATGATTGCCCCTAAACTCAGGTAGTTGGTCAGATTCCTCATAGATCTTCCTTAACTTGTCCTGAATGTAAATGGACAGGGAAATGCATAAGTGTGGTGAAGCTGGAATTATTGAGGTCTGGCATGCATTAGAGCTAGTAAATACTTTTACAGTATAAAAAAGCTCTTTTGTAGAATGACCAGAGCTCTGAATCTTAGTGAATAAAAAAATAATGCAAGCTATCCGTAACTGTTTGTGATGGAAGTGAAAAGCCTCTATATACCCCTCTTTATCCAGGAAGTTTAGATCTGTGCCATGCTTTTTCAGATTCCTTACAACTAGACTTCATGATTTTGAGTCCCTCATTGTACCACGGTGCCTGCTGTTTATGTTACCAGGCAGGTCGCTCCCCCATCCCCCCATCCGCCACGCAGCCCCCTGTGGGTTGAACCTCCGTTGCCGCTATTGACGCCTGACTGCCCTCTCCTTTTTGCATTTCTGTACCCCTGCCGCCTTGCCGCCTAACTGCCCTCTCCTTTTTGCATTTCTGTACCCCTACCGCTTTGCCGCCTGACTGCCCTCTCCTTTTTGCATTTCTGTACCCCTGCACTTGGCACTCCGTTTTGTATTCTGTGCCACTGTGTTTTTATTCGGTGCCCCTGTGTTTTTGCTTTACTGTACCCCTGTGCTCTGCTGTGCCCCCCCACCCTCCGAGTCCCTCGCCGCCTCTCCCGCCGTCTTTTTTCCCGCCGTTTTTCCCCCGGTTTTTCTCCCCCGCCACTGAGCCCCTGCGGCCCTGCCCCCTCCACTCCCATAGGCCGCCCCGCTCCCACCTCTCAGCTGCTCCTCCCTCCCTCTGCCCTCATATGGAGGCCGCGAAGCGGCCGCACAGCGGCCGCGTGCAATGGGCGTGCCATAGGCGCGCCAAAGGCAAGCCCGTCTGCACCCGTCCGCGCCTGGACCGCACCCAGCACCAGAACCCCGGGACCCCAAACCCCCTGCAAAACAAGACTGCACTACGACGCAAACACCCTCCACGCACTCAACACCAGACGAGACCACCTCTGCTACCGAGCCACACCGAAACGCACCCAGGGGCATTTCACCTGCTGGAACTGCAGATTCACCAGCCCCCAACCCTCCAAACCACCAGCCAGAGAACCCAACCACCTCCGCTGCATCCTCCTCAACACCCGCTCTGCTCGCAAGCACGCCATCGAACTCTGGGACCTCCTAGACTCCACCGCCCCCAACGTCGCCTTCCTGACGGAGACCTGGCTGAACGCCACCTTAGCACCAGACATCACCACAGCCATCCCACAGGGCTGCAAGATCTCCCACAGAGACCGCACCAATGGAGTGGGAGGAGGAATCGCCATCATCCACAAAGACTTCATCAAAATCTCAACAATCACCAACGACACCCTCACCTCCGCCGAGCACATGCACTTCCAGATCCACACCGACCCCAACACCACCCTCAGAGGAACTCTCATCTACAGACCTCCCGGACCCCGCCCACAGTTCAGTGACACCATCGCCGACCTCATCAGCACCCACGCCCTCGCCTCCACGGACTACATCCTCCTCGGGGACCTGAACTTCCACCTCAAGAACAACAACAACGCCAACTCCACCGCCCTGATCGACAGTCTCGCCAACCTCGGACTCAAACAGCTCGTAACGGCACCTACTCATGCCGCCGGACACACGCTCGACCCCATCTTTTCCGCAAGCCCCCACGTCTCCTTCAACCACACCACCGAACCACACTGGACCGACCACAGATGCGTCCACTTCACCTTCAGAAAACCCACCACACACCACCGCACCCAACAGCTACCACGCCGCCGCTGGGGCAAAATCACCGAGGACCAACTGACTACCGCCCTTGCCCTGAGACCACCCACCGACCACACCGACCCAGACACCGCCGCGACCAACCTCGCTCAGTGGATCAACGACTGCGCCAACACCCTCGCCCCCCTCAAAACCTCTACAACCAACCACACCAACAAGAAAGCTGCCTGGTTCACTGAGGACCTCCGGATCTCCAAGCACACCTGTCGGAAGCTGGAGAAGAAATGGCTCCACGACCGAACACCAGACAACCACACAGCCCTCAAGAGCGCAACCCGCAGACACCACCAACTCATCAGGACCACCAAGAAGACTGCCTTCAAGGATCGCCTAGACAACAACGCACACAACACCAAAGAGCTCTTCAGCATCGTGAAAGAACTCTCCAACCCCAGCTCCAACACCAACGACATCCCGCCATCTCAAGACCTGTGCGACTCCCTGGCCACCTTCTTCCACCGCAAGATCACTGACATCCACGACAGCTTCAACTCCAGCCCCCCTGCACCCACCACCGAGTCCACCACCCCGGCGACTACCACTCGCACCAATCGCCTGACCATCTGGTCCAGCGTCAGCGATGAGGACACCATCAAAACCATGAACTCCATCCACTCCGGATCCCTATCGGACCCCTGCCCTCACCACGTCTTCAACAAAGCCAGCACAACCATCGCGCCCCACCTCCGGAAAACAATCAACTGTTCCTTCGAGACAGCAACCTTCCCAGAAAGCTGGAAGCACGCCAAGATCAACGCCCTTCTGAAGAAGCCCAAGGCGGACCCCAAGGACCTCAAGAATTTCCGCCCCATCTCCCTACTCCCTTCCCCGGCAAAAGTGACTGAGAAGATTGTCAACAAACAGCTGACCCGCTACCTCGAATTCAACAACATCCTCGACCCTTCCCAATCCGGTTTTCGCAGCAACCACAGCACGAGACCGCCCTCATCACCGCCACTGACGACATCCGGACCCTGATGGACAAAGGAGAAACAGCCACCCTCATCCTCCTGGACCTATCAGCAGCCTTTGACACGGTCTGCCACCTCACACTATCAGCACGCCTCCATGACGCCAGCATCCAAGAGAAGGCCCTGGCCTGGACCACATCCTTCCTCTCCGGCAGAACCCAGAGCATCCGCCTCCCACCCTTCCGCTCCAAAACCACCGAGATCATCTGCGGCGTCCCACAGGGATCCTCCCTCAGCCTGACGCTATTCAATATCTACATGGCTCCTCTCGCCCACGTCGCACGAAAACACAACCTCAACATCATCTCCTACGCCGACGACACCCAGCTGATCATATCTCTCACCGAAGATCCCCACACCGCCAAAGCTAACCTCCACAAAGTAATGAAGGCCGTAGCCGACTGGATGATGGACAGCAGACTGAAGCTGAACTCAGACAAGACGGAGGTCCTCGTTCTCAGACCCACACCATCAGCCTGGGACGACTCTTGGTGGCCCACATCGCTAGGCACAGCCCCGGAACCCACGGACCACGCACGCAACCTGGGGGTCATCCTCGACTCCACTCTCTCGATGACCAGGCAAGTCAACACCGTCTCCGCGTCCTGCTTCAACACCCTCCGTATGCTCCACAGGATCTTCAAATGGATCCCCCTCGACACGAGAAAAACCGTCACCCAGGCCCTCATCACCAACAGACTCGACTACGGGAACGCCCTCTACTCAGAGATGACTCCAACGCATCCAGAACGCCTCGGCCCAACTCATCCTCGACGTCCCCCGCCGCAGCCACATCACACTCCACCTGAGAGGCCTGCACTGGCTCCCCGTCAACAAAAGGATCACCTTCAAGCTCCTCATCCACGCACACAAAGCACTGCACAACACCGGACCCACCTACCTCAACAACCGACTCAGCTTCCACACCCCCACCCGAAGCCTCCGCTCAGCCAACCTCGCCCTCGCCACAGTCCCCCGCATCCGAAAAACCACCGCCGGCGGCAGATCCTTCTCCTACTTTGCCGCCAAGACCTCGAACACTCTCCCCACCATCCTACGACAGACCCAGGACCTGCTGGCCTTCAGAAGACTCCTCAAGACCTGGCTCTTCGACCAGTAGCACCCTCCCCTCCAGCGCCTTGAGACCCTCTCGGGTATGTAGCGCGCTTTACAAATGCATTGATTGATTGATTGATTGATTGATGCATTGATTGATTGATAGAATATCATACCACAGGTGCATTTTTGGAAAACTAAAAGATATATATTTCTGCAAAAGTTAATGTTGTATGTACCAAATACCTTATATCTATGTCTGCATCCATTGACTGAGTATAGGTATTTGATGTGAGGAGTGAGGGCTGAGTGGAAGACTATTTTGGGTGTAAGTATTGCAAACTCTATTGTAGGTATTGTGGTACATTTCTCAAATTCCTAAAAAAAGTGTCTAGCCTATTCTTGATTGAGGATGAAAACATATTTCATTTTGAGCATTCTAATCTGGGATATTTTTAATGTTTTCTCCAGCAAGTTGAATCTTGCTTGTTTGAAGCTTTGGATTCAAGTAGTGTAAATCCCCTCCCCCCACCAAATGTTAATGGTAGGGGCTACCTAACGGTGGTAGATTATATCCTGGTGTCACCGAATCTGTTTGATGAGATAGAAATCACCAAGGTGAATATTAAGGTTTTTTTTGTGATCATAACCCTATTTACTTAGGGATGAGATGGAGCAACTCTAGGGTAAGAACGGCCTTTAAGAATAATGCTTTAGGTTTAACACCTTGTGATCAAAGTGGGAGATTAAGGTGGGCAAAAGTTGCTCTAGAGACTTTTGACCCCATTTAAAGGGTTATGTCCATTGCTTAGGTAGTATGCTCCATGTTTGAGCATCCTAAGCAAGCAAGCTCTTGTATGGGTCCTAGGTGGTTTGATCATGGTTTGCTCAAGGGATGAAAATGACATTGCAATCTGTTGGCAGGACTGCAAAGTAGAGATTGTGAGGAGAAAAACAGAAATCAAGGATGAGGCATAAAAAGAGTTTGTTTTAGCCACTGCAGTTTTACCAAATTTGGGGAAGTCATCAACCACCAGTTTTTCAATAACTCATGTAAGGAAGGGCTCTGTGGACTTGCATATAGTCCCAGAGTATTTGTGGATTTATTTTTATGCAATGTATAATATGGGTGGTGAAGCTTTCTTTGCTAAGTCTTCTATCTTAGTGGGGGTTTCCTCCTTTTTGGTCAACCAGGGCGGAACAGATGGAATACTGGCAGATCTTTTTCTCAGCGGTCCAGAGCTTTGGACCCCAGTATTGACAAATAGGATTAATGCAGCAATGTTGAGGGTACCGCAAAGTATGGTCCTTCTCAGTTATCGTCGACATTTTCAAAAAGGGGAATAGGCAACCCATTGCTATCGTCCTAGCCCCTTAATAAAATTCAGATTTTCCACAGTTTTAATGGGTAGAAAATCATGATTTTATTAAAGGCACGGAGGCTAATATTATGCAATATTCCTTTATTGCTTTCTCACACAGCAGCAACAACAAGCTTAGAATTAGAACAGTAGCAACAGTCTAGAACACTGAACATGCATAATATCCAAACTCAGGCAGCCATCTTCCTTCTTTTGGCAGCTGCGAATTTAAGCAAAAGTCTTTTTCTCTTGAACTTTAACCATCAAACTGTAGATCCATATAACTCCATCCTTGTTCCTCCTGTCTTCAATGCACGAATCAGTTCTGTTTTAGACCAAATATAAAACAAAATATTAAAAGGTTAGGGCTTAAAAACACGGGAGGGATAATATTAGCCTCCGTGCCTTCAATAAAATCATGATTTTCTACCCACTAAAACTGTGGAAAATCTGCATTTTATGGCAAAGGCCCGGAGGCCAATATTATGCATGTTCAAAGTTCATCGAAAACACTCTTCACAACATTTTCCACAGGTTTAAAGTAGAATTTTATAAACGTAGAATCAGAAGACCAGTCAGCCGCCTTCACAATTGCACTTAAACTAGATCCCCTCATAAAAGCCTTGCTCGCCATAGCTCCCCTTACAGAATGTGCACCAAAAATCTCAATGTCAATCCCTGACTTCTTCATAACTTCCTTAACCCATCTAGCTAAAGTAGGCGCTGAAACCGCCCTAAAAGGCTTCCTATAAGAAATGAGAAGCTGTGAACATCCAACCTCTCTTAATCCCACTGTTCTTTTCTTGTATTCCTTCAAACAACGAACCACACATAAATTATCATTCCCCTCCAAAACCGGATAAAAAATCGTCCTGGACATGGTCTTAGTTCTCTTCCTCAACTCGAAACACACACCTCCAGGCTGAAAATACCTAGAGGATACCTCCAACGCCCTAATATCTGAAACCCTTCTAAAAGATATCAAACACAACAATACCGCTAACTTCCATGACAAACTTTTCAAACTCAATCCACAATTAGATCCCCAACCATCTAATTCTCTCAAAACCTCTGAAACATCCCATAGAAAAGAATACTTCGCCTTTGGTGGTAATTCTAAACGTATACTCTTAAGTGCCCCTTTAACCAAAACGTGCTGACCAATTGGCACCCCTTCCACCAGGGCATGACCTGCTGAAATAGCTGACCTGCTTAAATTGACCGAATTATAAACCATCCCTTTAGAAAATAAACACGATAAATAATTCACAACCTCCACAACATTGACTGATATGGGATCCAAACCCCTTTCAATACACCAATCACACTACTTTCGCCATGCCGATCTATAGACCTTAGTTGTTCCTGGAGCCCATGAACCATTGATAAGTTCCGAAGCCTCCGCTGATAGGCCAGACACTTGCCAAATTCTCCTGAAATCATGCACGCCAAAAGTCTCAGTTGCCGCAACATCACAAGATTGTGAACATTCCCCTGAACATCCAATAACACCTCCGGAAAATACGGAATAAACAGAGGATCCTCTTTCAAAATGCTCATCAAATTTGGAAACCAAACCTGTGCTTGCCAGAATGGTACTATCAACAGTAGTTCTGACCTCTCTTTTCTCACCTTCAACAACACCCTCTGAATCATCGAGAACCGGGGAAAGGCATACATCCTCCCTAAATTCCATTCCTGCATGAAAGCATCTATCCCTTTCGCCTCCGGATCTGACCTCCAACTGAAAAACTCTTTCAACTGTGTATTCAATCTGTCCACAAACAAATCTACTTGAAGCGGACCCCATTTCTCCTGTAACTTCAGAAACACTTCCCTGTTTAACCTCCAGTGGCTCACATCCACCAAATTCCTTGAACTCCAGTCTGCCTCCACATTGCTCTTTCCTGGAATATCCCGTGCTTGCACCATAATCTGTCTGTCCATACAAAACCTCCAGAACTCCTTCGCCAACTCTGCTAGACCCCTCAAACGATGACCCCCCAATTTGTTGACATAACGAACCACAGATATGTTGTCCATTTTCAGTAGTACACAACATCTCGCCTGATCTTTCACGAAACTCCTGATCACTAATGAACCCGCCAGAAGCTCTAGACAATTTATATGCATTTCCTTCTCCACCAAAGACCCCCTATTGTTATGGCACCACATCTCTCTCCCCAACTTAATAGGCTCTCATCTGACTCTATCACCATATCTGGACTCTCTCCAAAAATGGCTCTCCCATTCCAAGCCTCCAAATTCATCAATCACCATTGCAACTCCTCCTGAGTTTCTTTGTCCAGTCTTACCCTTTGAGAATACCTTGCTCCCATTCTCAAATGATACGCTTTCAATCTCTGCAACGCTCTGTAATGGAGAGGAGCCGGAAAGATTGCCTGTATTGAAGTTGACAACAGACCCAACAACCTTGCAAGCTGCCTCAAAGTTATCCAATCCGCTTCCTTCACTCTCTTTACATCCTTGCGAATCTTCCTTACCTAGTCCATAGGCAACCTCAACACACAATCGAAGGTCAAGATCTGAAAACCTAAAAATTGAATCTTCTGAGCAGAAATGACACTCGATTTCTCCCTGTTCACCACAAAGCCCAGATCCTCTAGTAATTTTATAGCAAACTCCGTCTGTTCCTGTGCCATAGATTTCTCCTCTGTCATAATCAGAATATCGTCCAGATATACTATTAACCGAATGCCCCTTGCCCTCAACCAATCTACAATAGGTCTCATCACCTTTGTGAAACACCATGGAGCTGAAGTTAGGCCAAAAGGAATACTCCTGAATCTTCATCTCCTGCCCCTCCACCTGAATTGGAGTAAATCCCTCTGTTCTTCGCATACCGGTATTGAAAGATAAGCATCTTTCAGATCAAACCTTGTCGTCCAATCTCCTTTCCTCAACACGTCTCTTAACAGATGAATTCCCTCCATCTTAAAATGATTGTAACAAACCCAATCGTTGAGCTCTCTCAAATTTATAACTGGTCTCATCTTCTTGTCCTTTTTCTCCACCAGAAAAATATTGCTTACAACCTTTGACCTTTCTTGCAACCTCTATTGCACCCTTCTCCTCTAGAGCTTTTACCTCTTGAGTCACCAACTCCTCTAGTTCCCTTGCAAACCTTAACATGCTCGGGCACCTTTCTTGAATTGGAAACTCTTTGAAATCTATATGATAACCTGTTACCGTTTGCAAAACCCAAGGATCTTGAGTTATCTCTTTCCACCTCAAAACAAAATGGGCTAGTCTGCCGCCCAATTTTACATGGGTAGAAAAAGGGTCTTGGGTTTGTCTTACCTGAACCTCTTCCTCTTCTATCAGATCACATTCCTCTTGATCTCGACCTCTGTCTCTAAGGGAAAAAACCTCCCTGTTCTGATCTTAAATTAAATCCGTATCCATAGTTGTAGGGCCTGAAACCTCTGGTAAAAGAACCTCGGGTAATTCCATGACCTCGGCCGGGGAAACGACCCCGTATTCTCCCGGCCAACCCAAAAACCTTTCTTATATCCTTTTGTGCTTTTTTAAGGGAATCAAAGGTACCAGCATATTTCCCTAAATCTCTCACGAACTCATCACCAGAGAGCATTCCCTCGCTCCTTTTTCCAAATTCTTTTGAAGCCATATCCGCTAATTTCGGATCTATTTTCATCAGTATACTTTTCCTTCTCTCCATACACAAGGCCGCATTTGTATTTCCCAAAAGGCAGATTTCTCTTTGCACCCATTGGTGCATTTCTAAAACATCCACATTTGTGTTACTCGAATGTGCCTCTTCACACATGTCAAATACTTTAGTGAGTGGACCGAGAATGTCCAATAGCCTGCCCTGACATCCTTTGAGGCCCTTATCGAGACCTCTCCTCAGGTCTTGACCAGATTCATTTAAAAAAAAAACCATCATTTTCTGAGCCAGCTCGGGTGTGAATGCGACCTTGTTACCCAAACTAGGTCTTGGACACTCAGACCTAAGGCGCGTTCTTACTTCTTTTGGGATTTCTTTGCGAATCCAATAAGAAATGTTTTTTGCAACATGATCAGCAGGCATCCACTGGGGGGATAAAGGATGCTGAATCAAGATAGGGTCGAACATTTCTTCCCCTTGAGGATCTAAAAATTCTTTTGATTCTATTTTAACCTTTTTTTCCTCAAATTTCTTTTTCTTTCAAACAATTTCATCCTCATCAGTGTCATCAAAACTTGATGAACAAGTGATTTCCACATCCCCACTCGTGGATGATGAGTCACAAACCACCACACTGTGGCTCCTTTTCTTCGCATTAATAGCGATTCCTTTGGCCTTTATAGCCTTACTTTCCTCATGAACCTTCTGTTCATTCTCTTTTTCATTATGTTTTGGTTCAATATTTTTCTTCTTCTGCGTCTTTTTTGCGCATCCTTGTTTTGAACCACTTGCCACTACCTCAACTTCCTCTGTGGACCAGAGAACATCCTCCTCCCGAGGATCATCCCTCTTTCTTTTTTCAAGAGATTTTTCAACTGTACTCTCTATCTTTTTGTCAATTGACATAGCCAATTCTCCGAACATCTTGTCCATGTACTGCTTGAATTTATCATCCAAGCCTGATCCCTCATTCTGATCCATTCTAAATATTTTCTCCAATTTATTCTTATTTTCCTAATTATTAATCACTTTTCCTTTTTACATTTTTAATTAATAAATTTATCACATACCTAAAATCTCTCTAGCGCTAATAAACCTCTCTCTCACAACTCACTCCGATCTAAACTGCCGATCGCCGCACTGTTTCTAAACCTGTCATAACATATCCCTAAATATGGATGACCCTTTTTCCTTTTTTTAAACCATCGAACTTTCCCAATACAAAATGTCCGTCTTACGCAACGTCATGCATACGGCGGCCGGCACCAGACTTAACACATAAAAAACTAATTCCTCTCGAGCCGGGCGTGTAACTCTTTTCCGGCTGGCGAGCAACGAAACCTCCTCCTTATGTTTAAGTTCACCCTCGATCGCGCACAGCTCGTGAATTCCTCAAAGCTTCATTCCAATCCCCTTCACGCGCCAAATCAGCGCTCCCTCACACGACTATTGAATCGACATGCTAGTGCTCAACGGTATTTTCCTTTCATTATTAACACCAAATCCAGCTAAATACTAAAACCCACGAAGAACTCTGTCCATCGCTTTTGCCCTTAAAATAAACACAATATATTCTCTAAACAATTAAACCCAAAATTATAAATTACCAACTAAACATATTCTTTTTTCCATCTTATTAAATACATAGATATTATCAATGTTTCTAAATACATAGAAAATTACCACAATTAAACAGTTTCTTTAACTTAAATATCTTATAAATTATTCTCTCTTAATCATACTTTTAAAAGCACGAATCCAAACTGTACTTATCTCGTGTGTGAGCAGCAACAAAAGAAGGAAGATGGCTGCCTGAGTTTGGATATTATGCATGTTCAGTGTTCTAGACTGTTGCTATAGTTCTAATTCTAAGCTTGTTGTTGCAGCTGTGTTGGAGGGCCTTTGCCATAAAATCTGTTGTTAAAGTGGTGGGAGGACGATTCTTACTAGGCTCTCCACCCGGGAGGAGGAGAATGGCACTTGGTTGTGAACAAATATGCATTTGCGAGATCTGGCTCTATCCATTTAGCATTCATGGACCTTACGTCCCCATTTGATACGGTGAATTGGGTTAAGCTTTGGATGATGCTTTTATCAATGTGGTTGGATTGATATATTGTGTTATTTCAGAGAGATTTGCACCTGTACATGGCTGCCCTATTTCGATACAAGAATGATGACTCCTGCACAGGACCATTTAAACTCAAGAAGGGGGTGTGTCAGGGATGTATTACAGACGATTCCTCTTTATTTTATATATGAATGTAAGAAATTGGATTATTTACTTGTTGGGGGGGTGAACCCTTACTCAAGCAGCAACCGCAATCCTAGTCAGGGTGAGGCATGAGGAGACCCCAAATTAACCTGTGCTCAACCCTTTGGTCGCTCGGCACAGAGCAGTCAGCTCAACTTAGAGGCAATGTGTAAAGTATTTATCCAGTCCTTCAAACAATAATATAGTGAAAACATAACATAAGAAGGATCCCACACCAATTAAAAAATAGAGCAAAATTTAATAAATAAATCAAGACCATTCTCAGTCAAGCCAAATGAGTCTGTTTGCAGTGGAGGGGACTGTGAGGAGCAGGGAAGCGTTGCGGACTGTCATTGGTGTAGAGTGAAGAGCAGACCTGGCATAGTGGATTGTCGTCACTGTAGCACAAACACCATGTTGTTGCCATGAGTGGGTGGGCTGAAGCTTCACGGTGGAGCTCCCCACGAGCGGTCAGTGCTGTAGCACTTAGAGTAAGGTTAACTGAACTTTGCATTGGTGGCCTGTCCAAGCAGCAGGAATTTTAGGCCCCTTTGTGGTTGCAAAGCACCCAAAAACTTCAATTTAGTTGCTCTGAGGTCACACTAAGGGTCGAGGACATAAGGGGAACCAGTCAGGGGTTAGGGGCTTGCTCCAGATGGATCTGGGTGCTGGTGCAGATGGTTGGTCCTTTCAGCAGCACAGCAGTCCTTCTTGCTGGCAAAGTGTCCATAGGTCCAGAAGTGTACTGAGGAGTGGGTGTCTGAGGTCCAATATTTATACATGGTTCTTCCTTTGGAGTGGGAAAAGCTTCTAGTGGTTTCCCTTTGAAGACCTCATGCTTCCTGCCTTCCCCACACTGGCTTTAGACTAACTACAGGGGGCATGCAGCCCTTTGCGTGGAGACTGGACACATCCTTTTCAAGTGTAAGAAGGGCTGTGCCCAGCTGTGCCCTCCCATCCTGCCAATGATGGCCCATCCAGGCATACCTAAGTGCTTTATTGGGTGTGACAGTCTGGGAGAAATAAAAAAAGCCCAACTGTCGGCTACATCCAGTCATGTGACGCAGACACAGTATGCAGGCTCCAAATGGCTATGGCAGGAAAATATCATCTTTCTAAAAGTGGCATTTTCAAAATTGCAATTCATTTTCCATAAAATAGGATTTCTTATTACAGTTCCAAAGACACTAAACATGAACTAGTTACCTGTTTCCATTTGGAAGACACAGCTTATTAAATGTAATAAAGTAACCCCAATGTTATCCTATGGGAGAGGCAGGCCTTGCAGTGGTTAAAAAACGAATTAAGTAGTTTTTTCATTACAAGGACATATAAAACTGAAAGGTACATGTCCAACTTTTTAAATGCTTGGCACCCTGGCCT
The DNA here is from genome assembly GCF_964204655.1 of Triturus cristatus. NCBI lineage: Eukaryota > Metazoa > Chordata > Amphibia > Caudata > Salamandridae > Triturus > Triturus cristatus. The sequence goes on along the minus strand of NC_140592.1, from coordinate 1,183,327,335 downwards.
CTGGGCTGTCCAAGGCCTAACCTAGGTGTGACTTATATGTATGAAAATCGAAGGTTTGAGCCTGGCAGGAAGTTCATTTTGCCAGGTTAAAATGGCAGGTTAATACTGCACACAAAGGCTGCAGTGGCAGGCCAGAGAAATACTTCCGTCCCGCTAGTAGCATTTAAATTGCAGGCCCTGGATACACGTAGTACCACTTTACTAAAAACTTCTAAGTAACTTAAATATGCCAAGTGGGGATAAGACAATATTACCATGTTTACAGAGTGAGCACATGCATTTTAGCACTGCTTAGCAGTGTCCCGCAAAGGGTTTCCTCCTACACAGTCCATCAGTAACTGGGTCTTCACTATTTGAGTGACGTCGTTGAAATGCGCCCCCCTGATTGGATGGCTAATAATTTGGATTAGACCTGAATGTATCCTGAATTGGCCAAATCTACCATGGTTAAGATATGTTAGTACTTGTTTCCCCAAATTAGGTAGGAGGGAGCTTTTCAATAACCCAGAGAAGATTGTAAAGGCTGGTATGCAATGGGTACTATCTAACTTTTTGAGATAGAATCAATATTCTAGGGAAGAGAAGGAGCTTACTAAACATTTGAAAGCCCCCATGCCATTTTAGAGACCTTTTTATTATGGAACTCTACCTCTGGTTAGTAAAAAATGCTTATCATACTTTTTTATTGACACATTTAGATTTGGTTTGCAAATCTGACTTTGTATAATAATTCACCTTGTCTTTGTTGCTGTGGTGACATCTCCCGACAAGATACAATGCATTTTATTATGTTTTGAAAGTTTTAAAAGACACCCAGGCATGAAGTAATTGTGCCCCTGGTGAGAAGGTTGACATTTAATCAGGTACGCCCAGCATTATTATATTTACGATTATTACCTGATGTCTTTACCTGTTTTATAGTTGCCAATTTCTTAGCAGCTGCAGGTAAATTAAAGCAGCTACAGTTTGCAATAAGCACTGATGCACTTTCTTAAATTTTATCAGTTGACATGAAGTAGAGCAAGGTCTTTATTTTATGACTGTATATTGTACTGTATTATGTTTTGTCTACCTCTTATGGTTATGTTTTTAACTGAATAAAGGATTATTGATGATGATGGGGTCCAGCCTATTGTCTTATATTTACATTTTGTAGTTTCTGTAAATTTCCAGCATGTTTCTTGCAAAGACCTGTACTACTTCCTGCCAATCTGTAACACAGTGTCATGGCAAGGATTCCTATCAGCTACTCTTTCATCTACAACATTGTCTACCTATATTCAGTGTTATATTCCAGTAAAACCTGCCCTGCGAGGTCTGATTAAGGGCTGCATCTGGGGTAAGAGAGACAAGTCAAGTAAAACTTTATTCAGCCAGTTTTGACCATATAAGCACATTTACACACACCAAGAGTAAAAGGATAAAAACCATGCAATAAATAATAGAAGGGCAGGTCCAATATTTCATATACAATTGTCCTGTATAGATTTCCATGTCCTAATATATGTTTGACGTATCAAGATAGGACTGCTGCACCATCATATGCCATTTTATGCAGTACATCAGTGAATATAATTAAACCTAATCTGATTAAAAGAAAACGATGGTGTAAGTTTTTATTATAAAGACCAAAGTGTTGTTCTAGTGTTCCAGGTGTTAATATTATATATTGTCTTATCGTGGGTTTATTAAGTTTGCTATTTTTCCTGTCCACCATCCTCCTGGTTAGAAATTGTCTTTTAATATGTATCAGTTCTCCAGGGTGCATCTGTCTAGGATGTGTAAAGAGTTCAGGGCGCCCTATTTTCGCAAGCTGCTGAGAGATGTAACCTAGCCAGGGAACGTCAGCAGCCCTATCTAGCCTCATGCAATCTTCTATAATGAATTGGTTCAGAGAAGGAGTGGGGCAAGACCATATTTTTAACCACCATATTACAGGGGCCACTGCTATACGTTCAGAAATGTAACCCTGTCCTAGTTATTTATACACCATAAAAGAAGGGGTGCTGGGGGTACAGCTAAAAGTTTCCGCAGTTATTTATTTTCAGCCCCTTGCAGATGGACGGCCTCCTTATAGCCCCATACCTCGCTGCCATACGTTGCCAATGGGACACATTTCTCATTATAGACCTTCAGTAATGGTTGTAATGGTTTGCTCCCCAATCTCCTGGCAAAGTCCTTAGTCGCTCCAGCTGCTCTACACAGGGTGTTTTTCTTGAGTATTCGCTGAGCCACCCATTTCCATCAAACAAAATACTGAAATAAGGAAATACAGCAACATTTGTCATTTCTACACCTTTACAGACAAGCGTATGCTTGTCTCACTTTGTGTTACCAGTTGACATTATATTAGTATTTACACGTCGTTGCAGCCCCATTGGTGTCCTAGCAAGTAAAACTGCATCATATGCATATAAGAGAGCAGGGATGAGTTTAGAGCCTGCTTTAGGGATGTCTTTGCTAGCAGTTGACAGGGCAGCCCCCAGATTGTTAATGTATACGGTAAATAGGGCAGGAACCAAAATACATCCCTGTCTCACCTTTCGCTTAACCTCCCAAGATTTTGTAAGAGAACCATTTTTTTATTGTATCTGGCAGGGGCGGTCAAATTGAAGTGGGACCAGTGAAGGAAGGCTACCAGATAAGCCTCCATTCCAATTTCTAATAGTGAGGGCCATAGTTTTGACCTATTCACTTGATCAAAGGTGGACGTTAAGTCCATGAATGCCATGTATATACGTCCCTTTTTGGCGAGTGTTTATTTGCCGATCATCATTAGTAGATTTATACATTGGTGCACTGTTCCCATACCTTTTCTAAAACTACATTGCAGGTCTGAAATCACGTTGCTTGCATCTAACTAAATTCTTAGGCGATCTAAAATCACCTTCCCCATGATTTTAGTTGCCGAATCCAGTAATAAAATCAGGGGGTAACAAGCAGTAGAACCCTTTTTGAAAATACGTAAAATAACCTCTGTGTACCATGATGGCGGTGAGCTGCCCATTATTGCTGCATTAAAGACCCTAGCTAGGATCTTTGCCGATGTCCCTGGATCAGCCTTGTAAAGATTCGCAGGGACCCCATAAGGCCCCGGGGCTTTTCAACCTGAAGTGGCCATGATCACTTTCTGGACTTCGTCTACCCCAAAGCATAACAGACGCGTCTCTAAACTGATTTCCCAGGGAATAACATTTTTATCTAGGTCCACATCTCTATCAATTTGCTCAAAATGACTAACCCTTCTATCAGCGGAGATGACACAATCTGTTCTTGAGGATTGTTGATCTACAAAAAAAGAACTATTTACGATTTTCAAAATGTATGAACTGTTAGACAGTGCACTAACTTGATTTAGATCCAGCCATGTCTGTTCTCATATCTTGTCTTTCCTTTGATTTAATTCCAATGTATAAGCTTTCCTACATCCCATAATCATTTCTACATCCCTGGGTTTAAGTTTTAATGCGTGCATAAGAGCCTTATAGGTTTTAGAGCAGTCTACGTTGAACCATTTTTCCCACTTAATCAGTAGCGGCTCGCAGTGGGAGTGCTGCGAGGTGGGCGGGGGAGGGTCAGGGTGGGACGGTAGTGCAGGCAGACATACCAGTTCAGGGATAAAAGACCGGGGAGCGCGGGACTCGGTCTCTTTGTCCCGCGCTCTCAGGTATCTGGACGCAGCCTCTGGGAGGCTGCTAACCTTTTGTTGCCCACCCTCCATCCCCTGTTGCAATATGGTTATTGGTGATTGAAGTTGACGGTGTGGTTTTCTTCCTTAGGCGTTTTTCCCGATAACAGGTCATCAATCGTCGTATTTATTGCGATTCCTTGGTCAGGCGGTAAGGTCATGACTGGTGAGCAGTAAATTTAAGGTCCTTAGGGGGCGGCCTCATTCTCGGATGGGGTCGCCCAGGGGGAGGGACAAGGGGTCTCTCCTAGAACTCCAGGGGCGGTACCTTCGGTTGGCTGGATGGGTGCGGGGAAAGGGGGGAGTCACGCTTTCTTTTAGGCTGGTTGGCCACCCCGCACTGGCATGGACGTCATTAAATGGCGCAGAGTGCAAGACCCCCCAAATTTGAATGGAGTTCAGGGAACGTATGGGGGTAACCGGGGGGGGGGAAGTACCCTCTTGGTAAGCGGGCCCTCTGCGCATGCGCAACTCCTACGGGAGGGCGTGGAAAATTGATAAGGATCTGACACCAGTTATCGACCTTGCCGTAGGCCCAAATAGAATACGCAGAAAGTAATTAATGTATGATTATGATCATTATGTTAGATTCGGATAGAAAAAACTATGTATTAGAGATATGTTAAGGTTAGCCATCTGAAATCTGTGCATATGTATTGTAATCAAATGTCGTGTTATGTTTCTGCGTATTATTGTGTAAATATTGTTTATTTCAAAATTTTATTTTTGTTTTCATATTTTAATAAATACGGCCGGGGGTTGTACGACCCCCGCCTCCAAATAGTAATTGCCTTCTCATGACCCTCATTAGAAAATGTGGTTACGCGCAGGGGGGAGGGGGAAATCCGGTAGTCCCGGACCATATCACTTTGCAGCGTACACTTGTGCTGCACTCTACCTTGTGCGTTGCTTAATAACATCAAAGTGCTTAATGTGTGTGTGGACAGAATCATTGCACTAGTGCTGCCTCATGCTGTTCTCCTTCTCCCTTTGAAATGACATCACTCTGTAATCTACAATGTCGCCCTTCCTTTGCGCTGAGGTCTCTTGCTCACGAGCACTTCCTCACCTTTTTCTTCCTGTGGAGCAAGATGTCCGCATACCCCTCTTGTGCCGCTCCTTACCACCAACCAGTTTAGTCAGTCTCACCATAATTTCTCTGGCCTTAATCTTCTCCGGAGACTTCGACTCCAGCTTCTAACTTGAACGAGGTTCGTCAAGCCCTGTGGTTGACACCAGCAGTCACGTCTTCACTCTCAGCTCTTGCCAATCCGCATTAGCAACTGCTATTATCTTGATGTCTCTGTCAGAGCGACCTTTCCAACATGAACATAGGTTCGCTGTTCATTTGCAACCCACCTCTGCCACTCAACTGTGCCTGGACAAATCAGCGCCAAAATAGTTATGATCAAACACGGCACACAAAGGCAGCTTCCTTTGAATATGTATGTATTTGAGTATTTGGCAGAAGTAAACGTGAACAGCCCTTCTCCAGACACAGCTGGACCTAACTCCCAACCATCACCCCCAAGCCGCATGACATCACTTAGAACGTATGTACAGCCTGTCTGAAAGGCTCTTTTTCTCAGCCCCATGGAAGACCAGCACCCCATATAACAACTCCGGGAGGGGCTTACTTTTAATATGTCAGGAAGCAAAGAAGCTGATATCAAAATAAAATCAATGGTCGAGCAACAGCCCCTGCCAATAAAGGATGGAACTGAATCTATCTCATCTGTATGCTCAAGACATTGTAGATTATTAGTCGCAAGTAGGCTCTCTAGCCAACAGTGTTGGGCAGAATGTTCAAAGTGGGCTGAAGGAACCAGGGTGTCCCAGGACCCCCTACTGTGTGTACAATTAAAGGGACAGCGATGTATATTAAAATCCCCCATTATAATGAATTCAGAGTAGGAGCAACTCTTTTCTCCATAATGCTCCAGAAAACCCTCAGGTGCAGTTATGTGCTCGATATCATTTCCCTACAAAAAGAATTATAAAAGTTAATTAACACCAAGGAGGGACGCTTGGAGAAAATGAATCTACAGCTAACTAATGGGGGGATGGACAGAACAATATCTTCATCGTGCAGGCCAATTTAAGTGATATCAAAGTAAACACGCCTACCTCAGCGCGTCCTCTGAGGTGGGGGAAGCAGCTTTATAAAAAGAAGTAAAACCATCCAAAACAAAAGAGTCAGACATATCCCATGTTTTCTGTAGTGTGACAATATGAGAGGACCTTATTTTAGCAAGCCACTGCTCCTCATCGTTTTTAGCCCTCAATCCCGCAATATTCCAGGACATTAGTTTAAAATTCTATAGACCAATTTGGGAAGGAACAAGCTTTAAGGGGATATTATTGACCTCCCCAGATAATGGAGGGCACCCTCTTGTATCAGCACCCTCAATTGGGACCAATTGTCAATCAATACTGTCTAGATGCCTCAATGGGGCAAATCTGTTTATAAGGGGATTGGCTGTGCTCACATTAGGGCAATGTAATGGCCTTGCTGGTAAAAGACCAAAGTTTATACTCTAAAACCTTTGACATTGTACCCCAACAGGATAGAAAAAAAGTGAAGCGGGACGACCTTAATTCCAGTTTTAGATTCTTATGTATAATGACTGTGAATCATGACTTTTGTGTGGGTCGGGTGCGTTAAGTTAAGCACGATGCAATCACCCCCCTGTCTTTTTTTATAGTGCTTCCAACCCACCCCAGTCTTCTGGTCATGCTAACATGGCACCCATTTACTAACGAGTTGTCCAACCAGTGGGTCACTTTGTGTAGCAGATCTATTGTTGACTCCTTTGAAACCTGTTGAACAGGTGGGACACCTGTCATAATGGCCACTAATGGAGCTGACTCTGGGGGCAGATGTAGAATGTCACTTCTCTCTTCTATCTTTGGAGGGAGACAGGGAAAGTTGCGGCCCTGTAAATCGGGCCCAGAGTTATTCCGAGAGTCAATTGTATGGGCATCTAGCAACCTTCTCGGGAACTACAACAGCACCACCCCCTCCTCCTTATTATTTTGAGGTATTCCCAGACCCCCATGTGCTTGTGTACCCTCTTGTGGTTGGTTTTTATTACCATTCCCTAGCTGCGAACTACCCGTGCGGTCTAAGTGCATATAGCCACATGTTAAGGGGGCTGGGTGTGCCGGTCCGCCCTGCTCCCCCAGTCATCTCCACAATCGCTGTTTCCCAATTACTAGATAGATGTTGAGAATACAGCTCATAAGACTGATACAGCAAGGCTTCTATGTTTGCCAGCCATGCATTAATGGGAGCCAAGAGTGACTTTAGCATGCCTTCAATTATAGGTAACAAATTCAACACATTCTGACTCAAGTCCACATGATCTAGATCTAAGGCAACTGAGGCCGCAAACTTCTTCTGAATCTGCATGGCTTTTTTCCCGCCTCCTCTCATCCTTGAGTCCGGCGGTTCGGACAGAAATATACCTTCCTCTTGGTAACCATCAGCTCCATCTGGTAAATTAGTAGAGGTTATCAAAATGGGTGCCATCTGGCCTGGCGCATCTATTTGCAAAGAGTCACCAAGAGGCAATGGGCTCTGAGAAGGATTGATTACCTCTAACGAAAGTCTCCTTTCGGTCAAGGCAATTTTGTTCGACAAGACGTTTGCCAGCCTGGCTAAAAACGTGTCAAGAGTAGTTGCTGTACTCCCCCCTCCTGTCATACCCATGGTTTGCTTCCTCTTTCCCATTTTCTTTCAACAGCCGTGCTGTGAGGAACTTTGCTGCATGTTTTCCATAAAATGTCCAGGGGTACAAGTTAGCTTGAACACTGTAACTTGCCAAGCAGGTAATGGGATTTAAAAGACTTTCCCCACGGGGTTACACAGCCTGGAACATGCACAGCTGACAAAATTGCCCAGTGAGATTACAATGCATGAAATGACTATAGATAGTACCTTAACAAAATCCTCGATTCACAGTGGTTGGAGGAGTGGCCCAGCCAGCCTCTTCCGGGCTCTGACGGGCGCAGCGGTGCCTCCTGGTTGCCTTTATGTGCCTCTGGGCGTGGAAAAGATGATGGAGCCGATTCCCGGTGTGGCCTGGGGGCTGGGGTCCTGTGCCTGGTTCGTCTAGTTGCATGTCCCACGCAGCTGTGGCTCCTGGTTGCCTTTATGCGCCTTCGGGCACGGAAAATGTGAGGCGGCCCATTTTTGGTGGAGCTGTGGTCCTGTGCCCAGCTCGTATGGTTGCGCGTCCAAAGTTATGGATCTCTTCCTCTTTTTTCTTCTCTCTTTTAGGATGTCAGGCATAGCTGGATCTTCCTCAGGATGTTCTGCATTGTTCTCCTTTATACCGAGGCTACTGGGGATAACTCCTGACATAGGACCTCTCCCTAAGAAAATGAAGACAAGGCAGTGCAACCCACTCTTTTTTTGCTCTCCCATGGCACCTGCGCCAGCACGGCATCAGAATATGCCCGCTAGCAGGGAGACAAAAGTTAGCACAAGTGACAGACCTGGAGGCCCAGATCCTTTCTTTGGAGCGGCAGGCCCACCAACAGTCGTTGGCTAACCTGACCCAGCAACTGGTGAGATCTCAACTGAAACAGATCTCACTGGGGGAAGCCAGAGAGTGCTAGAGGGCATCAACCCACTGTGTGTACAAACATGGAGATATGTCTGGCAAGCTCCTCTATTGGCTGGCAACTAAGGACATGATATCAAGAATCATGCCGTCCACATAAGATGCCGAGGGCCACTTCTGTGAGTGTACCACAGAGGTGGCTCAGATTTTTGCAGATTACTACTGCACATTATATGTAGAGACACCCATTCCCACGCCGGGACTTGAATTACTGTTAGTAGGAGAAGTCCAGCTGTCTATGATCCATCCCCCGGCCCCGATTCACAGAACTAACTTAAGACAAAATCCTAAACTTACTACCATTTTGGTATTCACAAAAGGCATTTTCTCATTTTGGTATTCACAGAAGGCACTTACTCATTTCGGTATTCACAGAAGTTAGGAGTCCTAACTTTAGGACTCCTAAAAGCCTTCTGTTAATACCAAAAGTCTTAAAATTAGGATTTTTATCAGTTTAGGAGTAGCAAAGTTAAGACTCCTAACTTTAGGACTCCTAAATGCCTTCTGTGAATACCGAAAGTCTTAAAATTTAGATTTTTCTCAGTTTAGTAGTAGTAAAGTTAGGGCTCCTAACTTTAGGACTCCTAAATGCCTTCTGTGAATACCGAAAGTCTTAAAATTAGGATTTTTCTCAGTTTAGTAGTAGTAAAGTTAGGACTCCTAACTTTACTACTCCCAAACTGAGAAAAATCCTAATTTTAAGACTTTCGGTATTCACAGAAGGCATTTTGGAGTCCTAAAGTTGGGAGTCCTAACTTCTGTGAATACCGAAATGAGTAAGTGCCTTCTGTGAATACCAAAATGAGTAAGTGCCTTCTGTGAACACCAAAATGGTAGTAAGTTTAGGATTTTGTCTTAAGTTAGTTCTGTGAATCGGGCCCTATATCTCTAACCCACAATTTCAATCAACGGATTATGGCCGAGGAGCTCCCCAGTGGGCCCAATTAGCTTTGTCCCAAGCACATTGTATCAAGTGTCCCACGGTCCTGTTCCTAATTGATTTAGAAGGCCTTCATACAGTTGCATAGTCCTTGGGGGCGGTGCTGCAGAGGGCAGGATTGAGGCCCCTCTACCGTAAACTTGTGGGTCTTCTCTACTCCAGACCCGCTGCCCATGTTAGGATCAATGGTGCCATTTCATTGCCTTTTCTGATTCATAGGGGTACCTGCTAGGACTGTCCACTCTTCTATAAAACAATGTGATTTAATCACAATGTTAACATTTTTATATACGTATATGTTCTGCTCAATTCTGTTACGTGAAAAAACATGTTTTATGTTTTTAACAAAATTTAAAATTGGTTTTAGTTTGAATTTTGTAATAAGAATCATAACGATGGTAATTATTTGCCTATTTGGACTTGGAACATTGGTTACAATTTTTATGGAACCAATTGTGAAGTTTTTAGTTGATAGCTTTGAGATTTGCTCTTAGTTGAGAATATTGTTTTGCTTTCTGGATGGTGAGATTTTGACCTAGAAGAATAAAACAAAAAGTAATGTATAGATTCATCATTTAATGTTTGAACTGTTTATATTTAACAAGAAAACAGTTTTTTTCTGTTTTTTTCTTAAGTTTGTTTCATAATAGAAAATCTACTCCTTCAGTGAACATCACTTTCACCTTGTTGGCTCTGATTTGAGATTAGAACAGTAAATCTGCCCCTTTCAGTGTCCAATATCTTCCCTGAGTTGGCCATGACTAGAGCTACGAATATTAAATGTATTCCCTTCAGTATCAAACACATTTCCCTAGTATCAAATTTAGAATAGTAAATTTGTTCTCTTCAATGTTCATCACTTTCCCCGTGTTGCTCCTGATCGTAGTTTAGACTAGTAAATCTGCCCATTTCAGTGTCCAGCACCTTCCCAAGTTGGCTCCTGACTTGGGTAAGGAATGATAAATCTGCCACTGTCAGTGTCCAGTGCCTTGCCCAAGTTGGCTCTGCATGGAGTTTAAAATAGTAAATCTGCCCCTTCAGTATCCAGCGCCTTCCCCGAGTTGGACCTGATGTGAGTTTAGAATAGTAAATCACCCTCCTTCAGTGTCCGGCACCTTCTCTGAGTTTTCTCTGAGAGAGTTATCGCCTTTTATATGAAAACAAACTATAGAGGAAAACATATCCTTATTGTATTTTTTCTAGGTTTTCAATTGTATAAAGTAAATGTACATCACCAGAACAAAATAAACATTTTTTCACAGATGGTGTCTCCGGAATTTAAAAATGTAATTTACTATATTTTTATTTCATTGTTAAAACGTATTACTTCAAATAGAGTCTATTTTACTAAAGTAATACTTACTTTGAAACGTAGTTGTCAATGTGTTCAGCACTTGCTTTTGCATGTGGTCACTTCAGGGAGCAATGTATTACCGAGCATGAAATGGTAGACATCCATTTTGATAACATTATGAAGAGCTTATTAATTTACAAAAAAAATGCTTGTTGGAATCCTTGTATTTGTGTGTTTAAATTGGTGACTAAACTTTTATTTTTTTCAGAATTTTTTTGGGACATATATTATGTGAGCCTCTTTTGTATGGGTATCAGCCATCGTGGTTTGGAACAGATGAACATATTTAGTAAGGTTTTTCAAGCTTCTGTGGCTTTGTAAATATTTTGAAAACATTTGCATTCCCTTGTGTTGTGCAAAGCAAGGACAGTGCAAAGGGAATCCTTTGCGCTGCCTTGCGAGGTTTGCTCGATGTAAGGACTAATCAATGGTTTAGTAAATTTTTCAATTTATTTTTACATTATACAAACACTTTTTTAAGGTTCTATTTAGTCATTTTTAATTGTAATGTTTTTTGCATAGAATTTTCTTTCTAAATTTGAAAAGTAATATTTAATGTTTAAAAATTATTGCATGGTAAAAACATGCGTGGTAAAGTATGCATGGTAAATGTATGAGTGGTAAAGGTAGTTTTAATGTTATTTAATATAAATGCATGGTAAACGCATGCTTGATAAAATACGTGCTGTAAAGGAACGCGTGTTGAAGGCCTGTGTTTTAATATAATACAATAGCTAAAAACTAAAGCTATGAATATTGCTGTCAGGATTGAAGAAGAAATGGGAATTAAACATGTTGTTTTAAATATCCACAACACTTCAGTCACTAATGGCAATTTAAAATGTTTGTTTTGATGCACTTTAAAAGATATTAGAGCAGCCAAGTCCTTCAGCTTCCTTGAAACCTCTCCACCTTACTATGCCTGTGATCCCTCAATATTGATCAGAGGTTTGTAAAGGTCAAGCATTCATAGAGATTAAGCAAAAGAAGTAATTGATGACATGAGCAAATTTCGCATTCTATAATTTTGTGCCCAAAATGAGTGATTGCAAAGCACTTAAGAGTGCAAGTCTTTGCGGGGTACCCTCCTCCTCTGCAAGCTTCTCTGGGCTGCTGGGGGATGTAGTCCCACCCCAGCAGCAAGCAACCAAATAGCGGCAATTAATGTAGTAGTGGTGGTAGTAGTAGTAGTAATAGTAGTAGTAGTATTATTACTAACAATAATAACTTTATTATTACTACAAATAATTATAATTATAAGAGTATTAAAACAACAATAATAATAATAATAATAATTCTATTTCTACCACTAATATTAATAATAAAAATTAGAATAATAATGGGAAGGAAATGAAGAAGAAGAATTTATAGCACACCTATACCGAGATTTATTTGGCTGCTTTACATATACAACCAGAGCAAAACATGGGTTTCATGCAGCAAAATAGCAAAATTGATGTAGCTAAGCGAGATAAACAGACAAACTCAAAACACATAACAGACAGTGAGTAATTTACAAGTCACATTACAGAGAAGGATGTTCACTTAGGCATTGCCTGAATAGTTGTTTCTTAGGTTGTTTCCTTATCACTGAGAGAAGTGTTAACTTCCTCAAGGGTGCAGAGAGAGTGATCCCTGCTGAAGGAGCTGCTCCAGTGAAAAACTGTGAGCCATTACTCCTCCACCCTACAGAACCACCTGAGATGTTGATTAGTAGGGGTGTGTGAAATTTGCTTTTGTGTAATTACTCATTTTTTCTATAAAATTACGCAAAATGCAAATGGGTCATTCATTAAGCGCTATATTTTAGAGTCAAAGATTTCCTAGCATCTATTTTTTGACGAGAGCATGCCTATCATGCTTAAAAACGAGAGCAAATAAACAGAAGCACAGTGAAAAATGCTGCCCGTGCTTTGTTCCATGCGTTCACTATACATTTTTACAGTGAATGGTGCTGTTTTTGCAGTACATTTTTACTGCCAATGGCGCGTAATCATGCAAAGTGGAGGAATGGTGTGAATTTTTTATTTGATTATTAGTAGTGGTGTGCGATATTTCCATGATTTACTTTCTTGTAACTATGTGTCATTTTGGCAATGTTACAGGAAATGCAAATCTGTCCTTTATCGCTAAATTTGAAATGGGTCCCAGCGTCAATTTTTTCATGTGAGAATGCATATATTTCCTAAAAGTATATCAAACAAATAAAAGCACTGGGAAGAGCACCACTGATGATCTATTGTTTCTGTGCAGGCGCTGTACATTTTTACAGTGAATGGTGCTTTTGGAATAAATATTTACCGTCAATGGTGCATAATTATGCAAAATGACATAATTGCATAATCTCTGGGAGTTTAATTGATCTAGCTTAACGCAAAATTCCTCAACAAATTACACTGGCATAATTTACATTTTGCCCAGGCCTAGTGATTAGGTCGACCAAGTAGGCTGCTCTAATGTTATATATAGCCCTGTGAGCAACACAATCAATTTATGTGAGTCTTGAAAAATGTTTCCAAAACAAAACTCAACAACCAGACATAACATTATGGTCAAATATTTGATATTCTTTATAATCTGAGTGGTTGGATGTAGATAGCATGATGGGAATAACAGTAGCAACCCAAAGTATCTAGCTTTTCATAAAATCTGCAACAAATAGAAGAGGTAGAGTAATTTAGAATGAGTCTGCAAAGGTGTCTTATCTAACAAAGTTAATTTAGTGATGGAAATTCCTGAGAAAGTTTAGGGTGATCATTCAAACCCAAATGTTTGCTCAGTTTGTGTGTTGAGAGAAAGTAAACTAAAGGTTTTCCATTATGTCAGTTAAAGATTGATGGGAACAAAGTCAAGGTAGTTTTTGACTTATGCACAAGGCTACCGTTTTCATGAGTGCCAAAGTACAGGTATTAATGCAACAAAAAGTTGTAGGAGCCAAATGTGAAATCTGGGAATTACGCTGGTCACATTATTGACCAAATAGGATATTTCTGGGTAGGCTTGAATTTTAAAGGAAGATGTACCTATAAGAAAATAAATGTCTTTGAGTTAGGGGACTCTCTGTTGGGATGACCTCATCAAGCAGAATTAGGCAATAAGTTTGACCCTAGGTTTGATCATCCTGTTGATGTTATGAAGAATGAGGTAAATGTGTCAAGCTTTGAGGGCGCTAATGCAAATTTTGTGCAACATCTTAAGTAGAGCTACCCAGATGCTTTTGTAGAGAAACTAGAGACGTTTGGAGAATTTAGGTGCAAAATTGAATTAAAAGATGACCCTGTTCCGGTGAGTCAGTGTTTGAGGAATTTCCCTTTCACTTCTAAGAGTAAACTTAAAACCTTTCTTTATAATGTAGGTGCAAAACATATTGCACCTATAGAGTCCTCATTGTGGGGATCTCCTGTGGTCATTCCTCTTAAAATAATCATGAGGAGAGGCTTTGCAATGATTTGCCCAGTCTTAACTCTATCATTTGGATTGAAGCTCATCCTTTAATGAATATACATGCATTGATTTCTAATTTGGCTTGGCTATGGCAACACCGATACAAATGCTTACCATGAGGACATTCTCTATGAAGTCTCTAGGCGTTTGACCATATTTGCTGTGTCTCACGTGGAAGAAATAGTGAATGGTCCATCTCCCAAGACCAAGGAGTAATTGATTTACATCCTTGATTTATTGGAGTTCCCCAATACACTTTTAGAAAACTATAGGCTTTTCTCAAAGAGGAATGTTAAATTCTATTGGTTGCTAAGAATATGAAGAAATGTTTTACCACTCCAAATTGGAAATTTCCAAAGTGCCATGACACTGTTCCTACTAAAAGGAACATGGAAAAAGTTAGGCCATGATTTTGTTTGTATTACCTAATCTCTCAACGTTTGGTATTGTGCTAATTAATTGTAATTCAAATTGTGATTCACCATGAAACCAATGGCCAATTCGAGCAGTTCAATAGAATTTTTAAGGATTCAATACTGCTTGCTGTTAAACGAGGTTTAAAGTGGGGCAAAGCTATTCAGCTGACTTAAAGAGTTACCTCACAACTTTATTACTCTAGAATTAGTGTGACTGGCAAATCTTCTTTTGAACTGTTAAGGGAACATGTCCTTGTATCCAAACCTCTCCTTTGGCAGATAAGAAATGTAATAAGGCAGGAACAATGTGCTGACTATGCACACATGAATTGTAAGGAAGACGAATATGAGAACAGAATGAGCATGTGCATATAAAAGATAAGGTATAAGTAGGGAGGAGTAGAAAGTCTAACAGGATGTCAGAGTCAACACACCAAAGCACTCAAGCAAAGACACTACTTTATGGTCTATTTTGGATAAAATTACTGAAGTTTGTTGTAACTCTGTGAGAATGGAAAATAGGAACATTTTTAACTTGAATCCTGTTTCTACTTATAAAGGATGGTGTGGTGGAAATACCAATGGTTATGACAGTCATAGAGGTACTGCTGGTAATAGTAAAGATAAAAATGTATTTTTAGATATGTCATCAGCACACTTTGAATTTGGTAAAATTGTTGCAAATGTAAGCAAGAGCTCTTGTGTCCATAGGGTGATCGTCTAGTTGTGAAGTCACACCTCTACCCCTGGGTGACCTTTTGATGTTCAGGAAGAGAGAGTTATTCCCATATGCGGGGATTGCAAACCTTCTAGTGTGTGGAATGAGATATTGACTATTCATAGCTTCCCGGAATCTTTGTCAGTTGTTTAATGTTTTTGCTACTTTGTGTATCTGAGCATATATTTCTGTTTAATTTGTAAGTTTCCTATATGCTACTTGAGGGTTTTAAATTGGTTTAAAGGGGGGAGATGTGTACTATTCTGTTTAACCTATGTGGTAGAAAGTAGAACGCAGATTGGGTGCATGGAGTGTGAAGGGAGGCTTGACGTATACCGGGCAGAGCACGCCTGCAAGATTTCTAAAATCATGCCACCCCCTAAACCAAAAGAAATCTTTCTACAAACCTGCATAGCATGTGTTGTATCTTCACAACAGAATCATTTCCCAAACTGGCTATATTTGACCTTATTTGTCATTCATTACTACCAGCAGCTACTTTACACATATTTTGTTCCATTACCGATACCCTTTAGATCAATTCTCTCTCCCTTACTTTTAAATAAATAATTATATATATATATATATATATATATATATATATATATATATATATATATATATATATATATATATATTCACTGAAAAAACCATAGGTTTCAGGCACGTTATAGTTGGGAATTAGCATTTAAAAAATCTTAGAAATTCACTGAAAAAACCATAGGTGATTCACTGTTTGTATGTGTTGAAGACAGCATGTGTGCTGGACTGTATGGTTGGATGAGTGTGTGCATGGGTGTGTTAGTGAGTGAATGACTGTCTCAATAGTGTCTTTATGAGTAACTACATATGTTTTAAACTAGTATATGTGACTATTGGTGTATATAAGTGAGTATATGTGAGAGTGAGAGATTGAAAGAGTTCCTGTATGATTAAGTAAGTGTTTCTATACGTGATTGTTTAAAAGACTAAGTATGTGTAAGTTTCTGTAGAAGTAAGTGTGGTGGAGTGTGTATAACTGTATATGCAAGTAAATGGATGGCTGATTCTTTATTAGCATGAGTGACTATGTGTGTGATTAACTCTATGGATGAGTGGCATTGTGTAACAGGATGTAAAGGTGTATGAGTACATATGATGAGTGAGTACATGTATGAGTGGCTGTATAGGACTGTTGGTGAATGAGTGGATGTGTATGTGGATCTAAGAATTACTGAATAGGTTGTTGTAACTGATATCGGTATGTCCATTGTTTTGAAAATTTTAGTTTCTATTTTTGAATATGTGTATCAAAGGTTATATTAGGGGGAGAGGAGGTCTGCCACTCTATCACAAGGATGATGTCATCAGTTATGTCATTTGAGATGTCATGAGTGATGTCATGAGTGATGTCACTGACCATGTCATGAGTGATGTAATATGTGACGTCATCAGCAGTGCATTGCGGGCGCGCGAGTTATAGTTAGCTGAACTAACTATAACAGGGGAATTTCAATGGTTTTGTACGAGTGAAAAGTCCAGCTAACTATAACGCCCCTGATACCTATGGTTTTTTCAGTGAATTTTTAAGGTTTTTTAAATGCTAATTCCTAACTATAACGTGCCTGAAACCTATGGTTTCTTCAGTGAATTTCAAAGGTTTTTTAAATGCTAATTTCGAAGTATGCCTACAGAGATAGGACATGTGAAGAAAGAAGAAAAAACTCACAGAAAGAAAAAAAAGAAATACAGAAAGAAGCAACAGAAGTCCTCAAAGACGAAGAAAAGTGCAAGAAGAAGGATAACATGCAGAAAGAACAAACAGAAGAGCAGAAAGAAGCCTTGTTGCAAAATCGTCCTGTACCCTCAACTTTTTCAGACGGATACTGGTGGTAACTGAGTCTGACTAACCAGTCCTAGAGCCAGTGCTATGTTAAAAGACACTCAGAATACAGTGAAAACACCTACATACACTAGGGAACACTATGCGTTGGGGTCCCCCTGTGATCAGCATGACCTCCTCTGTAAGCCCCCGGTATATAATAGGGCAGGGGATTAAAACTACGTCTTAAAACGCGCCACAGGGTGTGTTTGCACACGTCACCTTCGGCCCCGTCCCCTCACTTCCCCACTGTGTAAACACGCACTGTGGCCGTTTTAAGTTGGGAGATTAAGTCCCCTTGAATCCTGAGGGTTCCTAGGGTCTAACTAGACCACTAGGTACCTCCAGTAAGCGCCACAGAGCTGCGTTGCAGAGTGATGTAAAAAGGGGCACGGAAAGAGACCACCTCTCTGCAACGCAGCGCAGTGGCGCTTACTGGAAGCACCTGGTGGACTAGTTGGCCCCCAGGGTCCCTCAGGATTGAAGGGGAATTATTTTCCCAACTTAACATGCGCCACAAGGCTTGTTTGCACATGTTAAGTCAGGCCCCGTCCCCTCCCTTCACCACTGTGTAAACACGCCCTGTGGCCGTTTTTAGTTGGGAGATTAAGTTCATTTGAACCCTGAGGGTCCCTAGGGTCCAACTAGCCCACTAGGTACCTCCAGTAAGCGCCACAGAGCTGCGTTGCAGAGAGGTGTAAAAAGTGGCACGGCCTGGACCATCTCTCTGCAACGCAGCTCAGAGGCGCTTAC
Organism: Triturus cristatus; assembly: GCF_964204655.1. Lineage (NCBI taxonomy): Eukaryota > Metazoa > Chordata > Amphibia > Caudata > Salamandridae > Triturus > Triturus cristatus. The sequence continues at coordinate 1,183,309,533 of NC_140592.1, read as the reverse complement.
TGGAAGCACCTGGTGGGCTAGTTAGCCCCCAGGGGCCCTCAGGATTGAATGGGAATTATTTCCCCAAATTAAAACTCGCCATAGGGCGTGTTTGCACACGTCACCTCAGGCCCCGTCCCCTCCCTTCCCCACTGTGTAAACACGCCCTGTGGCCGTTTTTTAAGTTGGGAGATTAAGTCCCCTTGAATCCTGAGGATCCCTAGGGGCAAAATAGCCCACTAGGTACGTCCAGTAAGCGCCATTGCAGAGAGGTGTAAAAAGGGGCACGGCCTGCACCACCTCTCTGCAACGCAGAGCAGTGGCGCTTACTTGAAGCACCTGGTGGGCTAGTTGGCCCCCAGGGTCCCTCAGGATTGAAAGGAAATTATTTCCCCAACTTAAAACGCGCCACAGGGCGTGTTTGCACATGTCACCTCAGGCCCCGTCCCCTCCCTTCACCACTGTGTAAACGCGCCCTGTGGCCGTTCTAAGTTGAGAGATTAAGTCCCCTTGAATCCTAAGGGTCCCTAGGGTCAAACTAGCCCACTAGGTACCTCCAGTAAGCGCTACAGAGCTGCGTTGCATAGAGGTGTAAAAGGGGCGTGGCCTCGGAACACCTGTCTGCAACGCAGCTCCCTGGCACATACTGGAGATACCTGTTGGGCTAGTTGGCCCTCAGGGACCCTCAGTATTGAAGGGGAATTAATTCCCCAACTTACAACTGGCCAGGGGGCGTGTTTGCAGAGTGCTGCAAGGAGGGGGTGTGGACTCCGGCGCGATGCCGGTCTTTTATTTATTTTATTTTTTTAAGAAAGAGGGCTTGGTGGCCCCCCTTCTTTTTCTAATTTACTGGCCCTGGGGACCCCATCCCCCAGGGCCTGCACCCTAATTTTTTTTGTTGAAAAAAATTGATTTGGCCCTCCTAAGGCCTTAATCAGCCCCGGGGACCCCAACCCCCGGGTCATGGCCTTTTTTTTTTTTAATTCTTTAGGAGGGGGCTGCGTTGCCCCCCTCCTCAGGCCACTTATGGCCCCAGGGACCCGATCCCCCGGGGCCAGCCTTTGTGTTTTATTATTTTAAAAAAATATATATTTATAGAAACACCTAGGACATGCTGGACAAACCGTATGTACCTATCACCATGACGATTTGCGTGATATTCATTAAAAGGCGACTATGCATAGAATGAATCCCCATGGAATGTATTTACACCGCTAGTGAAGCTCTGACGTGTCTGACGCCCTACCGTGCCTAATCCCGGCGCCCCCGCTGGTGGGTACTCTCCAAGTAGACACCCTTGTTGTTTATTTATACAAAAATGGGTCGCTAATGACGGGCACATTTAATATACACGCACACCAAGCCATTCAAAGGGGATTCGACAAAAATTCGACCAAACTATGCATGAAACCCCCCTCATGGTTAATAAAATACACATCCACCGCCGGATGTGTAATACTTTTTATTTTACTCTCTGGAAAGGAGACGAACCTCACTTGAGAGTCACAGCGTGCTCCTGGCTGAGCCCAATGCTGTGTTACACCCACCAGTGCCCGCCGAGTGCCTCACACCTCTGTGTTGTATTCCACCAGCTAGTGCGTATGCTATGACACTCTCTAGCCCATGTGCACTGTAACACCACCCCGTGAATATGTCATGGCACACTTGCCTTCGCACGGGTTATATTGCCCCATCTAACGTGCCTTCCTCGATGCCTATGTTATAACGCACAGCGCCATATATATTACAATCTGGGATCCATATCTTTGTCACAGTGCATATGCAACGTTACACTCCCCAGCACATATTTTATATTACAACTTTAGAGACTAGTTAGGTTACACAACACTGCCCTGTGCATATTACACTCCAAGGCGCATATCGCATAGCACGCACTAGTGCCTGTGCTATCTCGCGCTCTCCAATGAATCTTTCATTGCGCACAATGTATTGCATATTATATTTCACGCCCCTGTTCATCTTATATCACACTTTTTGGTGCATAGTTTATACCATATACTATATATAGTTTTCATTTTCAATCGTGCTCTCAGGACTATGTTCCATATAACACTGCGTCCACCTACCCTTTTCACGGGCATTACATTTTGCGATGGGAGGTGGAGGGTCAGGGGGTGTTTCTGCCAAGTGAGCCCGGAGTCACAGTCACAAACGTCCTCTTCTTCCTGAATAAAAGTGAGATTATGCTGCATACTTGTTCATATTTTAGGTAGTTCGCACAGACACACATTTTAAAAACAATAAAGTTCCTAATACCCACCTTCTCCGAACAGTTAGCTTGCTGCCCCATCCACCTCCTCCCTATCCTCTGTTGTCTGAATCCATGGACTATCCTCCTCCCTCCTGCCATGCATGGTCTGATGTGCTGCCACTGCCCTCCATTGAGCATGATGTACCAGTCCACTCCTCCTGCCCTTCATTGCCCAATTCTATGTCCCATCATTGACCTCCTGCTTAGCCTCTGTGCTTAGCTTGCTGCCCCTATTCCCCTTCCCCCTGCCCTCCAATGTCTTTGTGCATGCCCCTGCTCCATCCTTTTTGCCCACCATGTTCCATGGACCTGCCACTCCTATCTACTCTGAGTGTTCTGTTGAGCTGCCACTCCCCTCCCACCTGCCTAGCATTGTCAGATGACTGTAACCTGTCCCTGCCACCTCCACCCTGCCTGTCCACATGCCATGCCCCTATCCCCTTCCTCCTGCCCTCCATGGTCCATTTTACTGCCACACCCTTCTGCCCTCCCTGGTCTGTTGTGCTGCAATTGCTCCTCCTGCCTGCCCTGCGCGGTCTGTTGTGAGACCCCTTCCCCTGAACTCTCTTGTCTGTGCCCAGGTCCTGACCCTCCCTTCTATCCTCCATGGTCCTTTGTGCATGCCCCTGCACCCTCCTTCTTGCCCATCATAACCATTGTGCTGCCACTAACCCTCCCGCTTGCCATGCATGGTCTTCTGTGCTGCCATAGCCCCTCCTACCTTCCCTGTGTGGTCAGCTAGCTGCCCCTGACCCCCTCCCACCTTCCCTCCATGGTCTGTGTGTATGTCATCATAGTCTCATTGTTGCTCTCCATGGTGTGTCTTGTTTCTAGTGCCCATCCTGCCTGACCTCCATGTTCATCTTGCTGCTCCTGCCCTGCCCCCTTGCCCCCAGCCCTCTGTTTCCATGTGCAGACCCCTATTCCCTCCCTCCTGGCTTGTCTGTTCCATTGTAGTGCCCCTGATCCGTCCCTCCTGCCCTTTATGGTCTGTTATGCTGCAGCTTTCTCTCCTGTCTGTCCATTATGGTCAGCTAGCTACCATTGCCTCTTTCCCCTCTGTTCTCTGTTGTCCATGTGCATGGTCCTGTCCCCTCCCTATTGCTTTCTATGGATTGTTGTGCTGCACTCCCGTCCCGCATGCGCTGTGTGGTGTATTGTGCTGCTGCAAACCCTTATGCCTGCCCTGTAGGGTCATTTTGGTGCACCTCTCCATGTCCCTCCTGTCCTCTGTTATCCGAGTCCATGTCCCTACTCCAATTCCTCCTGCCTACCATGATCCAATGTACCATACTTGCGAACTTTTTAAACTTGGTAAGAGGGAGATTTTGAAAAAAAACTGGCGTATTGATTTTCTCCTTTGAGTTACATTGAAAAAGAGGAGATTGTAGACAGGAGACAGATCAAATAAAGCCCATTTGAGCTTAAAAACATTGGACGTTTCCTGGCTGAAACGGGTCTGTTGGCATGTATGGTTGTACTACCACTGTCTCTTCCTTCTGCCCACAATGGTCTATTATATTGCCACAGCCTCTCTTGCCAGTCCTGTATTGTTGGTTTGTTGCCCCTGACCCCCTTTCCACTACCCTCCATAGTCTGTTGTGCTACCACTGCCCTTCCTGCCTGCCCAGTGTGGTAAAATTGTTGCCTCTGCACTCTCCTACCTGCCTTCAATTTTCAGAGTCCGTGCCCCTGGCCTCTGCCTCTCAACAGTATCCCAATGAACAACTAGATTGCTATCATTCTATATTTATTGCAAAAGTGTGGAACGCCTGACGTCATCTTGATGTAATCAAAACTGTAATACCTAGAGTATTTCCTTTAGAAATTACATATATGAGAGGGTCTTATTTGCATCAAAATTATGGTTAGTGCTCTAAAAAACTAAATTGAGGACATATTTTCTGAGTTTTCAAATAGCGACAAAGAACTTTTACATTATTTGTAATCTTTATGTTTTTTTATCCAGTTGACCACTTGATTAAATGTTGCACCTAGGGGAGAGGATTTGGTGTCACTTCCAGAGCTGCAGACTTTGCAACTGGGGAACCAGGTTGGAGTTTCTGCTTCAGCTCAACATTCTGTGATTCTGGTCAAATCACTTAATCTCCCCATGTCTACAACCAAAATGAATTTGATCTTGTGTGATGTAACCAATGCTCATGTAAAGCACTCCAATACCTGACAAGTATGCACTATATAAAACTGCAAATACACAAAAAATAAGTGTTTTGCACACTTCTGTCATTGGGCTACATGTGGGCTACATCTGGGTGATATTTGTGCTGCATTTGGCCTCTTTTGTCTCTGGTGGCCATCTTGGGAGATTTATTTGTTATGAAGTTTCCTAATTTCTTTATTTACTGCAGTCTCCTCAGTAGGTAATGCTTGCAATTTTTTACTTTGATTCCATCAAGAAGGTATTCAGATATGTCACACATTTGCCATAAATTCTGAATGTTAGCACTCTAGTTGCTCATTAGATCACTGTAGTAAAGCTACTGCTCACCACGGAAGTCTGCTGCTGGTATTAAAAGTGCATGTTTCAGACTGCATATCAGAATTCTTTAATGAAATAGAAGAGGATTTGAGAAGTCACTCAAAATGTGCCCTAATTTTTCTTTCTTCAGCACTAATCATAATTTCTATGACAAAATGAACCCCCTCATTGTGTTCCTTTTTAAATTAAATGTTTTAAGTGTTACCAGCTTATTCCAATCAAGATGGCTTCAGGTGTGCCAAACTTTTGTCATAAGTAAGACAGTAAGCGCTCTAGTTGTTCTTAAGAACACTCTGGGACATTCTGTCATTGGTCTATACTTGGGCTACATCTGGGTGATATTTGGGCTACATTTGGGCTCTTTTGTCTCTGGTGGCCATCTTGGGAGATTTTTTTTGTTATGAAGTTTCCTAATTTCCTCATTTACTGCAGTCTCCTAAGTGGGAATATTTTCAGTTCATCATTGTGTTCCTTTTTAAATTAAATGTTTTAAGTGTTACCAGCTTATTCCAATCAAGATGACTTCAGGTGTGCCATACTTTTGTCATAAGTAAGACAGTAAGCGCTCTAGTTGTTCTTAAGAACACTCTGGGACATTCTGTCATTGTTCTATACTTGGGCTACATCTGGGTGATATTTGGGCTACATTTGGGCTCCTTTGTCTCTGGTGGCCATCTTGGGAGATTTATTTGTTATGAAGTTTCCTAATTTCCTCATTTACTGCAGTCTCCTCAGTGGGAATATTTTCAGTTCATTATTTTGGTTCCATCAAGAAGGCATTCAGATGTGTCACACATTTGCCATAAATTTTGAATGTTAGCACTCTAGTTGCTCATTAGATCACTGTAGTAAAACTACTGCTCACCAGGGAAGTCTGCTGCTGGTATTCAAAGTGCATGTTTCAGTCTGCATGTCAGAATTTGTTTATGAAATAAAAGAGGATTTGAGAAGTCAAAATGTGCTCTAATTTTTCTTTCTTCAGAACTAATCATAATTTCTATGGCAAAATGAACCCCCTCATTTTGTTCCTTTGTAAAATAAATGTTTTTTAGTGTTCCCACTTTATTCCAATCAAGATGGCTTCAGGTGTGCCATACTTTTGTCATAAGTAAGACTGTTAGCGCTATAGTTGTCCGTTAGAACACTCTGGGACATTCTGTCATTGGGCTATACTTGGGCTACATCTGGGTGATATTTGGGCTACATTTGGGCTCTTTTGTCTCTGGTGGCCATCTTGGGAGATTTATTTGTTATGAAGTTTTCTAATTTCCTCATTTACTGCAGTCTCCTAAGTAGGAAATACTTTCAGTTTTTTACTTTGGTTCCATCAAGAAGGCATTCAGATGTGTCACACATTTGCCATAAATTCTGAATGTTAGCACTCTAGTTGCTCATTAGATCACTGTAGTAAAGCTACTGCTCACCAGGGAAGTCTGCTGCTGGTATTCAAAGTGCATGTTCTTATGATAAACATATGGCACACCTGAAGCCATCTTGCTTGGATTAAAGTGGTAACTCTTAAAACATTTAATTTAAAAAGGAACAAAATGAGGGGGTTCATTTTTCCATAAAAAGTATGATTAGTGCTGCAGAAAGAAAAATTAGGGCACATTTTGAGTGACTTCTCAAATCCTCTTTTATTTCATTAAAAAATTCTGACATGCAGACTGAAACATACACTTTCAATACCAGCAGCAGTTTTCCCTAGTGAGCAGTAGCTTTACTACAGTGATCTAATGAGCAAAAAGAGTGCTAACATTCTGAATTTATGGCAAATGTGTGACACATCTGAATGCCTTCTTGATGGAATCAAAGTAAAAAACTGAAAGTATTTCCTACTGAGGAGACTGCAGTAAATGAGGAAATTAGGAAGCTTCATAACAAATAAGTCTCCCAAGATGGCCCCCAGAGACAAAAGAGCCCAAATGTAGCCCAAATATCACCCAGATGTAGCCCAAGTATAGCCCAATGACAGAATGTCGCAGAGTGTTCTTAAAAACAACTAGAGCGCTTACTGTCTTCATTATGACAAAAGTATGGCACACCTGAAGCCATCTTGATTGGAATAAACTGGTAACACTTAAAACATTTAATTTAAAAAGGAACACAATGAGGGGGTTCATTTTGATATAGAAATTATGATTAATGCTGAAGAAAGAAAATGAGGGCACATTTTGAGTGACTTCTCAAATCCTCTTCTATTTCATTAAAAAATTCTGACATGCAGACTGAAACATACACTTTTAATACCAGGAGCAGACTTCCATGGTGAACAGTAGTTTTACTACAGTGATCTAATGAGCAACTAGAGTGCTAACATTCAGAATTTATGGCAAATGTGTGACATATCTGAATACCTTCATGATGGAATCAAAGTCAAAAAAACTGAAAGCATATCCTACTGAGGAGACTGCAGTACATGAGGAAATTAGGAAACTTCATAACAAATAAATCTCCCAAGATGGCCACCGGAGACAAAAGAGCCCAAATGTAGCCCAAAATCACCCAGATGTAGCCCAAATATAGCCCAATGACAGAAGTGTGCAAAACACTTATTATTTTGTGTTTTTGCAGTGTTATATAGTGCAGACTTGTCAGGTATTGGAGTGCTTTACATGAGCATTGGTTACATCACACAAGAACAAATTCATTTTGGTTGTAGACATGGGGAGACTAAGTGATTTGACCAGAATCACAGAATGTCGAGCTGAAGCAGAAACTCCAACCTGGCTCCCCAGTTGCAAAGTCTGCTGTTCTGGAAGTAACACCACATCCTCTCCCCTAAGTGCAACATTTAATCAAGTGGTCAACTGGAAAAAAAACCCATAAATATAACAAATAATTTAAAAGTGCTTTGTTGCTATTTGTAAACTCAGAAAATATGTCCTTATTTTAGTCTTTTAGAGCACTAACCATAATTTTGATGCCAATAAGACCCTCTCATATATGTAATTTCTAAAGGAAATGCTCTAGGTATTACAGTTTTGATTACATCAAGATGACGTCAGGCGTTCCACACTTTTGTAATAAATATAGAATGTTAGCAATCTAGTTGTTCATTAGGATACTGTTGAGAGGCAGAGGCCAGGGGCACGGACTCTGAAAATTGAAGGCAGGTAGGAGGGTGCAAAGGCAACAATTTAACCACACTGAGCAGGCAGGAAGGGCCATGGCAGCACAACAGACTATGGAGGGCAGTGGAAAGGGGGGCAGGGGCAACAAACCAACAATACAGGACTTGCAAGAGAGGCTGTGGTAATGTAATAGACCATTGTGGGCAGAACGAAGAGGCAATGGTAGTACAACCATACATGCCAACAGACCCGATTCAGCCAGGAAACGTCCAATGTTTTTAAGCTCAAATGGGCTTTATTTGATCTGTCTCCTGTCTACAATCTCCTCTTTTTCAATGTAACTCAAAGGGGCAAATCAATACCCCAGTTTTTTTTCAAAATCTCCCTCTTACCAAGTTAAAAATGTTCGCAAGTATTGTACATTGGATCGTGGAAGGAAATGGGGTAAGGACATGGACTTGGATAACAGAGGACAGGAGGGATATGGAGAGGTGCACCAAACTGACCCTGCAGGGCAGGCATCAGGGTTTGCAGCAGCACAATACACCACACAGGGCATGCGGGACGGGAGTGCAGCACAACAATCCATAGAAAGCAAGAGGGAGGGGACAGGACCATGCACATGGACAACAGAGAACAGAGGGGCAAGAGGCAATGGTAGCTAGCTGACCATAATGGACAGACAGGAGAGAAACCTGCAGCATAACAGACCATAAAGGGCAGGAGGGACGGATCAGGGGCATTACAATGGAGCAGACAAGCCAGGAGGGAGGGAGTAGGGGTCTGCACATGTAAACAGAGGGCTGGGGGCAAGGGGGCAGGGCAGGAGCAGCAAGATAGCCATGGAGGTCAGGCAGGATGGGCACTAGAAGCAAGACACACCATGAAGAGCAGCACTGAGACTGTGATGGCATACACACAGACCATGGAGGGAAGGTGGGAGGGGGTCTGGGGCAGCTAACTGACCAAACAGGGAAGGTGGGAAGGGCCATAGCAGCACAGAAGACCATGCATGGCAAGTGGGAGGGTTAGTGGCAGCACAATGGCTATGATGGGCAAGAAGGAGGGTGCAGGGGCATGCACAAAGGACGATGGAGGATAGAAGGGAGGGTCATGACCTGTGCACAGACAAGAAAGTTCAGGGGAAGGGGCCTCACAACAGACCGCACGGGGCAGGCAGGAGGAGCAGTTGCAGCACAACAGACCAGGGAGGGCAGAAGGGTGTGGCAGTACAATGGACCATGTAGGACAGGAGGAAGAGGATAGGGGCATGGCATGTGGACAGGCAGGGTGGAGGTGGCAGGGACAGGTTACAGTCATCTGACAATGCTAGGCAGGTGGGAGGGGAGTGGCAGCTCAACAGAACACTCAGAGTAGATAGGAGTGGCAGGTCCATGGAACATGGTGGGCAAAAGGGATGTAGCAGGGGCATGCAAAAAGACATCGGAGGGCAGGGGGAAGGAGAATTGGGGCAGCAAGCTAAGCACAGAGTTTAAGCAGGAGGTCAATGATGGGGCATAGAATTGGGCAATGGAGGGCAGGAGGAGTGGACTGGTACATCATAATAAATTGAGGGCAGTGGCAGCACATCAGACCATGCATGGCAGGAGGGAGGAGGCTAGTCCATGGATTCACACAACAGAGGATAGGGAGGAGGGGGATGGGGCAGCAAGCTAACTGTTCAGAGAAGGCGGGTATTAGGAACTTTATTGTTTTTAAAACGTGTGTCTGTGCGAACTACTTAAAATATGAACAAGTATGCAGCATAATCTCACTTTTATTCAGGAAGAAGAGGACGTTTGTGACTGTGACTCCGGGCTCACTTGGAAGAAACACCCCCTGACCCTCCACCCCCTATCGCAAAATGTAATTCCCGTGAAAAGGGTAGGTGAACACAGTGTTATATAGAACATAGTCCTGAGAGCACGATTGAAACTGAAGTATGGTATAAACTATGCACTAAAAAGTGTGATATAAGATGAACCGGGCGTGAAATATAATATGCAATACATTGTGCGCAATTACAGATTCATTGGAGAGCGCGAGATAGCACAGGCACTAGCGCGTGCTATGCGATATGCGCCTTGGACTGTAATATGCACAGGGCAGTGTTGTGTAACCTAACTAGTCTCTAAAGTTGTAATATAAAATATGTGCTGGGGAGTGTAACGTTGCATATGCACTGTGACAAAGATATGGATCCCAGATTGTAATATGTATGGCATAGCACTGTGCGTTATAACATAGGCATCGAGGAAGGCACGTTAGATGGGGCAATATAACCCGTGCGAAGACAAGTGTGGCATGACATATTCACGGGGTGGTGTTACAGTGCACATGGGCTAGAGAGTGTCATAGCATATGCACTAGCTAGTGGAATACAACACAGAGGTGTGTGGCACTCAGCAGGCAATGGTGGGTGTAACACAGCATTGGGCTCTGCCAGGAGCGCGCTGTGACTCTCAAGTGATGTTCGTCCCCTTTCCAGAGAGTAAAATAAAAAGTATTACACATCCGGCAGTGGATGTGTGTTTTATTAACCGTGAGGGGGGTTTCTTGCATAGTTTTGGTCGAATTTTTGTTGAATCCCTTTGAATGGCTTGGTGTGCATGTGATTTAAATGTGCCCGTCAATAGCTACCCATGTTTGTATAAATAAACGACAAGGGTGTCTACCGGGATTAGGCACGGTAGGGCATCAGACATGTCAGAGCTTCACTAGTGGTGTAAATACATTCTACGTGGATTCATTGTATGCATAGTCGCCTTTTAATGAATATCACGCAAATCGTCATGGTGATAGGTACGTACGGTTTGTCCAGCATGTCCTAGGTGTGTCTATAAATATATATTTTTTAAAAATAATAAAAAACAGTGGCCGGCCCTGGGAAATGGGGTCAAAAAAATATAATTAGGAGACAGGCCCTGGGGGATGGGGTCATCAGGGCCAATAAATTAGAATAAGAAGGGGAACCACACAGCCCCCTTCTTAAAAAATTAAAATAAATAAAAGACTGGCATCGTGCCGGAGGCCACGCCCCCTCCTTGCAGCACTCTGCAAACGTGCCCCCTGGCGAATTGTAAGTTGGGGAATTAATTCCTCTTCAATACTGAGGGTCCCTGAGGGCCAATTAGCCCAACAGGCATCTCCAGTATGAGCCAGGGAGCTGCGCTGCAGACAGGTGTTCTGAGGCCAAGCCCCTTTTTACACCTCTCTGCAACGCAGCTCTGTGGCGCTTACTGGAGGTACCTAGTGGTCTAGTTTGACCCTAGGGACCCTTAGGATTCAAGGGGACTTAATCTCTCAACTTAGAACAGCCACAGGGCGTGTTTACACAGTGGTGAAGGGAGGGGACGGGGCCTGAGGTGACGTGTGCAAACACGCACTATGGCACGTTTTAAATTGGGGATATAATTTCCCTTCAATACTGAGGGCCCCTGGGGGCTAACTAGCCCACCAAGTGCTTCCAGTAAACGCCACTGAGCTGCATTGCAGAGAGGTGGTCCAGGCCATGCCACTTTTTACACCTCTCTGCAACGCAGCTCTGTGGCACTTACTGGAGGTACCTAGTGGGCTAGTTGGACCCTAGGGACCCTCAGGATTCAAATGAACTTAATCTCCCAACTAAAAACGGACACAGGGCGTGTTTACACAGTGGTGTAGGGAGGGGGCGGGGCCTGAGGTGACGTGTGCAAAAACGCCCTGTGGCCTGTTTTAAGAGGTAGTTTTAATCCCCCTGCCCTATTATATACTAGGGGCTTACAGAGGAGGTCATGCTTATCACAGGGGGACCCCAACGCATAATGTTCCCTAGTGTATGTAGGTGTTTTCACTGTATTCTAAGTGTCTTTTAACATAGCACTGGCTCTAGGACTGGTTAGTCAGACTCAGTTACCACCAGTATCCGTCTGAAAAAGTTGAGGGTACAGGATGATTTTGCAACAAGGCTTCTTTCTGCTCTTCTTTTTGTTCTTTCTGCACGTTATCCTTCTTCCTGCACTTTTCTTCGTCTTTGAGGACTTCTGTTGCTTCTTTCCGCACTTCTTTTTTTTCTTTCTGTGCATTTTTTCTTCTTTCTTCACATGTCCTATCTCTGTAGGCATAGTTAGAAATTAGCATTTAAAAAACCTTTGAAATTCACAGAAAAAAACATAGGTTTCATGCACGTTATAATTAGGAATTAGCATTTAAAAAACCTCAGAAATTCACTGAAAAAACGATAGGTTTCAGGGGTGTTATAGTTAGCTGGACTTTTCACTTGTACAAAACCATTGAAATTCCCCCGTTATAGTTAGTTCAGCTAACTATAACTCGCACGCCCGCAATGCACTGCTGATGACGTCACATATTACATCAGTCATGACATGGTCAGTGACATCACTCAAGACATCACTGATGACATCTCAAATGACATCACTGATGACTTCACTGATGACATCATCCTTGTGATAGAGTGGCAGACCTCCTCTCACCCTAATATAACCTTTGATACACACATTCAAAAATAGAGACCAAAATTTTCAAAACAATGGACATACCAATACCAGTTACAACAACCTCTTCAGTAATTCTAAGATCCACATACACATCCACTCATTCACCAACAGTCCTATACAGTCACTCATACATGTACTCACTCATCATATGTACTCATACACCTATACATCCTGTTACACAATGCCACTCATCCATAGAGTTACTCACACACATAGTCACTCATGCTAATAAAGAATCAAACATACATTTACTTGCATATACAGTTATACACACACCACCACACTTACTTCTACGGAAACTTACACATACTTAGTCTTTTAAACAATCACTTATAGAAACACATACTTATTCATACAGGAACTCTTTCAATCTCTCACTCTCACATATACTCAGTTATATACACCAATAGTCACATATACTAGTTTAAAACATATGTAGTTACTCATATAGACACTATTGAGACAGTCATTCACTCACTAACACACCCATACACACACTCATCCACACATACAGTCCTGCACACATGCTGTCTTCAACACATACAAACAGTGAGTCACTCATTCATGCACCTATGCACTACGTAATACCCCCCACCGAACCATGCAGACACTCAGACTGATACTCAAAAAACCAACTAATAACCTATATAGACACCCATGTAGCTACTCACCAACCCATGCAGCCACTTATACACAAAGTGAGAGACTGATACAGATATTTACATATTTAAACATTACTCACTAAGCCATGTATTCACTATGATACACTTAATCAGTCAGTTACACAATCAATTTTTCAAAAACAAATCATCCATTTAGACACTTATATACCCATTTATTCTTCCATTGACCTTGAGATATATATATATAAAACATATTTAATTTTCAGAAAAACACACATTCACTGGAGGATGTCATCAGTGATGTCATCAGTGATGTCATTTGAGATGTCATCAGTGATGTCATGAGTGATGTCACTGACCATGTCATGAGTGATGTAATATGTGACGTCATCAGCAGTGCATTGCGGGCGCGCGAGTTATAGTTAGCTGAACTAACTATAACGGGGGAATTTCAATGGTTTTGTACAAGTGAAAAGTGCAGCTAAATATAACACCCCTGAAACCTATGGTTTTTTCAGTGAATATATATATATATATATATATTATCTACTGGCGGTCGCCAGTAGATAGTTATAGTTACAACCTAGTTTCCATAGGCAATCTCAAAATTCTATTTGAACAACTTTGGCGCCGGTTGACGAATCCTCGTGAAATTTTCAAAACTAATGGGGCGCTCAGCTCAGCTCCTACCCTGAAAGTCTCGGGGTGATTCATCAAGCGGAGGCTGAGAAAAAGGGGGGTCCCAAAACGCGTTTTCCCCATGCATTTTTCCATAGGACCTTTAGTCGCAGCTACAGCCCGAACGGCTGAACAGAATTACGTGAAATTTGGCAGAGAGGTAGCCATAAGGTCAAGGAAGTGCCTTTTAAGTGAATATATATATATTTTTATATATATATATATTCACTGAAAAAACCATAGGTTTCACACACGTTATAGTTACGAATTAGCATTTAAAAAACCTTGCAAATTCACTTAAAAAAACCATAGGTTTCACACATGTTATAGTTAGCTGGACATTTAACTCGTAAAAAAACAATGAAATTCCCCCGTTATAGTTACTGCAGGCAACTATAACTCACGCGACCGCAATCCTCTGCTGATGACGTCAGATATTACATCACTGTATTCAGACACTTATTTACCCATGTCTTCTTCCAATAATCTTTAGCTATACATATATTACAAATATTTATTTTTCAGAAAGACACATATGTCATCAGTGTTGTGTGAATCCTTCCCAAAAGTCTGTACAAAAAAGCGACGCGTTTCGGTGGTATCTTATGATTCCCCACCTTCTTCAGGCTCGCAAAAATGCTTGTAACATTGAAATGCTCACTAAATATGCATTTATGAACTCTTCCATCTTGGTCTATGCATTTTGAGTGCCTGTGAGAGATATATACAAAAACATATCGTTCCCTATGCACTTCCCTGAAGATCTTTTGTCTCTCCCATGGAATTTGTGATAAATTGTTTTTAATGTTTTTAAGGTTTTTTATGATATAAATAATAAACACACTGATTATTTTCTATATATTACTTTTCTGGACTCCTATTGGTGCTAATACCTGGCTCTTGCGAGTGAATGTGAATGAATTGATGTATGCTATATAAGATACCCAAGGGGGTCTTTTTTATTTGACATAGATAATAAATTATACATGTGTAAACCAGTGTATAGGAAATGTTACATAAAACAATGAGGATTACAAGGCGTAGGAATCACATGTCATCCATACTAGTAGGCAGTGTATTTTAAGATCATTTAGTATGGAGAAGCACAACCTGTGGGCACAATTCACAAAGGTAAAATTAGACTGCAAGTCTTACTTAGACCAAAAGTCTAACTTTACTACTTTTCGATATTCACAAAGGGACTAACGATTAGCATATTTACACCTGCGGAGTTGGAATCTCAGCACTCTGGGCGGACCACAACACAGTGAAATAACAGGGCAAACATTTATGTATGCCACAAAAATATGCCTATATTCACACATCATGAGATATGTGAAATCTAGTCATGCAACTAGCATAGTACAAAATGCCTCACTTAAAATTTCAAACAGCTATATGTAAGCACTGGGCTGTTACATATGTGAATGTGTATGGCATGTGCATTTAGGTAACAGTAGAGTATGACAACATGGTACTAAACATTGGCTTACAGAACAAGTGAGGTACACTCATTACCTGGAGGTGAAAAAACAAAAGCTGTTGAATAAGGGAAGAGGTGTGGTGCAGCGGCCAGGGAGGCTTACTCCGGAGCACGGGGCTCACGGTTTGATCACCAGCGGCAGTTCAGCCCAGCACCATGCAAATCTGGGCAATGGCTCGCTTAATCTTTCCGATGGGCCCCCAGCGCCTTGGGCACTTAGGAGTGATTAGTTTGCTCTTTACAAATACCGGGTTATTATGATAAATGTGATGAGAGTAGGACCAATTATCGATAAAGGGAATGTATTGGAGGGGTAATTGCGATGGCCAACACACACCTCTACAACAGTTCTGTGTAGCTATATCAAGTAAGATACAATACCAAAAACCTATTCATATGACCCATCAGGTGGCAACAAGAACATCACAAGTATATTTGTTACAACATTTCTTCTTCAGTTGTACATTTAACAGCTGTCTATCTGTCCTGTAATGTCTTCCACAATCAGTTCAAATGTGAATGTTATACACAAGTCAAAACCTCTAATGAGACCTTAGATTTTCAAGTTCCTCCCAAACACTACACTCACACCTATGTCGGTGCTTTCCATTCCCCCTACCCAGCTCCAACAGAATGTTATTAGCCCAACTGTCATTCACAGCCTGGATGCATACATAAAATATTAGCAACCACAAACAAACCATTTCAGATCTTACGACATGTCGCTTAATGTGTTTGTCGGTTTGCCTCTTGTAATGAGGCAGAATGATTTGAGTAGGAGGAAGAGGAGAGCAGAGAGGCTATACAAAGGATCAACCTCTTTGGGATGTCCAGTGAAAATGGTACCTTCAGATTCTGTTTTCCCCTTGATGTCTTCTTGGACATGGTGTTTGAGTGGGAGCAGGATCTTGACTCTGAGACATGTCGCTCCCATGCCATCCAAGCCTATGTCAAGATCCTAACAGCTCTACATTTCTTTGCTACTGGGTCATTCCAGAAGGTGTTCAGTGATATTGTGGGCATTTCTCAGGCAAGCCAGTCCTGATGCTTGCATCATGTTCTGAGCTGCATAAATCGAAGAGTGCATCTCTACTTAGGTATCCCACATACACTGGCAGGAAGGCAAACGGTTGCTAGGGATTCCTACCTCTTTTCGCTCTTCCCACGTGTGGTAGGTGCAATTGATTGCACTCGTGGCATTCAGCCACCTTGCCACAATGCGCACATCGTCTGCAACAGACACAGCTGGAACTCCATCAATGTGCATAGTGTGTGTGATGACACTGGATGCTTTCCTGATGTGTAGGCAGTGTCCCCAGGCAGTACACATGTCAGCTACATATTCCACAGGTCATCTCTTGCCCGGCAGCTGGCAGCAGGCAAATTTGGCAACATGTAGCTTCTGGGTAAGTACTCAAAGACCATACAAGTCTTATATGTATAAAAGCTGTTTGAATATACACAACCATTACAAATTACTAATTATGATGACACAGAGATGACCCCAACAGACACTGCATGTACCATTTCATACATTATGAATGCTACCGATGCAAGAGGGACCTGTACAAATATTTCCTAATTTTCCCCCTCAGGGGAAGCTGCATATTTCCCCCCCCCGTATCTCCTCACACCATACACATATATGTATATGTTTTTTGTAAAGCGCACTGCTGCCAAGGCGTCGTGGCGCTGTAGACCGCTGGGGAACCCGTCCTGGGTATCCCTGTGAGATGCTCCCTCATGGGTATCTCCAAAGTGAAACCAGGCATCCCCGGCAAATGTGGGGGGCCGTTGTGGAGATGAGGCAAGCTCATGCCCAGAGTTGCCGAGTGTGATCCCTGGTTAGAGTAGGCACCGAGGCGAGAATTATCGAGTCAGCTGGCCCTGGTCCAAGACCCTGCCGCGTCAGGAATTGAACCCTGGTCCCGGGCCGTCCTCTGCTTCCGGGTCTGCTGCCTCTAACCAGTGAGCCACACTACTCCATATGCAATCACTGTATCTCAGCAAAGGTAAAATAAAGTACACATTTGTACACAAGACATCATAGAGAACACTTTTGGTCTCCTAATGTCGGGATTCACATGTCTTGACCGTACTGGGGGGGTGGGGGTGTTTCTCTACTCCTCTGTAGTTGAGTACAACATAACAGTAGCCTGTTGTGTCTTGCACCACATTAAAGTATGTAAAGGCTTACACACACCCCTGAACCCTCACCAAGATCTGAATCGAGTGAACTGGGGCATTTGTCCCAAACAGAGGACGAGGAATGCAGGTGTGCGTGACCCACTGGTTGACACTTATTTCTCTTGAGCCACTAGTTGTGTTATGGTTATGGCCTTTATGTGGTTTTCCTGTCTGTTGTCAATGATGATTGGTGGACATTTACCACTCTGTCCATAAATTCCATCCTGAGACTAATCTGTAAAGCCAAATAAAGACATAATGTATGTAAACAAACGCTGTTGTCAATATTCCAAAGATAGGCAATGCAGCACATTTCTTCCATATGATAGTAATTAGTATGGGCAAAGTCTTGAAGGACTCCATTGCCCTAGGGGTGTAGTTATCACTGCATGTGTGAGATCTACCCAGACAATGGACATCTGAAAATGTGTCTGCACTAAGTTTCACAATGAGCCATGTCTATGAATCAGTGAGGATTGGCATTGCGTACAAGATGGAAACCTACAGGTTTATGTGAAACAGATGAGATTAAAACTAGGTTGCATCTTTTAAACTTTGGTTTACACATATTACAAACAATCATGCCTTCCCTCTGGTGTATATCTGGCATACTGTGTGGTACACTGTACCTTTTACAATAAGGTCTGATGTGTATCTATTATTACATGTAACTGTCTCATGGATACCTCCAGGAAGCATGATAAATAATTGACAAAGAGTGAATGGCACTGTTTGAGATGCAAATGGCGAACTTACATATCCTGTATATAATTTCCTGTATGTCATTTCTTCTGCTATTGTCATTGATTTCTGGCCCAATCGCAGTCTCCATCCTGTGTGCAGAGTTTCTGCTCCACACGCAGGGCTGAGATTCTGTGCTCGGGGGAAAGGTCCCGTACTCGGGGGCAGAGGTGGCGCACTCAGAGCAGAGACTCTACAATCGGGCCGTAAACCAATGAAAATACACAGGAAGTGACATACAGGAAATTACATACAGGAAGTTGAAGGCAGACATTTTGTGTACATTCTGTGCTATCCTCACCTCAGAGCAACATCTACCACCATCCTGATGCTGTGTACATCTATCCTACTCCCAACATGGCTGAGGGACTTAAAGACAAGGGAACCCCCTTCAGTGAGTTTGATTTGAACGTTCTTACTGAAGGGGTATTTGATAAGTACTCTCAGCTTTATTGGGGGATAGCCAGTTTAGTAATGCATAGCGTACGCAAGTCTGTTGTGATATCTCTATACGCTGCTGTGCAGTGGGTCTGTACCATATCAAGGGCTAAGACATCATAGGGGTATCCGCTCAGCTCTTCTATCACACAAGGGTAGAGATACAGGGCATTAGTGCGTTTACCCCTACCCTTAATCACTAATCACAAACACAAAGATCGGCTGATACCTCGATGCATCACTCAGTGCGCTCCTTTAGCGAGACCTGAGGTAGGAGGTGCGATGACCTCTACATTTCCGCTACCAAGGAGCGACCCTTGACCTTGCAAGGTTGGTGTTTTGTGCTCTGTGCCCCACTGACCATTGCATATTTTTCCCCTTCTTGTGTATCGTTTTCTGCCTTGTGTATCCTTTTCTGCCTTGTGTAACCTTCTTTTGCCTTGTGTAACCTTCTTTTGCCTTTTGTTCCTCTGTGCCCATTCCCCGCAGTTCCCGCCGCTGCTGCCAACGCGGCCCCGCCCCCTCGTGCCCATTCGCTGCCCCCTACCACCCGCCTCCCAGCTGCTCCTCCCTCCCACCTCCCCTTATAATGGTGGCCGCTGCGCGGTGAGGAGAGCGACCCTTGACCTTGCACGGTAGGTCGCTCCCCCCCGCTGCAGCTCCACCAGCGCTCTTGGTGTTTTGTGCTCTGTGCCCCACTGACCATTGTATTTTTTTCCCCTTCTTATGTATCCTTTTCTGCCTTGTGTATCATTTTCTGCCTTGTGTAACCTTCTTTTGCCTTGTGTAACCTTCTTTTGCCTTTTGTTCCTCCGTGCCCATTCCCCGCAGTTCCTGCCGCTGCTGCCCATGCGGCCCTGCCCACCGACGCCCATTCGCTGTCCCCTTCCACCCGCCTCCCGCCTCCCAGCTGCTCCTGCCTCCCACCTCCCCTTATAATGGCGGCCCCTGCGCGGCTGCGCAGCAGACGCGCGCAGCGGGTGCGCCGCCAGTGCGCTGAAGGCGCACCTAAGGCACGCCCGTCTTGTGCCCATCCGCGCCTGGACCGCGCCCAGCGCCAGAACCCCTGGCCCCCTCACCAGCCATGAAGACCGCCTCTAATACGACACCAGCACCCTCATCGCTCTCAACCCAGGACGGACCCCCACCTGCTGCAGGGCCACCCCGAAGCGCACCCACGGTCCCTTCACCTGCCAGAACTGCAGCTTCTCCTGCATAGAAGACACAGAGACTCCCGCCATGACAGAACGCAACAAGCTCCGATGCATCCTGATCAACACCCGCTCCGCACGCAAACACGCCGTCGAGCTCTGGGACCTACTCGACACCGTATCACCAAACGTCGCCTTCCTGACTGAGACGTGGATGAACGAAGCCTCCTCTCCAGACATCGCCATAGCCATCCCCAACAGATACAAGATCGCACGCAGAGACCGCACCAACAGAGTCGGAGGAGCAATCGCCATCGTCCACAAAAAGATATTCAGGGTCTCAACAAACACCGACGACACTCTCAGCACCGCCGAACACATGCACTTCCAGATCCACACGGACCACCTTAAGAGGCACCATCATCTACAGACCATCCGGATCCCGACCACAATTCTGCGACTCAATCGCCGACTTCATCAGCACGCACGCACTGACCTCCAGCGACTACATCCTCCTCAGAGACCTGAACTTCCATGTAGAGAACAACAACGACAGCAACTCTTCCACCCTGATAGACAACCTCACCAACCTTGGACTGGAACAGCTTGTCACGACGCCGACCCACATCGCCGGACACACGCTCGACGTCATCTTCTCCTCAAGCCCCCATGTCTCCTTAAGCCACGTCTCTGAACCCACCTGGACCGACCACCACTGCATCCACTTCACCTTTCGGAAACCCATCACACATCACCTCACCCCACAGATCCCCCGTCGCTGCTGGGGCAAAATCACCGAAGTACAACTACAGACAAACCTCACACTCAACCCACCGACCAACCCCGCCAACCCCGACGATGGTGCGCGTGCTGGAGCAGAGTTTTCTGATGAAAATCTATTGGGTTTTTAAAGCTCTGGTTTGTCTATTTGTCATAATTAAAAATATTAATTTATAATTACTAATTATTTGTTTTGTGTAAATGTTTTAACTAACCAATACATACTAATGAGAGAAAAACGACACGTGGGAATGCTTTTGTTTTGCTTATTAATAATGTGCATGTTTTATTCAATAAACGTTGCTGAGTGCTGTTTATTTTAAAGCACGAAACGCTTTTGAATTAATGCTTTTCTGTGTTGCAAAGGCTAGATAATTACATATACATAAGGGTATTAGTGGGGTTAACACTGTTTAATCACTATGCTGTGGTAACGTTGTTTTTGTCTCTTTTAATTAAGATGGTACGTTTTGGCCTAGAATAAAATGGCTGCCGTTTGCAGTCTGGCCTCGAGTGAGTGATTTGTGATGAGAAGGCCTTACTGAACATGGTCGAGAGTCATCTGACCACAGTCTTCGCCTGGTTAAAATTTTCCGTGAGGACAGCAGTTCTGGGCAAGCATCCAGATACATCTGAGTAACCTTGGAGGACAAAGGAGCCATAATGAATGAACTCTGAGATCATGATGTTGGTTCCGAGGAAATATGAACATGGAAAGATACTTTTTAATTTCTAGTTCTTGTTCCGTCTTTTTATTTTTGTGATTTTTTCTGAGCGGAGATTTTCCAAATGTAGCGATGCTACATCCTTTCCTGCTCGCTCTGCTCAGTGGTTCAGCGGATATCTAATACATTTTATGTTGCTTTCTTTTGTTAGAATTATTATAAATATTGTTAGCCTAGAGAGGGTCTAAGGCCACTTCTTCCCAAACCTGCGTTGGTGAGGATCTATGCTGTGAGGACGGCAACTCGAGAGACTTCTACTGAGAGACCTGTCCTGACCCATTCTGACATTTAGCTAGAATAGGTAATTATGAGAAAAATGATTTACTCTGATTGATTTTCTTTGACTAATTTTAGATAAAGTACCATAATTTTAAATACGGTGTTAGTGGTTATTTCTTGTCAATTATTGAGTACTCTATTTTGATTATTGTTGTATAGATTGTTTAGATCATGACTCAGGACAGTCACAATTAGGTCTTATCGACCTCAGTGTAGATGCAGGGTGTTTAGGAGTTTTTCTTTCCACAGGTTCAGTGCTGGTAGAGTATTTGAGCGTATGTTAGTAAAATGGGCCCAAGTGTATGATGAGTGTATGTGCGTGTAACTGTGAAATTACTCTATCCGTGGAAGTAGGGAGATTTTGTACACCCCGATCTGCACCAATTTCCTGGTAGCAGAATTTGATGGTTATTGATGATTGTCTTGATCTGATTAGATTGCTTGTACATTGGCTTATTGATTATTGATTATTGATTGATGTTGGTATATGTACTAATACTATATGTTGGAGTCGTCGTGTTGAGTTATATGTAGTGCTTCTGGAACTTGGGAGCTAGTAGCAGTTCCGTAGTAGGGCAGAGGGAAGTATATACTGCTCTCGGGAAAGACGGGATTGTAGGAAAAACGTGTGACAATTGAAGTTGCGCGTCACATTGTCTGGGTTCGGAATCAGTGACATTTTCGTATGTTACTATTAGAAATATATTTCTGGTATAAAAGGAGTGCGTATGGTAGCGAAGGTTATCTGTGAAACTCTGGTCTTAAGTCCCAGGGATCCGTAAGGTTCACCGTTAAAGCTTATCGCGGGAGAAGTAATAGGTATTCTCTGAGCTTGTTTGAAGGACTGAGCAGAGGTAAGCTGCTTGGTTAAATGTGTGTTATAATTCTGTAGCGGGACAGAATGTTCGCTGTTCTTGGGAAAGCAGGATTCTGTGTGTATGTACTACATTTTCTTGTATGAATGTGCGTGAATGTATAGGCATTTAGTTGATTGTAAAACTCTTTGGACAAGTCCTAGAGGAAACAGTTAATGAATGCATGAAAGAAGGGCAGAGTAGAGGGATGTGCTACTGTGTCAACGGGATTCTTGTGAAATAGATTTTCTTTACTATTCTGTGGTTAGCGAAGCAGACAATGGAGATGTTTATATGTTGTAACTAATAGATTTTGTAGAAATTTGACACGAAGTCTACTGAGAGATTTTGTTAAGGAGGGGTAGACGAGTGACAGGAGACAGGAGACAGAAGCGACTGCAGCTACTGCTGACGTCAAACAGACCGCGCTCTGATTGGATATTGGATCAGAATAGTGTTCGCGCTGGGATTGGTGCGTTGGTGTGAGCCGCGCAAGGATTGGAAGAGGTATTCTAGTGACGTAGACGCTCCAGGATTGGTGCGTTAGTGTGAGTCGCGCTGTTATTGGTTGAAAAATCGTATTGTATATTTGTAATACGGAAGGGATTAGAAAGTTTTGGTAAACGCTAAAATGTATTACCAAGAAGAGAAAAAGAAAAAATCTTTGTTCGGAAAAATAAAACGCTGGTTCGACAAGGATAAAGATGTTAAAACAAGAGAGGGTGAATTGTTACCTCCAGCGAAAACACCTGCATCCTTCATGGCTGCAAGATATGGGTATCATACCTGTATATGGTTGGAGAATTGGGTTAGGTATACTAAGGAAGATGGTGTTCTAGCATTTCCAGAACATGGTTCATTTAATCTGGCCGTGTTGAGAAATTTACGGGAAAAGATGTTATGTCTTGACCCAAGACCAAGGCCGACACAGTTTGAGGCTTTAGTGGAATGGGAAGAGGAAGTACATGAGCGAGAAAAGCAAAGGTCTGGAGGAAATTACAGGTACATGTTTGGGAGGAGACATGATCGTGAAACTCATCATGATCGAATGAAGAGATGGCGAGATGCTAGCATGTCAGAGGGATTATATCCTATGAGAACAGTTGACGAGGGAGCAGAAAGGGTTCCTGAGGCAGAAGTGAAAGGATATGGAGTTAATGAGTATGTGGATGAGGTCTTGAATGACATGATTTACAAGAGACCACCTCCATATAGACCAGAACCAGACGAGAGTACACCAGTTGTTTCTCCGATAAGAGATACATTGCGTATCATTGAGACAGAAAATGTGACACCTGAATTAAGAAGTGGTAATCCTTTCAGGGAGAGAGAGAATCGATGTGGTGACGAGAATACAAGAGAATTAGCCAGAACTACAACAGAGCTGACTGAAAAGATTAGAGGGTTGACAAAGAATCTGGAAGCTGTTACGGTGCCTGTAACCATAGGTCCAGTTATGCCTGTTTTTGATAAGCAGAGTACAGGTGAAAATGGTCTGGTGATTCCATATGTTGGGAATAAGATAACAAGTTTAGCTGGTCCCTCAGGAGATTCAGGAAGAAGGACAGAAAATAATGATCTGAGACAATCCAGACATGACACATGTAGTGAAGGATTAGAGGTACAGTCTAATTCGAGATTGGATGCTAGTGAAGCTAGTTGTTCAGGGATGCCGATTTTAGAACCGCAGAAGAAAGTGGTTCCAGTGAGAAAAACTACTGAAATAACAGCTGAAGATTTGAATGATTGGATGAAAGTTCTTCAAAAGAGGGATAAAGATTCACAGGCAATTGATGTGGCTAGGTTACGTGTAGAATTAGAAGAGCTTGTTGCAGGGACAGTTCCTACAGAAATTCTAAAAAATCATCATGATGGTGAACTGTTATTTATGTGTAAAAACATCACCTGGAGAGCAAGAAATACACATGACAGGTTAAGAGCAATAGCGAATGAACAGGGAGTTGACATTGATAAGGTGAAAGCTTTGCAGAAGTCTTACAGGATGGATTTCACAGATAAAGACATTGAAAATTTGAATGGTACTGGTAGAACAGGACAGATTAAAGAAATGGTCGCATTGTTGCGAAGATGGGGTGATGTAGAGAAGTGGAAGGATAGGTGGTACAAGAAAAGAGAAGAATCAGGAGATAGAACTTATTCAGCATTTCCTGTGAGAGAAAAGGAGAAAGCAGTGGATACTTATCCTATGAGAGAAATACCTGGAGGAGGATATGTACATGTTCCATGGACTAGACAGGATATTTTATTATTTACGAATGATTTCCCTCGACTGAGGAAAGCCCGTCGAGTGGTATAGGCAGGTAGACAGGTTTGTGAAATTGTCAAAAGTGCTGTGGATTGACCTGAATAGTCTGTTTGATATAATTGTTCCAGCAGACTTGTGGACTGAGTGTAAAATAGTTGTGAGTTGGCCTACTGAGGAATATCCAAGAGATCAGAGAACAGGAGCACCAGATCCAGAGGTAATGAGAAAGTATGATCAGGTGATGGTATACCTGAAGAGTAAAGTACCTGCAAAAGAGACAGACTGGGTTAAAATAGATCGAACACAACAGGAAGCAAAAGAATCAGTTCATGCATTTTACGAGAGGTTGATACTGGCTTTTAAATAATTCAGTGGAGATGAACACCTGGGTGACAAAGATTTGAGTCATTTTGTATACAGATTTGTATATGGCCTGAGACCTGAGATTAGTGAGAGAATTCGTGAGCACACAGTGGACTGGCAGAGTAAGAAAATGGATGAGATTCTGAGACATGCAAAATACTTCAGTGATGAAATTGAAGCAAAACAGAGAAAGCTGAAAGAAAAAGCAATGTGGGCACAAGTGAAAGTTGCGGAAAGACAGGACGCACAGTTGGTGGAACAGGCGAATAATCCAGGAAATAATGCAGGGAATAGGCCAAGGTATGCGGGGAAAGGAAAGGGGAATCTTGAGGAAGCCAAAAAGAAGTTCCCATGTCACAACTGTGGCCAACTGGGACATTGGAGATCAGAATGTACCAATCCACCATTAGTGAATAATGAGGGTAAACCCTTAAATCAACAGGTGCAGAACGAAGGGAATAATCGACAGCAGCAACAACCTTCTGTTGTGAGACAGCAGAGTCAAGAGCCAAAACCGCCCTTGCCGCAGAATAGAGGGTCACAAAAGTACAATCAGGATTCAGGATTCTACAATGATGAGCAGGTAAACAAACCAAGGCGTTCTAACCAGGTACAACAGTACTTGTTAAAGAATGAAGGGAGTGAGTCTGAGGGTGATTATTGACGGTGCCGAAGAGAGGAGGAAGAGTGCATACTTGATGCAACTCTAGAAATAGACCAGGCAGGACCATTTGTAGATGGGAAAATAAATGAAGAAAGTGTTACTTTTTTAGTAGACACAGGTGCAACAAGATCAACTGTCAGGTCAACAGATATTAGAAATCTTCCTCTCTCGGATGAAGCAATCCAAGTAGTTGGTGTAGCCAATACACAAATCAGGACACGTCTTACTGAACCAGTAAGAGTACAAATAGGGAAATTTTCAGACATGCACAGATTTATTGTCTGTGACACTAGTCCAGTGAACCTGTTAGGTAGGGATCTGTTATGTAAAATGAATTGTACAATTTTTTGTACACCGGATGGAATAGCTTTTGAGACACCAGATGAGGATGTTTTGTACCGAATGACTCTAGGAAATAGAGAGAGTGAAATGGTTGGTGCATTTGCTGTATTTGATCCGGAGGATTTGCCTCGAGAGCTGAGAGATACAGTGAAAAGGACAGTTTGGGATTTTACTGGAGAGGATGTGGGATTGATGAATAATGTAGATCCTGTGAAAATTTCAGTGAAAGAGGGAATTACGTATCCTAACATTCCTCAGTACAAAATGACACCAGAAATAATTGAAGGAATAACTCCTATAATTGAGAAAATGATTCAGCAGGGAGTTCTGAGAGAACTACTGAGTAGCCCGTGTAATTCACCGATAATGGGGCTAAAGAAGCCTAATGGGAAGTTCAGGATTGTACAAGATTTGAGAAAAGTTAACCATATTGTGGTGGCATGTTGTCCTATTGTGCCAAATCCGTCAGTGATTTTGTATCAGATTCCACATGATGCTGAGTGGTACACAGTGATTGATTTGTGTCATGCTTTCTTTTCAATTCCATTGCATCATGACAGCCAGCCGATTTTTGCATTTAGGTTTGGCCAGCGTATTTTAGCATGGTGTCGTATCCCACAGGGGTATACAGAGAGTCCTTCGATATTCAATCAGTTATTGAAAAAATCATTAGAGAGCTTGATTATGCCTGAAAACTCAGTACTAGTGCAGTATATTGATGACCTACTTGTGGCATCAAAGACACGTGAAGCTTGTGAAGTAGATACTATAGCTTTACTGAATCATCTGGCAGATGGAGGGTTAAAAGTATCTCCAGCCAAATTGCAATTTTGCAAGAAAGAGGTGCATTATCTTGGACACAATATTGAGAAAGGTCTGAGAAAGGTGACTGATGACAGGATTAAAATCATCAGGGGAATGAAGGCCCCAAAGACCCAGAGGGAAGTGAGAATGTTCCTGGGTATGGTGGGTTATTGTCGTCAGTGGATAATTAATTTTTCTCTGATAGCAAAGCCACTGATTAAGCTGACAAAAAGTGAGATGACAGACCCATTGGAATTAGATGGAGAACAAATGGCAGCATTTGAGGAGCTGAAAAACAGAATGTGTGAAGCCCCTGCTTTGGGTATGCCAGACTATGAAAAGGAGTTTGAGTTGTACTGCAGTGAGAGAAATGGATGTGCACTTTCAGTGTTAATTCAGAAGCATGGACAGCTGAGAAGGCCTATTGCATACTTCTCATCGACACTTGACCCTGTAGCTGTAGGTTTACCAGGTTGTTTGAAATCTGTGGCTGCAACATGCAGAAGCCTGGAACAGAGTGAGGGAATCATAATGGGATATCCTGTAAGGGTATTCGTACCTCATAATGTGGCAATTCTTTTGACAAGAAGCAGAACCCAGTACATGTCACATAGTCGGCTGACTAAATATGAGAAAGTCATTCTGGGAGCATCAAATGTGACTCTTGAGAGATGTGTGAATGTGAATCCAGCGACATTGTTGCCGGATATTGAAAATGTGGGTGTGAAGACAGAAGATGATCACAATTGTTTGGATGTGCTTGATTACTGTACAAAACCGAGACCAGACATAAGGGATCTTCCCTTGCTTGAGAGTGATCATGTGCTGTTTGTGGATGGATCATGTCTAAGGAATGATGAGGGTGTGCTGTGTGCAGCATATGCAGTGTGCAAGGTTTCAGAGGTTATGGAAGCATCACCATTGAAAGGAGTGAAATCTGCACAAGTTGCTGAATTGGTGGCATTGACAAAAGCTTGTGAAATTGGGAAAGATTTGAGAACGACTGTGATAACTGATAGTCAGTATGGATTTGGAGTTGTGCATGATTTTGGCCAGCTTTGGCTGCAGAGAGGTTTCTTGACGTCGAGTGGGACTCCAATAAAGAATGCTGGAGTGATTGGAAAATTACTTGAGGCGATACAGCTGCCTAAGGAGTTAGCAGTTGTGAAATGTGCTGCTCATGGACAAGGAGATGATTTTGTAACAGTTGGCAGTAGATATGCAAATGATATTGCCCAATATTGTGCAAAGAATAATCAGTCAATTAATCGGGAACGAGAAGGTGAAATGTCTTTTTGTTCTGTGATGTTTACTAATGTCCTAGAGACGTGGGATGAAGTGAAACAGTTGCAGGATGAGGCAGGAAAGGAAGAGAAGAAAGACTGGATCAAGGCAGGTTGTGCCCCAAGAGAAACAGACCATGTTTGGGTCTATAGAGATGGCAGACCAGTCATGCCGAACTCCATGCTGTCGACAATGGCAAGGATGTATCATGGCCAGGGACATTTGGGAAGAGATGCGATGATCAGGTCTTTTAAGCAGACTTGGTACAATGCAAAGTTCAGGACAATTGCAGAGAGCATCTGTCAAAGATGTTTGATTTGCCAGCAATTTAACACTGGGAAAAAGACAGTGGTGAGTCTGGGAACAATAGCCAGAGAAGGAGGTCCTTTTACAAGAATGCAGATTGATTTCATTGAAATGCCCCAAGTGAACAGATTGAGGTATGTTCTAGTGGTAGTCTGCTTGTTTTCAAGATGGGTGGAGGCCTATCCGACTAGGAGAAATGATGGAGTAACAGTGGCAAAGTTACTGTTAAGAGAGTTGATTCCTAGGTACGGGTTTCCAGTAACGATTGAGTCTGATAGAGGTGGACACTTCTATAATGAGCTCATGAGTTTGATTTGTGAAGCATTGAGCATACAGCAGAAGCTACATTGTGCATACAGACCAGAGGCTTCTGGTGTAGTGGAGCAGATAAATGGCACAATCAAGAACAGGATTGGTAAGATGTGTTTAGCCACTGGAATGAAATGGCCTGATGTCTTGCCTCTAGTGCTAATGACTATTAGATCCACTCCAGATAGAACTACTGGTTTAAGTCCGCATGAAATCTTAATGGGACGTGCAATGCGACATGCATATGTGCCTGTCAATAAGTTGATGACAATAACTGATGACATGATTTTGGATTACTGTAAAGGCCTGGCTGACGCAGTTCATTCTGTGTTTCATCAGGTTGGAGAAGAAGCTACCACACTTGAGAAGAAGCAAGCTCATGATCTGAGTCCAGGGGACTGGGTGAGGATTAAGGTGCACAGGAGAAGAAATTGCTTGGTTCCAAGGTGGGGAAGGCCGAGACAAGTCATTCTGACTACGACAACTGCAGTGAAGTGTGCTGGTGTGAAAAACTGGGTACATGCAAGTCATACTCTGAGAATTCCAAACCCAAAGGATGGGACTGGTAAGGAGTATTTTGAAGAGTCAGATTCCAGTGATGATGAAGATACAGAACCAGTGAGAAAAGAAGCAGAAAAGGTTTCAAGAGAACCATTGAGAGTCTCAGAGAAGAGATCAGATTCTGTAAGAGAGCCTGAAGTTCCAAAAAGCAGTGAAGGGAAAAGAAGAGAAAAGAGCAATTCCACAGAGACTACTCCTGAATCAGAAGAGGAGGAGATTGAAGAACCACTTGAGATTATACCTGAAGAAGCAGGGTTAGAAGAAGATAGAGAGGGACAGATTGCGGAAGACCCCCGAGGAGGTGTAGGGAACATTCTTGATAAGCTAGGTGAAGGGACAAGTAGACAGCAAGAAGATTGCGTGTCGGAGACCCGAGGAGGGACAGAAGTAGGGAAGTCTCAAACAGTGGTGAAAAAGATTGTGGAGCAAAAGAAAACTGCTGAAGAACAAGAGGCATTTGAAACAGAATCGGATGAAAGTGAGAATGAGAAATCAGAGGGTCGGGTTCTGAGAAAGAGAACTTGGATTGGAGAAAGAAATAATACAGAAACAAGACCGAAAAAGGTTATAAGAGGAGATCTTTGGCCTAACAACAGAATAAAGAGGCTGAGATATAGACTGATAAGAGCAAATACTTCGAAAGCTGAACAAGTGAATGAGGTGTCGAGTCAAAATCCAGCAAGAGGTGAAAAGCGAAAAGAGTCAAAAGAACCAGAGGAGATCAAGAGAATAAGAAAACCTAACCAGAAGTATAGGTCGCCGGAATGGACGTACGTGGCACTGTCTGAAGGTGAAGGGGCAGAAAGTCAAGGAAATCCAGAGGAGACCGTACGAGAAGTGGTTGAGGAAGATACTGGTGAAATCCTGAAAGTAATCTTGACTGATATTGATGAAAAGTCGGATACTGAGGATATTGTTGGAGATCTAATACAATTTGATGTTGAATAAAATGAAGTAAAGAGTGATGAGTATCCAAATTGAGTGAACAGAAGAAATCACTTAGAGAAAGTGAAAAGAAGAAGAACTGAAATTAATTGTTTGAAATAACTTAGAGTTCTAGAAACTCAAGTAGTGGAGTAGTAGAGGCTAAGTCAAAAGACACGGTCAAAGTAGTAAAATGGCTAACATAGAGAATAACCAAAGTAGATGTGCCTTCTTAAGAAGATGGTGTAAAATGTGCTGTTGCTGTACTGGATTATTAATGCTACTATGGGGTGTTTTAGCTTTATTAGTTACTTTTAGAGTTACAATAGGTACATTTGAGATGCATACAGAGAATGTGACAAATGCAGAAAAGAATTCACAAAAAGTAGTTCTGACTAGAATTAGTAATACTTACATACATAAAGATAGGTCAATTAATGATTTTTCTAGTAATGTTTTTTCAAAGTTGTTATATGAATATGTGAAGACAATGGAAGTTAGGGATTGCTATGTTTGTATGCAATTACCTGCATCCGTTTCAGAGGGTGTTACTTATCACCATTTACCAGCTACGTATGGAATTTCTTGTAGTGTATTAAGTAGTGTTTTTTATTTGTTAGGGAAAATAGATTATGAGATGTCTAACAAAGATAGTATTTTTGGGCAATTGCCAATGAACAAAGAGCTGAATCCAGCTAAAGAAGCTAACATTTTTGGTGAGATTTTTTATTGAGAAAGAAGAATTAACTTTAGATTACATTTTTAAGAATAATTTAACTTGCAGTCTGAAAGAAGAGGAGAAAGCTTTCCTAAACATGGTGGAGGAAAGGAGATTGAGCATGCATGATAAAGCAGGGAAATATAAAGTGAGTGAGACAATTTGGGACATTGAGATGGGAAAAGAATTGAGAAATGGGGCTAGTCCAACTTTAGCTCTAGATGCACCACAGAAGGGTAAGCTGTGCATTACAAGAAGGAAATCCCAATATGATACATATTTTGTTGGGACTAGTGAGTGTCATGATACATACTTCATTGCAACAGGATGGGGTTTCAGAGGTGGAGAAGATCAAATTTTTCCAGGAGTGTATTATGTTTGTGGGAACAAGGCTTATTACAGGTTGCCTGACCATTGGTATGGCACGTGTTATGTGGGCCTGGTTTTTCCAAAGATCTTTCATATAGATAGAATAGAAGATGTAGAACATATTAATTTACTAACGCGTTTTAAGAGAGAAACTTGGTCTGAAATAGTGGGTGACATTTTTGGAGCTTTAATCCCTGCAGTGGGAATTTCTTTGAATGCTTATAGAATTCGGAAACTGTCAACAGTGGTGGATCGCTTATCGACAAATACCGCTGGAGGGTTTCTTTTGGTGAATACGGAGTTGATTGCCGTACGTGCCATGTCTATGCAAAATCGACTTGCCCTTGATATTCTATTAGCTAAGGAGGGTGGAGTTTGTGGAATGCTGAAAGTTCAACATTGTTGCACTTACATTCCAGATGAAAGCAGAGACTTGAAGGTCTATATCAAAAATATTACTGATTTGCATGAAGAATTAGTACCACTGGAAGCTGAAAGTATTTGGACTAAATTAGCTAATAAAATAGTTGCTGTTAAGAGTTTTATTGCAAAAATAGGTAGTACTATTATAGGTAAGATATTGTTTCCTTTGACTTGTATAATTGTTGCTTTATTGATACTAAGATTGGCGTGTTTGTGTTGTAAAAACAGGGGAGGGAAAAAGAAATTAATCAAAAGAAATAATGAAATTAGAAATAAAAGGTTGAAAAGAGAACCACAAGAAATAGAATTAGAAGAATTGAGGGAGAGTGTCTACTTGGAGACAAAGAGGGATGATGAAAGAGTGTCTGGTGTGTAGTGTTGTGTAAGGAGAAAAAGACATTTCCAATTTCTCCTAAAATGGGACTAAATTTCACTTTTTTTTTTTTTTTGGGTTGTTTATTTGGTGATAATATCACCAAAGGGGGGATTGCTGGAGCAGAGTTTTCTGATGAAAATCTATTGGGTTTTTAAAGCTCTGGTTTGTCTATTTGTCATAATTAAAAATATTAATTTATAATTACTAATTATTTGTTTTGTGTAAATGTTTTAACTAACCAATACATACTAATGAGAGAAAAACGACACGTGGGAATGCTTTTGTTTTGCTTATTAATAATGTGCATGTTTTATTAAATAAACGTTGCTGAGTGCTGTTTATTTTAAAGCACGAAACGCTTTTGAATTAATGCTTTTCTGTGTTGCAAAGGCTAGATAATTACATATACATAAGGGTATTAGTGGGGTTAACACTGTTTAATCACTATGCTGTGGTAACGTTGTTTTTGTCTCTTTTAATTAAGATGGTACGTTTTGGCCTAGAATAAAATGGCTGCCGTTTGCAGCCTGGCCTCGAGTGAGTGATTTGTGATGAGAAGGCCTTACTGAACATGGTCGAGAGTCATCTGACCACAGTCTTCGCCTGGTTAAAATTTTCCGTGAGGACAGCAGTTCTGGGCAAGCATCCAGATACATCTGAGTAACCTTGGAGGACAAAGGAGCCATAATGAATGAACTCTGAGATCATGATGTTGGTTCCGAGGAAATATGAACATGGAAAGATACTTTTTAATTTCTAGTTCTTGTTCCGTCTTTTTATTTTTGTGATTTTTTCTGAGCGGAGATTTTCCAAATGTAGCGATGCTACATCCTTTCCTGCTCGCTCTGCTCAGTGGTTCAGCAGATATCTAAAACATTTTATGTTGCTTTCTTTTGTTAGAATTATTATAAATATTGTTAGCCTAGAGAGGGTCTAAGGCCACTTCTTCCCAAACCTGCGTTGGTGAGGATCTATGCTGTGAGGACGGCAACTCGAGAGACTTCTACTGAGAGACCTGTCCTGACCCATTCTGACATTTAGCTAGAATAGGTAATTATGAGAAAAATGATTTACTCTGATTGATTTTCTTTGACTAATTTTAGATAAAGTACCATAATTTTAAATACGGTGTTAGTGGTTATTTCTTGTCAATTATTGAGTACTCTATTTTGATTATTGTTATATAGATTGTTTAGATCATGACTCAGGACAGTCACAATTAGGTCTTATCGACCTCAGTGTAGATGCAGGGTGTTTAGGAGTTTTTCTTTCCACAGGTTCAGTGCTGGTAGAGTATTTGAGCGTATGTTAGTAAAATGGGCCCAAGTGTATGATGAGTGTATGTGCGTGTAACTGTGAAATTACTCTATCCGTGGAAGTAGGGAGATTTTGTACACCCCGATCTGCACCACGCGCACCCTCAGACGATAGATGGACGACTGCGCCAACACCCTAGCCCCACTGAAAAAACAAACCCTCAAAGACACCAGCAAGAGAGCCAATTGGTTCACCCCGGAACTCCTAGCATCTAAGCGCACCTGCCGGAAGCTGGAGAACATATGGCTCAGCGAGAAGTCACCAGACAGCCGTACAGCCCACAAAAACGCCATCCGCAACCACCACCACCTCATCAGGACCGCCAAGAGAACCTCCTTCAAAGACCGCCTCGACAACAACGCACACAACAGCAAGGAGCTCTTCAACGTCGTTAAAGAACTCTCCAACGCCTGCTCCAACGCCAACGACATCCCGCTGTCGCAAGCCCAGTGCAACTCCCTCGCCACCTTCTTCCACTGCAAGATCACCGACATCCACGACAGCTTCAACTCCTGGACGACCCCATCAGGCCCCAACACGCTGGACCCACTGCACCCCACCGACCACGACCCCCTGACAACCTGGTCCAAGGTGAGCATCGAAGACACAAGCAAGACCATGAGCACGATCCACTCCGGCTCGCCGTCTGACCCCTTTCCACACCACATCTTCAACAAAGCCAGCAGCTCCATCGCACCCCACCTGCGCAACATCATCAACCTCTCCTTCGAGACCGCGACCTTCCCTGAGAGCTGGAAGAATGTCGAAATCAACGCCCTACTGAAGAAACCCAAGGCGGACCCGAGTGAACTCAAAAACCTCCGGCCCATCTCCCTGCTTCCGTTCCCAGCTAAGGTCATCGAGAAGATAGTCAACATCCAGCTCACCCGCTACCTCGAAGACAACAGCATCCTGGACCCTTCCCAATCAGGTTTCCGCAGCAACCAAAGCACCGAGACCGCCCTCATCGCCGCCGCAGACGACATCAGGCTCCTACTGGACAACGGCGAGACGGCGGCCCTCATCCTTCTGGACCTCTCCGCCGCCTTCGACACCGTCTGCCACCGCAGACTACGCACACGACTCCACGACGCAGGGATCCGAGACAAGGCCCTGGACTGGACCTCCTCCTTCCTCTCCGGCAGAACCCAGAGAGTCCGCCTCCCCCCGTTCCGATCCGAAGCCTCCGAGATCATCTGCAGCGTCCCGATCCTCCCTCAGCCCGACGCTGTTCAACGTCTACATGGCGCCCCTCGCACGCATCGCCTGACATCACAACCTCAACGAAATCTCCTACGCCGACGACACGCAACTCATTCTCTCCCTCACCAAGGACACTCTCACCGACAAATCCAACCTCCACCAGGGAATGAAGGCTGTCGCCGAATGGATGGAGGATAGCCACCTTAAGCTGTACACAGACAAGACAGAGATCCTCATCCTCGGGCCCAACCCCTCAGCATGGGACGACTCCTGGTGGCCCGCGTCACTGGGGACACCCCCCGCACCCACCAACCACGCATGCAACCTGGGAGTCATCCTCGACTCGAAACTCACTATGACCAAAAAAGTCAACTCTGTCTCCTCCACCTGCTTCAACAACCTCCGTATGCTCCGCAAGATCTACAGATGGATCCTGACAGACACAAGAAAAACAGTCACCCAGGCCCTAGTCAGCAGCAGACTCAACTACGGAAACAACCTCTACGCCGGCGCCCCGGCCAAGCTCATCAACAGACTGCAAAGAATCCAGAATGCCTCTGCACGCCTGATCATCGATGTCCCGCGCCGCGACCACATCACCCCCCACCTCAGGAACCTGCACTGGCTCCCTGTCAACAAAAGAATCTCCTTCAAGCTCCTGATCCACGCACACAAGGCACTCCACAAGACCGGCCCAGCCTACCTCAACAGCCGACTCTCCTTCTACGTACCCAACAGGAAACTCCACTCCGCAGAACGCTCTCTGGCCACCGTCCCATGCATCCGTAGAACCACAGCCGGAGGCAGATCCTTCTCCCACAGCGGCGCCACAACCTGGAACACCCTCCCCCTCATCCTACGACAAACCGAAGACCTACTAACCTTCAGGAGACAACTCAAGACCTGGCTGTTTGATCAGTAGCTACAGCACCCCCCTTCTCTCCTCCCTCAGCGCCTTGGAACCCTTGCGGGTATGTAGTGTGCTCTACAAATTATTTGATTCATTGACCTGCTTTTTACTCCTAACTTCTAAGAATTGGATGAGGATGGCTCACTCACGTAATGTGACATGCTTCATCATTTGCCACCTCGTCCCACCCTGCTAAGATAATACTACCAGGGTAGACTCAACCTCAGGTTGGAGCTTACCTGTGGGAGTTCTTCGATATCTCTTATCTGGATAGTACTGTGATCCAGTTGAATGATTAAAAATATCTTAGGATAAACCACAAAAGTCCTTTATACTGGTGGTATTCCACATATACTGAAAGGTTACTAAGGGTGTAACTACAGGAGGCATATACAGGTTCAATGGCCACTATGCATCTCTGTATATGGGTAGATATTTGCCAACATGTTTATGCCATTCATTGGCCTTTTTACCTATCGCATTCGTCAGGGCTGTATCTATGAGTCCCTAAACTGGGAACCGGTGGTGCAGAGTATCCAAAGAAACAGGAGAAGGGTGTGTATAAAGAGGACCTACCTCTCGTTTTTGGAATAGTTCTGTTTAGTAAACAATTTAGTTTGGTTGTTTTAATTGCCTCATGGTCTGTTCGGGGTGGGTCTCTACTGTAGTCACACTCTCATCATGGTAAAGAACCCATTTATTTTCCTATCGTGCCCCTATGAACAGCTAACTGGAGGCTGGTGACAAATATCTACCCCTATACAGAGACGCATAGTGGCCATTAAACCTGTATATGCCTCCAGCACTTCTTTCACTACCTCCAACTCCGACATGCCATCACTCCACATATTAAAGATTTAGCAGAACTTTCCAACTGCAATCCCCTGGAGGTCAGACTGTTGACAGAGAGGATGGGAACCGGGTAAATCACATTATTTATAGGACCCTAATAAATACCTCCCCTGATGCTTTTGATATTCTAAAGATTACATGTGAACAGGATATTAGGGAACTCTCCAATGATGACTAGGGAGATGCAAAGATGGCCCCTAAAGTGATTAACATGCAGTTTTGTGATTAATACAACTGAGTATACTTCATAGGACTTATATTACTCATATTAAGACATGGCGCTTTGGAAGGGCCTCCTCCACTAATTGCTTTAGATGTGAGTCAGGAACGGGTGATTTTATCCATACCATATTGTCTCCAATGCTCCAGAGATGTTGGAGGGGGGGTGTTAGCAACACTGGAAAGAGTGTTGGGCTTCCCAGGAAGCCCTGAACTCAAGCTTACACTTCTGCACATCATTAAAGAACTTGTTTCCAACAGATATAAACTGGCTTTCCTCCACATGGAACTCCTGGTAGCTAAAAGAGATATTGCAAGGGAGCGGAGTAACTCATCACTTCCATCTCTCAAGAGATGGGCTGCAGGGTTGGACCACTGCATGCTCTTCAAACTGCTGGTCTACGAATTGAGAGTTGCCCACGCACGTTTTCCAAGATGTGGTTTGATTGGCAAGACCACAGGGGGATTGTTGAGGGGAGGGGGGGATCCCATGGCACAAGACAAATGGATGACATTTCTGATGTATGAGACAATGCTATTATTCTGGAGTGATTACTCACTGCTACTGTTTGCATTTTGCATTTCTCTTCCGTGCAAGGCATTGGAGGAGTTGACACAGAAGAACATTCAGTTTGTATACTTAACATCTGAAAGCTCAATTAAATTATCTTATGAAATATATAAGTTATAATATATAAATAATAAGCTTTATTAATTATTTTTTTTAAGTATATTTTAATGTAACATAAAAATGTAAATTACAAGTATTATTATTAAACTACAGCTAATAAAATAAAATGCTGTAGAAGCACAGCTTCACCAGTAGCGTGACATCAAAGACTCTAAGAGGAAAAGGAGCTGAGTGGCAAAAATTGAGATGTAAGTAGCAACAGCTCAATAATTCCTAAGTGGAACTATCAGCAGGAACATGAGGAAACAAAATAGGTCCAATGGAGGTAGGCGAAGTCCACCTGGATGCTCAGCTTTCTTATACTGCTATACCAACCATAATCTGAAAAAGGAAGCCATGTGCTATCTTGAATACGTAATATGCCTATTCCTTGCATAATGAACCAACACCATCTTGGAGTGGTTAAAATACTGATACTTGCATGCTACTGCCATCTCGCAGTCATAGGCACCATGTTATCTGCCCATTCTGTGATGTGCCCCTGATTCTACCACATGCTTGCAACTCAGTGCAGTCTGAGAAGTGGCATTTGGAGCCTGTTCTTAAATGAGTCCTGACACACACCCTGACACAACCCCTACCCTCAGAAACTTCCCTCAGTATGTTTAAAAATCTATGATGGAAGGTCCTGACTAGGAGAGTAGCACTAACAAACAAGGCAGAGTAAACTGCACCATATCCCTCCCAGTCAATAAGATGCTAAAACTGTCCACGAAGCTGAAAGGAATTGAGGCTTGAATGGACTTCAAACAGAGGTTGCTCATTGTCAGCTTTTAGTGGAGGTACAGCAATACATCAGAGGTGGATGGAAAGGAAAGGTTTTAGGAGAGAGAGGAAATAACTGGATGTAAATCACAATGAGTGGGCAAAGACAGATGCATTGCAAATTGACTGATTATCTGGGAACTCAGAAAGGAATCAACACATCTAGGTTTTGTGAGTTTGTTTTTAAGTTTATATTTTTGTGCACTAATAATAATAACATATGATTTAAAAATGATCCTGCATATATAGACTGAATTGATATAACTGAAATTGTAAATAATTTCATATGATGTATAGAAGTGAAGTTATTAATGTGTTTTAGTTAGGCCACATGTCAGTATAAATCTTCATTTTGGACAACATGGATGCCAGCTCTGTTACTCACTCCTGCTTCCCTTTGAGGTTTAACACCGTCTATAATCCAGTAAACTGTGGGAAACTCAATTGAGGAAAAATGATGGGGTGTTAAAATTTTGTGGTACGGTTTTGTTCTCACAGTTTCAAGTGCACACGATATCCTAGAAGACGTAAATAAAGGTGGAGCACCATACTGAATCTCCAACCTTCTAGTTTGGAGCTGGTGGATGATGACAGTGACCATGATGTTTATGGGTTCACTTGGTGGCATTCAGATGTTGGACAACCATTTTTTGTACTTCATGAGTGTATGGGAAAACGGCTGTGACTGAGGGTACTGTACTCAAAAGTTGATAAGTTGGTAGAATCCGAGGGAGAAATACATGGGAATAATAAAATGATGATGACTTCAAAGAACTATGCTGAGAGTTGTATACAGATTCTGCATATGGAATTAACATATTCTAATCATCTTAATTCTGTGTTACCAAGCAACAGAGATTTAGTTCTGTGGCTTTGTTTATTCTTTCTGTCAGGCGGTCAGTCTGGGGCTCATAATTGCTGCATTTATGTGAGTTCACTACTAGAATATTAATAAAGAATACCAGAATTTAGAAGTAAATGGTGCACGTTGATCTGATACAATAATAGGGGGTATCCTGTGTAGACAAACTATCTCTTGGAGAAATTGTTTTTCCAGTGATTGAGCCAGGGGAACTGATTTCATCGATATGATCGCTCATTTCTAGGAGGGAATGGATTCTTAGAAAGTTTTTAGGTCTTGCCAACAAGATAAGGCATGCATTGTGTATTGCAAGATTTATTGCTAGCTTACAGTGGGTTTAGAAATCGACCATTGCTTACCATTTTTTGACTTCATTGTCACTCTCATTTGTTTGCTTCCAATTTGTTAGCTTGTGCATGCTTGACTTCTTCTTGTATGTGTCCCTTCACTGGAGCACAGGCACACAACTGTGTCCTCCCACTGCAAATTTTTAGGCACTATATTTTCTTTCTGGTTAAGCAGTCCACAAGCATGCATATGTTTTGCAGCTGTAGCTCTCGTGTGGTTCTCTTACCCTCCACACTCTGTGTTAAGCTTTCTCTCGTGCCTTTGTTCTTCTCCAATGCCCACTCCTATTGCTCTCTCACCAATTTAATTTTCCTCCCATGTGAGAAAGTAATAATGTTTGCCCTGATCACCCCCATTTATTTTCTGACTGATGCTGATGGGTATTGACTCTGAGTGTGCCCTGGGCCCTGCTAAGCAGGCTCAGATCTAATGCTCTGTTTAAAAGGTATATGGTAATTAGTTGTGATTACAATTGGTATGACAACCTACCTGTAAGCCCCTAGTAAATGGTAGAGCATGTAGATTTAGAGGCCCAGTAGATTTAATGCACATAATTGTGCACTGCTGTCATTTTAAACATCAGACCTGCTTTGCAGGCTGCTTCTAGAGTAAAATGATATGCAAATTTGACTTTGGAATGAAAGGTGCCGCCAAAGTCTTAAACTACCTAATGTTTACATATAAGTCACCCCTAAGGTCTCCCCTAGCTTGTTACCTAGTAACTATAAGCAGGGACATTATAAAATATGTTTTATATGCCCTGGTGAGGAAACAACTGCCAAATTAGTTTTCCCCATTGTAGTACATAGGCTCCACAGGCTAACAAGGGAAGGCTTTATTAAACTTTAATAATGTCTAACTATTGACACAAGTGAGCTAAAATGATACTGCAAAGTGTCTAAATAATAGTTAGAATAAATCCAACAACTTGCCAAGGTCAGATTTATTACATAACTCTGACATGCCTGAATCCATCTCTAGTGCAGCCTCTCCTGATTGATACAACAATAGGGCAACCCAATCTTCCCCAAGGAATTGGGTATATTAAGTCAACAAACAATAGTAAACCTTGAGGATTTATTCACCTTATATTAATTACTTCAATAGTCACAATAGTGAGCTTCATTTCAAGAAACTCAGAAAAAGGAAGAAAATTACAAAATGACCACAGTTCATTTTTTGTATTATTTTATCAAAAAAGTTTTTTAGGTTATTTGGTAAATTTCAATATTTTCATTCAATTGAGTAATGGAACACGCAATTTATCATTTCATGAATGGCAACACAACACTACTGTCTTGCTTGAGATCACATAAGCAGTAGTAAATGACACTTTTTACCCACAAATATGCGCCATACACATTTGGCCATATATTGAAATCAATTGATTCAGACAATTATGATTTCTACTAACATCCAGTGATAATTATTTATATAAAAGAAGTGTCGTAGCGTCGACGTTTCGGTCTCTCTATTGAAAGATCAATCATCGAGACCATCTTCAGGACAAACGTTGCACCATGAATCTATCATGAAAGATAATATACATACATTTAATAGTGAAAATTTCAACACATAAGACACATAAAACATCTGAGTTCAAACATTTGTATTAACTGCACACAAAAGGAAAACAGGTGTATTCCACTATAACCACCCGATGTCAAGTGAAAGTCAAAAGTACCCAACACCTGAAGAGCAACCAAAAAGATGAAGCATAGAACGTAAGGAAACCTCCTCCTGTGAATATATCACTTCAATAAATAAAGATATATAGAGTAGAAACTTACTCCATCTTTGATTCGAAACTTTTCAGTCTGATTTAACAATTTTACAGCATTCTTCAACGAGGAAAGCACTAAATCCGAAACCAAACAAAACCTCAGTCAATGAAACAAAACCTCGGTCAATGAAACAGAACAAAATAAAATTAAATAACATAACATAAACATATTAGCTCCTACTGTGCCCTCAAGATAAACAATCAATCACATAGGGCACACCAACTGTTATTCACAAGAAAGCGGCAACTCTCGTCTGCACCTCTTTTTTTTGTGAAAGAATTAAAAAGGGTCGTTCAGACTCAACTTCTGCTCATACCAAGGAGATAGGCACCACTCATTCGCCCATCACTCACTTATTTTTTCTCAGTCCAACAGCTTGACTTTCCCCTGCCTCTCCTGATTGGCCAGCTGTTGACAGGATGAGCCAAGATGCTCTGATGAGTTATGAAGTAGCCTGAGAGGAAACAAAGAGACATCTGGTGGTAGGAGATCTGCAAGCTGCAAAGCAGAAGGCAGGATGAGGGATAGGTAGGCAAACTGGTCTTCAAAGAGGGAACGGCACTTAGGACATTCTCAAGCTTGTCTTCATTTATTGCTCCACCTGCTAGGTACAGTGGTTCTGTATGAAACACATTCCAGAGTCATTTGCTGAATTCCCTTATATCATAAACTGCTTGTTGTGTGGATGCATCATGTATTTCATCCTATAAGGCTGTTTCTCATATTTATCCACTTATAGCCTTTCCATGTTTGGTATTAGCCAAGACCGGTTGATTGTACTATTTATAGGGGCTTTCAGCCATCCTTCTCCATCCATTGGTTTATTATTGTGTCCTTAACTTTTTTCTTCCGACCACCACAGCATGCGGCATGGGGAAATGGGCCAGCCACCTTCAGCAAGTGGCTAACTTCATTGCGAGTGATGGCATTCGACCTTGTCATAAAGAGCCCACTCACACAGAAAGTGGTTCATTTAAGTGTCAGGGACTACTGTGACCCAAAATTATGTTTGCTTTTAACCAATTGTTTATTTTGTAGTTTGATGATGACCTGTCAGCTTTCCCAACAATAAAGTTTTGGCAAAGACATAATCCAATAAAACAAACGTTGATAAAGTAAAAAGGCTAGCAGTCGACGTGAAATCTATAGGCTTTGCCAATACTTTTTAGGTCTGGTGTTAACCAAAACTTTTGTTTTTGCTAAAATTATGTGTATAATACCCTTACTTATAGAGGGTTTCAGACAGCCATCTTCGTCCATTGGTTTGTTAAATGCCATTCACAAGTTTACTCCATCCACTACAGCATACAGCATAGGGCAGTCAGTCAGCCCACGTCAGCCATTGGCTAACTTCACTGTGAGTGCAGAAAGTATGCCCTTTTACAAGGAACACATCGACACACACAATAGTCCCCTTCAGTGTCACGGATACTATAGCAATTCGTATTCTTTTAGACCAAAAATATCAATGCTTTTAGACACCTTTTAAGGTCAAGATTTGCAAAAATCATGACAAGGTAAAATAGTCACT
Organism: Triturus cristatus; assembly: GCF_964204655.1. Taxonomy (NCBI): domain Eukaryota; kingdom Metazoa; phylum Chordata; class Amphibia; order Caudata; family Salamandridae; genus Triturus; species Triturus cristatus. The sequence continues at coordinate 1,183,267,082 of NC_140592.1, read as the reverse complement.
TAAAAAGGCAGAGGCCTAGCAGCCAACGTCAGACTGATTGGCTTTGCCAATGCTTATTTTTTGTTGTCATCTACGTCCCTTTTCGTCCCAATAAATCACACATTTTCTATCAGATTAAATGGTCCAACTTGAAAGTCTGCAGTAGAATGTTTCCTTGGTTGTGGTGCACATCCCATCTCGACAGTGCATCATCAGATGTCACTCCTGATAGTTTTCCACATCTACTTGTGTAACAGCATTTGGAAGGTACACAGCATAGCAATTCATTTTTACAGAGCTCTGTTAATGTTATTGAATTAGGAGTTGGAAAAGCATATTTGCTTGGTGTGTGGTTTGCTATCGCTTGTGCAGTGCCTCATCCCTAATTCTACCACATTTTATTTGCGACACCAAGAGCAATTCCTGATATTTTAGCCAATAATACTGTACATTCTTGGACTTTTAATCCCATGCTTATGCTAATACACAGGTTTCAAGTTTAGTAATACTTTATTTAGACAATTAAGTCCATCAAAGTGAGAACCACGTGAAACAGATATAATCAGAATTTGTACAAGTAAAAGGCATGAAAAAGCTTCATAAATAATGCAGCTTAATAACAATGCAAATGTAAACAAATATTAAAGATTCCCAGCTGTTTTTACAGTGTACATAAAAAGACATTTATAAGCTTCAAGCTGATACAGACAATTCATAAAATAAATAGGAGTTGTAATTAGGATGAGACCTAAAGGCACAATAGCGTGCGGCATGACAGTTCAGATACAAATCTAAAAAGTGTCCAGCTATTGTGACAATACGAGTACAACAATCTTCAAGGACCGGGCTGGGTTGTATATGCAGGGCCCAACGCACGTGTCTGCTAGCTTGACACACCTCAAAGTGCCTTAGAATTTATTACTGTTATTACTGTTTTTCTCAAGGGGGTTGAGTTGGGTCAGATTGTAAAATGATGCATGCTGTGAATGACCTGTGGCGGTGTTTGTTATTAATAAGGTATAAACGATCTGAGTCTGCTGCCGGGTATTGAGCCTCATAGGCTTCATTCATGCCACTGGTCAATCTAACAGTCTCCAGCTCGAGGACAAACCCTTCCCCTGCCCCAGGCACTGTTTTTCATAGGCAGATGGGAAATTAGCTATGAAGGATGCATCCACCTCCACAAGGCTGACCCCACCTCCAGGGGCTGGCAACTGAGGTGAACGACTGAGGAAGGTTCTGGCAATCTTGAATTTAGACTGAAACAGGTTCTGACTAACTTTAGTGACATACAACCATAGGATGTTGCCACTACTGAGGCGGATTAGCCACAGGACATGATTCTAATTGGCTATTAGGCCTCATACCCACTAACATTCCCTAAATCTAGGATTTAAGGGGCACCGCAGACACCAGAACCTCAGATTCGACATGATACCAAGAGACCCGTTACACAACATAGCAGGACTCCACGAAGAGAGGTGCACCTGAGGCAGCCTCCCTCTACCCGCTGGATTTCAACTTGGTCAAGGCAAGAGTCCAGTTAGCAAAGCAATGTGAACCCCTCTACAAACCCCAGACATCACGAGAACTCCCTTGGTTTAGAGGATCTAGTCCCCTGCAGTTGGCAGACACAAACTGCAAAGTCCACAACCTTAAAGTCTTGCTCCCCATGCCACCTGACATGGCTGCTCCAAGTCCTTGTGTAGGTGGCTTCTGGGAACTGTTGTCCCAACCCTCAGTGAGGCTCAGCTTTCTACACCATTCCCCTGGTCCTCCGGATAAAGATTTCTCGAACCAGAGTGCTTGAAGATACCAAGGCTTGTTGGTTTTTAGTCCAATGACAACCTGATTGATTAAATGCTTAGAGAGCAGAGATATATCTGCTCGAAGAACCAACCACTCCTGTGGCTCCATCGTAAAGATCTTGCATTTGTTTTTATCCTTTCTTGGCACACCTGCCAGTTCTTCTGGAAACAGATCCTGTTCAGCACCACGGGTAGCCAAGAGCACCTCTACACCCAAGCCCCTGAGCGAGGTAGATTGGTCCAGGGCCAGCTCCTTGCTTTAATTCGAGAGGGTTTTGCTCAACTCACCCATGCAAGTACCATTTTGCTAAAGTAACTATTTCAACACCGCAATTCTGATTTACAGATCCGTTTGACAACTGAAAGTGCACCTCTGCACCTCATTCACTTTAAAGAGGTAAATTTATGCTTACTGTTATGAAATGATCTTGGACCTCCAGAGACCTTAACTCCGAGTGGGTTCCATTGAACTCACCCTTTAAAGTATCAACTGCATATATGTGTTTTCCCCACTGACCGTAACGTTAATGTTTTTCACATTGCAAAGTATTGATTTAATTGTTGCTTGAAAACTGATAGCTTCGGTCATACTGTATGTATTGATTTCGTTTTTGTATCTAAAAATATATAAAAATCCGAGTTATTATTCTAAAATGGTGTCAGAATCCTCTTGATGCGTGTCAATTACTTACTGTCCATGTTGCTGATTTGAAAATGTTTACAATTGTTCCTCTAAGTAGCCTGTATGCTCTTTGTCACTCCACCAGGACTGATAGAAGGTATACTTAGAGAGTATACTGGGAGAAGGTCTACTGAGAAGGTACCCGGGTTCCATCTTTGCATATTTTATCAGTATTGCATGGTAAGGCGCCCCTGCAAGACCACATAATACTTCTACCATACAAAAAACACACTTAATCACACAGGAATCTCAATCCAAGACATCACTCATGATTAACCCCTTCAGTGCCACGCCCTTTCCCCCTCCTGTGCCGGGCGTTGCACTATTGGGTGGGGTTCATGACGAGATAGTCTCGTCATGGGCACAGCGCAACCGTGCTCCATGACGAGACTATCTCGTCATGGGCACTGAAGAGGTTAATCACATCTACCAAACCAGAGAAGCAGAACAAGGACAAGTTATCTCTCACCGCCCTAGAATGAAAGCTACCATATTGCGATTGAGTTTTACTTGGCAAGTTTGCATAAGACAGTATTGAAACTCTTTGTTTTTGGTCCTGATCTTAAGATACTTTTGCTTATACAATTGTCTTTTTATTTCTACATTTAAATGCGATCTGTAAGTCAGGATTGCAGCTGTTGAGCGATAAAACAAATGTCAAAAGGATTTCCTCAGTTCCCCTCCAAATATCAAAATCGTTGTGAATATACTGAAGCAACATTTTCAACTTATGGCTATGTGGGTGTCTAGGATTGGAAATATAGGCTTCTTACCATTGGTCCATGTAAAGTTCATTCATACGGTGATGGGAGGAATGCTTGCAAGTAATGTAACCACTGGCACTCAAGCCGGTAGCATCCCCACCAATGGTTCTTTTGCTCACCATACCACCTCGGTTTAGACCTTACCTTTTGCAAATCAGTTTTGACCCTGCTCCTCATGGGAACCGTCCAGTCCGAACTGCTAGACCATGTCCTCTCTGAAGGCGAACACAAACAAACCAGGTTTGAACCGAGGTGGAAGACAAGAAAACAGAAGAAAGTAAGAAAGGTGGTGAGAGTAAGAAAAAAACCACTCACTACTTTAAAACAAAAATAAGAAAACAAAATAAGAATTGGCAAAATCAAAAGACTGCAAGCCAGTGTCGGACCGATTGGCTTTACCAGTGCTTTTTTCCTTGTTACTGTATCAGGGCCTAATCCCGAGTTGCTTTACAGAGGTTCCAACACCTTATTTTGTACACATTTCTCATTACAGCAATAAGACTCGACACACGGTCTATACAATAAAAACGTGTAAGTGGCCACCTCATTACGGACTCAGAATAGCTCAAAGGTTTACTGCCCAGTCCTCTATATACCTTACAGTTCTTGCAGTGCCAAGAAGCTCCTCTCAGATATTATCCCCTCTAAGGACAGGTTCAGGGCTTTCAACAGTTTATTTTTGGTCTTAGAATCTTTCTGTGTCTTTCTACTTATCTGTGGAACACAAGGTCTTAAGTAGGTACTTTTGCCCAGTTTCATCTTCGTGATTCGTGTAACTCAAACAGCTACTCTGGTAAGATGCAGAACAGATATAATATACAGCTCAATGGTGCCAGGACACGGTTCACTGCTTACAAGGTAATGGCAACATCTAAAATTGCTATCACATCTTCTAGGCGCCCCATTCTATTGGTGACACAAAAGTCATCACCTAACAAATTAAGATATCTTTGTCCCATTTGTAAAAAGAAACGCCTATAAATAAAACAAATTGGGAACTGCACTGAGAATAATCAACCAAGAAATAAGAAAAATGTCAGAGTGAGAAGATGAGAAACAAAACAGCAGGGAATAAAGTGAGAACGTTGGGAAAAAACAAAGACATGAAGTATTGATGCCAGAAAGTAAAGAGTGGTGAAAGGAATAATATGAAAACAAGTAAAATGTTAGAAAGGATAAAATAAAGACAACATAAAGAAAACAAAGAAATAAAGAGAAAGTATGGAAGTTGGAGTAAGAGAAAGGATACAGTAAGAATGAGAAAAGAAAATATTCTGGACAAGAGAAAGACCAAGATACAAAATAGAAAAAAAGCAATTAGGAATGTTGGAAGCCAATACAGGATGAAAGAATAAAATATAAGACTAAACAAATGAGACGACAAAACCCATAGATGAATTGAACAATGAAGGAATAAAAGAATGTATGAAGAGAATTAAGTGAGATTTAGAAGGCAAAAGTGAGAAAGACAACATGAGAGAAAGGACAAGAAAGTAGTTAGGAGAAAGGCACAGAACAGAAAGACAAAGAAATCAAAGCCAATACACGCTCCTCTTTCATCCAAAATAGATCAAATTAGCACAAGTTCATGGGTAAACTTGTGAGCAGTAGCACCACGCCAAGGTTTTGACCTTTGCTACTGAACATTCACACCATTCACACCTTCATTCAGGGGGCTACCTTGCTTCCCATCAGATCTATAGACATTCGGTGTCCAGCTCCAGATAGGGGCGGTACTAGGGTTCGTCGAGCTCAGGGCAAAATTCAATTTGCCTACTGGAGAACCCCGGAAAACAGCTTCTTATTTGGCCACACCACACCGAATGGTAGGTGCACCCCCACATCACAGTGCATGTCACTGGCATCTCTGTGGTCTGCAAAGTGTTTCTTGGTTTCTCCTCTCTGAAGGAACCAAGCAAGCACAGGTCAGGCACGAGGTGCTTCCTGGTTTCTCCCCCCTGAAGGAACCAGGTAAGCACCTGTCAGAGGCCTCATAGATGAAGAGCTGTTGTGGCCATGAGGGCCGGACTGGGAACCGAAACCGGCCCTGGCAAACAGCTCGGCTGGCCCCCAAGGGTCGGGGTGGGGGGAGCCGCCGACGTGTTTGCTAGGTCCGTTTATGGCCGATTTTGTTACCGGAGGCCAATATTGCAGGCCCCGCTACCAAAAGCGGCCCCCTAGGGTCCCAAAAATGTCCTCCACCCTGGTGGCCCACCGGGGAAACGACCGGTGCCCGCTACGGCCAGTCTGGCCCTGGTATGGATTGAAAATTCTTAAGATTATTGCAAGAATAAAACAGGGTTGGATAAAAGCCAAAGGTTAGGTTCGAGCGGCTAGAGTCTGTAAAAGTGACTTTTGCTTAAGTTAAAATAGCAATGTGTTTATATAGGAAAAGTACAAATGAAAAACTCGTAAATCTCGGTTCGGCCACCAGGCTGAGTGGATATTTCAAGGGGTTGGATGGGTGAGTTTCAGTCCAGAATCAGCGAGAAGTAATGGGCAGAGACAGGTTATAACCCTAACCTGCTGGCTGAGCTCTCCTTGCAACCAACTCATACTGTCATTCTCTGTCCAAAGGCAGACTATTTTACACTCAAGCTCATAGGTCGAGTTCATTCTACAGGCATTCTTAGGGCTGTGCCCTACAATTCTGAAGTGGTTGGGGGTGGATCTAGATTTCTTATCATTTTGTGCGCTTTGTCCAGAAATCTTATTACTTCAACGATTGCTTGAGGAGGGGCTTCATTCAGAAAAAAAAGTTCAGAGCTGGCTGAATTGTTCGAATCCCTTGTTTGACAAGGAGGTGATGAAGGAATCTTCTGCGGTCGTCAATTAGTGCAAGGCAGATGCACAACAGGAAGGGTAAGTAGTCCTGAAACTGACCAAAAAGGCAGCACTTATTGCTGAAGGGGCGAATTGACTAAGGTGGAAGCAAGTCTAACGAGGAGAAGTTGCCCATTCGAATAGAGCAGAACGTGGTTCTGTAGTACAAGGAGAATATATCTGTGATGCCTCTTTTATCGTAGCTCCCTGATACAAGGGCCACATGCTTTCTGGTCTTAAAAGTCCAATGGTCCTTTTCAAAGGATTCTTTATGGAGTGCTTTGTTCACAGCAAGTTTAAAACACAAGTGAGGAAGGTTTTGGTTCCAGTAAGTTGCAGTGTGTTTAAGCTCCAAGGCATCTGAAAGGGCATCCTTCCAGTGGTTTTGGGATGCAAAGTTGGTCACTGACGAAATTTCCTGCCATATTAAATTATTTAGAGTACCTTTGTTTGCTGCACATGCTGAGTGTAGATATTCAGGAAGGCTGGATTTCTGTGCTAAAAGTTGATTACACAACATGAATTCCAATCTGATATGGGCTATAGAGGTGTGATGAGGGAGTTCGAATAATGATCTAAATTCAGAGCTCTGGACCGTGTTTAGAAAGGAGCCCAATTTCCCCGGGAAAGCTTCCAGGCCATAATCTAGGGTGGGAATAAGTTTAGCTTTTAGACTCTTCTGTCGAGGTTCCCAGGTCGGCAGTTTTGTTCGATTTAAGATGGTGTTGAAGGCAAATTTGAGTGATGCAGCTTTGTATTTTAATGAGTTTAAGTGTGTTGAGTGTCCACCCTTATCATCCAGCCAGCATCCCAGGTATTTGTAATTTGGTAACACAGTTAGGCGGTGACAACTTAGATGCCATGTCCCCGTTTTTTTCTTTTTCCATTGTTGCTACTGTGCTTTTGTAAGGAGTCAATCAGCCTTTGCAGTCCTTTAACAGTTTGGCTTAGGAGGACAACATCATTGCTGTAGAGCAGGAAGGTGATGGGTTGGTTTGCTAATTTTGGCGGTTCACTGATTATCAAGTCCAGTGTGAGTGCTAGATCGCACATTGGCAGGTTGAATAGGGATGGCGCTAAAACGCACCCCTGCTTTAAGCTTTGTTCTATTTCGATGTTGTTGGAAACTGTACAGTTTTTACCCAGTTTTACTCTGGCCCAAGTGTCAGAATATAGCAATTGATTGCTTTGGAGTATAGGGCCAGGGATGCCCCAGGCTTTGAGTTTCAACCAGAGTAGTTGGCGATTAACGTGGTCAAAGGCCTTTCTGTAATCCAGAAAGCAGCAGTAGAGGAGCTGTTTTTTTCTTTATCTGCTTTGCCACCAGCATCCTGATGGCCACTAAATTATCATTGGTGCCTGTGTGGTTAAAGGCAATCAGTGTTTTCGAGTTAGCTCATGCATCCAAATCCTCAAGAAGTAGCTACGCAAGGTATTTGGCTTTGCCGTTCAGGAGAGGTATGAGGCAGTAACTTTCAGGGCTTGACACCTGACCTTTTTTAGGTCTCGCCTGAGACAGCGCTTTAGCGCTGCTCTTGCGAGAGCTTTTGTAAATGGGGGATCTGGAAGTGCAAACGAGTGCTTTCAGGCCTCCAAATACAGTGCATGTGCGCCGTGCGCGCGCACCATTTGGCAGCCTGCGTGTACATTTCGCGGGCGCTTTGATGTTCTCAGTGAGCCGCGCGGCCACTGCGAACATCAAAGCGCCCGCGAAATGTACACGCCATTTGCCACCCCCTCCCTTATCCCACTTCCTGCTTGTCTTGTTTTTTTTCTTTCCACTGCTTGTCTTGGGGCCACTTGCAGATCTGTAATTGAGCGAGTACTTTAAAGTTAACTTCTGACACCAAAAAACCGCTTTAAAAAAAATATGATTTTGGCAATGTATGCTGCCTCTGTGAGGTCTCACTGTACTCCATGCTTTCCGCACTCCCTGTCCCCCCCTGCCCCTGCTCTCCCCTCCTCTACCCAGCCCACCCTTGGTTTCAAGCGCAGCGCCCGTGTTTATCAGGAAAAGCACGAACGTCAGTGGCTGCGCAGGCGTTCTCCTCCAATATTTTCACAACACCACTAAGGCACTATGGGACATGTAGTCCCGGCCTGCAGAACTGGAGACTGTTAGTAGTATCAATATGACCCAAATTGCTTATTTAGGGAGTTGTCAATATGCAAGCCCTGTCACGTTTATTTGCTGCAGCTCAAATGCGGCGCGCAATTAGTCTTGTTTGCTGTTCAAGGCATGTTGCTAATCTCGACAGTGCATATGAGCACATTATACTTTTGCCCTCTAACATGAGCCATACGTGATTTCACAAGTATTCCCCCATGGTGCTTTCAAAGGAGATATAATAACAACGTAACACAGCGTGCCTCCTTTGCCTTTCATTTTTTCAAGCAGCACGTTTCCAATAGATGTTTTTTACCACTGTTCTGTGCCGCCTGGCTGCCATGCACACCACACATGAGGCACTGTTCTCATAGCCATAGGATGACAGCACTGCACTCGCTGCAACACATGGCTGCACAACTCACAATGACTGGCCTCTCTGAGATCCAGTGACATCTACACCACCCTGTACATATGGAGGAAGGTGCCACTCTTACATTTCTGCAGGTCCAGCTAAGATTTCATGACTGCATGCACTCCACTGTACACCCGAAGTAGCACTGGTCTCACCATGTCACGTAAAAGGCAAGCCCTAATCTTAAACAGACACACACTGACACATACTTTGGGGCATGCACTTCGATCACCAGCACATCGAGTTAATGGTTGCTGGCTATACCACTACCATGCAGACTCTGGAGGGACGGCTTTTGAACAACAAGCATTTGCAATGCAATAGGTCTCGCATTTACGCTTGTTTGAGCTATTGACATTGCAAATAATAATGCCTTTTATTTTTGTTTTAAAAACATAAATACAAGGCATTGTTATTTACAATGCCAATAGCTGTAACTCTCGTAACTGCGAGACCTATTGCATTGCAAATGCTTGTTAAAGTCAGTTTCTATTAGGGAATGAGCTTGAATGTAGACTTGGGCCTCTACCTTAAGTCTGTAGGCCAAAAGCACCAATGCAAATTGTAATCAGTAATGAGACAATGCCACATATGTTTTATTTATTTTGAAGTTTTATTTAGGGTGGACCATTCATTGTTGACAAAGCCATTTTTAGCTTGAAAAATCGTGATTCTCCTGCCTGAATCGGGTCTATTGGCATGTATGACATACATTCAGACATATATACAAGGTTTCACACTTCAAACAGCACTCATTACAGGTCAAAGAAAACAAGACAAAAGAAAGACGAGACATTAAAACCAACAGCATCTTTTAGCAAATAAAAGGAAGAAACAGAATTTCAACATAACAATTACAATGAATTTGCTTGTGAAGGTTAGATAGAGCGAGCAAGACTCTGATCCTCTCTGAATGTCATGGTCTATTTAATAGGAAATGTTTCACCCCTTTCTTGCATGCAGTGTAAAGAGGTGGCCCGTTCTGAGTGTAGCTGTTCCAGACTCTTGGAGCTGCTCCAAAGGTGGATTGTTTCTATGTTTTGACTGCACAGCGCTTCCGCTGTGCTTGAGAAATCTATTGTAAAGGAAAAAAATCCTTAAAAGGGGCTTAGAGCCTGCCCCTTACTTACCTTTACTTACCATTGATTGGCTCCCACATCACTCTTCTTCCCTCTCTTCCTATTGGTCAACACCTCCTACTCGCATCCAAGTTCTTCATATTGTTCGAGTCTTCGTATCTGCCGTGGTGCATGGACCAAGTTCAGCTGCCTGTGGCCAGTGTCCTTTCTCTGGCTGCAGGCTACTGCAGGTACTTTTTAGGTCTCGCCTGAGCCAGCGCTGTAGCGCTGCTCTGGCGAGAGCTATAGAAAACGGGGATTTGGAAGTGCAAAAGAGTGCTTTTCAGGCCCCCAACTACAGTGCATGTGCGCCGGGCGCGCGCACCATTTGGGAGCCTGCGTGTACATTTCGCGGGCGCTTTAATGTTCTCAGTGAGCCGCGCGGCCACTGAGAACATCAAAGCGCCCGCGAAGGTGCTCACCATATGCCAGCCTTCCCTGTGTTGGAGCTTTAAACAACTATGGTGACATCCTGTGTGACTGCAGTTAAATAACAGGCTATTTGGCAGTTCATTGCTTCCACACAGGCTGCATTGGTCCATTTTAAAGATGCCTGCTCTGAAATGTACGTGTGGTTTGTGCTTGGACGTTCTCCATTATTACTTCAGCTTTAACATGGTTGGCTGCTGTTCTTTCTTTTCCATGCAGTGTTCCTGTCTCTGCAGCCATTAGACTGTATGTCCTGCAGCACAGGGAACACAACAGTTTTCTCTTGCGTGGTTATGAGGTTTTCTGCCTCTGCCCTCTTTCAAGGTTACCTGACCTGGTAGCGCATTGAAGAGTACATACAGCACACAAGTCCAACGCCCTAGGATGGTTTTCAATTAAAGCCATCTGATTTATAGAAAGTTCCTTTTCAATTACCAAAATAACTTTCTTTTTCCTTTCGTACCTCAGAGCTGATCATAAAGCTTCTCTTATGACTTTTATTATATATGCATTCAGTATATATGAAATATTAATGATCTAAAATGACGAAACTGACAATTTCAATTTCTGAAGATTTTCTTAAGCAAAAGCAAGAAACCAACAAAAGGATTTAGAAATGCAGATGTGCTTTAACCATGTGTACCGCTGATGTCAAGAAAATCCTGTGCTTGAATGGAGCAAATGCTGAGATTCTTATGCTTCCATCCCCTTTGAGCAGCCACAGACCCATGGAAGCCCACTCTGTACACCTACAAAGAAACCAGCATTTGGCTGCCAACTTCTTGGTTTTCCCAATTGTTGTTTTCTTATTTCTTTATACACGGTGTTCCAAGGAGATGAAATGGCCATCACACTCCAACACAGGGAAGCATCGCTCCCCACAATAATAGCTTCAGAATACTCAAAATGCGGCAGCTTGTTTTCTTTGTCATGTGCCAAGGTATTCTTCGAATTCTTCACATCTACTTACACTTCATTTGTTACGCACACTTCATTTGTAACCCTTAGATAAGAGTGTTCAATTTAAAACATTGTGCTACATGGACAAGGCCTCGAATGGATCTTATCCCATTTGCCTCAGTGCATTTCTACTCTCCTAAGTGAACTCTTCACTCTAGGAGTTAACACTGGCTATAATACTTCATTTTAAATTATCAAGGCAAGGTGGTAGGTCATTTGCCTTTGCCATAATGGCCGCCAGAGCCCGACAAGGAACAAACTGGTTCTCGCCGGCGGGAAGCGCCGCAGGGCGAAACACCCTCAGGCCCCCGCCCCCTCCCCTTCCAAGAACAATGGGGAGAAGTGGAAGGGGAGATATAAGGCGTCGCTCCCCCCTGCAGCAGCCCACTTGCATATCATGGGAGCTGGGGGAGCGCCGCCAACGGTTTTCGAATCACCGTCTTGTCTCCGTCGCGACCCCGGGAGCAGTGAAGATGGGCCCCCGGCCAGCAAGAGGGACCAAGGAGCCGAGTCACCACCGCCTCCAGCCGCCGCTGGGGCCTGTATGATCGGGGCAGAGTGGACCGAGGCGCGAGGCCGGAAGATGCAGGCATGACCCCCAGCTCCCCGGGCAGCAGTCGAAGACGCTTTTGCTGCCGAAAGCAGTGTCAGGGTAAGGACTAAACGAGGGAGGAGTGGCGGCGTTTCAGGCCGATCACCCCGCGAGTTAGCATAATAGTACGGCCCTGACTGTCATAGCGTGCTAGAGAAGGGAATGGTTGGAGAATTGTTCAAACACCAGCTGGGTTACATAGATGATGTGCGAGATATGTGGAAGTATATCTTAGTAGCGACAATGGGACACCGGCAGGTGCCCTACCTCAATTTACCCCGTAACAAACGCTCCTTAGCGTCTAGGTCTGAGACCCCTGCAGCTTGGTAAACAGTCCTTGTCCGGGCCATAGTCATAAGCGTGGCGGCCCGGCAGCATACCTGGCCTCTGGTCAGCTGCTTTGCTAGTTCGCGGAGGCGTGGGTTTGAATAGTTACATGGCAATGGTGTTGTATTAGAGAGCCACTGCGGGGCTGAGGTTCAGGCAGAAGAAGGCCAGAGCAGTAGACCTTCCAGCGGAGGATACCATTTCGGGCCTCACATCACATGAGTTCCCCAAAAAAAATATATATATATATAATATATATATATATATATATATATATATATATATATATATATATGTGTGTATATATATATATATATATATATGAGGAAAGGGCACTGGTGCAACGTAACTGAAGAGGAGATGCAGCGTAGTGGCTAGAGCTGTTGACCTTAGAACATGGTGAAGTGGGTTCGGATCCCTGCATCGGTCGAACATTCTACAGTTCAGTACTGATCACTTAATTCCCTCATTACTAAAAAATTGGAAAACGTGTAGTAGTGTCTTTCATGGTGAAAAATGTTGGGGAATGCAGTGAGGTAACTTCTGCTTATGTACAGTACATCAAAAGGCTGGGGCAGGTTTCATGAACTATTGATGGTGCATTCAGTCATCTCTTGCCTAATTGTCGCTTCTAAAATAACGCAGCGCCTTTTGTCCAGTTAAGCGGGGAATGCAGTGTGGAATGATTTTGAGCCCCTCCTATGCAGTGGCGGGGAAAGTGCTTAAGCAGCGGGGGAGCAGATGCTGTCCGTCGGCTAGGCTGCCGACATTGGTGCGGGAAACCAGAGTTCGACACTCGGGGTCGCGCCCACATCTTGTGATTTAATGCGCTAACCGGCGCGCATGTAAATGGCGCCAATACCATCGGACGAGTGAGATCCTTGTATGGTAACTCACTCAACCCCCCCTCGTGCCTGAATGCGCAACGTAACCAGCGCGCATGTAAAGCGCCCCAATACCATCGGGCGGGTTCGCGCTATAAAAAAAATAAATAAATAAACAAATAAATAGAAAAAGGGGAAAAGTTAGGACAAGTACTTTAGTGCACCGGCATCATCCCGAGCGCTCCGATCGGAAAGGAGTTCCCCCCCCGAGCGGAATGCTAAAGGGGGCGACATTAGTGCGGAGGGCGCAGGAGTCGGAGGTACAGATGGAAGCTGTGGCCTTAACTCTTAGGCCCCTAGTAATAAAAAAAAAAATAAAAAAAAAAAAAAGGATTTGTCATGACTGGGGGCCGCCGTTTTTTAACACATTGAAGTTAGGTTTGGTGCTGCTGGCAGCCGCGTTCTAGTCTTTCAAGGACAGTAACCTGAGTATTGTTGAAGAGAGTAATAGTAAAAAATGTGGACAATGAGGTACAGAGCTTCGAAACGGCAGAAGCACTTTGTAAATCCACGTTATCGTGACAAAGAATGGACGATGGGACTAAGGCCCTGATACTTTAGGGGTATCACGGGCTAATGGGTTAAGGCGTCCGACTTCGGATTACAGGTTTGAAGGTTCGAACCCCTACAGATCGGGGCTCCTTAGCTGTGGACATTGCAACTTTGAATCTCCTCGTGCCTGATTGTGTAATGTGAATGCGGTGCTATGTAAAGCGCTCCAATAACTTCGGGTCGAGTTCGCGCTATATTAATACGTAAAAAAAAAAAAAAAGGTGTCAGAGGCAAGCCGGTTAAGGCATTTAACCGTGCTGGGGAGGAGAGATGGTGCCTCGGCTACACTGCCGACTTCTGAGCTTGGAAACCAAAGTCGAGCCTCGGGGTCTACTCTACATCCTGTGATTCTGGTCAAATCACTTAATCCCCCCGCGCCTACGAAAGAAATGAATGTGTTCTTGCGAAACCTAACTGTCTGCTCAGGTAAAGTGCTCCGATACCTTCGAGTCGGATGTAAAAAAAATAAAAAAAATGCAATTTCCCAGAATTCGACAAGAGGCAGATTAGGGAGAAATACACTACAAATGTTGGCGAAAAAAGTTAAAAAAAAAAAAAAAAAGGAGATAAGATATAATTTAGGGGCGACCGGCTCTGTTAACGCCAGACTGGTTCGGTTACCTAGCGGGGACGGGACCGGAAGTGAGCCACGTTGCTCACCAGGTATTTACACCAAAGAGTAACCCGCACATCATGTGGGCGTCTGTCAATGTATGTAAAAAACACCACCAATTAAAAAAAAAAAAAGAAAAACACCATTCTGGGTGTCGAGTTTTGACAGCTGTCTTGAAAACAAGAATACTATGTGGAAAAAGCTATATATATTTAAAGCTGACATGCGCCAAAATGGAACCTCTTCCAGGGATATTTAGTCCATGAAAACTCAGAGAGCCATTTCCAGACAGAGCCTTTGTATGGCCAGTATGTGTAAAGACCCCATCCCATTGCAGAGGACTATGGGGATTGCTAAAGGCCCCTTAAGCGAGCTATCGCGACCAGTATAGGCTTAATGAGGGAGGCTGATGTAGTAAACATCATCACTTTGTATTTAAATTTTTTTTTTTAAAAAGACCATTCTGGCTGTCGACGCAGAGTGTATATATATATATATATATATATATATCTTAAACACACTGAATTCTGGTTCTGGGACAGGGTGCATAGTACGCTAAAGGCTGGCATGGTTATATAAAAAAAAAAAATAAGGGAAATAAATAAATGTGTCCTTTCGTAAGAGCTCATGCGCGCAGGAGTAGAAGTAAGCATGGGTGGGTGCCTTCCAGCAGCGTGCGTCCCAGCCGCTAGGCGCCTGTAAAAAGGGCGCTTTTCCGGTAGGCATGGATCAAGCACCAGACAGGGAAGGCTGGGCTGCAGTGACACAGTGCTTGTGTTAGCTGCAAAGACTGTATAATAGGCAGATCACCAGGGCACTGTAGATTCGGAGTTTGGGCTGGCCCAGAACAAGCAATCGGCGCTTCCGTACTGCCTACCTGTAAGGTGCAGCAGAGTGTGGGATGTCAGAGCTGTTAAAAAAAAAAAAAAGGGGTCGAAAAACAAAAAACAAAAAGCAGAGCGATAGTTAAACACGGTCTGACAGGGGCGCAATAGAGGATGTTGTGTGATGAAGGTATGCTGTATTACGCCTCCACAAGAGGCATCTGACTGTCTCTCAATTTTAATTTCATGTCGGGAGGAGACAGTACTGTAAGGCACCGAAGAAGGACACAGGTGTGCCAAGGCAGTAAGGGCGAAGATGGAGCAGGGCGCATCATTGCGCTTGTGGGAAGATTACCGTTGGAGCTGACCAGATGTGGGGGGGAGCCGCAGGAAGCCGTAAGCCTCCCTGGCGACGTGGCGGAAACAACGAGTGTATTGGTCTGTATGGGAGCACACCGACGGGGCGATGTGTAGAAGGAGGGCCACTCACTTTGGGATGCCGCACGGCAGGGTGAGTGCGCCTGACAAAATCGGGGTAGCAAACGGAGACGGCGCTCTCAGCCCAGCCCCCGCCAGAAGGTGGGGCACAAAAGAGACTAACAAGGTAGCGAGTTGGGGGCCTAACTCCAGGGAAAAGGCTACCCCCCACACGCGAAGGGGCGTGGTTAACAACAAAGAACAATCTACGAGCTGTCAGGGTGATTTACGACCCTAGGAGTTGCAAATGAGCAAAAAAGACAAACCAGTGATTTATGGCCAGCCGATGATTTATGGCTGATGATTTATGAGGCTCATGCAGAATGATTTATGACAGCGGAATGAGGACAGATTGTGACAGAATGATTTATGACATACCAATGATGTATGACCCATGATTTATGGCTGATGATTTATGATGCTCACGCAGAATGATTTATGACCACGATATTCTGATGGCATGTGACAAAATGATTTATGACATACCGATGATTTATGACCCATGATATATGGCTGCTGATTTATGGTGATCAGGCAGAGTGATTTATGGCAACAAAGGAAGGGCCAACAGAATGATTTATGATGGATAATGATTTATGGCCCATGATTTATGATGTCCAGCTGACAATGCGCGACATCGCATTTGTAATAATGAATGACATGATTTATGACCCCGGCCTCCAAGGGGATGTCCGGGGGAATTGTACAAGTGTGACTATGTAATAAGTAATAAACTGCGGCCAACAATTACCACCACATACGACGATTGTTGGCTGTGTTTTTAGTAATGCAGATGCACAAGTATGGTACGGTTCCTGGAATGGGCGCAGTGCGGCCGTTATTCATTTGTGGATATTTGTAAGTTGTTGAAAACTTGGGGCCAGTGGCATAGCTAGCCCTTTGAGTGCCCGTGGCGGTCCCTGTGTTTGCCTCCCTGCGGCAGCTTTGAAGAGTGGGGGGGTGCTGGCGAGATTCGGCTGGCGATTGCCATCCCGCGAAGTCCGCTTTGTAGGGGGGGATTGCAGCCCGAGACTGCACCAAAGTGCAGGAGGAGACCGCCGACCCCAAATCTCGTGCCGCCTGGGCAGGCTGCCATTGCTACGCCACTGCTTTGGGCCTCATTTATGAGGTTTGACACAGGACATCGCCGCATGGAATCTTGCTGTGCTGCCCTACTTCAAAACAAAAGGGCAGGAATACGCCATATCTATGAGATACAGTACATTCCTGTCCTTTTCCCCTGTGCTGACCCACAATGGGCTGCCATGTGCCAACGCAGGCCTCCCTGCACCATGGTGCAAGGGTGCCTGCGTTGTGGGCTGATTGATTTTGTGCAGGAAGGGACACCTTCCTGCACCAAATCAATCAATTCAGGTGATTTCCTCTTTCTATGTGTGCTGCAGAATGCAGCACACATAGAAAAAGGAAAAAACGAGGAGAAATAAAATATTTCTCCTCGTTCCTCCCTAACGCCCCCTGGGATGACATTAGATTCTGCCGCATTTCCCAGGTTTAAGATTTCTCCTAAATCTGGGAATGCTTCAGATTTCATGGGTGTTGCGTGGGAACACCCACAGCAACACTCATGGAATGCCCCAGTGTTCTGCATCAAAGGGGCATATGTCTACACAGCCATGAAAAGTGGCTTTACGTGGCCTTGTAAATATGCCAGGGCACATTGCGCCACCGGAAAGTAAAAAAAAGTGAAATTCGGGCGGCGCAAAAGTGTTCATGAATGAGGGCCTAGGTTATTGTCAGTTGACTGCCTTCCACTTTCCTATAGCATCGCTGGTAAAACCCATTTGGGGTTGCCATGCGCTTTATACTTAGACAGATAGACAGACAGACAGTGGTCTTACAGAATCATTGGGTCTGGTATAAGCTCTTTATAAGTTAGTTTAAATGAAACCACTAAATATGAATTTTACATACACTAGTGCAAGCGGTGTAATCGTGGCACGTCTGTGCAAAACTGGCCGACCCTGGTCGTGATAATCCACTTGCAAGTCAAAAGAGATGCTAGTGGTACGTTCTGTGTGCCCAAAGAAACAGGAGAGCTTTTACACTTCTAAGTGAGAGAATTTTCCGTCCCTTTTACTCTGCATAACCTTGGTAGTTATTTATGCAGACCAAAAAAAACGTTTTATTTGATAGCATCTTAGAGGGCAGAAAAGGTCTGCTCTTTTGAATTCTTATCGCATCAAAGGAACACTAACTACTTATTTTATCTGTGCCTCGTGCCACGATTACGGATTCATTTCTTCATCCTGATGTCACCGGCGCTGTAATTAATCCTCGTCACGGAAACGGCGTCACGGGGCGCGCGGGCCCCTTTCAGTCTGCCGATGGCGGGATAAAGCGGCAGGCGCCGCCATTCTTCGTCCCGGTGAGTCTGCGGCTCGGCGGCGGGAATTCATGTGGCAGCCCTGTCGCACCGCCGTCCTTATCAAGAGGATGGATAATGTCCCTGACACGTGCCACTTCGTTATCGCTGGCTGGGTAATTAAAACGAATGCGCCCGAGATTACGGAGCAATGAGCGCGCGGGGATAATAATATTTTAGCTAACTTCAATTTTCTCGTGATTGACTTTCCCGCCAGCCTTCTTCGGTACGCCTTCTGATTGCTAAGAGGAGCTCCTGGCTATCTCATAAAGAAAGACCTTCGTTTGCGTAATCAGACTCATAAGGGCTCGAGACACAAACTGTTCAGTGTACAAAAGTACCATTCTGAGGGCATAGTTTACAGATCCTCAAAGGCAATCAAGATGTGTGGTGATTTACTTCTTCAGATGGAATTTACGGCTCTGAGGAGTGCAATCAGCAACCGTGTGTGTGTGTGTGGGGGGGGGGGGGGCGGGGGGGCAGGGGTGCAACGGTAGCCCATGGTAGGGCAGAAGAGTAGTTCTTGGCAGGTTGTCAGCCCCACCGAAGTGGTAACTTTATTGGTATTCATATGGGTATTTCTTACAGCCACTTTGCCACCTATAATCAGTGCCAAAAGGTTAGCGTAAGTGTGCGCATTATGGGGCATATTAGCAAGGGCGGTATCGCCGCTTTAGCAGCACTTTTTGCCGATGAAGCGGCAATATTTCTATCGCCCTATTAGCGAGCTGTCGCTAACAGCTGTTAGCGACAGCTTTATGGCGAAAGCGACCGTTTTGGTGCCGCTTTGCATGTCAGCGATATTTATCGCTAATGACATGCAAAGTGGGCGTTACCCCACACAACTCCTTGGCAAACACTCGCTAACACAGCTTCGGGATATTAGCAAGGCTGCACAAGACCCGCGATGCGAGCTTGTAAGCCGCGCTAAGCCCCCTTTATCGCAGGTTTGTACCACCTGCTAAAAATACAACTTAGCCATCTAGGAGGTGGATTGCTTGGCTGAGTCCATGCCTGCCTATCAGCAAGGTTTGCAGTATCGCAGGGAAATCATCGCTTGTTTTCCCGCGATACAGCATGTTATCACAGCTATCGCTGGATTTAATATCGCCTTGGAGATACGCCTTGGAGATACGCGTTGCTAATAACGCGCTATCTCGGCGATAAATTCCAGCGATATCCGTCGATAATTTTTTTTTATCTATCGCAAAGAATTGCTAATATGCCCCTATATATTTTAAACACCCAAGTACCTCAATTTTCATGGGGATGTAGGAGAAGGAAATTCTGCACTCAAATAATAGTTTCTTAACAGGGAAAAAAAACCATAAGTGTCACATGCAACAATACATATTTACCACACTCTTGCAAATTGTCAAATACGTTGTGGATTTACTCCACATGACAGCAGAAAGGAGGAATACTCATGGAATTATGACTTGAGGAATTGGGGATTCTTGTGCATGCCCAAAGAGTTGTACATTTATTCAAATCCTAGAAGAAAACCACATAGTGAAAAAGTCAAAAATATATTTTCCTTCTTCAAGGAAGCTGGCTCTGTATATACTATAACACAGTAAGGCATAGCGTGCAGAGTCCAGGGAGTCCCCTGAGGTAACAGAGGCTAAAATAAGTAAGTACTAACAACTATCTTTGTGGTAGTGTGGGCAAGCAGTTAGGCATATCCAGAGAGGGTATTAAGCATTTATTGTATTCACTCAATCAAGACTGATGGCACACACTCAGAGACTGAATCCAGACCAATTGGGTAAGTTTAAAAATGGTATGCTTATGTTTTACTTGTAGAACCAAGCAAGACTTGGCACATGTAAGTAAAATATACTCTCAAGCGCAGGATTTCACAAGGAAATGCAGTTGTGGTTGAATTTGCAATAGTTACAGGTTGGTATTGATTCACAAAGCAGTTTACATTACACAATAATTACTTTTAGAATACTTTTCAGTTATTTTTAGATTACTTTGAGTACTGGGGTGGCAAGCCCAGATACCACGCCTAAGGATTTCACAATACAAGGTAAGAAAGACTTTTCTTGGCTTGAGTTATAGTTACTGTTTTCCCTATACAAAACAACAGTTCAATACTTAGAACATTTTGGGCCCAAAATCTAATAACATGGGTTCCTATGGGAGAAAATTGGTTATCGGTTTCACAGGTAAGTAAACGTCTTACAAGTGGGAGTTTTGGGGGTTAGGACCAAGGTTCCCTAAATTCTCGATAGGCATTCGAGTTGCACCACCTGTGGCACTGGGGCAGCCGGGTGCAGAGTGCAGGGGCCCAATGTTAGCGAATGGGGCTAAGGGGGCCTATGGTGTGGAAGCAAAGCCCCTGGGGTTATGGTCAGCACTGCAAGGGTCAACAATCAGAACAGGAGCTGTACCAGCAGCGGTACTGGGGCAGCCAGTTGCAGGGTGCCAAGCTGATGTCAGGGACCCTGTACTTTTCATTGGAGACCTTCAGTTCAGCAGAGTTGCTGCAGACTCGGGCCGGGAGGCTTCGTGAAGGCGACCACCAGCTGAAGAGGTAAGTTGGACTATTGGGGGATGCCTGGACACTGTCGGTTGGGCCCCCCTAGGCCGCTGGGCATTGGGTGCAGGGGTGTCTTCTTGCATCTGGTTTCCTTACCAGCTCCGGTCTCTGTCAGGGCGACCCTTAAAGTTGAGGCTTCAGGCATCATCTTGAGGCTAGAGGGGGGTAGGGGATCACCGGATACCAGGTAAAAATCGCTCGGATACCTCCTTGTGGTGATGGGCCACTCGAACTCGGGCCGTGCGCCTCAGGTGCAAAGTGGTGCAGAATTGTGGAGTTACCGGAATCCGGATTCTGGTTTTGGAGTCTTTGTTGAGCAAATCTGGTGCTCACGGGAGACAGAGTCTGTAAGGTGAGAATAGGGCAGGTCCACTAGGCTCTGGGGGGCTGCTGGCTGCTGGACGCGCCAGGTTCTTCGCTGTAGGCAGGTCAGAGGTGGGGCCTGGGGTCAAAATGGTAGGTGTCCTCTTCTTCCTGGGTCAGCACGGCCCTTTGGTCCTTCTTCTCTCTTCCTCGAATCTGAGGAGGCAAGGTTCAGGGTCGCTCCTAAATGCAAAATTTAGGGGCATTAAAAAGGGTGAGCAGGTCGGGACCAATGGGACCTTCCTTGGGTGGGTACACCCCCAAGTATGCCACTCTCCAGTTGTAGGGAGCATGAGCCTCTTCCTGATTGGCTGAGTCTCCGCATTTTCAAGATAGAGGGTACTGAGATGTGTGCTTCACCTCGCCTCCCCCCACCTGAGGGGTGGGGTTTGCAAAGGTGGGTACACCTATCTTGCTAGCTTGATTTCCTGCTGATTCTTCCACCCAAGGTGGGGGGCAGAACTGGTGGGAGCCAGTTGCTGGGGGTAGCGAAAGGCAGGGACAGCTCACAAAGATGGCAGGCCTTTGAAGCTTCCCCTTCGTGGACCCAGCCCATCCTGGGGGAGTAGGCATGACACCTCTGCCCAGGTTGGGCTTTGTTTCTGGACCCAGAGAGCAGAGGCTTTCTACCCAGGGATCCAGAAACCTGTCTGGTGGTGGCAAATGAATGGCAAACATTCAGGAACCACACCAGGGCTGGTCGTTTATCACGGGGCATTCCTAAGCTGCCCTCTGAGTGCATTTTACATGAAATCCCACACTGGCATCAGTGTGGGTTTAATTTTCTGAGAAGATTGCTGCCAAACATCCCAGGTTTTAATAAAGCCATAATGGAGCTGTGGAGTTCATAATGACCAACTCCCAGACCATTTACTCTTTATGGCTTTCCTACACTTACAATGTCCAAGAATGGGCTTAGACACTGTAGGGGTACAGGGCTCATGCCACTGTACCCTCACTTGAGGGCTAGTGTACCCTGCTAGGGGTGTGGCTTACCTAGGTCTCAGGCAGTGGGTTGTAGGCATGGCACACAGGGATGTGTACCATGTCGACTCTTCAATTTTCTCTGCCATAAAACACAAAGCCTGCAATGGCAGTGTGTGGGTGTTAAAGTATAAGACCTCTAAGGATGGCATAATTGTTGCTGCAACCCTTAGAAGCTTTCCCTGGTCCCAGTGCCCTTGGTACCCATAGTACTTTTTACAAGGGGCTTACCTGTGGCCAGGGATGTGCCAATTGTGGGTACAAAGATATCGTTTTGGGAAAGAACACAGGCTCTGGCAGCATGATTGGCAGGGACCATGGGCACATCAAGTCAGGTTGCATCAGAGGATTGGCAAAAAGTGAGGGGTAACCATGCAAAATGGGGGAACTTTCCTACACTTCTCCACCTGTATTGACCTTTAGAACAAACATAAGCAGACTTTGGAATCTGTATGAATTAACAAGGCCTGGAACCATCCCAGCACCTTTTAGTATGATACATGACGCATACGGCTTTGATATATCCTTTTCAGTTTTGGACCCCATTGTACTCTTCCTCAGTGTGACAGTATTTTATTAATACACCTGTATTACCCATTACTCTCAAGACATTCATATTTATCAATACTTTGGGACTTTCACACTGCCACAAAGGTTGTTTTTCTCAAAGAATATGGCTCAGTGAAACCACACAAATCTGTTTCCTTTGGCTGTGGTGATAAATATTTAACATAACTATAAAAAATTCCTGGAATGTTTAGTGTATTCATAAAAATTTAGGTCAGTGATTGGCCTTGTGGTTGGCCTCCTTAAAATGGGAAGCGGGTCTAATCTTACATCTTAGCAGTGGCGTCTCCTCTGCTTTGGCGGAGGAGCGTCACCCCGCTGTTCGTTGAGCAGTGCAAAATAAAATAAAATGATAATAAGAAGAAGATGTCATTTTCTTTTTCTTTGCGGGACTCCAGCCAAGTCGAGCCGGGCGGGGCTGGGCTTGCAACCTTCAGAGGGAGAAGGAGTGGTTTGCACTCCCTCCCTCAGTGTGCATGACGGCTTGACCCACCCTCTGTATGCTTCCAGTGGCAGAGGGCGAGGACAGAGGAGAGACGTGCAGCGGCGCAGAAGGTAAGTTTATTATTTGTTTTTTTTCATGTCTTCCCCTGCTCACCACCCCCATACAGAGGCAGCTGCCACTGCATCAGCTATCTGTGTTGCCCAGTCCAAGCCCTGTTACTCTCCTGCTAGAGTAAAAGTATGCACTCCATTCAGTAAATGCCAGGCCCAATGAGTCCATATCCAACCACATTTATCAATAGCTCAGGGCAGTGGCGTAGCACAAAATGACAGGGCCCCCCAGCAGAATGTGATGAGGAGTCACTGAGTCTCTCATATCTCATAGCTTTTCATTGATCTTGAGCTAAAGGCCTCCCACTAAAGTACTGGGGGCCTCTGAAGGGTTGTAGCCCCCCTGCACCACAGGCGCTGCAGGGGCCTGCATTATGCCCCTAGTGGAAAGCACTCTCCACTCGCTCAGCCCTCTATTGTATGATCTGGCCTAGAGACAGATTTAACCAACCTTACGTAATAAAAAACCCAAATAGAGTCAGCCCTCTTTCCGATCTGAACAACACAGAATACAGCATCGGAGAAGCGCCATTGGCTCTCATGCTCTCTTGAGTGGCTGCATTTTCTCAGATCATGTGGACTGAGCCACAGAAAAAGAAGTTGTTTTTTTGCTGTTTTATACAGCGTGAAATCGACACGAAGGTATTGAAGTGCTCTACATGAGCATCAGTTACGTTACACAAGAACACATTCATTTTTGGTAGGCACGGGGGGATTAAGTGATTTGCCCAGAATCCCAGTATGGTGAGCGGGCGCTGAGGTTCGAACCTGGTTCCCTAGCTCCAAAGTTGGCAGATCTGACCGTTAGGCCATATCCTCTCCCTGTTCACTGTTCTAATGTTCACTTCAGCGCTAGGGCTGATGGATCAATACTTGACTGTGCCTTTGTTTTGTCTTTTTATATTCCTTATTCTTTTTTAGGTTTAGTTTGCACAGTGCTTACATTGTGCTTGAGAAATCTATTGTTTTTAATATAAACTTCTGGCTTCTCATTGTTTCCTGTGCGTGCCTCTTACCTGTCCTCCATTTCTATTGGCTGTAGCATATTTCCCTACATTACCATGCTTGTTCCTCAATTGCTTCTCTTATCAGTTACCTGCCACTGAAATACTGTTAGCATCTGCTTTGGTGGAACCATATTTTCATGAAGTTTTGCCTTCTACTATTGCAGCATATTTACATAACAATTTATCACCCCAAGAGATCAAGTGATTTGCATAGAATCACAGGATGTTGCATGGCGCCGCCGAGACTCGAACTGGAATCCCCAGATCTCGATTCAGCAGCTCTAGCTGCTGCCAGGGCTGTTTCTACCATTAGGCAAGCCTAGGCGGCTGCCTAGGGCAGCAAAAGGGGGAGGGCGGCAAAAAACACGAGTTTGGGAATCCCCTTAATGCCAATCAATAGCTAAGGATTCGATGTATGAAAAAAATACAAAAACAGTGTCTGTCCTCCTCTGTGAAAAAACGATTGGAATATACACCTGCTCGCATTCTTCCGATAGTCTCACATTTCAGGGCAGTTTACTGCCAATTTGAAGGCTTTCCGTCTGTGTCACACATAGACAGTTTTTAAATCAAAATATCAGATTCACGGAGAAATAATACCTGAATAGAAAGTTCCTAATTAGAAAAAATGAAGAGATGTGGCGATTTGAGACCTACACAAATGTCTGCTCCGATTTATTCAGCTCTATGTTCCAGGGGATCTCCGTCCATTCCGCTCACTACAATTGAAAGTGCTGACCCCAGGGAGTGTGGATAGTGGAGGGGAGGGGAGGGGAGGCTGACAGTGGAAATTGCTGGTGTGCAATCCATAAGCAGACCCTATGGAGAAAAGTGAACATAACAACATTGCAGAGAAGGGACGACATTTCAGAGGGGGATACGTCTGCCCAGCCCGTCATACTGTAAGAGAGACCTTTTTTACAAGGCAGCGTTAAGTGGCTTAACGCTGTCGCTGCCTTGTAAATAAGGCGAAGCCACTATCGCTATAGGAACGTCATAAAAAGTGACATTCCTGTGGCGATACGGGCTTGTAAATATGCTCCACGGTTTTCCAAATATTGTGGTCGAAGATTTCAACGTAATACCGTGGCTCTGATGTGGATAGATCCGATAGGGAGCTCCCACAGCTGAAAGATTCAAATGAGTACTCTTGTGTGTGAGACTGCAATAACAAAGAATCGTACCAATCCGAGGTAAAGCTACTACCATATGTGGGTCAGGTAACGGAAGTAGCTTGGCAGTATGCAATCCTCTTTGTCACTTAGATGCTTAAACAGCCGAGAATATAGGGCATTCTATCACTATCTGTTTCATAAATTAAATCACCTGCTCGCCTCTCACCTTGCACCTCTCACATGTTTCTTCTTCTCAGGGGACGCCATAATTTTACATCGGACATTCTCCTTATCACCCCACAGTTGGAATGTCCAAAAAATGACAACATCCTTGAACCGTAAGACAATGTCAGCCTTTAAAATATCGTCAGTCCCCGGTGAAAATAATTTGTGGTCCCAGCATGTCCCAGTGGGTACACGTTCACATGCCACCACCATCCCGGAGTTTGTCACAATGTGGCACCATTCTTAGACTCTGCTCTCAGAAGCCAAGTGGCTGGAGAAATGAAGGGCTGCGTTGAGCTGAAGCCCTGGAATATGTTTAAGTGCTATTATATACAGAGCTTGCCTAGGTTTGAAGAAAAAAATCCCATTATACATATGTAAACCTGTTCTACTTCAGTACTATTGTTGATGTGTTTTATTGTTTAATGTTGAATACAAATTCTTTTATATCTAACGCATTAATATTTCTAGCCTGGATGACAGGGGCAGAGAGTGATGGTAGTAAAAGGGAGGGGAGCATTTTTCAATTCTCGCCTAGGGCGGCAAAACACCTAGAAACGGCCCTGGCTGCTGCGCCACATCCTCGCCACTCCTGTGTTATCTGTTAGGGAGCTTTTTCCTTCTCCCAGACGATGATTGATGAAAACACTGCTTTATTCATTACATAGGCGAAAGTGATGCATTACCAATGCTTGTTATTTTTTCAGTCAGGCTCGATGTTTCATTTACAAACTCCTCTCCTACACCTTTCCACAGTGGAAGGGTAACGGATCACTCCCAGAGTTGAGAGGGGCATAGGCAACAAACTTTCTCAATGGAAACAAAATGTTTTCTCTGCAGAGTCAAAAGCACACATTTGAACAGACAGCTTTCCCTGTGTGGGTTTCTCTGCAAAGCAGGAATGGGAGCCTGCATGAGTAGTCATGTGCCATTCCCACCTGGAAAGCTGCTCCTGATACACATTTCCAAGTGTCCTACTTGGAATGTTGGCAAATATAAATACAAAATAATAGAAGTGTTTTCAAACAGAGATCTACATTTCAGTCCATTCTTTAACGCTCTTATTGGTGATTACGGCCCCATGTCTTCAGATTATAAAATTCAGAGCCTATAGTACATTTCTTTGTACCAATAAGAATCATATTATCTGGTAATGGCCATTAAAATGAAAAAAATTGTATCTTTGCCTATTCTAAGTACACCTGCCTGCAGAAAGCACCTATTCTGTTTTTTACTTGTATATATATATTTTTTTTATTGAACATTTATATTGCAAACATGTCTGCCTCATTTAGGTGATGGCAGGTTTTTTTGTAATTTTGTTGGCATCTATTTTCAATAAAAACAAAAAACAGTAACAAGCTCAACCGCTTGCCAACGGCAGACCTATTGGATTTTGCAGTGATTGATCTGTTTTGCGTTATGACTATTGCAAAGTGGCCTACTCTGAATCGAATAAAAGGGAACCAGTGTTCCAATTGGAACTTGTGATTTTATGATTTGTTGAGCTGACAGCATGTATCAGTAATGGATTTTAGATTCTTCCG
Source organism: Triturus cristatus (assembly GCF_964204655.1). Taxonomy (NCBI): domain Eukaryota; kingdom Metazoa; phylum Chordata; class Amphibia; order Caudata; family Salamandridae; genus Triturus; species Triturus cristatus. Next base: position 1,183,240,434 of record NC_140592.1, on the reverse strand, counting down.
ACCATTCTTCAAATGACATCTATTTTCATTAATCTGGGGCTTTGTAGAAAAATGTTATGTCTTGACAAGTATATCATTGGCTTTGCACGAATAACCATGGTAACAAAGCACTCCTTTCAGTGAAAACGCACTGCCATCCCTCCTGGCCCATTATGAAGACATACGCTATAGAGCCAATTATCTACAGACATAAACACACCCAAATGTCTGCTAGCTCAGTAGAATGAAAGCATTGCAGAGTTTCACCTACTTTGCTGCAAAATGCCAAAATGCTTACGTTTCATCTAAAACACATGGTAAACCCCAGGGGCCCTTTTCACAAAGGTAAAACGTCTGTGAAAGTAGGTTTGTGAACAAACTTACTTTTATTATGTCTGCTAGAGATAAACTCATTTTTGTGTGGAGAACTCTCTGCAGCCGTAAATACCACGGAAGGGGTTGGAAAGTAGGCACCCCAAGGTATGGTTTGTCTTAAAAGTTTAGGAACACCCAAAAACTCATGTCTTTGGAGGAGTAAATCTATTTCCAGTGTGGATTTCCTGGGGGGAGGGGGGTGCATTTGCACAGGAGATCCTATTCTCCCTTTGTGGAGTTCTGTTCTGTGGAGAGATCTGTATGATGAGAACAGAATCCCACAGGGAAAGTAACGTAACCTTCCCAAAGAACACCTGGAAGCCGATACCTAACACAACTTTTCAGGTGCTCACAGTGGCGGCCGGTGACATTTGAAAGTGGGGAGGGGGCCGCTTAAAATAATTATTGTACTGCACTGCAGCGAGCGAGCGTAGCGAGTGAGCCCGAACAACTTACAGAGGGTTGGGGGGGGGGGGGGTGTTGGGGGTTCTGCCCCCGAGAAAAGTTTGGAAAAAGAGTGGGCAAATGATGCATTTTCAAGCAAATGTGAGCATGAAGGTTCATAAAGAATTGTGAAAGTGTAGTTATGACATCAATAAAGTGATTTCATATGATAATGACGTATGTTCCTGTTATTTCTGAGCTCAGTACTGCCCTGCAGCGGTCATTTTGTACATACACTCCAATTCATAAGCAACCAGCTTAATAATCTATGTAATATTTCAGCCCACAGAAGCAAGATAAAATTAGCCTTTTAAGAAATCCAAACTGTATACAGTGTGCATACACACATTACAAACAGGTTTTGAGGGTCCTACAAAGCTAACAGTCCAAAGAAACTTGTAATGGGGTAGCAAGACCGGGGTTGGTGCTTGACAGGTCTTACATACAAGCTGCAGAACATCAGGTGTTCCTGCTGGATATAAAAAAATCAACCATTGGCTATAATTGCGCAGATTTTTCACTTATTTAAAAAGTAAAATACAAGGCTCTGATCCTTTCAGCAGTCCTAACAAGGCAGGTCTTAAGGTGCACTCATGTAGCTTATAGCCGACCTTGGTTCCCAGTGCCACCATCCCTGCTCTGTACCTTCGACAGGGGCATGAAACAGCGCCTCATGGTCACGGTGTGCTGTAGAATGCAGAGCAGCTCTGGCGCACTGTCTGTCAGCCTAGTGCCCTATCAGCCAGTGCAACAGAAATCTGAGCGCGAGAATGATTGTCGCATTTAGAGGAGCTCCAGGTGTAGAAAGTGCTATATTTTCATAGCGTTGACAGCTTCCTGATTCCGTGTGAGTATCTGTGTGTCTGTTGCGGCAAGTGAGTTAGAGCAGAGCGTGCAGGGGATGAGAAGGTTTCTGGCCATTGCTTGCTGGTAAAATATTGCAGCTGTCTGGAGGAGAACGTGACACCGTATTTGGAGCCTTAAGGTCCTGATTCATGAGAGCGAGTGAGTTGGTACAGTACCCATTATAGTGCAATGTGCTGAGCGGTGTGCCTCTTGACACTATAGGTCGAAGAGATGAGGAGAGGGCAGGAGCTGACGGGAAGATATTTGGAAAAATTGGGAAAAGGAGATGGGTGAAGGGAATGCGGAAGGTGGGAAATGATTTAGCTAAGTGGTTACACAGGTGGGAGGTGGGGTGATGGGGATCTGTGGAAATGAGAGCTCGTACTGCAAAATGTTCACTGGGGACAAGAAATTAACAGAGTAAACTAGGGTAGAAGGTACATCATTGGACGGGGTGGGGGGGGAGTACGAGGGGTGAAGGGGGAGTTAGGGTATCAGAAAGAATGGTGGGATCAAATGGAATCAATTCAGCAGTTGTGTTGGCATATGAGAGGCATCTCCGGCCAATATGTGTAGCATTAACTCAACTCAAGAGCGGGGTCTTCCGTAGATACCTACATACCTTGTCAATGTGTGGGTGTCAGAAGGGTGCTTGGGCTTTATGACTGAATATCAGATATGACAGCATTTCATTATGTTAATATTACCACTTGTATCTCCTTTTACTTTCTGTTATATACCGTTTAGTGGCGTCTAAGACTGGGCTAGTGCTAAGTCTCCAAATGCGTCTACGCTGTCTTATGCTCACTGACTGCTGACTGATCATCTCCCAGCTGCACAAACGAGTTCTGATCAATGTGCTGCTGAGTTTTAATATGAAAGCTCTGCACCTCCCAGTAAAACATCAACAGGCTGCAATTGCCTTTCTGATGGATGCTCGCGGGAGAGAGGCGGGGCACGGATGTTTGCGGGTGCTGGGTGAGGAATATAAATAAAACTTGACCTACCTTACCCCCCGAGGGCCGCAGGGTTCTGCGCCGCTTCTGCTCCTGGATGGTGTAATGCTGCAGCCGGGTTCCGCGTGTTCCTGCAGGAACAGGAAGCACTGAAGCAGCCAGCAGGCAGCCTCCCTCCCCTACCATAAGCCAATCAGAACGCTGCAATGGCAGCATTGTGATTGGTGAGGCGCAGCGGAGAGCGCCCCAGCAGGGTCATTTTCTCTATGTAGGCTGCATGCAGCAGACTACATAGTGAAAAAGGGAGAGTGTACGTGACTGGGTTGGTCGGCCCTGGGGCCGACCAAACTGTCAGTACCCACAACAGTGGGTAAGCCACTCCTCCTCTGTCCTCGAGCAGGACCGCCCTCCCGCCCTCCCCCAACCAGGCACCAGGTACTTCTGCTTTCTCGCAGTGCGAGAAGCAGAAACATAAAATGGTAGTTTTACCGTTTTTTGTTTCTGCTCCTCGCACTGCAAGAAAGCATTGGGGCGATGCCCCCACTCCCCTATGGAGGAGTCGCCACTGGGTGCTCACCTGGGAATTTTTGTGAATTAAGGAAAAATAGGAAAAATACACATATGAAGTGATCCCTACTTTTTTGTGAATCGTGCCACGGACTTTGGTTTACAGTGGAAAATTAAACCTTATACTGTCATTGCATGCACACTGTAGTGTGCATCATGATTGTCACATATATTCATATATATGCTAAACGTCATCTTTTAAGACCTGGGTTATTAATAAATGTGTGTCTTTTGGAAACGGCAATTTTGAGTTGTTTAACTGGAATAACGCTTTTTATTACAATACTATGTAAAAGGACAGTGCAAGACTAGGTACATTTTGGGTGCGCCTGGGGGGGAACCAATTAGCGGGAGCCGGTGCAGGTTAGTGCAGTGAGGTGTGGCGGGGGTGGGGAGGGTTTGGAGGGGGAGAAGTGGACAGATGACGTAATAGGTCAAATTAAATAAATAACTAAGACCTATTCCGTCATCTGTCGACTCCCTCCCACCCAGCCCCGCCGCGCTTACCTGCACCGGCTGCAACTGGAACCAATGACCTTAAATTTGATGGCGCTGGTTCTTAAGATGCAACCTCTGATCTCCAGCACTTCATGTGAAGGATTATGGCAAAGAAACCAATAATCCCATCAGCGACTAAGTTAGCTTGGAGATTTATGTTTCCCATCACCCAAAGGAAGAGATTTCTCTGTGGAGCAACCAATGACCGAATGGATGTTGACACCCTGCCACTTTCTCTACCTCGAATATGATTTCCATGATTGAGAGACTAGAGATTAGGTGGACTCAGATCTCACCCAACCATCTAAGCATCAGTTTGTTCGTCCATCTGGATCTTTACATTTGAGTCACATATTTCATTCTGAAGATATGACAGCCCAGCCAAGAGGCTGCAACAGTGCAGGATTGTCACAATATAGAATGCCTGCCATTCGCTGCCTACTCACGACATACAGGCCCTGTATGATCCCCAGCTTCTTCTGTTGCTTTCAGAAACCTTCATGCAGACAATATTTGAAATAATTTAACATAAAGCCTTCTGGTCTCATCTCCTCTGCCTAATAACTGCCTAGTCATGCACACAAGGGCCACATGTTGTAGAGATTTACTTTCGTTTTCTTCGCATTATTATTCACATGTTTATTTTTACAGGATTTTTAAAAAATCATTTCGGGCCAGATTTACTTACATTTGACACACTGAACAGCATCAACCACAGTTGCTGCACTGCATCAAGTGGAGAGAGCAAAACAGCTCCACATATATTAAGATATAGAGCTGTTTCTTTGTTCCCCTGCACTGGGGCACTCTGAGCAGCCTTGCACCATGCACATATTCTTGCACCTTATTGCAAGGGTGTAGGCCTAATGTCTAGCATAGCTTTTATACTGGAAGGTTTCCCTTCTAGTACAAAATACTATTCCAAGACATGCTTAAAATGTTTTCAAAGTTTGTGTATGTGCTGTACAGTACAGCACACATACAATTTTGGCAAAGTTCGGGGAAAAGAAAACGTTTGTCCAAAGTTACATCTGCCTCTAGGAGGAGTAAATTTTTGACACATAGCCATGCCTATCTTTGGCCTCAGCTAGCGTTGCAGCGCAGGCGCTGCTCGCTTTGCGAGGCATGCAGTATACACTACAGTGGGGAAGCTTTGTGGAAGCTCTGCCCACTCTCTGCCCATATTTCTTATTGGCTTATTTCCTCAATGCAGCCTTCCGATAGGTTTTATGTTTGTTAGTACTGCCTCAAGACGACCATGTCATCATTTGTATCCTGCCACGGCTACTGGCCCCTTTACTTCAGGCACTATTTTGTTCCCATACCTCCCCCCTCCCACAGTCCGTTCTTCTCGCCCCTCCCACCCTCACTCCCGTTCGTGCCCTTTCTTCGCGTGCGCATAGCCTCCCCCCCGCCAAGCACTGTCTGTTTATCCGGGGCTGAGCACTAGAGTCAATATCTCTGGGGAGGCAGAATCATTTTGTTCCTCTACCTCCCTCCCCCCCTCCCGCAGTCCGTCCTTCTCGGCCCCTCCCACCCGCACTCCCGTTCGTGCACTATCTTTGCGTGACGTGCTTGATGAGCTCCAGCAGACCCCTCTTCTTGTCCTGCAGCTTGTCTTCTCTGCTCGGGGTGCCCTGCGCCGGGGTAAGCAGCAGGAGCGGGAGAATGGCCAGCAGAGAGGGCCATTTCCTTCCCTTGCCCCTAGCATTCCTCTCCCTTTTTTCCTGGGAAAGAGGAGAGAGAGCAGCAGTTATTGATGAGCTAGCTGATGGCCATGCCAGCCTCCAGCCCTCTCCTCATTCTTGGGGGCCGCCGACCCCTATCCTAAAAGAGAACTGGATCTGAGAGTCAACAGTGAGTCAGGCGTGCTGCTGGGAGCACAGTGTTGGCGCTTCTGCTGATGCATGCCGAAATGAGTTTTCAGACTCATTGTAAATCTCTTAAATCAAAACTCCCTCTCGCCTCTCCTCTGAGGCCATCAAATGGGAGCCTCTATTTTATTAAAGTCTGCAGTGGTCTGCCAGGGACTGGCCGCACCTGATTGAATGGGCGCGCTCTCCAACCACAGGACTGCCGCAGCCTCCCATCTCAGCGAAACCAGAGCCCCCGGGGCAGAGAGGCTCAGATTAGAAAAGGTATTACGGGTGGCAGAGATAACAAGCAGCGCTTTGTCTGGGGTGTCTTCACAGCATCCCTCCTTTCTGTTCGCCAAGAAGCTAAGTTGACGGCTGTTCCTTGAGCACACCCAGAAAGAGGCAATTCAAAGCAGCTCATCCCGCCCTGACACCCTAAACGCTGCTGCGAGTTAACACCTGGAGCTTCCTGAGCCACAAATCACGGGCTCTCTCACCTCAGGCAGATGCTGATACACTATCTACAGTAATGGGGCTTGATTTCACAATAACAAAAAAAAACAGAACGCAAATGTTTCACTTACAGTACTGTGAATACATGTAAACTCAACGGCTTGTACGGTTACCTTTCTGGTAGCTATTGTAAGTACCCCTGAGTCAGGTTTCACGATGTAAGCATTCCAACAGATTTTTGAGAGTATTGGGGCTGAGCCCAAACTTTCATTTCTTCTTTCTATTATTGTTATCTTCCTCCCCTTCCGTTCTCCTCTTCCTTTTCCGCGCTCTTTCTTTCCTCTTTCCTTTCTCTTTTCTTCCGTTCTTTCACCCCCTCAGTTTTTTAACTCCCCAGAACTAAGTAACTTCCTTCCTTCCTTCCTTCCTTCCATCCTTCCTTCCTTCCTTCCTTCCTTCCTACCTTCCTTCCTTCCTTCCTTCCTTCCTTCCTTCCTTCCTTTCCATAATGCACTTCTGTCCTTTTTCCTACCTTTCATCTGCACTTTGCCCTCTTCTTTCCCTCCTCTCACCCATCTTTAGCTCCTTCATTTCCCTCCATTATTTTTTTAATTTCTTCCCTTTTTCTACAGCTCTTCATCCCATCGTCTCCTGTTCCTTAGTAGGCACCTCCACCCACCTTCTCAACCTGCCCCATCCACCCATACTCCTTACAATCCTCACTATTTCTTTCTTTTCACCTTAACCAGACAATCCGCCTCCAGATGGCAGACACACTGCACAATCAGCATATTCATAGGAGTAAGTACTTTGACACAGTCTTCCAAAAGGAGCATATTCTAGGCTGAGAATATGTAGAATAAAGACGCATGGATAACGCAGCACCGAGCTATTAAGCTGGTGATCCGGACGTGTGTCCAAGGTGTAAAAAGCAACAGCGCTGCACGGGCGAGCGCGAGGGGCTGCCGAGGAAGAAAGGTACCCCAGACACCCGCTATAGCGAGAGAGGTGTGCTGTGCTTGGATCGGAGGGTGTGTGTGTGCGAGTGTGTTTGTCTGAGTCAGGATGTGTCTGTGTGTGTTTTGTATGTGTTTGCTTCTGAGTCGGTGTGTGTGTGTGTGTGTGTGTCAGTATGTCTGTGTGTGTTTTTGTATGTGTGTGCCTCTGTGCCTCTGTGTATGCCACTGAGTCAGTGTGTCTGTGTGTGTACCAATGCGCGTGTGTGTCTGTGTCCATATATGCGTGTGGCTGGATGTGTGCCTGTTTGTGTCTCTGTGTCAGCATGTTTGTGTGTGTGCTTATATGGCTGCATACCTGCCTCCATGTTAAACAACAGTAGATATGTCAGCACCCGAGCTAATGTGCTGCATAGCTAAATACATATGAGGTCCCAAAGACGAGGCCGATTGCATTGCAAATTCTTGTTTTTAGTAGTTATGGCTCTGTGTTAAAATCCATGAGCGATTGCATGGGAACGCCCATGTCACACATATGGCATGTCCCCTTGACGTAAAGTAGCACAAAGTGTTACTTTTTATTTTACCTTCCTGCACAAAAACAATCATTAAAGGCATTTTCCTTTTTCTATGCTGCAGAATGCAAAACTCATAGAAAGAGTAACAAGCATTGGCATAGCCAATAGGTCTCGCTTTTGGGACCTTATAAGTATTTAGTTATGCATCACAATATCCTTGGTGCAACAACATCAACTGTTGCATGGCTAAACACTTATAAGGTCCCAAAGGCGAGACCTATTGGCTATGTCAATGCTTGTTATCTTACCTACTGTTAGACTTATTTTTAAGTTGATGACTTAATGGTTATCATATACACTATAATCAAATATTGGACTATGCTCTGTTCTTGCAAACAAAATAAAACATAACTTGAGACAAGAAAAAAGAATGGATTTTAGAAAAAATACATGTGTTGTTTATGGTATTTTGTTACAGTAGAAAGGCGGCATTTACTCAACCAAGTAAATGATTTGTGCCATTGTGTAATGTTTTCCTTTCTGTTCATAGGGCATCATTTGCAGCAGTAATGTGTGATGTCTCATAAAATAAATTATCGCCAAAAGTTTGGTAGCCTGGGAGAAAAAAGGAAAGTTGCTCAACAGCAGTATTGGGGACCAGTGCAGTGCTTATCAATGAGATCCTAATTGTTATTTTAAGGGAGAACAATGTATGGACTTTCACAATTTAGTAAACTGTATCTAATTGGATAAAATACCGTTTACCTTTCTTGGTGCACACTGCAGAACGACTGGTGATGCCTTCTAATCTAGTCCTCACAGTGCACACTTTAAACCCATCATCTCATCACCTTCTTTTGGATGTAAACAATCCTTCCTGTGCAGCCATGCATATTCAATATATAATAAACACTTAAAATAACTCACCTTAAGTAGCTCGTCGAGCAAGATTTTGCTGTAACACCGCGCTAGCGCTTCGAACAACATTTTGCTGTTACGGCGAGCAGTGAAAATCGTATTATTGTCAAGAAATTAATTCACGCCCCTTTTATCAAGCAAGAAAAAGAGGAGATGGTGGGAGCAAGAATGTCGTATCCCATAGGTATTATCAAGGGTAAAGGTTTGAATGTTCGTAATGCGTCAAAACACCCAAGGGCAAAGCTTACGCCATGCAGAATAACAGAGTCACTCACAAGTCACAACCTCTGGAATTCTAAACACTGACCTACAGTTTACAAAGAGATCTCTGCAGGCGGCGCATGAACCCCATAGGCTGCGGAGTGGACGAAAATGTGCGAATGCTCTTGATAGAAAGATGCTCGCTGTTTTATATGAAGCTCCGAGATCTAACCAGGTGGGCCTTGAGCACTACAGAGAATCACAACAAAAAAAACGGTCTGCAATGGCGCCCGTCACTTGCACCTGTCTACTTACCAAGCTAACCTTAGTACTGCCATGGGCCACTAAAACATATATTAACGTGATAAAAAACAGTGTACACAAACCACTTAAGAACCTTTGCACAGAGGCGTACATGTGTGTGCAGACATGAAGCCTTTACAAGTAAGGCTATTGATGCCGAGCATCCCATCTTCCCCAAAATAGATTGAAAACAGTTGGGTATTTAATCTTACTGCACATGCATCAGGCAATACACTGGCAGAAGAAGGGCAGCAGTCTGTTGCTGTCATAGAAGTACTGCAGGTCCCCAGTTTCATATTGGAGCGCCAGGTTGCTCACGGATATGTAGAGGATCTGACTGGGGCTGTTAAGCCCCTGAAAAAATACATGAAGAATAGCATCCGTGGTAAATGCTGTCAGCTGAGCACATTTTGCCAGCGTGCCAAGCACAAACACTACCTCCTCACAAGTAATAATAAAAAGCAGCAACGGAAGTAAAATGCTGTGTTTGTGGGGGGGAGGGCAGCAGCAGGCTTGGCGATGATGTCCTGGTATTGCATTGGCTTAGAGTGGTCCCCAGCCAGGAGCCTGACTTCTTGGTGGCCTTGGTGGAGTGGGAAAATCCACGGGAGCAGAGGGAGGTGGTTGGGCAGAGCAGCGAATGCTGCTGGAGAGGAGGGAGAAAGTGTAGCCGCCTGATTAATGGAAACGCTGCATTTGTGCTCAGAGGGTGGTGTGAGGGATCATAATGCAAAGTGGGAGGGTGAAGCAAAAATAAACAAGCAGGGATGAGGAGGTTGTGGTGTGGGGACAGCACCAGGGAGATTAACTGATTAATGGAACTGCGAGCAGCGACAGGCAATAGACAAGCAGGAAACCATCAGAGTGGCTGACTTTGAAGCTTGGAGATCGGCTCCTCTGGCGGGCTAAATCAAGCGCATGTGCCTCATGCTAAAAGTTAAAAAAACAAGCACGCGAGTGGTGCGTGCGCGCGTGCACATGACGAGAGAGGAAAGCCAGATGGCGCCTCTGCTCGTGCCTGTGCGCGTAACCGCACGCTCTATGCCACCCAAAAAGCTGTGGGCGGCTTTTTAAAGCCCACTCACTAAATGTCTCGCCAGACCAGTGCATGCACTGGCTCAGGCGAGACCCAAAAATGAGGAGAAATTAAAGTGGCGTAGGATTGTGAAGTATTCCCATGTTTACAAGTTGTTGTAAATATGGGAATGCTTCAAGTTCCATGGATGTTGCATGAAATCACCCACACTGAAACCCCTGGAAGCCCCTTTCATGCAGAGTTATTCCTGAAAGGGAAACAAGGCCATGAAAAGTCATGCAGGGTGACTTTACATGGCATTTGAAATATGGGGAAGCCCATTGCGCTGCTGGTGCATCAATAAAAGTGACGCACTGGCGGTGCAATGGGCTTGTAAAAAAGTACCTCTGAGGTAATCCCGCCCTCTGCCCCTCACCAGCAATTTTATTTTGCTCATAGTTCTGAAACTATTTTATTTTTTCATTGCGACCACTAGATAGTCATAAAGTCTGAAGTATTCCATCAGCTATTGTCCAAGTAGAGGCCTGAATGTTGGCTAGCAAATAATATTTCCATATCAGATTTTATGTTCTTTTGCACCAATGCTGATGATTAAGTGTACACGAATACTGCATCCATATGTTCATCCCTGCCACTCTATCCTTAACCAAGTTCATCTCTATACGTCTCTGTGCCTTCTGACTACATTTGTGCTGCAACAGACTGCAGTTGTGCCTTTGCATGGGTTTTTTGTGTTTGTTGTGTGACACACAGTGCGCTGATCTGTACACATACCCACCAACATGTCGGGTAATCTGTGTGTTTAAACACAGGCTAGCAGACATATAGGTAGGAATGCATCACGGACGTCTATGTACATGGGTGCCAGGAAGTCTGGTGGAATGTGAACCTGGTGACTGTAAATCTGTGTGTAGGGTTATCTGTGTGCAATGGCGTAGCTAGACCTTTTGCCTCCGGTGGTGGTCAGGCTATTTGCCACACTGCGACGGCCACAGGTAAGAGCGGCAGAGGGGGTCCGTCGCCCCTAAACTTGCCCCCCCTTGCTATGCCACTGCCTGTGGGACAGGCAGTGAGTGTTTTTCTTTGTCAATTGGCATGTGTGTGTATGGATGTCTGAATGTGTGTTGTGTGAGTGTGTGTATGAATGTCTTGGTGTGAACCTTCTTATGTATTTGGATGGTGCTCTGTGTGCTGATGGCGGTTGACATACATTTATACTATACAATAGTCATAGCAATTGGCTTTATCAATGCTTGTTTTACTTAAAGTGAGGCTCCACATTTATTTTTTACATTCAGTGTATGGTTTGTTTTTGGTATATTTGTGTGCACTTTGCCATGACATCATCTGTTGCCACGGACTTCAGGTATTTAAGTGTCAGCCGGTACCTGTTATCAAACAGGACTCCCTGGGTGGGGAGATTAATGCATCTCTCCACTCAAGTCTTAGATTGAGGAAAGTAAAGAGAAACATTGGCAATGCCAATACGTCTGGCTTTATAGGAATTTTGTATGGTAATGTGAAGCATTACAAGTAAATAGCATGGGAATATATGTGTATTTGTGGTGAATGAAAGATCTGCAGAATAATATTAATGGAGGTTAAAAGGTAAAATCAAAATTGCATTGTCAAGCCAGACCTAAAATCCTTGTACCCTCCTCACATCTGTGCTGCTGCCGGAGAAAAACAACGTCTATTATCTAGTTATCTATCTAATATTTATTTATCTAAGACACCTTAATAACATTCCAAAGTCATGTGTGTGCCCCTGAAAGTTCAAGCTTAGGCAGCTGGATAAATAAACAAAATTAAACAGCTGAGAAGCACTATTTTGTAGGGGTGGAGTTTGCCGAGTTGCACTATGTGGAATACTGGGGAGGTGCATAAAACTCATTGTAATTCTGTGGAGTTCCTCTCCGTCCCACTCTGCATAACAGAAACCCCTTCCCTGCCATCACAGCTCCGCACCCTCCTCTCCTCCTCCTCATCCTTTAGCTCTCCACACATTCCCTCAAGCTTCTATTGCCCCTACCCTAGCCACCCCCTTCCACAGCCACTTCCTCAACTTGTGCAAAACTTTAAAAAGGAAATCAAGATTAAACCAAACAGAAAGCTGTGGATTTCGCACCCATCAACTTACTCTGGGGTCGCAGACAGCCTGTCATTTTGCTGCTCTCTTCACAGGGTCAGTGCTGCCTTATGCAGGAATGATAATATGCAGCAATGGGTGGCGGACATGATGTGCTCATGACATCAATATGGATCGTCAGAATACTCTTGGTGGCGGATGGTGCCTTGAGAGCTGCTGTGGGGAGGAGTCTGAGTCTCGTGAAGGCCACCTTCAGGAAGAGTCTGCTCGCCAGCACTGATTCACTAGTGTGTAGTAAGTAACTATATATCCTGTAGGATGCTATGGCATTGTCGTGAGCCCTCCGGAGCAGTTCCTCCTTCGCTGGAGAAGAACTAGGGTTAATTAACAGGGAGGCAGAATTGGGGTATGTTGAAGGGGCATTGTTTCTCTTCTGCTGCCTGTGCCATTCCCCAACTATCCCCAGACAATCAAGCTTTGGAGAACCCACCTGTTGGGGCTGACAGGTGGTGACAGTGAAGTGAAAGGGAAGGACGGGGAAGGGCACACTGCTCTCTTTATCTTTTATCTTTGCTTCCTCCGTTAACGAAACCCACGGCCCACAGCAAAGTGACGGGCTGTATAGGGGCAGGTTTATTTTGCAGAGAGATGCAGGATTGGTGACTTTAGCGGAGTGGCTTCCCAGGGCTTCATTCCTGGAGCTAAGTGGGATCTCACCTCTTCCACTGGGGCATAATGACAAGGGATGACTTATGTGGAGTGTGGGGCTCTTTCCCCATGGAATGCGGTGTTGAGGTGGGTTCTTACATAGGGATACACTTCTCTAGTATGTGGCTCTTTTCTGACAGAAGAACTGTCTGCTTGAATGTAGACTAGGGTGGACAGCAGTGATAAAATCCGCCACAAGGCCAAATCAGAGTTTTTTGCCAAACTCCAGGCTCCAAGCGGAGTGTGTAGTTGGCAAAATTCTGCAAACTCCGCTGGCGGAGTGGTGTTCACCGCCCACCCCAGCTATTTTGTGGAAGCGCAAACACGTACTCCTGGCTCCCAACATGAGGGCAGAGCCAAAGGCCATCTATAGTGATCCTCAAATAATTACCTGGGGTTTGTTGCGCTGTCAAGCCAGACTATAACAAGCATTGGCAATGCCAAAAGGTCTGGCTTTAAAGGAATATTATATGTTAATGTGAAGCAATACAAGAAGATAGCATGGGAATAGATATGTATTTCTGTAAAAGCAAAGAACTGTAGAATAATATTGGTATATGTTAAACGGCCAGGTGAAAGTTGCACTGTAAAATTAGCCCTAACGATCCATGTAGGTTAATGGCTTCTCGCCTACTATCTGTACTGCTGCCAGAGACAAACACCATAAATTATTTAAGACACTTTAATAGCTTTACAATGTCATGTGTGCCTCTGAAAGTTCAAGGTCTGGTAGTTGAATAAATAAACAAAATGATCACAGCTGTGTGGAGAGAAAGCCCTTTTTGTGGAAACACACAACTTCTGCTCAATCAAAACATGTACTACAGGCTCTCAACATGTGGGTGAAACAAACATCCCTCTCCTGGTCATTCTTTTCTCAACTGTCTGGCGCTAGCTGCACTGTCAAACCAGATCATAAAAAGGAGATGTGAACCAGGGTGTCAGGAGTATGTTCATTGCACTGTTAAAATATTTGTTTGCATAGACACTCCATTTTACTGTCTGTGCAGGGCCTTTTTAAGACTTAACATTAGCCCGAGGCAGTCTGCAATATACCCCCCCACAAATGTATGCAGGCCCTCCTGATTTTACGAAAGGTCATAATTTCATTGAGACTCATACTTGGATGACTCCAAAGTAAATGGTGCACTAGCAAGAAGCCCACCGACCGAGCACCATTCAAGATATTCCTCAACCAATACCTCCAGCTCCTGAAAGAGATGAAAAGGAGCATCCTTGCTGACCGCATAAAAGCAAGTTCCAGCCACAGCAAAGAACTCTTCCACATTATCAGAGAGTTCAACAATCCCTCAGCCACTGAAAATATCATCACCCCTTCCCAGGTACTCTGTGAATCCCTGTCAGACTTCTTCCACAGCAAGATCTCCATGGTCTACGGAAACTTAAAACCCCAATCCACCACTACCGACACCCTCACCCTTCTCGTCACCACGAATGAAAGCCATGACCACCTGCTCACCGCCTGGGACCAGCTCAGCACTCAGGACTCCACAGACATCATGATCTCTGTCCACTATTGAGCCCCCCACGGACCCCTGGCCCTACCACATCATCAACTTCAGGAGCAAGACGATCAGCAACAACCTTACCACCATCTGTAACACATCCATCACAACGGCCACCTGTACCAAAGAATGGAAACACGTCAAACATCTACTCAAGAAACCATTCGCTGGCCCCAAGAAAATCAGGGACTGCCGCGCCATGTCTATGCTGCCCTTTCCTGTCAAAGTCCTTGAGAAGGCCATCAACCCCCAACTCACAGAACACCTTGAGAACAATGACATTCTGGACAATTCTCAATCTGGATTCCGCAACAATGAAACCACTGAAACCACTCTGATAGCAGCCACAGGCAACATCAAATCCCTCCTAGGGAAAATCAGCAACCCTGGTCCTCCTTGACTTATCAGTAGCGTTCGACACAGTATCACACCACACCCTGATCAAGAGGCGGCATCACGTTGGAATCCAAAGAAACGCCCTCGAATGGATCACCTCCTTCCTCACTAGAAGAACCCAGAGCACCCACCACCTCCCTTTACCTAGGAATCTGTGGCATCCCTTATGGTTTGTCCCTTTGCCCTACTGTGTTCAACACCTACGTGACCCCCTTGGCCAATGTTGCTAAAACACATGGACTAAACATCATACCCTATGCCGACAACACCCAGCTCATCCTTTCACTATCAGAAAACCCCTCCGCCACGATGACCAACTTCCGCAGGGGCATGATGAGCGTCACTGGCTAGATGAAAAACAACTTCCTAAAACTCAACACAGACAAGACAGACGTGCTGACCTTCGGGAACCAAACCTTCCTGTGGAACGACGCATGGTGGCATCCCGAACCTGGACCCTCACCCACACTGACCGACCATGCCTGCAACCTTGGCATCATCTTGGGCAGTAAGCTCACCATGAAAAGACAGATCAGTGCAGTCTCATCTGCCTGCTTCATCACCCTTCGCAAAATCCAGAAGTTATTCAAGTAGCTCCCATCAACACCAGACGGACCGTCACGCAAGCCTTTGTCACTAGCCGACTGGACTACTGCAATGCGCTCTATGTAGGAATTTACCTCACACCTCCTCAAGGGACTGTGGGTCATACAGAACTCAGCTGCTAGACTCATCCTAGACCTCCCTAGGTGGACCCATATCACCCCCACCCTAAGAAGCTCCATTGGCTCCTCATTCAGAAGAGATGCCAGTTCTAGATGCTGGTCCACACCTTCAAAGCCCTACACAACCAAGGACCAGCATATATCAACCACCGCCTGAACTTCTATCTTCCCTCCAGACACCTGTGCTTCACCTCCCTCTTCCTCGCTCACACTTCCCCGCATTTGCAGCAGCAACAGTGGAGGACGCTCCTCTTATCTCACCACGAAGTCCTGGAATGACCTCCCACATCACCTCTGGACCTCATCCTCTCTGCTAGAATTCAGGACAGGACTCAAGACCTGGCTGGTCAACTGAACTCTCCTCTACAGCTGTGTTGTGAGTGTCTGGAGACCCTCACTGGTGCTTAGCCATGCTTTACTGATCCGGATTGATTGATTCATTGACTGACTCATGGAGCTAAGCACACAAGGCAGTAAATAGGGCAGGTGGGAGTAAAAAAATAGAATGGATGAGAGTGGCCTTTTAATAATGCTGTCTTCACCCTACTGAACCTTGGATTTGGGGAAGCAAGTTTGAGTCTTGGTGTTGGCTCAACATCCTGTGATTCTGGGCAAATCAAATAATGTTCCTCTGCCTGAAAAATGAATGCAACCTTGTGCAATGTTACTGGTGCTCTCTTAAAATGCTCCAGTACTGTCGGTTAAAATTTATGCTACATAAAACTGTGATGAAAAATAAAGAAAACAATAGAGATAATCAAGATATGCAACTGAGCCTGTTGTGATCCTACCTGTCCTTTGGGGAGCTTTGGGTGGTGCGGCCTGACATCCTTCCCTTTGTGAGTCTAGTGTATTATATAGAAGGTCAGTATCTGCTCCAAATGGCATAATGGCATGGTTTATATGGTCACAAGTCGGGAGTGAACGTGGGTGGATGTACCAGCCCCAATTCTTTTAGGGTGTGGACACCATCCACCTTACCCTGAGGCCTAGTGAGGCTGAGAGGTGTTTGTGGTATCAACTTGTACCCACTACCCATTTTCTTTTCAAAGAGCGAGTGTCCCACTTGTAATGTGAACTGTCTGCCCTCTTTATTTGCGCTTGTGGCCTAGCAGGAGACTGTGTCTGGACCACTTTACTGCGGCACATCATCCCCTATCTGGCTTAAAGAAGTAGCAAGCTATTAAATCTTTATTCTTTTTTTAAAATACATATATCATTCTTTAAAACCTGTTTAAAATATCATCAAAAAGTTCCACAATGCTGATTAAATGTGTTGTCGGTTTTAGCTATTTCTAAATTCAGTTATACATGTCTTTTTTTTAACAACTTTATTTAGCACTTTGATAAAGAGGATTATGACACACATTTCAGCATCATCCTTAGTGTCAGAGAAGACAAGATACAGGAGGATTCAACACATGCCACCTCCCAAAATTGTACAAGATGGTTAAACAAGGGAAGTCTAACAGCACTCTGAAATGTATAATTGTCCCAATGCCCCCACCCCACAAGACACTCCTACATTAAAATGAACAAATGTTATTCTGGAAAGCCAAAGAGAAATATTTGACAATAGTGTAATGTTGTATTGTGTGAAGGAAGACCCAAAACAACAGTCAGGTCAGGTTGGGTCACTCTCTGATTCTGAGGGGGAGAGGACCCATATGTCAGAAGCTTTCAGTGTCTTAGACATAGTAAGGTGTATTCCCCCTATTCTATTTTGTAGTTGTAGCTGCATAGTAAAAGGATGCGCTGTTGTGTCGCATTTAGCCATCCTGTCTCAGTATGGCAGTAAGCTTTTCCATGGTGTACTGATCCCATACCTTTCCACACCATAGGTGTTGAGTAGGTTCTTGGGATTGTTTCCACATTTGCGTGATGCATAGTTGTGCTGTTAGTAATAAATGGGAGAGGAACTGCCCCTGTGGGGTCGATGACTAAATAGTTCGATCCATGGATCACCCAAAAGGATCGTTACTGGATTGAGGGGTAGAGTTGTGCTTGCAATGGTGTGGATTGTACGGAGGACCTCCTTCCAGAATGCTTGCACACTCAGGCACACCCACCATGTATATAAGAAAGTGCTCTGCTCTCACAGCCCTTCCATCAGAAGTCTGACCCCTTGAACATTTTGTGCAGCTCTACTGGTGTCAAGTACCATCACCTAAGTTCATAGGAATTTTCCTTACAGTGGAGACAAATGGAGAACTTGGAGGCTCCTTGCCATATTGCTCCCCAGGTGTCTTCTGTGATGTCTGTATTCAATTCCCTTCCCCATTGTTTCATATGAGCATGTTTCTTTGATGGGGTAAGACTGAGTATGCAACGATACAGCCATGATATGCCTTTGCGCCCTGACAGTTGAATGGTATAATGATTCTATGGCTGTCTCTTCCCTTTGCATGACTAGGCGAGCTGAGGGACGCCCAGCCCAATGAAGTTCTTGACCTATCCTATATGTGTCCCACCCAGTCAAGGAAAAGTTCTCCCTCAAGTTCTCATTAGATCTCAGAATACCTTCATTGCAGCAATCCCTGAACTTGGGGATCACCCGTGATCCCAGCAAAAGGAGCCAGGGCGACCTGCACCGGGTGGGAAATCCAGGTAAAAGAGGAGTGAGAAGAAAAGGATCATTGGTGCCACCGACAGACCTTACCACCATGAGGCTAGTAGTTTAGATGTCAGTGGGAGAGGTGGGGGGGTAAGGAACTCTTGTTGACATAGGGAGCCATACGTGGCCATCTAAGGAAATTGGGGTAAAAGCCTGGTCGACCTGCACCCAGGGTTTGTTGTCAGGGCTGTCATTCCAATCTAATGAGGGTCTAAATTGTGCTAAGTAGAAATATTTGGGAACCTCAGCTGCCTTCTGCTGTAGGTCGATATATGGTTGCTCGAGCTACTCGTGGTGATTTGCCTCCTCAGACAAAACTAAGCATTTATTGAATATCTGTGTTTGTGTCAATTTGGGTAGGGTAAGGGGGGGTCTGGAGGAAGTAAAGCAGTCAGGGCACAACGTTTATTTTAAGGCAAGTAAGCCTCTCCAGCCAGGATATCTCTAGCTTGCCCCATCGGTATAGGTCTTTGAAAAGAGTATTGAGTAGAGGTGGTATATTGCAATCATCGAGGGCTGTTGTGTTTGACGGGAGTTGAACCCCAAGGTATGTGATCACTGATGTTGACCATTGGAAACCCTCCCTCTGGATGGGCTCCCGGAGGCTTATTCTGTGGATCAGCTACTCCCATGCCCCAGTGTTAGAAATGGGGTGTCGAGTTGGCAGTGGTATGCACCCTGTCCAACAGCGGACCCTTCCTTCTAGTTTGAATGATTAAAGTACACACCTAATTTTGCCTATGTTTACCCTCTGGTAGCTTGGCAAGTGCAGTCAGGCTAAACTACAGAAGCAATGTGTAAGGCATTTGTATATAACTCACATTAATACAGTGAAAATACAACCACAAATCCGACATACATAACTCAAATTATGACTTTTAAAAGGTAGAAAACAGTACGGTCCATAGAAAACTAAGGAGGTGTGAATTTTGCACAAAGTACCTCAAATGCGTCAAAAATATAGGATGGAAACAGGCATAGGGAAAGTGATGTGTTGGTTCCTTACTCACAGGAAAGGGGAGGTGTCTGCTCCTTGCTCCAGGGAAGGTGATATGTTTGTTCCTTACTGCCACGCAAGAGAGGTGATGCATTGGTTCCTTATGGAAGGTGACGCGTTGTCATAAATTTGACCCACAGGTGCGATGCGTGAGAAAATTTGGCTGCTACGGGCAGATGCTGCGGTGATTCAGGTGCTTCGTCTCATTTTATAGCTGCTGACAGGTGCTGCATCAATTCTCTTAGCCGCACAGTGGGGCCTGCATCTGAGTCGGTGCAGTGATCACAGACGTCAGTGATCGGTGTATGGGTCTCAGCGTACAGTGGTTTTCTGGGCCACGGGCAGGAGCTGTGTTAATTTCTTCAGCCGCACAGGGCTGTGCATTGGGATCTTCTCCCTCACGGCAGTGTAGCATTGAATAAAACAGCTGCAAGAAGAGTGAAGCATCAATTATGCAGTTTCTTTAGTTCTTCACAGCTTTCTGTAGCAGGAACAACCTCCAGGTACCCAAAAATGGAATAGGCACCCCCAGGTAGGTCAGAACTCTAAGAAGTGGAGTTCAAGAAGGCTGTAGATGAAGTCTTTGTGTCCTTGAGACTTCAGAACAGAAGGCAACACAAGCCCTTGGATGTTCTTCTCAAGCAATTTTCACAGCAAAGTCTAGTCTTTGTCCTCTCCTTAGCAGAAGCGGGAAATGCAGGCCAACCCAGCAAAGAAACACACAGCAAAGGGACAGTATTCCTTCTCACAGCTCTTCAGCTCTTCTTCTTTGCCAGAGATTCTTCTTGATTCCAGAAGTAATCTAAAGTTCTAGGGTTTTAGATCTAATACTTATGCCCCTTTTTTCAATGAATTCTTTCTCAGAAAGTCTCTCTTGCTCAGCAAAAACCTATTGTGTCCTCCCTAGTCCAGCCACACTACAAGGGAATGGAGACAGCATTGTGCAAGGTAGTCACAGTCAATTCAGGTGCTAGTGACAACTCCTCCCACCACTCTAGCCCACAATGACTCATCCGCATATGCAGGGCACACCTCAGCTCCCTTTGTGTGAGTGTTTGGAGTGAATGCACAAACAGCCCCTGTCAGGCTAAACCCAGATGGTGAATCCACAAGCAGGCGGAGTTACACAGAATGGTAATGCAAGAAAATGTCCACTTTCTAAAAGTGGCACTTTCAAACACACAATTTAGGAACCATCTTCATTAAAATATGTATTATTAAATTCTGAGCCCAGGGAACCTAAACTCCAAATCTCGAGCTTTTCCCAAATGTTACAAGCAGAAAACACACCAGACCATGTCCTACCTTTCACATACACTGCACCCTGTTCATTGGGGTACCCCAGGCCTACCTTAGGGGCACCTTAGATGTAAGAAAAGGGAAGGTGAGGGCCTGGCAAGTGGGTGTACTTCCCAGGTCGACATGGCACTCACAGACTCTACAATAGCTGACCTGAGACAGAATGACAGGGCTACTCATGTGGGTGGCACATCCAGTGCTGCAGGTCCACCAATAGCATTTGATTTAAATGCCCTGGGCTCACATTGTGTACTTTATTAGGGACTTGCCAGTAAATCAAATATGCCAATCATGGATATCCAATCAGAATCACAATTTACACAACAAGCATGTACACTTTAGCACTGATTAGCAATGGTAAAGTGCCCAGAGTCTTAAAGCCAACATAACAGGTCAGAAAGGCAAAGGCAAAAAGTTTAGGGATAAACCTGCCAAAAGGGCCAGGTCCAACACCCAGGATTTAGAAAAATGTATCCTGAAGCCAGATGCCCTTACAAACAGGTCAAGTTCCCTCATCAACACGGAAATGGAAGATTCTTGGTCTGTGATGAAGCATAAAATGTCATCTGCAATGAGGGTGAATTTGTGCTCTCTGTCACTAATATGCAGACCACGGATCGCTGAGTTGGGCTGGATCTTCACTGCTAAGGGATACATGGATAGATTGAAATCAAGGGAGGGTCCCTCTTGTAAGGCTAATAGTGGGCAATAAGGAAGCGTTATTCCTCAGTTTGGACGCAGGCTTCTGAAAATTAGCTTGTATGAAGGTTTCAATATTTAGGCCTATACAAATTTTAGCCAAGACCTTTGACATGTAGTACTCTGCTTTCTCAGCATCTAGGAAGAGGCGAGCCAGCATATGACAGTTCCACTCGGCTGCTTCCATAAGTGCAATTGAAACCGAAAAGAATTCTAGACAGGTGTCTAGAAATAACAAGTGCACTACTTGGTGCCCAAAGAGGGCGTAATCATATTCTCATCATCAATAATCCTTTAATGTGGCACATGTATCAATAACAAATAATCACATATACATATACATAAATCACAAACATAGTAAATAAAAAAATATATATATATGCATTGAAATGCTATGATGACAATTCGAACAACAAATGGATATCCAAATGATAATGAGAATATGATTACGCCCTCTTTGGGCACCAAGTAGTGCACTTGTTATTTCTAGACACCTGTCTAGAATTTTTTTCGGTTTCAGTTTCATACAGGTGGCTGGCAGTGCCACTTTTCAGGTGCACACAGCATTTAGTAACATTGTTGAATATTTGCAAGTAAAATTGTCAGTATATGTTTACTTTTGTTTAAAAGAGTGCATATTTAGCTGCTTTTGTCATTTAGTTTATCTATCACCACTGCCTTTGCAGCTTACCTTGCACCACCACGTTTAGTCTATTTTTGCAAACATGTCATTTGAGGACATAGTTCATTTGACTGATAACAGGGCCCACACTAAAGTCTATTCATCTGCTGAAGCTAGCGACATCTATGGGCTCATCAAGGAAGTTAGGGCATTTGATACTTCCTCAGGGTCTACTTTACAACAACTTCGCCAACTTGAATATCTTATGCGCAGGGAAATCAACCAACGCCTGCACGCAACGACTCTCATTCAGTACCACAAAGCTAGTCGTATTCCTAGAGGTTTACGTTTAGCAATCAAACCTATGATGTTCAATATGAACAAGAAATTTATGGAGAAGTGGTATGCCATTCTCAATAAGTGTTCTTTGGATTTAATTCTTTTAATAGTCGAAGAACTGTCTCAGGTTTTCATAGAATTAGAATCTGAAATTAAAATTTTACAAGCCACTTTGACTACACAAATGTCTACCGAGGTATGGACCAAAACTTTAGATGATATCAACCAAAAACTTGATAGTTATGCAAAAGAAATTCATGAGCGCAAAATATGGTAATTTCATAGAGATACGATTGATTATAAATTGGACGAGGTTTATACCTGGGCGGAAGTTTACGCCCAGAAACGTAGTTGGCAAAAACAGGGTACCACCTCTTCAGAAGAGAGTTTAGTATCAGTTTCTGATACCCAACTATCTCGTCCACCTGCCCCTACAGGCTCACAGCTCCAAGTGAGCGAACCAGCGATTGCTGGTCCAAGCACATCTAAAGTTTCTTTTTTAGAAACAAGTCCAGCCTCAAACCAACCGCCCACACACACACCAACACCATCAGCAAAACCCGTCAAGGCCACAGATTTAACAAGAACAGGCTCCACGAGACGAGGGAGGAGACACTAGTAGTGAATATTTCTTCAAAAGTTTTGACTTCTAAGCAAATTGCAGTTTTGAACAAAGGTTGTTCTTTTGTTCCTACATATGCAGGAAAGGCTTTAGATTCGCAGGTCGATCTATTTAAATTCACAAGAAAGCTCCGGCTCCGACACTTTTTTTCGACCATTGCAACTACTTCGGAGTTGACTGATGATGAGGGTTATTTGGAATTCATACCCAAGAGTTCTTTTTCACCACCTTCTTCACATAAAACCATAGACTTGTTCGAAAATCTGGTAAAACAAGATTTAACACACATCTCATTCTCAAAACTTTCTTCATTTAATTTATCAAAAGGTGAGAAAATGGCATTGAATTCTTTAAGACTCAACACTACCCTACATTTCACAAAGGCCGACAAGGGAGGGGCGCTTGTTGTGATGGATTGTGGACACTATGAACGAAAAGTTAGGCTGATGCTACAAGATTCCATCACTTATATTCCATTAGCCGAAGATCCAACAGTTTCCTTTGTCTCTCTTTTGAATTCCATTTTACAGCACGCTGTGGACATGCTTTGGATTACCAACAAAACCAGGGAATTTTTGTCTACCCGATTTCCACGTAGACCTTCCCTCTATATGTTACCTAAAATTCATAAGAACGTGAAGGACCCCCCGTTGAGACCAATTGTCTCCGGATGTGGGTCAATCCATGACCCACTCGGACGGTACCTAGACACATTTCTTCAACCGATTGTGCAGTCTAGCCCGTCGTATCTGCAAGATACCACGCATCTACTTAATATTCTTGCTGACATTAGGATACCACAATCATCCGAAGTTGTTTTGTGCACCATTGATGTTGTGTCTTTGTACACTTCGATTCCTCACAATGAGGGCATTGATGCCATTGAATGGGCTTTATTAAAGCATGATCCGTTAGAGCCAACAAAGTGTTTTTAATTGAACTTTTGCACTTTTGCTTGTACCATAGTTATTTTCATTGGAAGGGTGAATTTTATCTTCAAGCCAACGGTACATCTATGGGCTTTTCCGGGGCACCCAGCTATGCCAACATTTTCATGCACAAATTCGAAACTGAACACATTCTATCTGATTCACTGTGTTCATCTAAGCTCATTTTATATAGTCGATACATTGACGATATTTTAATTGTATGGCAAGGATCCCAAGACGAACTGGTATCATGTATCTACAAATTAAATGAGATCAATCCCAGAATTCAATTTACCTATTCAATCGATTCTCAAAGTATTCCATACCTTGATGTCGTATTGAAAAAGGTGGGCAACTTGATTGAGACATCAGTTTTTAAAAAACCAACGGATCGCAATAATGCATTGCATTATCAAAGCTTCCACCCTTGGTCTTTGAAAAGACACCTACCTTTTTCTCAACTACTGAGGATTAAGCGTATATCTTCTGATTCAGAGTCATGCGTGCAGACCATGCAAGATTTCAAAAATAAGTTTCTAGCTAGGGGTTACCCACCCAAAGTGGTTAATGATGCTGAAAACAGAGCATTGACGAAAAGTCGTGCAACCCTCCTACTCAAGCAACAATTCTGATCTGATCAAAAAGAGTATCTTACATCGTTGGGATTTATTGCAAAATGAATCCGATTTCAAAGATCTTTTTTCTGAACCACCTTTATTCGCTTACAGGAGATCAAGCAATTTAAAAGAAATTTTGAATCAGTCTATTGTTAAGCCTAAAACTGTTTTTAGAGGTATGACGACTTGCATGAATTGCTCAAATTGTCATAATGGTATCACTGGCAGATACGTAACACCTCCATGGTCTGGTAAAAAGATTGTTCTAAATTTTGATGCAAATTGCAATAGTCACCATGTCATCTATTTCATCAAATGCCCGTGCGATTTGTACTATATTGGGAAAACCGAAAGGGCAATACGTGTTCGAATTACTGAACACAAGAGTAGAATTCGCACAAAGTCCACAAGTGCACCTCTCGCAGTTTATTGGTCAGAAAAAAAACATTCAATAGCCCAACTAAGATTTTGTGTTTTGGAGAAAGCAACACTACGTTCTGACAGGGACATGACCAAGTTTTTGCTACAACGTGAAGCCCATTGGATCTGGTTTATGCAAAGCCTCCTTCCGAAGGGGCTTAATGATAAGTTTGAATTGGCTTGTTTTTTGTGAAATCCCCCAATGTGGTTTCCACCATTCGTGTAAGAGATTGTTAACTGACTGTTTTCGTAGCATTGTGTAACTGCCCGGATATTCAAACTCACCTTATGATTGTTGCATCAGCTGCCGTTTTTCTTCTTTCTTTACTTTTTTTCACTTTTTATTGAAATAACAATGAATACTCGTGCACAATGGTGTTTTATTGATTTTCGCGAGTGAGTAGAGTTTCAGTTATTTACATGGACTCATTCAGGATGGTGACTAGCATTATGCTCACTGCATCAGTTTAGTTACGAATTTAGTCCTATTTCTATGGTGAGTTGTTTATATAGCATGTGACCAGATGACGTTTTCTAAATGTTACATTTGGCGTTTTTCTGCTGTGGATTGCTGTCTGTTCCGGTAAGCGTTTCATAGTTACCGGGAGTCCTATCGAATTCATTTCAGTACTTTTCGTTAAAGAAAGGTGGAGAGACAGTTATTTAGTTCCTGTTGACTTTTTCGGTAGATGCTGGAATGGTGCCGTAACCTCGTTTGAAGTTTTCCCTGGATGCTAATAGTAGCGGGATACGAATGTTAATTGGTTAACGACCCATTACGTAGATCGACTTTCGCAGTGTTCAGTTGGTAAGCGGACGCACACATCATGGTTATGTGCATTTGTTTGGGAACGTTGACGAGAACCCTGATTGTTATTCTATTTCGTTGTAGTATAAACTTAGATCAATTGCAGATATCTTCCGGGTCATCCCGTAAACAGTTCTTGACCACCCACGCACCGTATGATACTAAGGTATGACTTTTTCTAGAATTCGAACACAGACTAAAACTGCTTTCAGTACATGCAAGTGTTTAGTTTATCTCTTTTCTTTTTTCTTTGAATTTTTTCTTTAATTTTCCTCTTGGTGGTGGCACTGTGCTCTTGATGCGATAAACATAAGGTTTTTTTTTGGACACAATACCCTGACTGTCTTTGAGCATCATGTTTGTTCGTTTACTTATGTTGTGACTTATTGATGTATATTCCACAGTTGATTTAAGTATCGGTTGTTTTTGTAGATTCCCCTGACGAAGGGCTAAGTTAATAGCCCGAAATGCATTGGGATTTGTTGTTATGAAGCTGGAAGCACGAACTACTGCTGAATATAAGGGATGTTCTGTTGAATAAAAAGATTAACGACTTCATCCGGAATTTGGATATCCATTTGTTGTTCGAATTGTCATCATAGCATTTCAATGCATATATATATATTTTTTTATTTACTATGTTTGTGGTTTATGTATATGTATATGTGATTATTTGTTATTGATACATGTGCCACATTTTAGGATTATTGATGATGAGAATATGATTACGCCCTCTTTGGGCACCAAGTAGTGCACTTGTTATTTCTAGACACCTGTCTAGAATTTTTTTCGGTTTCAGTTTCATACAGGTGGCTGGCAGTGCCACTTTTCAGGTGCACACAGCATTTAGTAACATTGTTGGATATTTGCAAGTAAAATTGTCAGTATATGTTTACTTTTGTTTAAAAGAGTGCATATTTAGCTGCTTTTGTCATTTAGTCCATAAGTGCAATGGCCAGGCGGGTATTTTTATTGGGTTGTCTATTGCAAATAAAGCCTGTTTGCTTGAGTGCTATATGATACGGCCAAATGTGATGGAGTCATGCCACCAGAATGGATGTAACATTTTTCACGTCAAAGTTCAAAAGCACAAGTGGGTGATATGAAGAGCAACATGTTGGGGGCTTTTGAGGCTTCAAGAGTAACATAAGGTGAGGTTCTAACATCGTATCAGTGACTATGCCGGATGTTAAAAAAAAATTGAACACCCGGACCATAGGTTCGGCTAGCAGGGACACGAAAGCTTTGTAAAACATGTCCGGAAAATCGTCATGGGTGGGGGCTTCAGATGTATGGAGATTGTTAATTGTAGCCCTGACCTCATCCAGACTAATGTTGTCCTCCAACAAACCCAGCTCTTCCCTCCTGTCAGGGGTGATGAGTCCCGGAGATATTCATCTTGGTGTTGTTCGTCAAGGTTTTGGGCTCAATAGAGAGCCAAATGGTAATCATGGAAGACTGACATGTTAGGCGTCTCGGTGTAGTTCAAACCCTCCCCATCCCAGATTTCCTGGATGTGGTTATGTGTGGAATGTATGCGAAGTGTATGGGTTAAAAGCCGGTCAGCCTTATCCCCAAGCTCATAGTATGTTTGGCCATCATAGAAGAGTTTCTTGGCCGCTTCTTTCATCAATAGATGTTCTATATCACACCTGAGGCTCCGAAGTGCCTCAAGGTCCTACGTGATTCTCCTTCTTTATGTCTAGATTCCCCCTGCTGGAGTTGGATTTAGAGTTCTTGTTTGCAGAGCTTGGCCACCTTTTCAAAATAACCACCTTTGCTGCGTTCCATAGAGTCACTGGGGTCACCTCATCCGTGTCATTTTCAGCTAATTAGTTTTTGAACGTATCTTTTATGTGATCCCAAAGAGTCAGATAACGAAATTCTACCTTGTTCATAACCCAGGTTGTGGAGCACTGGGGCTTATGTCCATTCACACTGGAGCGTGATCAGGAAGGACATTAACATCGATCGCGGCATCAATTTTGGCAAGGAAGTAGTGATCGAGAGACCAAAAAGTAATCAATGCAGGAGTATGTCTTGTGAACGCTAGAATAGAATGTGTAGTTTTGTTAGCTTGGGTGAAGGTGACGCCAAGCATCGACTAAAGAGAGGTCAAGCAGACCCTAGGTTAGGGCTGAGGGTGGGGGGTCACTTTGCTGAGTATAGGATCGATCGATTCTAGGATCAAGTGGGAGATTGAGATCCCCACCCAAAAAGATATCTTCTCTTGTAAAAAGGAGACCCTCTAGAAGAAATTGACTATAACGCTTCCCTCTCACTGTTAGGTTCATATGCAGAGAAAATAGTTACAGGGATGCGGCTCAGGATTCCCCTATACCCACCAGCTGGCCATCTCCGTCTCTATGGGTGCTGTCTAGTTTGAAGAAAAGGCTCCGTCTGAGGAGTGTTGATATCCCTTTAGTCTTGCTGGAGTAGGAAGAGTGGTATTGGGTAGGATACCAAAAAGAATGTAAGCGCCTAGTGCCGTCTCGAAGCAAATGGGTTTCTTGTAGGAGGACGTGAGCCACTTTACGCTGACACAGCCAATTTGTCAGCACCGTACGCTTAATTGGGGTATTAAGGCCCTGGACATTCAAGTTGATAATGTGTAGGGTCATCATAGGCAGATGAGTGGTGTAGGTCCAACATCTTGGAAAGTAATTGGAACTGTGTGCATCCTCCCTCCATCTCCCAAAAAAGATACAGCGTGAGTGTGTCAGCAAATGTAAAAAAAACTATGAAATTAGCATTAAGGAACTAATGAAGAACAC
Organism: Triturus cristatus; assembly: GCF_964204655.1. Classification (NCBI taxonomy): domain Eukaryota; kingdom Metazoa; phylum Chordata; class Amphibia; order Caudata; family Salamandridae; genus Triturus; species Triturus cristatus. Next base: position 1,183,212,344 of record NC_140592.1, on the reverse strand, counting down.
AAAATATAACAATTGAGGTGTCCTGCCAGGCCCCAGAGGAACAAGAGGGCCGGCAAGAAACCCCTAACCAAGTAGAATTTAGGTAACATGTAGTTGTAGGACATTAGTCCAGGAGATAAGGGGGCAGCTCCCTAAGTGTCACAGGCTCCCCTCTTACCCCATTCACTTATGTACAGTCATATTTGGGGTGAATCAAGGTTGACCAAAACAGTCGCCCCCTGGTGCTGCGCCTCCAGGCAGCCGTAAGAACAGCAACCAAATGCTACCAAGAGAGTTCAATGTGGGGTGCCGTCATTCGAAGAGGCTCCTCCAAGTTAGGAACCTTGGGAGGACAATCATTTTCATTACGGAGATTCTGCTCATCAATGATAGAGGGAGCTTGACCCATGTAGCTATGTCCTCCTCCACTCTACTTAGAGCTTTAACATAATTCTCCGTCATCACAATAGTATGGTCCGTATCTACTTGGATGCCTAAGTATCGGACAGACTCCGTGGTCCACTGTAGAGGGAATTCTATAGTCACTGGACCAGTAACTGACGTTAGTGGAAATATCAAGGATTTGGTCCAGTTGATCTTGATGCCAGATAATTGTCCAAAGCTGACCACCTCCTCTAGCACAGGGGTAAGGTGTCTCTCAGGCTCCCGAATATACAATAGCATGCAGTCAGCATAGGCCGATGCTATCAGTTGATAGTCTTGGAATCTCAATCCCCTGTGCCCATGATACTCCCTTAAGGCACATAAGAGGGGCTCAGCAACCAAGTCGTATAGCAGAGGGGACAGAGGCCAGCCAATGCGGGTACCGCAAGAGATGAAAATTGTCGGCGTGACTAAATTTCCCATTCCAATTCTAGCAACCGGGTCTTTATAAAGCATCTGCACTAATTGGATAAAGATCTCACCTGCTCTTATGCTTCCCAGCACTGCCTCCATAAATGCCTATTCTCCCGAATCAAACGCCTTCACAGCATCTAAGAAAATAGCAGCAGCTTTTATTTCTGGGTGTAAAAAGCTACCGTTAAGCCATCAACGCCAGGGGCAGATTCCGCCCTCATTGTTTTTAATGCAACACAGATTTCTCTAGGGTCCAGAGGGGTCATAAGGTGTTCCCTGTGAGCATCAGTTAGCCAAGTCATCTGAACACCCGCCAAATATTCCGCAGTTGCTGTGTAATTTTGTATTATCAGAGATCTATATAGATCAGCATAATACTCGGCAAATCTACCAGCAATCCCGACCGCGTCATGCACCAGATTGCTGTCACTATCTTTAATTTCTATGATGGAATTGGCTTCCTGTTTTGTGCGTTATAAACGAGCGAGCACAGCACCCGGGCATTCACCCTCACCATGGGGCATATCAACAACAACCGGCGATAATTATCGCTCAGCGCTCTTAGCGTGAGGATAATTATCGCCGGCTAGCGTGAATGTTTATCGCTGAGATAGCGTGCTATTAGCAACGCTTATCTCAATAGCGATAAAAATCTACACGCTAACAGGCTAACGTGAGATTATCGCTGGAAACCCAGCGATAATCACACGTTACCTTGTTGATAGGGACAGGCAAACTTAGCCATGATATCCTCCTTCCATAGGATATCATGGCTAAGTCTGAAAATTAGCAGACGTAAAAAAGCAGCGTTAACCGCGGTTAGCGCTGCTTTTTTTGTCTCCAACAGGGTTAGCGACATTCTTGATAATAGGAGAAATGTCGCTTAGCGACATTTCTCCTATTATTTTACTCTGGAACGCCCCCTTTGCATCTCATTAGAGATGCAAGGGGAAGCGTAGAGTAAAAGGGTGCTAACATGCAAATTTGCGTGTTAGCACCCTGTTGTTGATAGGGTGCTAGTTTTATCTCTGCTTTTTTGGCTTTTAAAGCCAAAAAAGCAGAGATAAAGCCCTTGTTGATATGCCCCTAGATGTGCTCGCAGTAGCGTATTTACCCAAGTGTTTAACCTCGCTGTCCTCTGCTTCGTGGTATTCCTCCAGAGTTTGCTTGATGCCCTCTAGCAGCTTAGTATCTCCTGATTTAAGGTGAGCCTGTTCCAGCTGTGCTATTTCTTTTTCTAACCTAGAAAGCCTGTCTTGGATTGAACGCTTCAAAATGCCCACTCCCCGAATATACATTTTAAACCCCTCCCAGGCAGTTGAGAACAAGGAGACTGACCCTATATTGTTGGTGAAGTACTGTTCGATGACTGTGAAATTGAAAATTTTAAAAAGGGGTGCTAGTGTTATGTAGATAAAAGCAAGATTAATCTGTTATAAATCTTATTGACCTTAGCTTAAAACTATGTTCTGCAGAAATAAAGATCTGGCTATATCATCGTGGTTGAGTTTCAGAGGCATTGAGGGAATACGCTGAGAATTGTAAGTGGTGGTGATATGTGGAGAGTGAATGCATGAAATGTGAATTATGTCCTCTTTCAACCATGATATGAACAAGAAGTTGATGAAAATGTCTAGTTTTAAGGCACACAGCATGGCTACTGTGGGCAAATGTTGCGATGCAGTTTTGGCTGTACATTGCTAATTCAATTTATTCTACTGAGAAACCGATACGGTGTGTTTTAGGTCATCACGCATACTCACACCTACAAAATGAAGCAGCTTCTACAACCGCATCATCACGCTTTTTTTGCACCTGTTTTTACTGTTGGCAGTCCTGCACCGCATCTTGCAGATGCTGTACAGCATCACGAAAAGGCATTGTTAAAGCTAAAGTGCCCTCAAAGCCAGAACTCTTGGCTTTGTAAAAGCCTGTTTATGGCTCTATTTGCAACACTTCACAACTGAAGTACGTTCCGTTGCAAATGATTAAGACCAGTTTAACTATGAAAAACAGCACTGTATGTTCTATATTGATAGGCTACAAATAACTGTAACTCTCATCCACTAACAACACCTTCAATGGAACACCTGTCCATATATGCCACCAAAGATTATGGGGATTTCTTAACCCCTCCTAACCTTATTCCCCAAACCTTTAACCCTGCACCCCAAGATGTTATAACTACACCCTGAATCCTAAACCTTAACATGATGCCCTTATCCATAGACCTAACAGCCAACCACTAACCTCATAGTCTTAATTACGGTGACTGCCTCTCTCCAGATCATTTCGGATCTGGTCTCCAGACCCAAACTTTTGTCTGATATCTAAATAGAGTTTGGGTGTTGAAGTGTTGTTTTGAGTCAATTGAACTAATTATATTAACACTTGGACAAAAAGATTTGTAGGTGAAAAGTTCAGGATATGAAACAGTGTGTGTAATGATCTGGAGTGACATGGTCCTCTTACTTTTAACTCTTACACCCTTCATCCGACAATCCATACTATTGAATCCTTTACACCATGCCTTTAAACCCTTAGGGGCAGATTTATGTTGCACTTGCGCCACTTTTGCGCCGCCGTTGCGTCACTTTTGTGACGCAGCAGCGGTGCAAATTCTGTGCCATGGTGCGGGGTATTTACAACGTGACGCATCTGGGAGATGCGTCACGTTGTAAAGCCCTGCGCCACATGTAGGCGTTTCAGGGCAGGTGGGGGCGTTCCGGCGCAGGAACGCCTCCTAAAAGTGGCTGAGTGAAATCTACAAGATTTCACTCAGTCACTTTTGAGCCCATGCTGCGTCAAAACCCTGCGCCTGCTTGAATCAGGCGTAAGGATTGACGCAGCATTGTGCAGATAGGGCCCCCCAGAGAATTGCTGGAGCTGCGTCGCGCTTGCGACGCAACTCCAGCAATGCGCCACTTTTACGGCACAGATGCGTGACGCATCTGTGCCGTTTTTGCCCCATGGTGCGCCGCATTATAAATGCGGCGCATTCATGATGGCGGAGCTGGGGCGCAAAATAACTGGCGCATCCCTGCAGATATGCAGGGATGCGCCAGTTATTATAAATCTGCCCCATAGTCCTTAAGCCTTTACCCCATACCATTACCTTCTATACCCTTCACTCTCAAACCCTATAATTTGTTCTTTTTACCCAGTCATCCCTTGGTTGGGGGGGTTGTTGGGGCACATTGCCAGTGCCCGCCCCCAGGGCCAGTGTTCATCTGTGGGCCACATCATTCTTGTTGATATCCAGAGTCCAGAAGAGGGACTCCAATGTCCCAGTGTCCTTTTGGGGGCAGTTTTGAAGTTAGTAGCCCCGGAATGGGGCTTCCAGGACATGGTGGGCCAATTCTCCTGGTACACAACACCGCTGCACCGCAGAAGAGAGGGCAGCTGCACAACAGGGGGCATCTTTAATCTTAGAGTCCCGGAAGAGGGGCTCCATTTTCCCCAGGCGCGGTGGCGCCAAAGGCTAACCTGCACGGCTGATGGCACTTATAATTTGTGCAGCTTTCCCTCAATGACTGCATTGCTGTTAATGTTTTATGCCCCCTACTAATGTGACTTAAGCTGATGTGGTATGCCTAATGTCACGCTTGTAGGCGAATGTTGATGCTTATTGATAATGCCTCATGCGTTAAGCCCCATTGTAATATGACTATGCCTGATGCCTTACACTGATGGTTTTTGTGCATAATATGCCTCTGTGCCCACATGGTTAAGCCGTTAAGAAGCTGATGGTCAGGCCTGCTGTTAGGCCAGGCTGTTTTAGGTTTATGCCTGACCTACTGTGCTTTTATGCCTGAGCTGACGCCTTCGTGCTGTTAATGTTTTCAGGCTAGGGAGGTTCGGCCTTCTGACTTGAGGCCTAATGCATTTCTACATGCAGTGTAATCCTGCAATGATGTTCATGCTTTTATGCTAATGAGAAATGCCCTAATGATGCCTAAAGACGTTCTTGTTTAAGTAGGTCTACCAACATCCTCCAGGTCTCACAGCGCTGGGATGCCCAAGGGTAGCCATGCGCTATATAAGAAAGTATTCATTCATTCATTCATGCCTAATGCCATGAAGTATGCCTAACATGTCTTTACACTGATGATATTGCATTTATGCCTCATCTGTTTTACTGCATAAGGTGGCTGCAGGCTAATGCTATGCGTAATGTGTTTCAAAACCTATGGAGATGCCCCATGCAAGTATGCCTCATGTCATGGGATTCATGCTTCCTTCTAATGTGATGACGTTTATGTTTATGCCTAATGCATTGATTCAGGATAATGCTTTTTCCCTAATGCCTGCATGGCTGGTTTTATGTTTAGGCCTAATGCTTTCATGCCTAATGGGTTCATGCTAACCAGGTGCCACATGCTAATGTGTTATATGCGTAATACTAATGTGGTGAAGCTTTATGTTCACGCCTAATGCATATTGCAATGTTACTACGTGCATGGTCTACCAGTACTTACTGGCTGATATATATTTATTATTGCTGGTCTTGCATTTACCCTAATTGTACTGGTGATGGTTCTGGCAGCAGCCCGATTGGCCCTGCCCTGTAAATAATTCCCCTGGATACTGCTACCTGGTGCCAGTTGGCACAGTGTTACAACTGTGATTGCCTTATGACGTGTTCTGCATAATACATATGCTGTCTTTTTCACCTAATCTGGTGTGGTCTCTTTTTGTAGTGCGCCTAGTGTGTCGCCTGTGAGTGTGCTGCGCAGATGCTTACACAATGCCTCCGAGTTTGGCCTACCCGCTCCGCACCACGCTACCGCATTTCTAACAAATGCTATGACAGAATACCACCAACTCGTCAGATCCACCAGAAGAACCTTCATCTGGAACAAAATCCTCGCTAACTCCAGCAACTCAAAGGAACTCTTCAGCATCATCCAGGAATTCGACAACTTAAACAAACAGACTCCAGAAACCACTCCTTGCTCCAGCAACGACAGCCAGCTGACCATCGCCGCCTGGACCCCGGTCATCACTGAAGATACAGCCACGACCATAAAGAGCACTCTCTCAGTAGCCCCCACAGACCCCTGCCCGCCGCACATCTTCCACAGAGCTGCCACCATTGTGCCCGAGGTACGATGCACCATCAATGCCACCTTCAAATACGGCACTTTCCCCGATGCTGGAAACACACAAAAGTCAAGACCAAAATCACAAGAAGATAATCAGCGCCCGGCTGACCGACTTCATCAAGGAGACCGCTATCCTCGACCCTTCCCAATCCGGATTCCGCAGCCACCCCAGCACCGAGACTGCTCTCCTCGTCGCCACAGATGACATCAGCACACTCCTCGAACAAGAACACACCCCACCCTCATCTTTCTAGACTTTTCCGCAGCCTTTTGACACCGTCTCCCACCGGACTATCACCGCCAGACTCCATGACACCAGCATACTGGGAACTGTCCTCAATTGGATCTGCTCCTTCCTTACCAGCAGAACCCAAAGAATCAGACTCCCGCCCTTCCTCTCCGAACCCACAGCGATCAACTGTGGAGTACCCCAAGGATCATCATTCAGTCCCATGCTCTTTAACATCTACATGGCCCCTCTTGCCGCCATCATCAGACAACATGGACTCAGCATAGTATCCTACGCCAACAACACCCAGCTCATCCTCTCCCCCATGAAGGAACCTGACGCCACCAGACTCAGCTTCCAGGAAGGAATGAAAGACGCTGCATCCTGGATGAGCAGCAGCTGTGTGAAGCTCAACCCAGAGAAGACAGAAGTCCTCGTCCTCGGGCCCAACCCTGCAACCTGGGACAACACCTGATGGCCCACCGCAACCCCCCACCCCCACAGACCATGCCCAAAAACTTGCCATCTTACTCGACTCCTCCCTCATCATGAACCACCAGATCAACGCCGTCGCCTCCACCTGCTTCAACACCCTCCGTATTCTTCACAAGACCTTCAAATGGATACCCTCTGAATCCAGAAAGACCGTCACCCAATCATTCATAACTAGCAGACTGGACTACGGAAAAGCCCTGTATGCCGGAATCAACAAATCCCTGCTAAGCAAAGTCCAGGCCATCCAGAACACCGCGGCCAGACTCGTCCTCGGCATCCCACGGCTTGAACACATCACCCAACACCTGCGAGACCTCCACTGGCTCCCAGTCGAGAAGAGATTAACTTTCAAGCTACTCATCCACGCATACAAATCCCTCCACAACACCGGACCCAAGTACCTCAACGACAGAGTCTCCTTCCATGTACCCATGAGAAACCTTTGCTCCGCCGACTTCGCCCTTGCCAAAACCCCATGCATTCGCAGAACAAGAGCAGGTGGAAGAGCCTTTTCCTACATTGTGGCAAAGACCTGGAACAAGCTCCCGATCAACATCAGACGCTCCCACACTCAACACACCTTCAGGAAAAGCCTCAAGACCTGGCTCTTCGGCTGACTTGGAGCTGTCCCTCCTCCCCCAGCGCCATGAGACCCTCACAGGTGAGTACCGCACTTCAAAATTCCCTAATTGATTGATTGATTAACTGATGTGTTTCACTTTTTGAAGACCTGCATGAAACTACCTTGATAAAGTTTGCAATTGTCAATTACCACAAAGGTTTACAGAATACCTACTCAATATCCACTGTTTTATCTGCACAGATGAAGTATGTTTTGTGTTCAATATTGTGTACAGAATTCAGAATGGATTTGGAGATGTCCTTGCTGTAAGAGTGATTCAGAGTGGGGCACCATTGCGGATATGATTCTTGGCAATATGCAAACTGAAAGAGAGGTTGAGAGATGAAGCATAAAGAGGTGACACTATAGGTTTAAATGGATTGGGTCCTTGGTTTAGTCTAAGTAGTTAAAAACTCAAAAGGGCGATGTCTGTACATACAGTACTTACATCCATTTTATCAGGTTAGAGGCTCAAAAGAAGAAAGCATTTTTATTATTAATGTCCTTCAAACTGCATTGTAACCAGGGAGACCATTTGTGATGACAAAGTGTCATTGTTATTTCTCTTTGGAAAGTTAAATTCCTCCTAAATAAACTGCTGCTATAAATTCTTCCAGCCCACTAACAAGCAGGGGATCATGCATTCCACACACTCAAGAAGAATATATTGTTGTTTACCTACATAATGGAATGTTCAATGGTAGGATCATGTCCATCACAACTCTAGAATAGAGCACCTTGGGGCTGTCAGCTACCCAGGAGGGTGAATGACAGGCGTGAAGAGCTAAACACATATGCACTTTTTCGGCTGGATGAATTATTCATACAGAACAGCACCTCCTCATTTGTTGCAATGAGGAAAATGTACATCAGCACAACAGCTTGCTTTTTCCGCACATCTGAAAATCTGTCAAGGGTGAGATAACCATCCACCCTATGGTGTAGGTAAATGCCAGCTTTTTATATGACATATTGCTTTCCAACCCGGAAGCCTCCAGACGCATGCCTCGTGAGCTCCCACAGCATTGCCTCAACATTTCTGCACCTGCAGAGCAGTTCTGTTGGTAGATCACTTCACAAACCAGTAATCGCCAATAAGGTTATGGTCAGATTTATTAAACTATGATGCAACTGAACACAGCAAGGGAAGGTGCTGTACTGCATTATGCCAAAGGAAGCGAGCCTTTTTTCTCTATTAAGATATGGTGCATTTCTGCTGTCTCATAGCACTGGCCCACTTCTGGCTGCACAGTGATACTAGAGTTGTGGTCGGAATAGTTTTTGACTAGGAACGGGTACCTTCCTGCACAAGATCTATTTTTCATCACCTTATTCCTTTTTGTATGTGTACTGCAGAATGCTCGAGCAGGTGACTGTGGGCCTCATGTAGGAAGCCAAATACCGGTCGGTAACGGCCGATTTTCGGTAATTATACCGTTACCGACCGGTATTTTGGCTTTTGAGATGTAGGGGGAGAATTTCATGATTCGGTATTTACCGAATCGGTAAAATTACCGAATCGGTAATATTACCGATTTGGTAAATTTACCGATTCGGTAAATACCGAATCATGAAATGAGATGTAGGGGGAGTGTGTGGTGGGTGTGGGGATTCGTTATTTACCACCAACTAAAGGTTGGTGGTAAATGACGAATAGGTGACAAAAAGCATTTTTGTGCACGTTTAAGTGTGCAATGTGGCAGACATACATGCCCTTAGGGCATGTATGTGCGCCACATGTGCACACATGGCCGAATCAGGGGTGCAACAGGGTGTCAATGTGACACCCTGCCACCCTTGCATGTGCTCCCCCATTACCGAATCGGTATTTACCGATTCGGTAATGAGGCATACCTTCCCATCAATGGGAAGATATGCCTCATTACCGAATCGGTAAATACCGATTCGGTAATTACCGAATTTTTCCGAATCTGTAATATTTACCGACTCAGTACCTACATTGCATTTACCACTTCATAAATACCGAATCGGTATGATTTGGTATTTATGAAGTGGTAAATGCCAGCCCACCTACATAAGGCCCATAGTGAGGTAAGGGTAGGCAGCTGGCTATGGTCCTAAAGGCGGGTGTCAGATTGCAACATAGGGCCTCAAAAATGGCCTTGTTGATAGGGGAAAGAAAGCTCCCAAACAGCAATATTTCATTTTGTCTAGGATAGCCTTTGAATTTTCCTTTGATCCTATGTAACTATCTGATGCACTCTAAGGTTACTAGGAAGTTTGTTAACTCATTTCAACACACATACACATTAGCAAGAACAAGACTATATGTCCCATACTTAGAGAACTCTCTTGGGCTGCCACACTCTCTTGTACACACTAACATAATTTCTACTTGCACTCAGTCTGTTCTGCCAGTTGGGTAACCTTTCAGGTGATGACTGAAAAGTAAGTTTTTAGTAATAAAATACTTTATTGTATTACTCATATGATTACAATAAAAATACAAGCATTTAAAAGAAGAGACAATTTCAATAATTAAAACTTACTATAAAAGTCAGTACACACTTCCTAATACAATATTTACATAAGATCACACAATGGTTTCCATTCATTGTCTATCCGTCAACCATTGTATAACTGTATTCTTTAAATCAAGTTATGTCATTTACCAAATTAAAGCGCAATGTGCTGTTTTGATAACATGTATCCATCCGATTTGTCATAGAGGATTGCGTACATGCGTTTCCCTGATGTGTATGCAATGTATAACCCTTCCCCTACAAGAGTTACACATGCTATTTAGTCATTCCTCTATATTATAAACATTTTCTGCTCGATCTATGATTTCAAGATTTGCTGAAGTGCTAATATGCCTAATCGGCAAATTCCTTCACTCTTTGTCTATAGATTGTGATCTTTTATATCACTTTAATTCTTCCACCAATTATTTAGGGTGCTAAAGTTCAGGGATATACGATACATATTTTTCTCGAGATTATACAGTTTTTTATTATTTTCAATTCAGTAGCATTAAAAAATCAGTATTATTTCCTGGTATAAAAGCTGTTGAAGCAATTAATACCTTATAGGCATGATCTAAAAATGTTATCATCCCTTTTATTGCACTGTCCTCTTTGAGCCTAAAATTTTATCAAACGGCCTCTCCAGTTGTTGTTATTATAGCATTGTTAAACAAGGAGCGTAAATATGTTCTCCGTATGGGCAGCAGCTTAGGACAGATACATATCAAATGTTCAAGTGTTTCCTCAAAAGTGCCACAAAGTCGACATATTTGTATACCTTTAAGTGCCTGGTGCCATTTCCCTTCAAACTCCCCAATCTGCATATAAAATAACCTAAATCTTAGAAATGTCCTTTTTATATAACCAGGTAGATTCCATTCTAAATATTCTTGACTCTGTATGGTATATGTGTCGATTATTAAATCCGTATGTGTGTATTTTCCAGCTTGTAGAAGATCTAGATTCCACTGCTTTATAGTTAACGTATTGCGTATTAGATTTTTCTGCACAGATCCGGCCATTCGCCCCATCTCCTGTATATCAGGCAAACCATAAGATACCAATTCCATCATTATGCGATACAGTTCTATGTCTCTGAATTTGTCTCTCCCTAACTCTTCAAATATTAGATATTTCAATATGAAAGGATCAAAAATTAACTTGGTGCCAGAAGATCTCATAAAAGCTACATTTCAAGTGTGTGACCTCTCAGACTGTTTCGGATCTATGATGCAAAATAAATTAACTCCAGCAACAATGCAAGCTGCTTTCCCAAACGCCCATCTAGCCTTTTCTGAAGGGTTCCAGGCCAGGCCACCTCCTACATAGAGTTCTCAAATGTAGATTAATTTTTCCTTTTCATTGTAACCTTTGCAGACACGTCGTAGCTGTCTCAAAAAATGTTTTTTTTCTAAAAAACACTTCATGATTCCATCAATTAAGTTGCCATTGTCTCTGTCCATGAAGTTGGCAGATGAAATTCACATGCACAGTCAACCATCCACTTCTAAAATGCCTCTTTCATAGTCTCCATCACATGCACATCTGTCATGCCATGCAAGAGACATTTTGCCATGGGCGTCCCATTTGTCAAGTATTATCAATGAGTATGCCAGTTCAGGAATTTTGTCACAGTTGTCCATTAGGCAAATACATGTGCCAACATTTTGCAATGAGTGCCTCTGTGAGCCAAGAATTACCTTCAATATGCCAGGGTCAGTGGTAGACTCACAGACATACACTGCATTCTCATTCACACTCACCTTCACTCACTCACACTAATTCTCATGCACTCATCCTCACTCATTCATTCTCACTCACTATTATTTGTTCTCACTCTTACTCTCATTCCCTCATTCTCTTACTCTCACTCCCTCGTCACTTATTCTCACTCATTTACTCTCTCTCATTTACACTCACTCACTCACACTCAAACCCTTGCACTCATGCACTAATGTTCACTTGGTCTCACTTTTTCTCATTCACTCACAAGCTGATATGGCCGGCATGTTTCATTAGAACGCATTATGGGTAGATAGTTAAATCAGAATTTAGTTGAAGTAAATCTGTGGTTGGGAATATAAGCTGTATATGATAAATTTGAAAATTACAAACACAGTAGTTTACGATGATAGTAACAAGTATAACAGATGTACCATAAAAAGCAACACATTTGGATGACATTATAATACATAGAAAAGGGGGAGGTGTACAAGGAAAGAAAAAAATGAGGAGACCAAAAATAAAAAACAAAATTGACATTATTGTATATTCTTAAAGTAAATGCAAGATTAACAACTATATGTGTGCTGTTTATTCCATGAAGTTTTACAGCAAACCATGTCAGCAGTATCATTGTGTTGAAAGGGTGAGAGATACAGATCTTTGCAGAAATTCTATTGGTGGTGTGCCTGTGTACAGCAAGGTGAGAAGCCAAAAATGTGAGGAAAGTGCTTAGAGATAGGTAGGTATATACAAAGGAGTGTGGAAATATACCTTTTTAGGGGTACACTGATGCAGGGTCACCCTTTTGTCCACGGGTCCAGAGACCAACAAAATAGAAATCAGCACTGAAGTTGGAAATAAATAACACGTTTATTAATCACTCATGAGTGGGACCATGTCCACACAACACTCTCAAGTGCTGCCTGGAGGTAGACCATTGAATTCACAGAACATAGGTCTTATATACAGGTTTTGTGAAGTGTAAGCATGTGAACAGAAATAGGAAGAACACGTTTTAGAAATAGTTATCAGCAAACAAGGACAGATGAAAAACCACATGGTCAGCAAAGTGGGAGGGGGAGCAGGAATGCTCATGGCAGCAGTAAATGATTGACAGTTAACATCTGAGACCAGGTGTTCTGGCAGCTACAAAATCTCAGCACGTACATTGCTTTTAGCTGGGTCAGGAAGGCAACTAAAATAGATAGCACAGGCAGAAAAAGACGAGCAGCAGAGGACTGGAGAATTACGAAGGAAACTTAAATGGACACCACAGCCAAAATGGCTGTCGCTTATGCCAAGTAAAATATTACACGTTTTCTACAAGAGAGTCCATTTCGTCCCTTTTCATAGTTTGGTAATACGTCTTCGATGGCCAGACAGTTCTAGGTATCACCATGCTAGAAGATTGTCTTTTCCTTATTCCTCAATACTAACAGGGATATCGTGGAGTAGGCTACCACTGAGCTAATACGTACCTATCTCTAAGCACTTTCCACAAATTTAGTTTTTTTCCTTGATGATATTGTGGTTGTCAATATGTTTCCTACGGTATCTTGTGAAGACAGTATTAAAACAAGATATTCCAGTTCGCCACCGAACTTCGAGAGTCCAGATGCACTTGCCGTCGCAGCAAAAAGGCCTGGAGGAACACCAAATCCACAGAAGCCCACAACAACTTCAGAGCCACCACCAATGCCCACCACCAACTCATCAGAAAAACGAGGAAAAATGCGATTGAAGACAGAATCTCCACTCATGCACACAACAGCAAAGAACTCTTCAACATCATCAAGGAGTTTGCCCAACCCACTAGCGAGTCCACCTCCCTCACAAGACCTCTGTGACAAACTCAGCACCTTTTTCCACCACAAAATCAAGAGCATCTACGACAACTTCGATGAAGACAACCAACACACTAAACCCTCACCAACCACCCCCGACACCCTGAAGCCAGTGATCGACAACTGGACAGCCCTCCCCACCGAAGACACACTGAAGACGATGAAGTAAATCCACTCCGGGTCCCCCATGGACCCTAGCCCCCACCACATTTTCAACAGAGCCGCCGACACCATCGCACCCATGCTCTGCCACACCATCAACCGCTCCCTGGCAACCGCCTTGTTCCCTGACGACTGGAAACACGCTGAGATCAACTCCCTCCTGAAGAAACCCTCGGCGGACCCCACTGACCTCAAAAACGACAGACCCATCTCCCTGCTCCCGTTCCCAGTGAAAGTCATAGAGAAAGCCATCAACAGCCAACTCGCCACATTCATCAAAGAGCACAACATCCTCGACTCCTCCCAATCCGGCTTCAGAAAAAACCACAGTACGGAAGCCGCCCTCCTCGCCGCAACAGATGACATCCGTACCTTACTGGACAAAGGAGAAACAGCAGCCCTCATCCTCCTCGACCTCTCTGCAGCGTTCGGCACAGTCTCTCACCGCACCCTAATATGCAGACTCCATGACGCAGGGATCCAAGACAAGGCCCTCAACTGGATCCGCTCCTTCCTCTCCGGCAGAACGCAGCAGGTCAGACTCCCCCCTTTCCTCGTGGACACTACACCTACCACCTGCGGAGTCCGCCAGGGGTCCTCCCTCAGCCTTACGCTCTTCAACGTCTACATGGCTCCGCTTGCCCCCATCGTCAGAACCTACGGACTCAACATTGTGTCATACGCAGACGACACCCAACTCATACTCTCCCTATCCAACGAACCTGACACCGCCAGACACAACTTTCGAAAAGGCTTGGTAGCCGTCGCCAAATGGATGAAAAACAGCTGCCTACAACTAAACACCAACAAAACGGAAGTACTCATCATAGGCCCAAACCCAGATGCCTGGAATGATACCTGGTGGCCCCCCGCCCTCGGAAGCCCGCCCACCCCCACGGACCATGCACGCTACCTGGGAATCATCCTGGACTCAGAGCTCTAAATGGATCGCCAGATCAACTCCGTCTCGTCCTCCTGCTTCCACACCCTCTGCCTCCTACGTAAGACCTTCAAATGGATCCCCCTTGAACACAGAAAGACCGTCACTCCCGCCCTGGTCACCAGCAGGCTCGACTAAGGCAACGCACTCTATGCCAGAATAAACAAAAACCTCACCCGCAAGCTACAGAACATCCAAAACACCGTGGCAAGACTGGTCCTCAACCTGCCAAGACACTGCCACATCTCCCAGCACCAGCGCACACTCCACTGGCTCCCCATCAAAGCTCACCCATGCTCACAAGGCCCTCCACGACACCGGACCATCATACCTGAATAGCCGACTCAAATTCCACGCACCCCAAAGGACCCTACGGTCAGCCCAGCTCTCCTACGCCATGGTCCACCGCACCAGAAAGACCAGATCGGGAGGCCACTCCTTCTCCTTCCGCGCGGCCAGAGCCTGGAACGGCCTTCCGCTCCACCTCAGACAGATAACATCGCTCCGCATCTTCGCAAGAAACCTCAAAACCTGGCTCTTCGACAGACCCCCTCCTTGATGGACTGGAACCTGCGAACCCCCCCATACCCCCAGCACCTTGAGACCCTTACGCGTGAGTAGTCACGCTTAACAAACACCTGATTTGATTTTTATTTGAACGCCCCTCCGGGATCTCTACTGGCTGCTGTTCACCAGAAAAATCCTTAATTATTTTTGCCTTGTCCTTTAAAATGCTAATTACAAATCAACCCTCTTATCAATCAAGATTACTCTCCATCTCACTTGGAGAAAAAGGTCTCTGGAGATGAAACACTGTGGCTTGAGGTTCTTGATTCAAATCCTCGGCTCAGATTTGCTAGAAAGTTGTGCAATACAACGCAGCAAGACAGCACTGTGCTGTGTGACAGGGAGAGAACTGGAATGTGCCATACCTACTAAGACCATACCTACTATTACATGTCACGTTCCTGCCCTCTCCCTGCGTTGGTGCACTGAGTGCTGCCTGGTGCCAATGCAGGCACCCTTGCACCAATGTGCAAGCGCGTCTGCGTTACTGGCTGGGTTGTTTTGTGCAGGAAGGGAATTCTTCCTGCACAAAAAATAATTGGCACAGGCATTTTACTCTTTCTATGTGTGCTGCAGAATGCAGTAAATAATGAGGAGAAGTAAGCATATTGATTAAGCCTGGGCAAAGCACTACGCTACGCTCGCGTAGTTTGCGAAGTTCGCGCTACTTCGCACTACGCGAATTGCACGTAGCACAGTGCGAACACGCGTAGCGTAGTGTCGCGTAGTGCTGCGGTCATTTTTTGCTTGCTCGCGGTCCTCAACGTCAAGTTGGCGACCGCGAGCAAGCAAAATGACATCCCGGCGAGACTTTTTCCTTGTTCGCGATCAGCAACATCAAGTTGGCGATCGCGAGCATGGAAAATAAACCTCCCGACAAGATTCCCAACGCGAGGAGGTCAGGTTTCTCATTGCGAGTGGTCGCGTATGCTCGCGACCGCTCGCGATCAGAAACTACATGTTAAATGTGAAGGACATCTAACCTGGGCTTCAATTGGAATTCCATAGAGCATATTATCAAGCCCATTATCGCCGTTTTAGCTGCAGTTGTCTGCTGCTAAAGCGGCGATAATTTTATCGCTTGGCTTGATAATATGCCCCCATGTGCTTAGGATGTCCACGCCCACACCACCCACAACAATGGAGTTCTGTTGATTCTCCCTATACCCAACTTCCTTTTAATTGTGTGTTTTTCGTTAAGTGGAATGGCTTTAGGTGCCAGAAATGTCTATATCTACTCTGTGCAGATATGGGTTATTTTCCTAAATCGAAGCAACTAGCATATTACATCTCGTACTGCCAATGTAGATTACATTCAGGACTGGCAGTGCCGAGACAAAGCTTTCCTCTTTTAGATTGGCATTGAAAGTCAAGAAGAAAGAGAAACATGCAGTCTAAACTCCCCCCATGGGCATAATCCCAAACACTTATATTTGAGGCGGTCCCTTTGATAAACATCACTTTGCCACGGTCTTCAATCGCTTTTGAATGTTGCTATAGAAACGTTGCTTTTTTTGGGAGACTGGTCTATTTTTTGCATGCGATTCTAATAAAAAAAAATGTCATTGTGTGCTCGATTCTCTGCTGAACAGTGTATGCAGTGACACAAATTAGAATATTGACAATGTATAATGTTGGAGCAAGACCACTCGATTGATGCTAATGCATCCTCCTTCCACAGGTAAAACTCTATTATAGATTTTTATGCGCAGATGTATAAAACTAAAGACTAATGCATATAGAGAATCCCATTTGATATTTCTCAATAGATGGATGTATAATTCTTTTAACCTCTAATTCTCACCCAGGGTGCTCTTGTGTGTTGAAGTTTGTGTTTCTATATGTAATGGGGACTGTGCCCACCTGACCAGGCGGATGTCCCACCTCTGCAATTTTTCCTTTTTCTCTGGGTTCCCCTGCATTTTGCACTTCTTGGCTCCCTGAAGCACTTCAAAGTGGAAATCAAGGGGCAGATTTATAAGCCCTGTGCGTCACTTTTGCGCCGCCGTTGCGTCACTTTTGTGACGCAGCGGCGGCGCAAAGCCAGCGCCATGCTGCGGCAGATTTACAACGTGACGCATCTAGGGAGATGCCTCACGTTGTAAAGCTTGCGCCACATGTGGGCGTACCTTCACAGGGGTGTGGAAATATGGATTTTTCTGGTCAGTTATGTCCCCTATCTTGGACCCCAACGGTTCTATGTGCATGTTACAAGTACATGTATGTTCCCTCTAGTTCCAGTTATGAAGACGCAAATACATGTGCGCCCACCGTTAACATGTCCTCTGTTGATCCGCCATGAATGGGCCGGATATTCCATTCCTAAGTACGAAAGGCCACCGCCTTTATATGGTTCACTTATGCCATTTTACAGTCCAGGCAAGTAGGCCCTGATTCTGTCATCAAGCTTTTCTTGCTTTCTGTCTCTGAAGCTCCAGTCCGAGCCTGCATCTGTGACCATGAACTTTGTCTCATCCTCTGCGCGGCTCACGATGCCCGACATCAGCTTGCTGCCTGCCAAGAACTGTATTTCACCTTCGGAAATTATCTGCTCCGCTCCCTGCCCAATGCATTCCTGTCTAGTAGCTTAAGTAAACATTCTTCCAGCTACCAAGCAAAGGCCCGACTTCTCTGTCTTCATACAAGTAATTCATAGCCCTGTTACTATGGAAGATTCCGCCCTCGCATCTAGTGTAGACACTTAGACGCTTGTACACGCACTAACCGTCAGTATAGTCAGTATAGAATAAGATTCTACTCTAAGAGACCTCTCTTTTGGATAACATAGTTCTTTAAACATAGGATGTTAGATATGATTTGGGATTAGGTTGACTTGACCCTCCAGACTTCTGTCGCCACATGTAGAGCTAAATGTCAAGTCCCCTTCACCCCCTAGTTGCACGTCAATCACACGTCATGCTGCTGCGCGCGCATTTCTGCCAAGTATTTCTGCTGACATTGCGAAATTCTTTCATGTAACCACCCTCTTATGACATCACATCTGATGACGTTCTGTAAACACACCCAGTTACGCCTATCTTTGTCACATATGAATATATTATCTCCACTATCAATTGTTACGCCTCTTGTATTGGCCTCACTGTAATGCTTATTGTATAAAGGTAATTGATTGTCAATAACGTATGTACTTCACTTCCTGAACCTTCGTGGTGATGGAACCTGGAGCAACCGATTATAATCGACCTCTGGAATAAAGCCCATTCCGAACCTCTAATACCACGGATTCTGCCTCTTATTTACTGAGCTATTTTATTATGTTTCTGTATCAAATTAAGTCCCGGTAATTAAATTATTTACCACATGAATGGCGCCCGAATAGGGACACTTTCTCATCTCACGCGCCGGCGGTGCGTTGCAGGCCCGGTCTCCTGCCACAGCTGGACGGACAATAACGCGTACCAGCAGGATTTCCTGTGTCTCCCTCCGGTCAAGCGGGGGCGACTGAGGCTGCGATCAACACCCAGACGAGGCGGTGAGAAGTGCGAAGTATCCCGACCAGAGCCTAGCTGAGAGAGCAAGATCCGAGGTATACAGAGGCCCACCAGTTTCCGAAGTCCCAAGTCGAGTCCAGTGTCCGAAGCGTTCGAGTCGAGTCCAGTCCGGTTCAAGTTCAGTCCAGTTTCTGAGGCCTTCCGTTTCCGAGCTACCCGGTGAGTACCATTACTGGGGAGGCGTTCTGGCGTGCACATAAGTTGTGCCGGTCCAGACGGGTTTGGGTACACAAATCCGGTCTGCACTGTTTCAGCAGTGTATCTGTACTGTTTAGCAGTATATCTAGTATATCAAGTATATAAATTCAGAATAATTCAGTTCAAGTCGAGTATCATGTTTAATGATTAAGTTTTCCTTAGATCGTCATCATCATTGTTGCTCAGTTAAATGTTAAATGTTAAATGTTTATAGTACGTTCTGCATATTGTGGTATGAATGACTGTTCATTATTGTGATTACTGTATTAAGTTTGTTCAAGATCAAGTATCAGATCAGTTCTCAATATGCCGCTCTTTTCGAAACTAAGACAGATCACAACTAGAAAAGGGGTACTCGAAGAAGCTGTTCCCATTCCTCCTAGGGACACTCCAGGGTACTTCATGTATCATAAACATGGCCTAGACGCCATATTATTTCTTGATCTATGGGTAGACTACACTAAGGAATTACCAGAAAGTCAGAGGTGGCCCGCAGCGGGGACCTGGGATGCAGAGTGCATCGTGAAAGTAGAGGAAGAATTATGGAAAAAGAAAGCTAGACAATCACAGAAAGACGCCATTGAATTATGGCGTAAAGAATCATATAGACGTACAGAAAAAGCACGTAGACAGGAAGAGAAGAGTAAAGAGAATTCCAATGAAGTCCGAGAAAATCTATTAATTAAAGAAGGTGCACGAGTGAAATCAGAACAAGTAGACAGACAAAGAAATGCCCTTATGAATGGTATGTATCCCCTTCTGGCTGAAGGATTACCTAAGGCTACTCCAGGGATACCAAAGGACTTGCCAACCCCATTATTTCCAATAAAGGTACATCCTAAGGGGCATCCTAGAACCGCAGAAGATGTTTTTCTTTCCTCATATTTAGATGACGCAGCTCCCGAGTATGCTCATCCCGCCCCACATAGACCGCCCGCCAGGGAGGTTCAACGCCAAGATCCAGTACCCGTATCGCTACAGCAACAAGTTCTGACACAAGTTCCGGCAAGCACATCTGTTTCTGCATCTGTCCCTACAGCTACTTCTATAGCTGTATCCACGCCTATAGTTGCTGTATCACGTTCAACGAATCCTTTCACACCCGATACCCCAGATGGGGCTACCGGAGGTGCTACCAATATCTTTTCTACGCCACCTAGAATAAATAAACTTACTTTTCAAGAGTCAGCACATTCACGTACCCCCAAACTCATAAATGCCCGTACGCTTAAGGAACTTCTTATAGATTGTAGATATGACCCTGTGCCCGGAAAAGAGAACGAAATGACCCTAGCATCATTACGTATCAGACGAGCCGCAGTGTATTTAGGAAAATTACCAGGAATGACTGCACATCTAGATAATATATATCATTTTGTCCAAACCGGGCGAGATTCTGAATGTATTAACAGAGCTATGGAATACCAGAAAGTGGAAATACAGGGGGAACTGTTGCGTTTCCTCATAAATTGTGTGATCAGAAATCAAGACCGACCGGGGGTAGACCCGGAAGCAATGCAGATCCTTACCAGATGGAGCCAGAATATATCAGAAGGGAGACATGATAAGCAAAACTGTATAATAGCCATGTGCCGAAAGATCCGTAAAGAAATAGAACGCCTACACGAAGAAAGATTAGCGGTAGACCAGTTCGAACAAAGCGAGGAAGAAGCATCAGGACTGCCCACAGGACAGTCAGAAACTATAGCCTATGTAGGTAGAAGAAGATCTTGTAATAGTACTAGATATCTTACTGATCCGATACGTCCGATGTGTCTAGAAAATAACAGGAAATTTCAAACACCAATAATAAATATAAGGTCTAACGAGCATTCATTCCAAGCAGCAGATAAATTACTCCGAGAACGAAGGGGTTATCATTTTCTCGATTCTATAGATGAACAAGAATTAGCCAGATCAGCTGTCCATTGGGTTGACAGTCCCGGGAAGTATAGTGATGACACAGTAGCACACACATTTTTGAATCTCACCCCAGATGAACAGCGTTTAGCTGGGATTTATATGATTCAACAACTTCTTATACTATATAAAAGCCAACATTCAGATCCTGGTCCCTTACCTGATATAATGACCGAATTACTCACGAATAGATGGAGAGGTTCAGGTACTAAGCTAATTAAAGAAATACTAGAATCAAGAAAGCAGTACATTCTTTTTATATGCCCAGAACATGTCTCACTGCCCATCAAGGAGAGAACCATGTATTACATGGACAGACAGAATCCCTTACGAGAAGTGCACCCAATAAAGGGCGAGGACAATGAGTTTAAACGTGTATATGTATATACGCCCATATCGAAAATAGAATTGTTGGAAATGAAGAAAGTGGTACCCAGTCATGACAAAGACCCAGCGGGTTTCCACCGAGAAATTAAAGACATGTTACTCATGGGAGAGTATACCTATCCCGACATTATGACAATATTAAAGGTATTGATGCCTGCTGGCATTTATGAAAAACTCAAGGAAAAAGAGTGGGAGGTAGGAGACCAAAAGATAGATTGGACAGCACTAGAAACAGAAGAAAAGGCCCGAGGTCCAGGTTCGGGGCTTGGGGACAAAACTAAAGCACTACCAGGTCTACTAGTACAGGTACTGCCACGTTTATTAACCACGAAAAAGGAAGACTGGGGTGCAATTTCAGCCTGTAAACAAAAGCAAGATGAAGACACTAGTGATTTCTATGCACGATTTGAAAAATGTTTTGGTATAAATAGTGGTATAAAAGCAAGTAGCGAATCATACCCACATCTGTTTGTGACAAAATTAGTTGAAAATTCCTTGCCCCAAGTGAAAAATAGAGTATTAAAATTCGAGAGTACCTGGCAAGGCAACACTCCATCACAAATGTTACAAATGTTACAGTATCATCACAATAGAATTAGAGAGGAACAAGATCATGAACAAAGACGCATGAAAGACACGAAAATGAAAATGCTAGTCTCCCAGACAGTTCCAGCTGAAGGACATAAAAAGGGTACGACACATTCTGGCGATTTAGCAGGACCTGTAAAAGGGACATGCAACTATTGTAAACAACTAGGTCATCATGTACACGATTGTCCAGTCCTGAAGCGTAATATCGCCACGGGCATTACAAAAGAAAGACCACGGCCACTTAGACAGGATCAGAATGAACAAGGAGCCTTGCAGCATGCACAGGCCATGCCAGCTCCACAACAGTCTATACAGTTTGTGCCAGCTGCACCAGCACTGCCTGTTGCTGCCACGCAAACCACGACACGACAACTGTACCAGACCGCACAGTATGACTATCCGGATTATCAACGATATGCATGAACAAGCCTAGAGAGGGAAGTTGACTTACCCCTTATCGAGATCCCTGTAGATCAAGAAGGACCTTATGTACATAGTGAATTATTAGGCCAAGACAGAAAATTTTTACTCGATACAGGGGCAAGTCGAACAACCATAAAACGTAGTGAAGTTCCAGGGGCACCCCTCTCAGGCTCACAGAATATTTCCCTTGGTTTTTCAGGAAAACCTATTGTTAATGAAGTGTCACAACCTCTTCCACTTACGATAGGACCTTTGACCCGAACTACAGATTTGTTGCTTACTAAATCATGTCCAGAAAACCTGTTAGGAATAAAAACATTGAAAGCTCTAGGAGCTATAATATGTTGTTCTCCGGAAGGAGTAAGATTGTTTTTACGTGATTTTAAAGGTCATTATGTGTCTAGAGACATGGATCCCCGATTGCAGACTTTACCTACGCATCTATGGGCACAAGGCCCTACTGATGTTGGTTGCATGAATATTACACCCTATCGAGTTACACTAAAGGCAGGAGTGGTACTACCACGAATGCGACAATACAAGTTACCACCAGATGCTGTAGTGGCTTTACTACAAATCATTGACGAGCTCATTGCCCAAGGAGTGGTTGTAGAAACGGACTCCAATGTATGTAATTCACCGATAATTCCGATTCTCAAACGAACAGATCCGAAGGCCCCGCCAGTATATCGATTAATTATTGATCTGCGCGAATTAAATAAGTGTATTGTGCCACAATTCCCTGTGGTCCCCGATATCTCATCATTACTGACAGCTATTGATTCCGAAGCCACATTCTTTACTGTAATTGATCTCAAAAATGCCTTTTTCAGCGTCCCAATAGATCCGGAAAGCCAATATTTGTTCGGATTTAGTTTAAATGGACGTAGCTTTAAATTCTCACGCGCACCTCAAGGATTTACAGAAAGCCCCAGCATCTATAGCCAAGCACTGAAACGAGAACTCGACAGTATCCACATGCCAGTTAACACTGCTTTGCTTCAATATGTCGATGATCTGCTGATCACCGCCCGAAGCGAACCTGAATGTGAAAAAGCATCACTGACAGTTTTACAATTTCTAGCCGAAAAGGGGCACAAGGTGTCCCCTTCTAAGCTGCAATTCTGTGTCCAGCGAGTTATTTACCTTGGTCACTCGCTGTCCAAGGAGGGAAGGCAGCTTACACCAGACCGCATTCAGTTACTAGCTAACATGCCAATACCCAAGACGCAAAAGGAGGTGCGGGCTTTCATAGGCCTCACTTCATATTGTAGGCAGTGGATCCCTCAGTATGCATTTCTAGCAAAACCACTCATTCAGTTGACAACACAGGAGGCAGCCACATCGACTGTTCTCCCTTGGACTCAGGAACACACACACGCTTTTGAAAGCTTAAAGAAAGCTTTATGTCAAGCACCTGTTTTAGCAACACCATGTTACAGTAAGCAGTTTACACTCTTTATTACAGAACGAGAAGGTACTGCCTTGTCAGTACTCACACAGGAACAAGCAGGAGCACACAAACCATGTGCTTATTTTTCTAGTACATTAGATCCCGTAGCTCAGGCTCTGCCTGCGTGCCTAAAATCAGTGGCAGCGACAGCTTTAGCAATCAGACAAAGCGATGCCATAGTGTTAGGACATCCATTAACAGTACAAGTACCACATGCAGTGGAGGTTCTTGTGAATCGAACGCAAACACAACATTTGACTATAGCAAGACTTACAGGGTATGAACTAACACTGTTTCAGCCACATATAGAAATCAGACGTTGTAACACATTGAATCCTGCCACACTTTTACCTGTAAATGGAACAGACCCACTAGGCCACGATTGTATTGATGTTATTACAATCACGACGAAACCCAGACAAGACTTGACAGATGTCCCATTGTCAGACCCAGACCTGACGTTGTTTGTAGATGGTTCATGTATGAGAGCAAGTACAGGAGAGTTAGTGGCCACTTACGCAGTCACCACAGACACTGAAATTATTGAAACAAATTGCATAAATACCTTGTCCGCTCAAGCAGCAGAGCTCGTCGCTCTGACACAAGCCTGTATTCGAGCCACAAATAAAAAAGTCAACATATACACTGATTCACGTTATGCATTCGGAGTCGTACATGACTTCGGCGTGCTGTGGCGAGAGAGAGGTTATTTAACTTCTCACGGTGCCCACATTCAGCACGGACCCCTCATTCATGCCTTATTAGATGCAATACATTTGCCCATTGCAATATCGATTATGAAATGTAAAGCTCATACGAAAATTACTGATATCATTTCTCAAGGCAATGATCTAGCTGACAGAACAGCTAAACAGACTGCTCAAACTCAAACATCCGATATGACAAAGACAATAGTCCAGACGCCAACACATTGTATGACGGTTAAAGATCCTACTCTTGACGTAATTGATATACAGACACATGCTACACCAGAAGAAATAAAGAAATGGACGGAATTAGGAGGGATCCAAACGGATCAAGGATGGTTGATGAAGGAAAAGTCTGTGTGGTTCCTTCCTGATTCAATGGTCCAAGTCATTATTAACACTATCCATAGTCCAGCGCATCTAGGAGAGAAAGCTATGCTAGACAGCATTCAACATATTTGGTTCAATAAACATTTACGAGCAGCAGCCAAACAAAAGGTTCGTACCTGTCTGATCTGTTGCCAGTTCAACCCAGGAAAAAGCGTTCCCGTAGAACAGGGTGGATTTCATCCTCCTGATCATCCTTTTGAAGTCCTCCAGATGGATTATATCCAGATGGAACGATGCAGAGGATTCAAATATGTTCTCGTAGTTGTGTGTGCTCTTTCCCGTTGGACGGAAGCATACCCGGTTTCAGATTACACTGCCCCGACTACTGCCAAACAGTTGGTTCGAGAATTCTTCCCACGATACGGTTTACCACGTGTTGTTCAGTCAGATAACGGCCAACCGTTCTCATCCGAATTAATGAAACACGTTTCACTTTTGTTAGGCTATCAGTGGAAATTCCACTGTGTCCGACACCCCGAAGCAGCAGGTCTCATAGAAAGACATAATCAGACTCTGAAAATAAGATTATCCAAAATATGCAGAGAGAAAGGTGTCGACTGGGTAGTAGCATTACCAGTTGCACTCTTTTACACAAGAATGGTAGCACACTCTCGAACAGGGCTATCCCCGTATGAAGTGATCTTCGGCAGACCACCAAATATGTGGGGGACGCCTATACCACGCAAAATAACTGATATTGACTGTAACATGCTGACAGATTACTTGGCTTCCTTGATGTCTGCACTACAATCTTGTCGTTCACAGGTAGCTGCAGCTTTTCCTGACAACACTGAGGTGAAACCCCATGACGTGGTTCCGGGGGACCTGGTCCTCGTGAGGAACTTTGACCGCAAAACTCAGCTGGAACCTAGGTGGAGGTCACCTCAGCTGGTGTTGCTCACCACAAGAACAGCCGTGAAGATCGAAGGCAGAAAGGGATGTATTCATTCAAGTCATATCAAGAAATTTCATGGACTGAAATCAGATGTGAATAGCACACCTTGTGTGTCTTCACCCATTGACTCAAAACTTCCTTTTGTGGAAAAAAGTGACTCCGAACTTTATAAATTAAAGCTCAGGCCCAATCAGTCGAGCAATTTGATTGTTTAAGTCCTCTCCAAGGTGAAGCGGTTGAATTGTCTCTGACATGTATCCCTTGGACCTGAATAGAGAATACACCCGAAAAATGTTGAAACGACAGGCGTACTGTAAATCACTGCGTAGTCATTGCATAGTGACGTTATTAATTTTGTTTTTCTCAAGTCTTTTAATAATTACTGCAAGTATATTGTTGCACATATATTATCCTATTTCTAGACATGTTTACAATGTTACTGCTGAACATTCTTTTAGTAAATTACCTCCGCTTGAATTGTCATACAGATTTGCGCTGCGCAATAACACTTTTATTAGTATGTTACATCATTCCCATCAGGTTAGCAATGCTACAAATTGTTGGATATGTGGCCGACTCCCTCCCTATCAGAATGATAAAGGAATTCTACCTCTTTTTCCATACCCGTTCACCCACAACGGCTCCTGTGGAGCATGGTTTAGTTTAATTAATTCCCAAGATTCGAACTCTGCAGTTTATCAAGACAATGGGGTATGGGGAAATCTGAACTTAGTTTTACTTAAGGTCTGCCACCCCAACAAGGAGGGACTTCCCAAAGGAACAGGAACTGATCTAGAAAATGAAGTATATGGATTAGGTAACTTTACGCTTAATCTCCTGATCTTGAATGTCGAATCCGAAGCTACTTCAATTTTGCCCGCTATGTCAATACTTCCAGTAAAAGGTGAATTATGTATAAGAAAGAATGGTTCCATACACATGGGCCATAGTAAATGCACCACTGTAGTAGAATTTAGTGATCAAGGCAAGTCTACATTTAGAGCTTCCCGCCATTCCTATTTCATATGTGGTCAGACGGCATATGTACGTTTGCCTCTAGATTGGGATGGTACCTGCTACATTGGATTCCTTTTGCCACCTGTTTTCCTAGCTCCTCCTGATTATCACAGAAATATTCATTTAGTACACAATAGAGAAAGGAGAGATCTCCCAATAGTCGATTACACTGAAACAGCATGGGAAAAATACACAGATTTCAATAAAGGTCTCTTTCCCTATATAGGTACCGTTACTAATAGTAAGCTGATACGTAGATTAACTAGAACCCTTGAAGCAGTAGTGAACGAAACTATTTCCGCCTTAGGCAATTTAACAGAAGAGCAGTCTGCTATGCGGATTGTTGTGCTTCAAAATCGTCTTGTCCTTGACGTCATCCTGGCTGATAGGGGCGGAGCTTGTAGGGTCATCGGATCAAGCTGTTGCATATTCATACCAGAAAATTCGCCATCTGTATATAAGGCCATAACCCGTCTTCATAAGATTGTAAGCCAGATACACCAGAATCCAGGCACCTGGACTTGGTCCGGTTGGTTTTGGAGCGTGATATCAGCCTGGGGATGGAGAGTCCTATCCTTCCTAGGTATTGGCCTTCTCATATTATTCAGTTGCTGCTTATGCCTGCAATGTGGACCAGCGATTTGTGGTCTGTGTGCCACATCGTGCATTCCACATCAAGATTTTCATTCAAGATCCCGGAAGAAGAAAGAAGAACAAATGATGCTATATGAACAGATCAATGGATTAATGAAGATTGATATCTCTTGACGGGCAAGTAGGGGACAAGGAGGGAATGTGGAAATATGGATTTTTCTGGTCAGTTATGTCCCCTATCTTGGACCCCAACGGTTCTATGTGCATGTTACAAGTACATGTATGTTCCCTCTAGTTCCAGTTATGAAGACGCAAATACATGTGCGCCCACCGTTAACATGTCCTCTGTTGATCCGCCATGAATGGGCCGGATATTCCATTCCTAAGTACGAAAGGCCACCGCCTTTATATGGTTCACTTATGCCATTTTACAGTCCAGGCAAGTAGGCCCTGATTCTGTCATCAAGCTTTTCTTGCTTTCTGTCTCTGAAGCTCCAGTCCGAGCCTGCATCTGTGACCATGAACTTTGTCTCATCCTCTGCGCGGCTCACGATGCCCGACATCAGCTTGCTGCCTGCCAAGAACTGTATTTCACCTTCGGAAATTATCTGCTCCGCTCCCTGCCCAATGCATTCCTGTCTAGTAGCTTAAGTAAACATTCTTCCAGCTACCAAGCAAAGGCCCGACTTCTCTGTCTTCATACAAGTAATTCATAGCCCTGTTACTATGGAAGATTCCGCCCTCGCATCTAGTGTAGACACTTAGACGCTTGTACACGCACTAACCGTCAGTATAGTCAGTATAGAATAAGATTCTACTCTAAGAGACCTCTCTTTTGGATAACATAGTTCTTTAAACATAGGATGTTAGATATGATTTGGGATTAGGTTGACTTGACCCTCCAGACTTCTGTCGCCACATGTAGAGCTAAATGTCAAGTCCCCTTCACCCCCTAGTTGCACGTCAATCACACGTCATGCTGCTGCGCGCGCATTTCTGCCAAGTATTTCTGCTGACATTGCGAAATTCTTTCATGTAACCACCCTCTTATGACATCACATCTGATGACGTTCTGTAAACACACCCAGTTACGCCTATCTTTGTCACATATGAATATATTATCTCCACTATCAATTGTTACGCCTCTTGTATTGGCCTCACTGTAATGCTTATTGTATAAAGGTAATTGATTGTCAATAACGTATGTACTTCACTTCCTGAACCTTCGTGGTGATGGAACCTGGAGCAACCGATTATAATCGACCTCTGGAATAAAGCCCATTCCGAACCTCTAATACCACGGATTCTGCCTCTTATTTACTGAGCTATTTTATTATGTTTCTGTATCAAATTAAGTCCCGGTAATTAAATTATTTACCACAGGGGGGGGTCGTTCCGGCGCAGGAACGCCTCCGAAAAGTGGCTGAGTGAAATCTACAAGATTTCACTCAGTCACTTTTCCGGCCATGCTGCGTCAAATCCCTGCGCCTGCTTGAAGCAGGCGTAAGGATTGACGCAGCATTGTACCGATAGGGCACCCCCGAGCCTTGCTGGAGCTGCTTCGCGCTTGCGACGCAACTCCAGCAATGCGCCGCCCTTCCTCCATCAGATGCATCACGCATCTGTTTATCCTTGTGCCACGATGCGCTGCATTGTAAATGCGGCGCACCTATTGTGGCGCAAGGGTAAACTTGCGTGACGCATCTTCCCTGGCGCATCCATGCTGATTTGCAGGGATGCGCCAGGGAACATAAATCTGCCCCCAAGTGTTCCTTATGGGTACTGTTGGTGTGCTCTGGAACTGGAACGATTGACAAGAGGTGGTGTATTCCTGTAGTCTAGAGTGGCTAAGTGCCATTGACCTCCGAAGCAGAGTCCTGGCTTGTGGCAGGATTTTTCTCTATTTTGTGGTGCTAGGATGATGCCTACTGGACACCACTCGTTTATCTAACTCAAGGGAATGCTTGCGAACACTAGATAACATTTACAATTATGATAGTGAACACTGGAATGAATGTGAACGAGAGACTGACTACAATCACTTTTGGTGCGCCTGTGATTAGGGATACCCTTAGATGATTGTGAGACTTATTAAATGGGAGGGGAATGTAAAATAGAGCCTAAGGGGCATATTATCAACATACTGCGATAAATATCGCAGAGCACGCTTAGCGCGATTTTGTTTAACGCCGTGTATTGCAAGATTTTATTGCTGAGATAGCGCGTTATTATCAACGCATATCCCCATGGCGATAATAAATCCTGCGATAGCGGCAAATTCCGGGCATATAGCTGGAAATCCAGCGTAAAAACGGCAGCGATAAGCTAATCCTTGGTGATAGGAAGATGTGGACTCAGCCGTACAATCCACCTCCCATTATATGTATGGCTAAGTCAGAAATTTTGCAGACGCTAAATACCTGCGATAAAGGGTGCATAGCGCGATTTTTGCTGCAGGCTTGTTAATACCGCAAAGCCGTGTTAGCGACTATTTCCATGTTGTTTTGCTCCGGAACGCCTACTTTGCATGCCATTAGTGATGGCATGCAGGGCGATAAAAAACCGGCAGCTAACTCACGGAAACTAGCTCTAGCACGGGTTAGCGCGAGCTTGTAAATAAGGCGATAGCAAAATTACCGCGTTAGCGGCACAAAAATGCTGCTAACGTGGCGATATTGCCCTTGATAATATGCCCCTCTGTGTTGCTCACAGAGAAACAACAGGGACAGCCAATTCAATATGTGATCTTCTTCCCTCTTAAATTTTGTCAGCAGGATTTGTTTGGAGGGAATACAAAAGGCTTCCTGCCAGAACTGATTGCTGGAGATTTTTCCTGCGTGATGTCATGTGGGGACCAGCCATACATTGTTCTAACCAGGAGAGAAAATCTGTCCCACATGACTAGCTGGAGGTTAAACTTTCTAGATGCAGTGGCAGTGAACTGACGGTCAATGGTCAAGAGCAGGTGTCTGCAGAGTCGGTCCTGGAGGGCCAGATCCATGCCAGATTTTTAAGATAACTACACTCATCTAAATGGAAAAATGCAAAAAACTTGGCATGGATCCGTCCCTCCAGGACCGACTTTGGAGATCTCTGGTCAAGAGCATAAAAGCTACATGACACATAATCAACTGGCCCCTGCTGTGGTGTATGAACATGAACCCCTATGTCGCCTGTTTACCCAAGGTTAGAATTAAGCCAGATGGCCTGCAGAAACAGTGCTAACCTGCCCAGATGTTGCCCCTTACCTTGCGCGCGTAGAATTACTTAGGCAGCCCAGAATAAAGGTTCATCCCCACACTCTGTGCACATTTACATGTAAACAATGTTCCAGAGTAAGAGGTTCTGCAGGGTTTTCACGCTAGCCAGATCTTGAAAACTGTATGAGGCAGTACAGGGCCCTGGTGTGCCCTCTTTGTGCTTTGCCAGAGAATCAGAGGCCCATCTTCCTCTCAGTCAGTACCAACATCTGAGACCTGGTATCGCTAGGATCAATGTAGTGTGAGATATTCATATGTTATGGTACTCAAACATCCACACCCACAGCGGGGAGATGAAATAATGAAGTAATATTATCTGATCTCACAACTTCCAACCACAAAAACCAAGGAACTTGATTTTACCCAGCTACAATTGTTTTTTTTCCCCCAAGCAGGTGTGATTACTTACACTTCATGTTCGGCATAACAAGCTTATTGATTGGGATCAGTGAGTGATCACAAAGAGAATATTAAAAATGACTGTTTTGGCAGAAGGATACCGATCCTCCATCTTCTTACAATACTTGAGAACAACATAACGTTTCCTAGTCCTTCATTATTTTGCACACCATGTCACCCCAGTTAGGACCCAGTCATATGTAAATCAGCCTGAAATGCCTTGGCCAGTACTTACCAGTGGCTGAGATTAGTTGAAGCATTCCATCCATCACTTTTTTTGTATGCTTCATTGTGACTCCCTAAGTGCAAGGGGTATGTCAAGACATGGTTCCTGTGCTCACTGTGCTAATGAAATTTCACATCAATATTTGCTATGGAACTTTATTTAATTAAAAAACAAAGGAATAAAAAGAATATTTTTGTACTCAAAATTAATAAATTATTTATTGTACTGGTCTGACATAGTATTTTTAGATCATAAACGTTTTGTTTTGTTATATGCAGATTTGGAGAAGCATTTATGTTTTTTTGCTTTATTCAGTGTGCCACTAGGACCAGCTCTACCTGGCTGATGAGCCCTACCTAATACGTGTATAACTGGTCCTAGGTTGCTTGTGTTGCGGTTCAGGGAAGACCTGGACTGGCAGTTCGGGCTGGACTGTTCTCATTGGAGGAGAGTCAGGACTGAGTTCCATATGGCCGGTTCTGAAGTGGCTTGGTGTGGAAAATAACAATGGACTGGAATGTGGCCCTGAGTAATTACCAGTGGCTGAAATTAATTCAAGATTCACATCCATCATTTTTAGGTCTCGCCTGAGACAGCGCTTTAGCGCTGCTCTCGCGAGAGCTTTTGTAAATGGGGGATCTGGAAGTGCAAACGAGTGCTTTCAGGCCTCCAAATACAGTGCATGTGCGCCGGCCGGGCGCGCGCTCCATTTGGAGGCCTGAAAGCACTCGTTTGCTTTCACTTTCGCGGGCCGCACGGCAGTAAAGATTGGCAGTAAAGATTGCAATCTCTTTGTTCCCAGCATCAGTGAGATGCAAATGAACAAACAGCGTGAGGCCAAAGGTCTTATTTTTTTAAAAACAAACCAGGTCACTGCTACAGTGAAAGGAACAACAAGCATTTACAATGCAATAGGTCTCGCATTTACACGAGTTTGAGCTATTCACATTGCAAATAACAATGCCTTTTATTTGTGTTTTCGTTTTTCAAACATAAATAAAAGGCATCGTCATTTACAATGCCAATAGCTTAAACTCGCGTAAATGCGAGACCTATTGCATTGCAAATGCTTGTTGTATACGTCTTGTATAGAGTGACAACATTTTCCTGATCACATTTCAACAGGCACCTAAAAGAAGTGCACTTTAGTGCCATGTCTGGAATGCCTGAACTGCTGGGACACTGTTTTATTTTTAACATTTGTTTAATATATTTGCATATTGCATATGTTTGCAAACAAATGATGAAACAAAATTGCAAACTTTCCAAGTCCAGCTCTATAATCCAATGCTTCTTTCGTTAGAGGCACTGCATTGTTTGTGAGGAAAATTAGGACTCAAGCCCCTACATCTTTAATCTCACTGCCTGAGGTATGCCTCTTCTGCTGCGACATAGTAAATGTAAGATAAACGCAGCTGTGGGTACATTACTTTATATTGTAGAAATGTTAGTTCGTATCATGCAAGTTACAATAATATTCTGAATTTGAAACGGCCAAGACGTGTCCTGAAGTTAGGACAATGGTGCAGAGTTTAAAAAAGACTGAACATTATATAAGTAATGTGTATTCTGGCTAATGTTCCTCAGAATGGACACTGTTTCTGGTTCATCGGTCTTTTTAAAGGTCTTTGTGATTTACAACTTTTTTTGGATGAAAAAGGAGTTTACTTGAATTTCTGGTCGAATGTTAGAAGACCTGGCTGATCAAATTATGTGGTGATGGTTTGAGGTGAGTGACATTAAAATACCTAGGGCAGAGGAAATGGGAGCCTTCTGTGTTTTTTTGTATTTGTAGAGCATGTTCTGTGTAACACAGGCTCATTCAACACAAGTCCACGGAGATCTAATCCATGCCAGATTTTTAGGATCGCCACCACAAAATAAAGCTGCATACCGTGTCAAAATAAATCAAACTAATGTATATGGTGATTGGCTATACTGAAAATCTGGCACATATATGGATATCCTGAGTTTATGTTGAACACTCCGGTATTGTTTAGGGCCTGGTTTAGAGTTTGGTGGACGGGTATTTACTCCATCAGTGTGACAGAGCAGAGTACTGCGTCATACTAAGGGAGTACCCGCCTGATAAAGTTTGAGATGTCCGCTGCCTCAATGTACATCTCTTCCATTTACAGGAATCTCCATTACGGCAGTTTCTGTGTATGCATTGAAAGTTAGACGGATGGCTCCTACAACATGATGAAGCCATGTGGCAAAAGAAAATCCAACATGTTGGACCAGGCCCTTTCTTCACCTCACCCCCAAACTTTTTGTCTTTTTCCCTGCACTTTTTGCTGCATTTGTTTTTGTTGGTCCTAGAACTCCAGTGGCGCAGTGACCCCAGGACCACTTATGGGCATCGCCTTCCCACTTAGGCCGACAAAAGTTAAAAGAACAAATGATTGCCGGAATGCTGAACAATTCAAACATTCAACCCCCGTCCATCATTTGTCCTTTTCGCATTTGTCGCCATAAGTGGGATGGGTATGCCCAGACGTGGGTTCTGTGCTCACCATGCCACCAGAGTCAAGCTATCCTGGCTGATGAGGTGTGTTACCCCAAAACCGGTCCTAGGATGCTTGTTTTCAGACCAGGGAGGACCTGGCATGGCAGTTAGGGCTGGACTCTTCCCATGGGGAGTAAGGTCAAAACTGATTTGCATATGGCTGGGTCCAAGCTGGAATGGTGTGGTGAGCAAAAAACAATGGATTTGGCCCAGATCTCTGTACTGGGGTGAGTGTTTGATATTGTTGAGCATTCCGTCCATCTTTTGTTCTTTTTGCATCTGAGTTAACCCTGACTGCTTTTTGTGCCAAGCTACTCGGGGTTAAGCATAGGTTAGTTTGGTGACTTTTTGTGGTTCACCCTGCAAGGGATCTTGGCTGTTGCTTGACCAGGGCTCACATCCCAGTCAACCAACAGCCCAATTTCTAACAGCAGGATTTTCTTTAAAAAGAATATTTTTCTTTTTTTTAAATAACCCCCTCACTATGAAAGTTTTTTCCCACGCCTTGGGGTCATTTTACAGTTTTTACTGTCCCTAACTGCTAAGTTTGACTTGACAGTGCCAGACAGGCAGGATGAGTGGACAAATGACCAAACCTTTGGCAGCCCTTGCTCTGTTGGCCCACCAGATGAACATGTCAGTGTTGGACATGTGGAGTATGTTGTCTGCTGTCAACATACTGAATGTCCACCCGAATGTAAATGAGGCAGATGGACCTTCAGTTTGGTGGAGATGGTACTCCGTCACGATTGTGACTACTACAAATATGATTCAGGCCTTTAATTTTTTGCTGGCATTACAGCAGAGGAGGCAACTTAGATTCAAATATTTTAATAGGCGACTAAAATTTACGTTGATCTCATATGCAGTCTGTTAATGCATACAGTAGATACATAGGGGGCAGAAGATATTACAGGCTTGTATGACATATAGAATTATAGACGAATAATTGTGAATTGCGGGGATGCTTTTCAATGAGGGGTTCTGAGTGACAGCAAATAAACAATGAGAGCAAAGCATGAGTTTTCTATGATGTCACTCAGAACCCTGAGGTGAAAACCATCCCAGTAACTCTAAATGACCTATCTATAATTTTATGTTATGTATGGTCCTCAAAGTCATTTTTTCCTGCTTAGAAATTTCTAGGCTGGGGGCGTGGCTTGGACGCCAAAGAAGATGGCCGCCGGATCGCGGAGCTCCTCACTGACGTGAAGACCGGAGCTTCCACCAGGCATCTTTTCTCTATCTTCGGGACGGTGCTGACGCTGGCAAGATGATATGAATCATAGCGCTTTCATTTGAACCCATTTTCGACCTTCAGGGTGAGCTGTTTCACTCTCTCTCAGCGCACTTTCGTTCGCGCTCGTTTCTGTGGCCGCCATTTTGTTTTTTACCTCGGCGCAGAATGTTATCTCCTCAGATTTGGCTCGAGGTCATGGCTTTTTTGCTTTCTACCTATGCAAGGTCGCTCTCTTTGTTTTTCTGAAGATTTGCTGTTTATAAACAACCTGTGCAACGTACTTTTCTAAATGCTTTTTGCCTCATCTCTTTCCTTTTTTCACTGACTTTCATCATTTTTGGCTGGACTTCTGCGTTTAATCATTTGTGTATCCACATTTCTCCACACGTTTACATCTTATTGTGTGGTTTACTATGGCAAAAGCACGTGCACTCCGTACTAGCTCTACTCTTCTACTCTGGGTGACAACACTACGATGAGTGATCCTAACCCCTTCAGTGTATTACAAGACAATACGGAAGACCCTGAACCTACGCAGTTCAATGCCGCTACTACTCAGTCCAACTTACCTCGTGGTAATCCTAAACAGTTGCCTAAAAATTCATCTACCACTTCTACAAAACGTGTCAAAAAAGACCCACCGTCTCCAACAGGCTCTACAACGACGTTATCCATGGAACTTCTTCTTCAAGAAATTCGCGCACTTAAACCTCATATGGAAGAGACCAACATTCGTCTCCAGAACCTTGAAGATAAATGGTTTCAAATGGAGCAACAGTCCTCACTGCTTTCTCAACGCGTTGATTCCATTCAGTCTGTCACGTCTCAAATACCACAGTTAGAGGTCGCTCATCTCAAGACTCAGATTGAGAATTTGGAAAATCGAAATAGGCGTAACAATCTACGCATTTATGGCCTTGTGGAAGGAATTGAGGGCTCCGATGCGCCTTCTTTCTTTCAGTCTTTTCTACCAACCCTGCTGGACATTCCTGAATCTCCAAAACTGAACATTCAAAGAGCTCATCGACTAGGCCCAAATTCTAAGTTTGCTTCCTCTACTTCCAAGCCTCGTGGTGTCATTCTTTACTTTTTAGAATACACAGACTTACTTAAAGTTCTTCATGCAGCCAAAAGTAAAGGGAGAGTGTCCTGGCAAGGTAATAATTTATTTTTTGCTCAGGATTATGCGAAAGCAACTGCTGACCGGCGGAAACAATTTTTGGATATGAGACCTGCACTACGGAATCTCAATGCTCGTTATGGCTTGTTTCACCCATGTCTTATGAAAGTCACCCTTAACAACAAAACTACGACCTATGAAGACCCAGCACGTCTACAAACCTTTCTTGACTCTTGTATTGAAGACAGCATGGAAATTCCTCGTACTTCAAAGACCTGAGGATATTTAAGACTTATAACTTATACCTTATAGCTAAGCGAATGCTTTATCTTTTCTAAATGCTGTTGGTTTATATTAATTTTGTTCTTCTGTTTTTCGTCATTGTATGTGATCATAAGTTTCGTATACCCTTTGTAATTGGTCTTCCTCTCCCCTTTTCTTTATTTTAGAAGCAGCAATATATCGTCGTCCTTCCGCGAGCATATCTCCAATGCCTGGATGGTGTCTTCGTTTTCCGTTCTGTATCGGGGTACCCTGCGTTTGGTGTGCTGTTTTCCTCATGGGCTTCCACCATCCCCATTTGTCCATGTCTTTTTGTGGTATGTGCTTTATTTATTCTTTCATCTCGTTCTTCTCTACTTCTGTCCTCCTTGTCTTTCCCCCTTTCTCTTTTGTTTTTGCCCTCGCCTCCCTATCCTATTTTCTATGTTGGGCTCTCTGTTATTTCTCTCATATCTTGTATTTCTTACCTCAGTCCTGCCTCTTCTTCTTCTTTCTTTTTTCTACTTACGTTCTTGTAATAATCTATATCTTCTTCTCTTGTTCTTCCTTTCCTCACTATACTCTATTTCTTAGCTCCTCAGTTTCTGTCTTATACCTTTACCTCTCTCTTTGGTGTTATTACTTCTCTTTTACTTGTTTAAGTATGTCTATCTTTTCTCAACAGGTTTTTATGATACTTCCTTCTGGTACTAATTTAACGTGCATTGTACAGTTAGTACACATTACATATGACTGTCTCTACGATAATTGAAGAGTTAGTATTTATATTTAGATGACTTTGAATATTGTATCGTGGAATGTCAAAGGCTTGGGTTCTCCCATTAAACGCCAAAGGGTGTTATCTCATATTGCTACTCTAAAAGGAGATATTGCGTTATTGCAAGAAACTCATATAACTGAATGTGAATTAACTAAACTACGTCGTCAATGGGTAGGCCATGTCTATGCTTCGCCTGGTTCAGGGAAACGAAATGGTGTGACTATACTATGTCACAAACGTTTAGACATTCAACTTGTGAAGCAAGAAAATGATTCTGAGGGTAGGTGGGTTGTTGTATCATTATTGATTAACAAAATCCCCTTAACCATTTTCAATATTTATGCTCCCACAACTTTGGACAAAACGTTTTGGCCTCACCTTCTTTCGTCTTTAATGCAATATACAGATGATTACTTAATATTGGGCGGAGATTGTAATATGATTTTAGACCCCTTTTTAGACAGGCGATCCAAATCCCGATTTTCTCCTTCTTCCATGCACAACCAGTTCGCTTCCACTATTCAGCAAAGATCTCTGGTAGACTCCTGGAGACTTTGTCATCCTACAACTCAGGAATACACATACTTTTCCCCGGCACATTCCTCCCAATCCCGAATTGATTATATTTTTATTTCCAAACCTCTCACACAACATATTTCCCATTCGGACATAGGATCCATTCTAATTTCAGACCATGCACCAGTTACTTTAAGTTTAGATTTACTTCCCCCCAACAAAGGCACTAAACGTTGGAGATTTAATAACTCTCTATTATTAGATCCCAAATTTTCATCATCATTTCTGGAATTTGCAACCTTATTTTTTGCTGAAAATGACACTCCCCATACATCCCCCCAACTCATTTGGGATACTTTTAAAGCTGCCTCAAGAGACTTCATTATTTCATTCGTGGCCCGTAAGCGTCGAACATCTATGCAATCTATTCAAACACTTAATTCACAAATTAAGAAATTGGAACATTCTTATTATATAACAGAAAATCAATCTACGCTGAATGATCTTATTAAAGCCAAACTCTCTTTTAATAAACTCTCTACAGAATTTGCAAACCTAATTCTTTTAAAGTCCAGTGCTAAATACTATAACGCTCAGAATAAATCTGGCAATTTACTTGCCAATTATCTTAAGGTCAAAAAAGAGCGCAGAAAGATCGATTCTATTGTAACTTCTAATAACACAACTGTTCACATGGATAAAGATATTCTCTCAGAATTTGTCAATTTCTATCAAACGCTCTATACTCCTGAGTTTTCGCCCTCTTTGACTGACATTTCTCATTACTTATCCACTATCCCCTCCCCGTCTCCCCCGGATGTTGATTTCTCCTCTTTGGACTCAGATATTCTCCCCAGTGACATTCTTAAAGCTATTCATTCACTCAAAAAGGGCAAAGCTCCTGGGCCAGATGGCTTTACCATGGAATTCTACGCACACTTTGCCTCTTTCCTTGTTCCTAAATTACACCAATTGTTTTTATCTTTCATTTCTTCTGGAAAATCTGAAGGCTCTTTTCAAGAGGCTCTAATATGTCTTCTTCCTAAGGACAACAAAGATCCTACTTTGTGTAAAAACTATAGACCCATTTCTTTGATTAATTTGGATTATAAAATTTTTGCAAAGATTCTAGCTCTTCGCCTAGACAATATCTTACCACGGTTAATTGGCAGAGAACAATCTGGTTTTATTAAAGGTCGTTATTTATCAGATAATACTCGTCTCTTTTTTAATGTTCTTAGTAAGTCCCATTCTTACCCAGGTTCTTTAGCAGCCATTGCATTAGACGCTGAAAAAGCTTTCGACAGAGTCAACTGGCAATTTATTTTTTCCACACTCCGTTGGTTTGGTTTTGGTCCCAAATTTATTGCATATATCTCATTATTATATTCTTTTCCTAGATCGTTTATTTTAGCCAATGGCCTTATATCCTCTTCTTTTCCTCTCCATAGAGGGGTTCGACAAGGTTGTCCCCTCTCTCCACTTTTATTTATTTTAGCGTTAGAACCCTTTTTAACAAAAATCCGTTTGAACTCTAACATTACAGGCTTCCCTTATGCAGACAACAATTTAAAACTTTCAGCGTATGCTGATGACATTCTTTTATTCATCTCAAGTCCTCAATCATCTATTCCAGCCTTTTTATCAGAAGTTTCTGCTTTTGCTCTAGTCTCGGGATACAAACTCAACATTGACAAATGCGAAATTCTCCCTCTAAACAAATATTGTTTTCACGCTGATTTTGTAGATTCTTCCTTTCACTGGAACACTTCTAAAATTAAATATCTGGGTCTATGGTTCACTCCCTCCCTTAAGGATACTGTGGCTCTAAACTTAAAAAACTTACAGCTCACTTTGAGTAACTCTACATCAAGATGGCACCCTTTATTCTTATCTTGGTGGGGCAGATTAGATTCGATTAAAATGATGTTAGTTCCGATAATCTTATTTTACTTAGCCAATCTACCTGTTAATATCCCTAAATCTTGCCTCAAAAAAATCTATGGTATCTTATCAAAATTTTTATGGCAAAATAAACATCCTCGGATGTCTCTCTCCAAACTTAAGCAACCTAAGCATATGGGTGGAGTCAATTTCCCTGACCTTTCTTCCTATCACACATCGTTTTTTCTCAAACACTCTTCGTTTCTACTATCTACAGATCTGGACACTTTTAATCCTCGTCCCTTATGGGTAGAGTTAGAATCTTCCTTTTTCCATCCATTTTCCTTTGAGGAATTTTTGTCCTTAACTCACATCCCATTGAAAATGTCACTCCCTATTCTTAAGGATGCCCGAAAAACTTTTCAGCCTCTTTTGTTTGGAGGTCTTGATGATCGTTCCCGTTTCCTAAATTCCCTAATTTGGTACAATAAACATATTAAAATCAAAAATAGGACCCTTTTTTGAAGGATTGGCTAGCACTTGACCTTAAGTGGACCCATCAACTATTTCAAGAAGATGCTTGTATTCCCTTCTCTGTACTTTGCACCCGCTTTTCTCTTCCCCCTTCCTATCTATCGAAATACCGACTGTTGACTTCTACTGCTTTAAATTCCTTCAATATCTTATCCTCAGTCCATATTCATACAACATCTTCTCCTCTCACACTTTCTTCTCTACGTACCCCAACCTCGGCATCCACTATTTATAAAAAATTAAGATCTACATCTCTTTCCCGTACTAAGTCTACAACGGAATGCAGTTGGGAGGTGGATTTGGGTATATCTTTTTCCGTTTTAACATGGGAAAAGATCTGGAATAAAATAAGGAAGTCGTCAAGAGCAGCTAATACCACACAAACTTTATTTTTTCTTTACAATAGACTCCTAATTACTCCGGCCAAATTACATCGTATAGACCCTACTGTTCCTTCTACTTGCTGGTCATGCCCTGCCCCCAATGCAGATCTTTACCACATGCTCTTTACTTGCCCTCCTGTTCACGCCTTTTGGATCAGAGTTTGGCAGCAAATTAACAAAATTTTTCACACACATATCCCTTTTTCTTATGCTCATATTTTCCTAGGTAGTATTTCAGAGGTATGGTCTTCTCTCGGATCCTCCACCTCTATTGTGGACTTACTTTTAGCCGTTGCATTTCAACAAATTACAAAATCGTGGAAAAATGCCTCTAACATTTCATTCCAAGCCTGGTGGTATGGCGTCTGCTATAATCACAGATTAGACCGAGCTTATGTTTATCCAATTGCTTTGGCCATTAAACGAGATCTGTTGTGGTTACCAGTCACCAATTTCCTAAATGACTCTGCTCGTGCTATACCTTTACATACTCCTTGTAATGAAGAAGTATCCAAGCCTCCATGAATTTAATAGAAAATTTACTTTATCTATTGTTAATATTTTAATGTATAATGCACGTTTGTTATTCATACTATTCTTATCATTCGCCGAAATGTTTACATGCTGTATTCTAGTTACGATACCGCTGTTTATCTTCTGATTTCCCCTCTCTTTCCCACTTTTCCCTTTCTATCTTTCTTTTCTTTCTCTCCTTTTCTTTCTTTCATCTCTCTTGTTCTACAACCAATTTTGGATTTATATTACGGTATATGATGTACTTTGAATTGTTATATTTCTTTTTTATATCCAATAAACTTTTCTTTAAACTCAAAAAAAGAAATTTCTAGGCTGATGCAAAGGACTGATGCTGGAGCCATACACAACATAGCCTCTCCTCCCTGCCCCAAATGTGAAAACGTACCGTCTGTGCCATCTTTAACAAATCCCCACCACCTTCCCATCATTCCTTCCCCCTTCTGCAGCTGTGCTATATGTTTTCAGTCAAAGCAGACAAGCAGCGGTGCGCTGACAGGCTACTACGTCATTGCAATGAATTACCAGCTTTAGAATCTGGTGTAAATAATAGGGAAGCTATGCAGAACAATTCAAATAGTAATTGCAGGGCTGAGATACAAAAGTGGATTCAGAGAGATTTTATCAAATGCATTATAGAAGTGTGCTACACAAAATTGGCCATTAGCAGGAAAACAGAGTGCTCTAAAGTGAAAGGATGCCTCCAAAAAGGTGTGTTTTCAATTGAACTCTGCATGAGGCTTTTGGAAGAGCAAATGCCAACAGCAAAGTCATTGCAGGAGTGTGGAGCAGTTAAGGAGAATGTATCTTTTTGGACTCTTTCACTTGGTCCTGGATATTACAAGGAGATATTCAAGGGCTGATGGCAGTAAGAGTGAGGAACTGTACCATTTAACCATTACTAGGTGGTAAATGGGGGTAAAGAACTCCAAGAATATTTGTATGAGGGAAGGGTTTGTAAAAGTAAGTGGCTAGTGAATCCTTCCCAGAAGAGAAGAGACTGTTTTTTTTTGTTTTGGCAAATTAATGTTCTGGCAGTGAGTTGGATTTTTGGTTGACTTCCGAGTTGCTACTCTGATATACCGACATATAATATTGGATCAGAGAGTTCACAGCCCACCAACAATCATGAGGGAAATTTCAGCTAAACTGAGGTACCAGTTTTTTAAAGGTTTTTGCTTCGAGTTTCAATTAGTAAAAAGTCTTTTTTGAAAGTTTCTAAGGAGTTTCAGTTGATAAGACTGCTTGACCATAAATCTCAAAGTTCAGTCCTAGGATTCCACACCTTCTTTTTCATGGGCACCATTTTACAAACAATCATTGACAGTTAGTAGGTCACACTGTGATACCTAATGGCTTTGCCAATGCTTTTATTTGAGGTAGATAGCTTCAGCGAAAAATCATACATCCGCAGTGGCCATCTTGGAATGGGCTTTGAAGCACTGCGAAACAGGTTAAAGATGGTCATCACAGACACAGCGCTAATGTTTCTTTAATGAATACATATACCTTACATATACCTGTTTCCCCATGGGGGAGCAGGTTAGGAGATTGGGAGAAGAGTAGATTTTACTTATAACGCCAGTTCCCCCATTTAGGCAATTTGTATGATCATGGACTTATCTTGTTACCTCTTACAGTGTCCCTGGTTCTTCTGTTTCACTTGGGCATGCAGGAAGAGAGGGGGCAGAGATAGAGACAGAGTAATAGTTCTTTCAACTGAAAACAAGCAAGGTCTGAGGTCAGCAGTGGAAGGATATAACATCCAATCAAAACAAAAGCTCAGGGATGGGACAAACACAATAGCAATGAAAGTCATTGAATGAGGAGCTGGAAAATCTAATTGATACTAAAGTTATACAATTTTGATTGAGAGGCTGACAAAGTTCGCACATAAGTATCTCAAATATATAGGAAACAATAGGTTTCTCAAACAGACCACTTAAGCTGTCTGTAACCGAGGCATAAAGTGTGCGAGTGAGATAGTAGGCATGGGTTTTCTTTACCATGTGCAGAGGGCATAGCTTCAAGCTTTC
The DNA here is from genome assembly GCF_964204655.1 of Triturus cristatus. Taxonomy (NCBI): domain Eukaryota; kingdom Metazoa; phylum Chordata; class Amphibia; order Caudata; family Salamandridae; genus Triturus; species Triturus cristatus. The sequence goes on along the minus strand of NC_140592.1, from coordinate 1,183,169,562 downwards.
TGTTTTCAACCTATTTTGTTGGTGGCTGCTCTTACTAATCAAACACTCTGTTTGAGAATTGGTACTGCTGACCTCTTGCACTAAAGTAAAATTGTGTATTATGTGCATAGACCTGAAAGTGAAGACATTTACAGTGCAGGTTTATGAGGTGTTTGTAGCATTTTTTGTTTGAATCCATGATATCATATCCTGACATCGTATGACGTGCTCCATGGTAAGCCTAAAACTGATCAATAGGTATTGGGTCGAGAGGATATTTTATGGGCTGAGTGATTTCTCCTAGTTCTAATAAAAATGTATTACATTTAGAGGTATGCACAGTCAGATGGTTTCCTTACAAAATATGCATAGGAATATTTTTCGAGGGCCATTTCTGTGTGACAATCGCGACTTTTGCAAGCTTCTTTTACACTAGTTTTATTTGTGTTGAGACACTCCCTGAAAAGCTAAGCAAGGTATGCACTCACATACAAAGAACTTGGGTTACCAGCACTGCATGGTTTCAGAACACTTTAGGAAATGCAATTGCATACAAAATGGGGACTTGGGGGGCAGCCACCCACAGGGAGGTCTGCCACCTGGGGTTTTTGGGAGAGTGAAGCAGTCCAGCAACTGGCATTTTTTGTTTTGGGCTATAATATTGTCCAGCATACCCAAGGGAGATAAAGGGAGCTATTTCTGTGCTCACTGCCACCATTTTAGGTACAGGTGACCTGGTGACTGGTGGCAGGGAGTCCTTAGTGTGACCTTTTTGTGTCAGGTTATTAGTATTGGGTGTTTGTTGCAGTGCTCATGGCATCTGCAGAAGCCAAGGTTGTGGAGGCAATGTGCTTCCTGCGTGAAGCAGGGTGTATGTATCTGGTCGTGGGGAAGCCAGGGTCTAGTGCGGCCTACCCAACTCGCCCGGCCTCGGACCACGTGGCCGTGGCAGTGAACGCCTGTTCGCCGCCTAGGAAATTGCGAGCGGCTGCTGGGGGTGACTGAGATGAGTGTCAGAGCCTGCTCTACAACAAGGTGAGCAGTCCCACGTAGAGGGGCTAGGATGGGGCCATTCTGCATGGTGCAGGCCCTGCCGTAATAGTGGTACAGGCTCCTGCGGTCACGCAAAGGAGCCAGGGTTGAGGATCGAGGAGGGTGGTACAGTGAGCGAAAGGGCTCATGATGAGGAGGCTGCAGGCCAGCCTGTAGATCAGATGGCAGTGGCCTGACCACATGAGGTCCATGTCTACAGATCAGCTGCAAAAGGCCCAAAAAGGATGCAGGAGGCTGGCGCAGCGTCTCCAGTGGGGAAAAAAGCTGCTGGAAAGAGGGTGAGAAGCAGGGGGACCGCAGGAATGAATTTCAAGGGATCCGCTTTTACAGGGCCCTCACAGCAAACAGTGTTGGTGGATGGGGCAGGAGCCCACAACAATGCAGAGCAGGGACCTGGGATTTGGGAGGGGCCCGAGTTTACAGGGCCATCACGGGAGGCAGTTGTGATGGGGGAAGGCAGGTAACTTCATGGTTTTGAGGGGGGGTGGATCTGGTCTGGGGCTCTGGGATTGGCTTCAGAGGGTCCTGGAGCTGCAGTCACGCTGGGCAGCAGGGGAGAAGGGAGGCACTGGGAGGGGTGGGAGAGCAGCAGAGTATTGGGCTGCAGCGGTCAGAAACACAGATTAGCTTGCGGTGGGGACCCCTTTGGCTCGTGGCCCCGCCTCTGCGCTAGTTGCTGCCATGTTGGACTAGAGTGGGGAAGAGGACTAGGGGATGACTGGGGAACAGGGGGAGACTGGGGATCAGAGGGCCTGGGTGTCCGGTGGTGAGGTGGATCAAGGGAAGGGAGGCTGGTGGGGAATGGTATTCTGGGGGAGGGCAGGAGTCAGAAGAGAGTGAAATGGCTGGTCCAGGGTTCTTGAAGGAGAGGGGCTTGAAGGAGATGGTGTCCGGGCTAGGTTGGAGCAGGAAGCCAGTACACCAGTCCTGTCATCTTTTTTGCAGGGTGAGGAGCGTGGCAAGTTTTTGGACTTGGGAGAGCTTGGTGTGGCTCACGTGCACTGAGGTGAAGAGATGGCAGAGCCCAGTGCAGTTTGCCGGATGTCTTTGGGTGACCCCGTCGCAGCCAGCAGAAGCAGGTCCAGTACAACCTCAACGGCTCCACCAGCAGGAAGGTCATGGGTGGCCTCTAGCATCACTGGTGGATTAGGAGGAGGACAGCCTTGAGGAAAGCGAGGTGTGGGAAGGAGAAAAGTCTGTGGAAGCACGGGTGGGTGCATGGGAGCGGGGTCTTGCTAATGTGTTCTTGTCTAATGTGTTGCAGACAAGTGCGGTTCAGCACAGTACAGCGTTGGGTAATCGAAGGCCAATCGTGAGGCAGCAATCATCTGTAGAGGCATCAACCTTGGAGCAAGATAAAGACCTGGATGACGGCATGGGTCCGGTCATGGTGTTCACAGCTCTAGACGCGAGGGATAAGTAGGGGGGCAGGAAAGTGGGTAACAGCAGATATGTAGCAAACGGAGGTTATCACAGAGAGTGAGCAAGGTGCACAAGGAGCAGCGTCTAAGGTAGTGGATGTAGCAGTATTGGGGGCAGTGGAGGGAGTGCAGAAAGGAAAGGGGATAACAAAGAAAGGCTGGAGAGGAAGGAGCTCACGATTAAGCGGTAGCCTTATATGGGCGTGACAAAGCCCTTGGGGGTGCTTTTGATGTTGACAACTAAGGAAAGAATACAGAATGGTGAATATGTGGAAATGCTCAAGTTATTACTTATGGAAGTGCACACAAAGCAGGGATCTAAGGAAGAAGAGTATTAGCTGGCGAAGAGACCGAAGATGCCCCTGACTATAGAGAATTGGACCACGGAATTCTTAATTTACGCTAGTGTATACTGTGAGAAGTATCCAGAGCACTGTGTGGCCTTGTTCAAGTATATGGAAGTGATCTGCAGTGCTCAGGTCACTGAGATGGGCCAATATGATGAGGAATTCTGGGCATGGTTGGCTTGGGACCCCGGGGCAGAGTGTGGTGTGTTAGACATTGATCTTTGGCAACACAACATAGGAGCTGCAAAGTCTGGGAAGAGGATTTTCACTGCTAATGGTTTGTCGATAGTCTACCTGCCCTTTCAGAGACTCCCTCCTGGGGAGGGGTGGGTCTGGCATCCAAGGGGCAGAGCGGGCAGGATTTCGTTTTGGCACTATAACAAAGGGAGTACTGCAATTTTTTTACATGAGTGCTTCAAGTGTTTGGACAGGCACCCACACATAAATTGTTACGGGGCTACGAGCGGGTACCTATGGACAGAATGCAAAACAGTGGCAGCCCTACAATAGCAGTCAGGGGACACATCAGCAGCAGTCATACAGCAACAGAGGGGGTGGGTGCACAGGGTTCTGGTGCACAAGGCTCGTAATCCGGTTAAAGGGGACAGGTTGGAGCAATGGTTGGGTGTTTTATGATTGGCCAAAAGAGGCGAGGGTGGGTTCAAATGGGGTTTACGATTTGGGTACAATGGCTCTAGGGTTCAGAGATGGGCGATCGATTTGCAGTCCACGAGGGGAACACAAACAGGCAGTGCAGGACAAATTGGACAAGGAGATATTGGATGACGGGCCCCTTTGACAACTGGCCAATGGAACATTTGATGGTGTCGTCCATTGGTGTGGTGCCCAAGAAAAATATAAGGGCAGTTTTGGTTGATTCAGCACCTCTACTGGCCAGAGGGTGGGTCGGCTATTGATTTTATTTCTGAAGATATGACATTAGTGTCATATTCCTCAGTGGACGTGGCCATGTCACTGGTGGTGCCCAGGGGCAATGATGGCAAAGTTCAGCGTGAAGTCAGCCTTTTGGCTGCTTCCTGTACATCCTTACAATTTTCAACTATTGGGCATGCAATTTGAAAGGAGATGGTACATGCACAAGCCACTATCAATGGGCTGCTCAATATTGTGTGCACTGTTTGAATGCTTCAGTTCATTTCTGCAATTGCTTTTCACATGGCACTCGGGTCAAAAGCTAGTGACACATTACTTAGATGTTTTCTTTTTCGTGGGGACACTAAGCTCGATGAACTGCCAGTGGATGCTTGTCTCTAGGAGCTCATTGGTGACTCGGGCGTGCCTTTAGCACCGGAAGAGACAGTAGGCCCAAGAGCTGTGTTGTCATTCCTTTGGATCAAAATTGGTTCTCAAAGAATGGAAGCGAAATTACCGCCGGACAAAGGAGGAAATGCAGGCTTTGCTGGCTGGCATGCTGGCATATGAGAAGGTGAAAGGGAAGGATATACAGGTGCTGCTGGCAGCGAGCACATTTTGCAGGAGGCTCGGTCTGGTTCTGTTAGGTGTCTCGTTGCCACATCATCATGTGCCCTTGTCAGCGGGGGTCAAAGAGGATCTCAGGCTGTGAAGTTTTTTTTCTTGAACTCCTTTAATGGGATTCCATTGTCAGGACAGGAAGATTTGGATTGGGATGTGCAGATATTCTCGGATGCAGCAGGAGATCTGGGTTTTGCCCTTGTATTGGCAGGGGCGTTGGTGTGCTGAAGAATGTCCGCAGTAATGGAAATCAGGGGGATAAAGCATTTTTTTAACTCTTCCCTTTGGTGGTGGCTGTCACGAGGTGAGGAGCGAAGTTGGCTCACTGGAGGGTGCTGTTTAGGGTGACCAATATGTCTGTAGTCCAGGTTGTGAATGGACAGTCTCCCTTGGATGAGCAGGTACTGAAGCTGATGCGTCTTTTTGTGTTGGGTTGCCTGCTGTATGATATTTCGTTCAGAGCACAACATGTGCCAGGAGTGGACAATTACATTGCGAATGTTTTCTCTCTTTCACAGTGGGAGAGATTCCATGGGTTGGTTATGGAGGCAGATGCTGAATACAAAAATTTCTCACAAAATGTGAAGGTGGAGGAGGGTCCGAGGGACGAATTTAAAGACCTGCTACAGTACAAATCCCCTGGAGGCAGATGCCCATGCTGGAGGAGTTGTAGTTGGTAGGAAGCACAGGATGGTACAACTGGTGGGAGAGTCTCTAGGTGAGTCAACAAATTCAACAAGGGCAGAATTCGCGGCATATGGGGTGCAGCACAGGATGGCGGGAAGACTTTGGCCGGAGGACATGATCCAGTTCATATTGGATTTGACAGGCAGGGGTTTATTGTGTGGGACAATTGCAGGAAAACTGGCAGGTGTTTCTTTTATGAGAGTTATGAACCGTCACCTGGGGAACTGGGTCGGAGGATGCTTGAAGGTTGGGCGAGAGAACAGGGACATTCAGAAAGACTCAGGAGGCCACTGACATTGCAGTTGTTTCCTAGGGTTCTGGGGTGTCTGTGTCGCAATCTCACCTGGATTTTCCGCAAGAGGAGGTCACGATGCAAAGTCCCAACTTCCCTATCCCTGAGATTACCCAAGGGTTGTCAAAGTAAAGACCGACAGAAGGGGTTGAGGCGAAGGGAGGTGAAGTGAAAAGAGAGAAAGTCCACAGATGATAGTGCTGCAGGAGGTGCGACTATCAGGACCTTCTGAATGTGAAAGAAAACAAAAGGGGATCACAAAAACACTCCCATAAATAGGTTTCTGATGCTCTCTATCAGGTGTATATCTCACGTAGGAACCCACAAGCTGTATGAATGCCCCTCTTGTGTCTTAGCATAGAGTTCACAAGGTAAATTGGTAATTCCATATATCTAAAAGGGGAAAAAAGAGACACAGGTGTATTAGGAACCTAATGTCACTGTAGCACTTCTTGGTATTTTAAGTGTACATCAGTCATGTCATACCTCACGCATTAATTATGGCTTCTTGACTTAGGCTCATAAGGCATGGCTGGAAAATACAATATATTGAGAGAGAACAATAAATATCTATATATATATATATTCACTTAAAAAACCATAGGTTTCACACATGTTATAGTTAGCTGGACATTTCACTTGTAAAAAACCAATGAAATTCCCCCGTTATAGTTAGTGCAGGCAACTATAACTCACGCGACCGCAATCCTCTGCTGATGACGTCAGATATTACATCACTGTATTTAGACACTTATTTACCCATGTCTTCTTCCATTAATCTGTAGCTATACATATATTACAAATATTTATTTTTCATAAAGACACATATGTCATCAGTGATGTAATATCTGACGCAAGGTTTTTTAAATGCTAATTCGTAACTATAACGTGTGTGAAACCTATGGTTTTTTAAGTGAATTTGTACGTTTTTTTAAATGCTAAGTTATGTATTTTTTTTTTTTTTCAGGGTTTTCACCGTGCGCGCGTATAGATATTGATATGCTTTTAAATGCTATTTTCTCAGGAAATACTGAACAGATTTACACCAGACCTGCAAAAGGCACTTCCTTGACCTTATGGCTACCTCTCTGCCAAATTTCACGTAATTCTGTTCAGCCGTTTGGGCTGTAGCTGCGACTAAAGGTCCTATGGGAAAATGCATGGGGAAAACGCGTTTTGGGACCCCCCCTTTTTCTCGGCCCCCGCTTGATGAATCACCCCGAGACTTTCAGGGTAGGAGTTGAACGGAGCGCCCCATTAGTTTTGAAAATTTCGCAAGGATTCGTCAACCGGCGCCAAAGTTATTCAAAATAGAATTTTGAGATTTCCTATGGAAACTAGGTTGTAACTATAACTATCTACTGGCGACCGCCAGTAGATAATATATCGAAACTCCAAATCCTGGCCCGGCAATAACTTCAGGAAACCACTCGTCAAGAGCCTAAGCTCATTCCCAGCACTACTGGAGCAGTTTTTACCGACAGGAGCAGCCCTTCAGGGATAATCGACACCGCTGCCCGGCTAGGAAGCCCCAGCACATCCCGCGGCCGCAGAGGAGGGAGAGGCGCTGGCCCCGGGACTGCGAGGACCAGCACACAACAGCTCCAGCTGGTCCTCTTCCCGTGCGAGCCGCGCCCCCTCCCAGTGCCACGCCCCCACCTGAGCGCGATAACTCCTCGCGGCACCCGCTTCGCGGGTGCCACTCGTCAAGAGCCTAAGCTCATTCCCAGCACTACTGGAGCAGTTTTTACCGACAGGAGCAGCCCTTCAGGGATAATCGACACCGCTGCCCGGCTAGGAAGCCCCAGCACATCCCGCGGCCGCAGAGGAGGGAGAGGCGCTGGCCCCGGGACTGCGAGGACCAGCACACAACAGCTCCAGCTGGTCCTCTTCCCGTGCGAGCCGCGCCCCCTCCCAGTGCCACGCCCCCACCTGAGCGCGATAACTCCTCGCGGCACCCGCTTCGCGGGTGCCACTCGTCAAGAGCCTAAGCTCATTCCCAGCACTACTGGAGCAGTTTTTACCGACAGGAGCAGCCCTTCAGGGATAATCGACACCGCTGCCCGGCTAGGAAGCCCCAGCACATCCCGCGGCCGCAGAGGAGGGAGAGGCGCTGGCCCCGGGACTGCGAGGACCAGCACACAACAGCTCCAGCTGGTCCTCTTCCCGTGCGAGCCGCGCCCCCTCCCAGTGCCACGCCCCTACTATCAACCACAGCATAAAGGCAACCCCTGTAACGCGTATCGCGGGACGCGTGCGGGGCGCAGTCCAGGACGAAGACCGGACAAAGAGCGGGCCGTTTGAGGCCGTTCGAGGACATAGAGGACTGGCCTGGCCCACCCCCTCTTTGGTTCCTGTTATCTGATTCGTCCCTTCTCCATCAGTAAGTACAATGTGGGCACTGTAACTGATATATCATGAGCACACGGGGCAGTCGCAGCAAAACTGCAATGGGGCTGAGCAAGCCCACCGGGACACTGGATGATTTCCTCGTTAAGACTAACCTAGCAATTGATGCTGAAATCACCAAAATGCAAAAGAGGGTGTCAGACGAGCTTGATGCGGCACGTAGGCTTTCTCAGACTTTTGCTAACTCCAAAAAATCTTCCCTAGGGAAAATAGCGTTTGCTGCATCCCCACAACATGCTTCTTGTCCTTCCCCATTGATAATTATGGCCGATGTTCATCATGCTTCCCCACCATCTTCCCTTTCATTAGACGCAATATCGACATTAACAACTGGCCTCCCAAAAACTCTCGAGGGAGTCACTTCCACTGGACCTGGAACTGTCATCTTTTTGGCGGATAGTCCTGACCCCCCTGACCCCTCTCCCCCAGCAGTACAAAATAAAAACAAAGCTGGTTCAACTCTTAAAAAGAAAAACGACGCAAGATCTGCCTATGCCCGCAAAAAACAAAAAATTGCGAGGTCACAGTTTTTTAATAATAGGCGAACACTAGCCACCACTGGGGGGATCAAACAAGCCCCAAATTTGGTTAATCAATCGACAGGGGTGGATAGCGAACATAGCAATTTTAACGTAGTCCCTGACCCTATCCAAGGGCCTTTCCCCACATGTGGTGAGAAACCTATCCAGGGAGGGCAAAGTGAGTCAGAGAGGGACAGAGACAAGGGGGGTGACGACGAAGACTTTCTTAAGATAGTCTGGGGTACATTAAAACAATTACTGTCACCTCTGGAACTTAGGCTTTCTCGTATAGAGAATAATCTCCTTGAGATGGACAAGACCTTAGTCTCCCTGGCCACTCTTAGCCTAAAACAACTGGAAGCAATTTATCCTCATATTGCTGAGAGTACTTCTCAGGAGAATGACGATGCCATTCACCAGGTACCAGAAACTAATGCTAATGCTAGTTCCCTTGTTCCTGAAATTCCAGCTCCGGCCTTGTCCGTACCCCTACCAAAGCCAATCACAATATCCAAACCCTGTTTTAAGCCAACTGTTCCCTTTCCCCCCTTACCAAAAACCCCAACATCAGTGGTAACAGGCTCCGAGAACCAGTCCTTATCCAACCCTATCCCTAAGGCCACTCATAATCCAAATAAGATTAATGTTCCCCGTACTGCGTGCATAACTAACCAGTACCATGGCCGCCAGAATTTTCGTGGGGGTTACATTGATCTTCCTCCTGATGCCGGGCCTTACGTCGTTATACTGGCTGGTGTACCACCACTTGACCCACTTTCTAGGGAGACCCAGTGGTCCCTAAAGAACAAGGTGATCCACTGGCTTAACACCAATAGGCAGCTCCCCAATACCGTCAGGACGAGGGTTCTAATGGTCAGGAGAGTGCCATGGGTGGGTCGTACCCATAAATCTATCCCAGGTGACTGCATAGTGGTCTCATTTGCAGACCCTCACACAGCCCAGCATATCACTACCTGGGATTCACAGGATACTGACCAATCTATTGTCACCAGACCCCTTACCTTTTTCTATCCTCCAAAACAGACGGTCGAGCTACCTGGGGCCTGGTCAATAGTCCAAAATCGCAGACGGAAAGGACATGGGGATGGTTGGCAACCTTTTAATAACTGGTGGGAAGGAGCACCCACCATGAACAGGTTCGAATGTCTGGATCAGGTGGATTGACTGGGAATTAGTGCTGCTATAATCCCTACTAACGCTAAAAATCCCCCAACGGAAACCACTCCGAGAGAAAAATCAATGCCCATACCCCTAGTCCCAATCCACACTGGGTTAGATCTAAACCCCCCTGTACAGCGCCCTCTTGCACCACAGGTCAAACTATCGGTAGACTCTGAACACCTGCAAGCTCGGATAGGTACTACTGGGAACGCGGGGCCTCATCAACAGGAAATCAGTAACTCAATGCACTCTCTCCTTTCTTGGAATGTCGCAGGCCTCGATAGTAAGATCACCCACAAGCCTTGGCTGGAGATTGTGCAGAAGTACGGCATCCTATGCCTACAAGAAACTTGGCTTATTGAGGAAGTGCATATGTTGGGTTACCGAACTTTGCATACCCCAGCGGCGCCATCAGCCAAGGGTCGCAACAAGGGGGGCTTGTGTACATATATATCCAATATAGGGGACGTAAAAGTTTACGACTTTCAATCTAATCAGTACTTCCAAATTATATCATTTAAATGGGGCACCTCGCAAAAGGTGATTCTTGTGAATTTTTATAATAATTTGCTAATTGGTGAGGTGGAACCAACGCTGCACGTCATGATTCATCATATTCATAAGTTGAGAGATCAAGCTTCGGGGGACTACATAATGCTGTGGGTGGGTGACTTCAATTGTCCCGTCTGTCCGTCTTCTGAGTTAGGTTTGTGCGGCCTTGCAGATCTCGGGGAGGACGGTCCCTTGCACTTTTCCCACACCAACATGGGGTCTCTTCTTAACAATGTTATATTTACCTTTGACCTCACCTTTATTAACCAGGCATGCTCGCCCCAGGTTCCCTTTGCTCCAACGTACCATGGAAGAGGTTGTAAATCTACAATTGATTTTGCCTTGATATCACCCACCTATCCTGATTTTATAACATTCTGGGAAACGGGGGATGACCCCATGAGCGATCATTATCCTATTACCTTCGGGGTAAATCTCATGGAGGGCAAAGTAAAGGAACCTAGTAGGGTTCTATATCCATTTGAGGTTACCCTATCTAAGACCAACGGGTATGTAATTAAATGGGAGAAAATAAATCCAACATCTTTTTTCAAAACTTTCTATCCTCCTGCTCCACGGATATACTTGCCTGCTTAGAGGAAGACACTGACCCAAAGAGCATCATGGTTGCTTTTTCCAATATTCAGTGCCACATAAAAAATGCACTGACTAGGAATTGCAAAGACAAGGGGAGGCATACTCGGGGTTGGTTTGACTCTAGATGTACATTAACATTAAAAATCTTAAAGAAAGCTTTGTCTGCCGACCCCAAAGATAGAGTGCAAATTCGTCGAGCGAGATATGATTATAAGCTGGCAATTAAACAGCGGAGGGCGAAATTGAAGCAAGAGGCCTGGGAAGCCTTGGGGGAAGCTGCTGGGAATAAGGACAGTTATGCCTTTTGGAAAGTTATAAGGTCTGTTTATAACTTAAAAGACAGAGATAACTCTGTAGAAGTGGCCATAACGGCTGAGCTCTGGGCAGAACATTTTGGTAACCTTTATTCCAGCAACACACAGGGTAATGCCTCGAACCCAGGCAATGTGAATTTACCACCAGATGGCATTACTCAGGATAGTAATCTTACTGTTTCCCCAGCACCTCCCTACCCTATTGAACTGGTATTCACCACACTAGAAGTGGAAGACGCCCTCAGAGAAAGTCCCTTAGGTAAAGCCCCCGGCCCTGACCACACCCCAGTGGATCTCTATAAATCAGAACCGGACTTCTGGGTTCCCTTGTTAACTAATGTACTTAACATGGGAAATAAATGCGGTTTTATTACCACCTGGTCGGACGCAATTGTAGTCCCCATTTTTAAAAAAGGAAATAGGGACGACCCTGCTTGTTACCGTCCTATATCGTTATTGGACGGACTTATGAAAGTCGCTGGCAGGATCATCCTTAAGAGGATACAATATTGGGAAAAAGAGAAGAAGGTTATCTCGGAGTTCCAATATGGGTTTCGAAAAGGACTAGGGACATTGGAGCAATCTTTAAATTTGTCCCTATTAGTTTCAAAATATACACAGGCCAAAAAAGGGGATCTATTTGTTACCTTTGTCGACCTCAGCTCCGCATTTGATTGTGTGGATCATGCGATGCTCTGGTCGACATTGGAAGACATCGGGGTGGACTCAGCTATCCTTATATTTATCAAAGAATTATATAGAGAAGCGGGGGCCAGAGTAAGATTTGGGACCCAGGGGAAATGCTCACAAAAATTTGCCATAAACAGAGGGGTGAGGCAAGGCTGCATACTTGCACCCTTGCTTTTCACATTTTACATAAACTCTATCGCTGTAAGCTTAATAACACTGGCAAGCGATTACCCGGCTGTTAAGGGTAGCCCCGTACCTATTCTTTTATATGCTGACGACGCGGCAATCATGTCTAGGACAAAAATAGGTTTGCAGAGAGCAGTGAATGAATTTTCATCCTACATGGATAAAAGAAATTTAAAGGTGAATATTTCCAAAACTCTCTCCATGCCCTGCTCTCAAAAGAAAAATAGACCATCATGCTCAATATATTTAGACCAGCAAAAGATTGCTATTACAGACACCTTTTGCTATTTGGGCATTGTGTTTGACAGGTGGGGAAGGTGGAAACATGCAGTGTCAGCTAGGAAACTCGCCTTTAGCCGCGCCATAGGTGCTTTAAGAACTTTCGCAGCCAAAATTGGGGGTAAACCCATCCAAGAAATGCTACAGGTCTACCGGGCAAAGTGTATAGCAACGGTCACATATGGCGCAGGTCTCTGGGGTTTTGAGAATGTGTCCGCATTACAAACTTGTGAGAACATCTTTATTTGTTACTTACAAGGTGTGCCCAAAACCACGTCGACTTTTATGATTCACATTGAGACCGGCGTAAAATACCTTAGCGACATCATAAAAATATCACCTTGTCTGCTTTGGCATAAGATCTGGACCACAGAGGAGTGCTATTTGAATAGAAATCTCATAGAAGACTGCATGGGTTTGGACGGTGTAGCAAAAATTAAGTGGCTGCGACACGTACAAGCGATGTTTACTAACATTGGACACCCTGAATTTTACAACGAACCAGAGACCTTACAAACCTTGACTAGACCGGCCCTCAAAAAGCTATTATCTACACACTTAGAGAGCGCTAGATGGGATACCGAGAAACTTAAAGGCACAACCCTGAACTATCAGCAAATCACCCCTACTGAAGGCCTACAATTTTACCTTGGAACTGAAAAGGCACCCTATGTTCGCATGCTCCTAACTAGGCTGCGCCTAGGGACTTTCTTTCGTTTGGTTACTTTCCCGAAACAGAATGACTGGGCCTCATTGAAATTAATATGTCCATGCGACGACCATTCCACACAAAGTAACATTCACATCATGTTCTTTTGTAATTTGTATACCCGTCCGAGGAAATTATTCCTCTTACCCCTACTTAAACGCTGGGGGATAAGAACATGTAAATCTGCATACCTAAAAATTTTGCTTTTAGAAGATGTGGATGTTATTTGGGTTGTTTCTCGCTTTTTAATGTCAGTGATGAAATTTAGAAACTCTATGAGTTAACTAACACATGTCAACCTTGACTGATTAATCCAAATGACTGTCGTACTTTTTTAGCTCTTGCGAGAAATGTTTTTTATCCATTTTGGTAACTTGTTTATATGGAAAATGTTTTTATAATTGTCTGCATAAATTGTATTTGTATGCTTTTATGATTTTTAGATAAATCGAATAAAGCTATTAACTAACACAGGCATGGACCTCAGCGTACTCAGTACAAATCACGAAGACATCAGGATGATGCAGGAAGCAGTGAAACGTTTATTGGTCGACAATCGCCACAAAATGATCAGGCATAGTGCCTGCCATGACGCGTTTCACTCGCATCACGCAAGCTTGATCACATGACGTGTCTCGTGATCTAAAAGCAATTCAAATAGGAACACAAGGCAGGGAAGGTGCACAACTGCCTGTCAACACAAATAAACACCGTGGGAGAAAATAAAATAAAAATAAAACGCGTAGGCAGCACTATGTGGGGAGCTGATCTGTGTGTGCAGCCTTGTGCTCGACCTAACCTCCGGCGAGTGCGATCCATCCGGAGCGGCAACCTGTTTTTTCAGATTATTGTGGCCCAGCCCAGGCCACGGCTTCGCACCACCACAAGATCCATGTGGGTCTGCCGTAATGTATTTGCATATCGGAGCGGAGCTGGAGGGGTCTTTTCAATTGACAAGGCGCAACACGGAACATCGTTTGTCCCATGAAATATTTTATTGACATTTGCCAAGGCTGAGTCCATTGGGATATGTTAAACAGGACTTCCAGTCCCACAATGCTAGTTGGCTATTCACCTGAATTTTAATAAGGTTCTTATCAAGCAAAACAAAGAGGGGACTTACCTACCAACAACTGATGCCTTTCATTTGTTTCACTGCCCAGAGGAAGGGAGGTGTCCTGAAACGCGTAGGCAGCACTATGTGGGGAGCTGATCTGTGTGTGCAGCCTTGTGCTCGACCTAACCTCCGGTAAGTGCGATCCATCCGGAGCGGAAACCTGTTTTTCAGATTATTGTGGCCTAGCCCAGGCCACGGCTTCGCACCACCACAAGATCCATGTTGGTCCACCGTAATGTATTTGCATATCGGAGCGGAGCTGGAGGGGTCTTTTCAATTGAGAAGGCGCAACACGGAACATCGTTTGTCCCTCGAAATATTTTATTTACATTTGCGAAGGCTGAGTCCATTGGGATATGTTATACAGGACTTCCAGTCCCACAATGCTAGTTGGCTATTCACCTGAACTTTATTAAGGTTCTTATCAAGCAAAATAAAGAGGGGACTTACCTACCAACAACTGATGCCTTTCATTTGTTTCACTGCCCAGAGGAAGGGAGGTGTCCTGAAACACGTAGGCAGCACTATGTGGGGAGCTGATTGTGTGCGCAGCTTTGTGCACGACCTAACCTCCGGCGAGTGCGATCCATCCGGAGCGGCAGTCTGTTTTTTTCAGATTATTGTGGCCCAGCCCAGGCCACGGCTTCGCACCAGCACAAGATCCATGTGGGTCCACCGTAATGTATCTGCATATCGGAGCGGAGCTGGAGGGGTCTTTTCAATTGACAAGGCGCAACACGGAACATCGTTTGTCCCACAAAATATTTTATTGACATTTGCGAAGGCTGAGTCCATTGGGATATGTTAAACAGGACTTCCAGTCCCACAATGCTAGTTGGCTATTCACCTGAATTCTATTAAGGTTCTTATCAAGCAAAACAAAGAGGGGACTTACCTACCAACAACTGATGCCTTTCATTTGTTTCACTGCCCAGAGGAAGGGAGGTGTCCTGACACACGTAGGCAGCACTATGTGGGGAGCTGATCTGTGTGTGCAGCCTTGTGCCCGCCCTAACCTCCGGCGAGTGCGATCCATCCGGAGCGGCAACCTGTTTTTTCAGATTATTGTGGCCCAGCCCAGGCCACAGCTTCGCACCGCCGCAAGATCCATGTGGGTCCGCCGTAATGTATTTGCATATCGGAGCGGAGCTGGAGGGGTCTTTTCAATTGACAAGGCGCAACACGAACATCGTTTGTCCCACAAAATATTGTATTGACATTTGAGTTTGAGTTTGAGTTTGAGTTTGAGTTTAAGGGTTTTGTAAAGCGCTCATACACCCAGCGGTTTCTTGGCGCTAAATGACTACTACTGCTCAAGGGCAGGAGAGTATGGGAAAGTGAATCGTTCAAGAAGAAAAGGCTTGGGTGAAGAGATAGGTCTTGAGGCCCCTACGGAACATAGGGTACTGGGAGCAGGTTCTCAAGTAGATAGGAAGGGAGTTCCAGAACGCTGGAGCCGTGGTCGAAAATTTGGAGCCCCCCCACTTCTTACGTTTAAAACGAGGGACCACAAGGAGGTGATGAGAGGAGGAACGGAGTTCTCGCGAGGGAATATAGTCTTGGATGGCTGTATTAATAAAAGCCGGGGCAGAGCCTGTCCGGGCTTTGAAGATGGTACATGCAAGCTTAAATAAGGTGCGATGCCGGACAGGGAGCCAGTGCAGGGAGACCAGGAGGGGAGTGACGTGGTGTGATTTTGGTAAATTGAAGACCAGTCGAGCGGCTTGGTTTTGAACCAATTGAAGACGTCTCATGAGATATGCAGGCATGCTGTGAAAAAGGGCATTGCCATAATCTAGGCGAGATATCACCATGGCCAGAAGTATTAGTTTAAGCGCATCAGGGGAAAAAAAACGTGAGACTTTACGAATTGTCCTGAGGGAGAGGAAGGCTGAGGATACAACGGCGGAAACTTGAGAGTGTAGGGAAAGTTGATTGTTAATTTTGAACCCAAGAGTTTTGACAGCAGGGACCGGAATAGGTGGGGTACCTAAGGAGGAGGGCCAAAAGGAAGAGGACCAGGGACTGGCGCAACCACCTGTCAACACCAATTCCGTTTTATCGGGATTGAGTTTCAGGTGGTTGAAGTTCATCCAGTCCTGGATAAAGGTCATAACGAATTGAAAATTGGAAATTGACTCGGAAGAGGAAGAAAGAGGAAAGATGAGCTGAAGATCGTCTGCGTAATTGTACACAGAGACCTCCAACTGCTGTAGGGCAAAAATGAGGGGGGCAATGTAAAGATTAAATAAAATGGGAGACAGGGAGGATCCTTGGGGGACCCCGCACTGGACAGGCCGAAAATCAGCTGAGTAATCACCCAGACGAACCGCCTGAGTCCGACCACTCATGAAGGAGGATAGCCATAACAAGGCCGTCCCTCCAATTCCTGCCGCCTCGACACGTGAGAGTAAGATGGTGTGGTCCACCGTGTCGAAAGCGGCGGAAAGATCCAAAAGGACCAGGGCCTGTGGTTGATTAGAATCCATTCCCTGACGCAGGTCATCCAGGACAGATATAATTACAGACTCAGTTGAATGAGCAGGACGAAAACCGGCCTGTCTCGGCGCCAAGACACTATTTCTTTCCACAAACACAGTTAGGGTTTTGACTACATGGCGTTCCAATACCTTAGCCAAGAAAGGTAAAAGAGAAATGGGGCGGTAATTGGCTGGATCCGAAGGATCCGCCCCGGGTTTTTTAAAATCGGAACGATCACTGCCGATTTGAGTGCAGGAGTAACAAAACCCTGAGATAGCGAGCTGTTAAGAAAGGTAAGGGGCGGTGAGGGGCAGTGAGAATAGATCTGCTTCAGAATATGAGCAGGGCAGGGGTCCAAAGGGGAGCCAGATTTGACTAGCGGAAGAATTGAGGAAAGTGAATCATTCGTGAGGGGGGGAATAGAGTCAAGGCAAGCTGTAGTTGGCGGACAGCAAGGATCAGAGAAGGCCGAGGAAGGGGGGGGAATCTTAGCTTTAATTTTACTAATTTTATCAAGAAAGAAGGAGTTGAGAGAATCGCATAGTGGTTGTGATGGGGAAGGTTTGAGTGAGGCGCGATCGGAATAAGCGAGATCTTGAACGATGGAGAATATTTCTCTTGGCCGATTCTCTGCAAGCTGGATTTTAGATGAAAAGTAATTTTTTTTGGTTTCCAGTATGGATTTCTTGTATTGTACTAGAAGGGCAGTGTAGCGGGTTTTAACCGCAGGACAGTAGTTCCGCCTCCACTGGCGTTCCGCTTGACGAAGCTGAAGTTTTTGAAACTTTAGATCGTCAGAAAACCATCGGTTAGCATCTTTAAGTCGTTTAGATGAAATGCGCTTTAAAGGAGCGATGGTATCGCAGCCAGCCCGCAGCCAGCTGGTGATGGCTTCTGCTTGTCCAGAAGAGGGCAGCCCGGTAAGGTTGGGGCTTGAAGCAAGAAGGATGGTAGATAAGGCCTCGGGATCGACGCGGTTCCATGATCGTGCCCAGATGTTTCTTACGGGAGTGGGCTTAGGTAAAGAGGGGAGGGATAGAGAAAAAGTGATCAGAGAGTGGTCTGACCAGAGACAAGGGGAAATAGAAAGTGAGGTGACCGGGCACTCACGATGCCAGATTTGGTCAAGGATGTGTCCCCCCCTATGCGTGGGGGCATTGACAGCTGAAGTGAAGTTAAACGACTGAAGGGAGTCTGAGAACTCTTTGGAAGTTGCGCATTCCGCAGGGTCAGAGGGCCAGAAGTTGAAGTCTCCCAAGACTATAATGGAGGAGTGGTTGACAACCAGGGTCGCCATTAGGTCTTGGAAGTTGGGGAGAAACGTTTGAGAGGGGGACGGAGGTCGGTAGATAAGGACACACGTGAGTGGGGGAGTAAGAGAAAGTGAGCGGGCAACTAAACAGTCTGATGTTCCCAGGGAAGGGGAGACTAGGGTTTGAAACGGGAATTCTTTGCGGGCGATCAGGGCAACCCCTCCACCAGGCCTACCGGAAGAGCGGTCCGCTCGGATAGCGTAGTAAGATGGGGGGAGTATTGCCAGCAAGGGAGGAAGAGAGCTGTCCGAAAACCAGGTTTCAGTGAGGAATAGTAGGTCAGGTTTGTGTGATTCGAGTAGGGTGAAGAGATCGAGCTGGTGTTTAACTGCCGATCTAGTGTTGAGGTACATAGCAGTTACCACTGTGTGGAGGGGGCCAATAGGAGGCAGGGTTGAAGG
The DNA here is from genome assembly GCF_964204655.1 of Triturus cristatus. Lineage (NCBI taxonomy): Eukaryota > Metazoa > Chordata > Amphibia > Caudata > Salamandridae > Triturus > Triturus cristatus. The sequence continues at coordinate 1,183,151,538 of NC_140592.1, read as the reverse complement.
GTGGTTAGGCGAGGACGAGGACACAGTGTTGGAGTGACTTAGGTCATGAGAAGTTGCTAGTCCCAGACTGGTGATTCGGGCTATGGTGACATCAGCCAGTGGTGGCCACTTACCCTGCAGATCGGTCAGTTGCAGGTGGGAGTATTGAATAGGGGGGGCAGCGTGACTGGCCTCTGGCCTCGGCCGGTCGCGGACGGGCGCAGACGGGCTTTCCTTTGGCGCGCCTTCGGCGCGCAGACGGCGCGCTCGCTGCGCTCGTCCGCTGCGCTTCCGGGGGAAGCACATTTGTAATGGGGGATGGGGCAGTGGGCGTGGCCTCTAAAGGGGGCGTGACCTGAAGCTCGAGCGAGGCGCTGAAACAGCGTCCCACGCCTGCAAGTGGCGAGAAATCGTCCCGTAGATAGAGCCCAGAGCCTGGGGGTAAGTGAAGTTTTAAAAGATACAACACAATTTTTCACTTTTTAAAAACGGAGCAGTCTCCCGGCTTTCCGCCTCAGGAGCAGTGTGTGGTCAAGTGAAGGCGCTCGCAATCAGCGTCACACTTATACTGGAGGGCGGTGGGCGTGGCCTCTAAAGGGGGCGTGGCCTGAAGCTCGAGCGAGGCGCTGAAACAGCGTCCCACACCTGCAAGTGGCGAGAAATCGTCCCGTAGATAGAGCCCAGAGCCTGGGGGGTAAGTGAAGTTTGCGAAGGCTGAGTCCATTGGGATATGTTGAACAGGACTTCCAGTCCCACAATGCTTGTTGGCTATTCACCTGAATGTCATTAAGGTTCTTATCAAGCAAAATAAAGAGGGGACTTACCTACCAACAACTGATGCCATTCATTTGTTTCACTACCCAGAGGAAGGGAGGTGTCCTGAAACGCATAGGCAGCACTATGTGGGGAGCTGATCTGTGTGTGCAGCCTTGTTCTCGACCTAACCTCCGGCGAGTGCGATCCATCCGGAGCGGCAACCTGCTTTTTCAGATTATTGTGGCCCAGCTCAGGCCACGCTTCGCACCACCACAAGATCCATGTGGGTCCGCCGTAATGTATTTGCATATCGGAGCGGATCTGGAGGGGTCTTTTCAATTGACAAGGCGCAACACGGAACGTCGTTTGTCCCACGAAATATTTTATTGACATTTGCCAAGGCTGAGTCCATTGGGATATGTTAAACAGGACTTCCAGTCCCACAATGCTAGTTGGCTATTCACCTGAATTGTATTAAGGTTCTTATCAAGCAAAATAAAGAGGGGACTTACCTACCAACAACTGATGCCTTTCATTTGTTTCACTGCCCAGAGGAAGGGAGGTGTCCTGAAACGCGTAGGCAGCACTATGTGGGGAGCTGATCTGTGTGTGCAGCCTTGTGCACGACCTAACCTCCGGCGAGTGCGATCCATCCGGAGCGGCAGCCTGTTTTTTCAGATTATTGTGGCCCAGCCCAGGCCACGGCTTCGCACCACCACAAAATCCATGTGGGTCCGCCGTAACGTATTTGCATATCGGAGCGGAGCTGGAGGGGTCTTTTCAATTGACAAGGTGCAACACGGAACATCGTTTGTCCCACGAAATATTTTATTGACATTTGCGAAGGCTGAGTCCATTGTGATATGTTAAACAGGACTTCCAGTCCCACAAAGCTAGTTGGCTATTCTCCTGAATTTTATTAAGGTTCTTATCAAGCAAAACAAAGAGGGGACTTACCTACCAACAACTGATGCCTTTCATTTGTTTCACTGCCCAGAGAAAGGGAGGTGTCCTGAAATGCGTAGGCAGCACTATGTAGGGAGCTGATCTGTGTGTGCAGCCTTGTGCTCGACCTAACCTCCGGCGAGTGCGATCCATCCGGAGCGGCAACCTGTTTTTTCAGATTATTGTGGCCCAGCCCAGGCCACGGCGTCGCACCACCACAAGATCCATGTGGGTCCGCCGTAATGTATTTGCATATCGGAGCAGAGCTGGAGGGGTCTTTTCAATTGACACACACTTCTATACACACAAGTTTGTGGGTATTGTCAGTATGCGACAAATTGCTGCCACGACAAGTTTTTTTTTAACACATATTAGAGTGTGATAAAGTTATACAAACTGCATCACTCACACTGTACAGGCATGTTTGTTGTTGTGCTCATCACCCTCGGGCAAATTTGACACAGGGGGTGACGTCACTACTCACTATGGGCAATTGTGGATACCAAATGAACGCTAAAACAATGGTTGGCTTTGTTGTCTCTTTGTTTTTCCACAGATGGGGTGATCATACATAACTAGACGTTGTGATAATAGACAAAGGAGCAGCTATCTGCCCTTTTTATAAATAGTATAGGGAAATTCCCGCACTACAAATCCCAGGGGGTACAACGTCATCGCCCTGAAGAAAGTCCAGCACCTTTAATGGGCAACAAGTGGACTGAAACATGTTGGCACTAGGGTCTTAGGACCATAATATCCCAATATCCCTGGCAGATTCAAGAATTAAGGGAAACTGGGATCTGTCTGTGGATTTTTAATCTTTATCCCCCTGGCCAAACACTTCTCTAAGAGCTCCCTGAAATACAGTCGAGCCCACCCTGACTTCTAGGCGTCAGGGTGCCCGATGATGAAGCATGACACCACCAGGGTGTGTAAGGGAATATAAAACAAAAGGACTTTCCCACTTCCAAGTGGCTGATGATCCACAGCTTCAAATAGGGATTTTCCACCACTGTTCGTTCAGGATCCATCTATAACAATAACCGGATAATACGGTTAGGACATCAGGGGAGTACTATTTGTGAACAAGAGATTAAAGCCACCATTGCATCCAGACTGGACTATATTTGGGCCTCTAGAAGGTTCTGATTCTCCTCTCCATGCTCTTCCTGTAGCTTCCCTGCCATTCCTTGATCGAATCTCATCTGATGAGTCTTCATTATTGAAAAATGAATCATAGCTTAAACTCTGTGCTTGGTCCATCACGCGGGCCATACTTCAGAATGGTCCCTCTATCTTATTACCAAGTTAATCATCAACCATTGCACCTATTAGACTGGTCCCTCTATCCTAGAACCAAGTTCATTATCAACCAGCCTATATATCAGACGGATCCCTCTATCTTAGGACCTTGTTCCTCATCAACCAGCATATCCATCAGGTTGGTATCTTTACCTCAGTACCAAGTTCTTCATTTGCCAATGCATTCATCAGACTGGTCCATCTGTTTCAGGTTCGAGTTCATCATCAGCCAGTTCATCCATCAGACTAGTCCTTGCTTCTTAGGACTAGGTTCATCATCTGCCAGTTCATTCAAACAACCAGTTCTTCTATCAGGGACCATGGTCATCATCAGCCCGTCCATCTATCAGACTAGTCTCACTATATTAGTACCACGTTCAATATCAACTTGTGCATCTATCAGACCTGCTTCTCTATCTTAGGACCAAATTCATTATCAACCAGTGCATCCATCAAATTGGTCCCTCCCTTTGTTTTAGGACTGAGTTCATCATTAACCATTGCATCCATCAGACCAGGCCCTCTTTCTTCGGATAAAGTTAAGCATTAACCCCTTAACTGCTGGGCCTCTTCCCTTACCGCCACCTCGTGCTTTTTAGAAATTTCAGGTCGTTTGCACCCAGGGTTCCATTACATTTTTCCACATAAGGTATCCATGCCAAATTTGCTTCCTTTTTTCCATCATCCTGGGGATTCTAAAAGTACCAAGGGTTTGAGGATTCCCCTGGAGGGTAATGAGAAAATGTGCAAAATATAGCAACATTTTGAGTTTTTTGAGAAAAATAGGAAAAGATTCGCTGGATAAAATAGTTTTTTCCTAAGAATGGCATCAACAAACAGCTTGCTGTGCTAAAGTCACCATCTTCCCAGCTTTCAGGAACATGCAGAGGTGAATCAAAAAACCTAATTTTGTACCACAGTTTTGACATCTTTCAAAGAGGTACTCAATTTTTCCTATTTGTTGTGCTCTCAAACCTGTGTGAAACCCATGTTATAGATTTCTAAAATGTAGATACAATTCTGAAATCAGCAAGGAGGAATATGTGTAAATCCCTCAAGATGTTATGATTCACAATGTACCCCAATATAGGCCTGGGTAGTCACCTAACCATTCACCTACATTTACCCTGCCATTGTACTACATACTGGATTTTGTGCTGACCTTTTACCTACTTAGGTGCTGCACAAATGTTATATGGTTTTCTCCAAAAAACTAGCCTAATTTATTATTCATTAAGATTCTCGTGGCCTCAAGAAAAACACAGAATACTGATGATTTGCTTGCCAATGGGGATGCTCCGCCGATAGAGGATTACACCTCTTGGGGTGCAGTTTTCGCTGCCATCTACACCAGAACTTGTGGCATGCCTTCAGTAGCAGTGATACCAGAAGTATTAAGACAAATACAGAATGAATATGGAGCGGAACCAGCTCTGAACTTATGGATGAAATTTTTAGGCAATTTCTGACAGGTATCTACAATTATGTTAGCAAATATAAAAGGGGAGGCAGCAGCTGTTGCTATACGGGAATGCACTCCTGCACAACAGGAGCAAGAATTACCTAAAATAATCAAAGAAACATATGCCGAATTAAGTAGAGATAATTTGGGAGCTAGAGCTACAAAACCACAAGTAATGGGGAGTGCTGAAAAGGATAGCTCCAACCAAGCACCTGATTCTTCTTAAAAGAAATGGGATAATACATAACAGAAAAATAGAAAGAATAGATCACAATCTAGGGGTGGGTCTCCTCAACAGGAGCTCTCCGAAATGAGGTACAACCTTAGAAATCATGATAATATTAAAAAACCTGTCAGGTATCAGGATATTGATACACGCTTCTCTCGCTCCTTTCAGGGTACATCGAAAAACTCAGAGAGGGAAGGACGTTCAGAATACTGATCTGAAGAATGAACAAAGTCAAGGGGCACACAACGCAGTTCAGACTTTATATCACAAAAGAAGATAAACCAAAATCAAAACCTCAATTTAAGAAGAAGAAAGTAGCAGGACTTAAAATAAGAAATACCCAGGCTACTGAGGACTCAACTTCTGAATGGGGGATGAGCTCTGACGATGCTAGACAGAGCAGCAGAAGTAACAATAGATCACCAGAACCTGATGGGATTTCTATTGACAGCGGCGTTGATTGAACATATCATGGTGGAGACATTTCCCCAAGCCTCGTGATAAAAATAATACCTCACTTGTGTGGGTTGGCCTAATGCCCGCGACAAGAAACGGCTGAAAATACAACAGGGACGCATCACATTTTTCTATTGAAAACTGATCCTTTTTTTGCAAAGTTGGTAACTGTAGGTTTTGGACCCTAGGTCAGTAGGCAGCTACGGACACCTAGCAAACTTGTACATTTTAGAAAGTCAGCACCTAGGGGGATCCAGGATAAGGGGACATGTATGGCTCTCACCTTGGATTTTACCCAGAATTCCTTGAAAACCTCAAACTTTGACTAACAATACATTGTATCCTCCTATTTCCATGATGGAAAGTTCTGGAATCTGCGATGAAACACAAACTTCCTTCTACCTGGGATTCCCCATATCGCCCAATAAAAATTGTACCTCACTTGTGTGGGTAGGCCTAGTGCCTGCGACAGGAAACGGTCCAGAACACAACATGGACCCATTACATTTTTCCACTGAAAACTGACCCCTTTTTTCAATGTTGGTAGCTGTAGATTTTAAACCCTAGCTTAGCTGGCACTTAGGGAAATCTAGCAAACCTGCAAAAACTAGACAAGCAGAGGGGCACAGGGGTGCATGACTTGTGTGGCTCCCACCAGTTTATTTTACCCAGAAGCCCTGTAAGAATCAAACCTTGGTAAGAAACACATATGTTCCTCACATCTCTGTGACAGAAAGTTCTAGAATCTTTGGGGAGCCACACATTCTCTACCACCCTGAGTTCCCACCTGTCTCACAATATGAACAGTACATAACTTGTGCGGGTGGACCAAGAGACCATGACACAAAAGGCCCTAAAGTGCTACACATTGAGAGATAAGAAATAAGGGTAGCTGCTTAATTTGGGGCTGTGCTGTGACACCACCCATGCAAACCTATGAACCACAGACATTTTTGAAAACTAGACAATCAAGGGAGTCCAGGGTGGTGTGCCCTGCATGGTTCCCACAAGGTTTTCTTACCCACAATGCTCTGCAAGACTCAAACTTTGCCTGAAAGGGCGCATTTTCCTCCGTAATCCACGGGAATCTACAAAATTCCTACCACGCAGCATTACCCCACTCGTGCCGATAAAAATGCTGTGCCTCTTGTGTGACCAGGCCTAGTGCCCGAGACAGAAATGGATCAAACCATAGTCAAAGGGTGGTCCCTGGCCAGGGCTCCCATTGACCCTGGTTTGAGCCATTCCTGTAGTGTGTGCCTTCCCACCTGACCTGTCTGACTAACTGCTCGATCTGGTATAATTGCAGAATTATAGAATTGCAGAAGTATTCTTGCACGTGTTGCTTACAGGATGCCTTACTGAAGTTCCCAAGAGTCCATGGTTTCTAAAGAATTTAGTCAGATGGCTTTTGTTCTGATGAGACCCGAAGACTAACTACAGGTTGAATCGTCGATATCCCCTCACTAAATTGCACCCCAAAAATGTTATGGTTCGCCAGATATACAGACAGGATCTCTGTTTACGTTAGTTTGGTATAAAATCATACACAACCTTGGGCTCTGTTCACTGTCTTGTTCTATGTTGTTGTAAACATATTAGTTCATTGTCTGAGCACTGCGTCATCTGCACTCATTTTGCCACATACTGAGTTGTATATCGTCCTACTACCAAAAACATGAAAATCAACATCATGCAAGATAGTGTGTCCTGTATCCTTTTTCAATATCACTGATTAGGAATTAAGTTATCAACTGAGTTTGCACACTTTAAAATCAAGTAGAAGTGTTGGTGAATAAGTCCCACAGGACATTGGCTTATTACACTTCCTCTGGCTCTCATGGGCAATCAGGGTGGTCTCTGTGTTGGATACATAAGTTCCCTAAAAAGCATTTTTTTTAAAGTCAAGACTTTATGTTTTTGCCTCACAGGGTATTTCGTGACAACGTGGCTTATGTTCCGTCCACAATTATGTGCATGCTTTGCATGTTGCCATCTGGATAAGGTGGGTAAACAGCTTCTTATAACAAGTGCAGGTTTTACAAATCTAATTGTATGGCTAAAAAAACTGGTCATTCTTATCCACTCTGCCCATCTACTTGTTGTAATCAAGTATACAGATGGGCTTGGGACCGTGGCCATATAACCCCAAACCGTGACTGGGGAAGAGCTCTCATCATGAATTGTAGTGAGCATGTACACATCACGCCTAACACAGAACTTGACAGCGAGCACTTTGTTGGAATGCAACGCAGTGATCTGGGTGTTTTGGAGGTTCTTACAAGCATGCTCCTGTGGGACTCCTTTGTGGCAACAACGAACTGTACTGCATACCACAATGCCAGCATTGTACAGCCCAATGAACAGTTCTACTCTTGTATAGAGGTTGTCTACATAAAGGTTATAACCTTTGTGAAGGAGTGGCAGGACAAGCTCCCATACAATCTTTCCTGAGACTCCTAGTGTGGGAGGGCAGCCTATCGGGTTTAGAGTGCAATCCTTCCCTGTATAAACTCTCAAGCTGTACACATAGGCAGTAGGGCTCTCACACAGCGTGTACAACTTGATGCCATAGCAAGCTCTTTTGCTCGCAATGTACTGCCTGAACAGCAGCTGCACTTTATACAGAATCAAGGACTCATCAATCACTATATTCTTTCCAGAAGTGTAAACCTCTGGAAACCTGGCAGAAAAATGTTCCATGACAAACCGAAATTTGGACAACCTCTCATGGTCTGGATGGTCCTGGGGCAATGCAGTAGAATTGTCATTGAAATGCAGCATGCCCTGCAATAGCAAAAACCAATCTCTGCTCATGTACGGTGCAAAGATGGGGGTTACCCAAAATGTGTTAATAGACGAGTAGGACTGCAAACTTAGTTTATGCACTAACCCCATTTTGCATGAAAGGCCCCAAAATAATTTCAACTCCTCAAGTGAGGTGGAAATCCATTGGTGTGCCCGAGAAGGAAGCCCTCCATGCTCCATAAATTGTTCGGCACACAATTTTTTTTGCCGCACTATTTGCTCAAGAAAGTCAAAGAGATGGAAGTAGAAAATTGGCAACACATTGGCATATTAACTTTACAACCAGCGTCTACAGTGCAAGATGGAATTTGGGGCTGAACTAATTGGGGGGCTGCGAGAGAGCACTCCAACTGTGCTTGCTGTCGCACGTGCCTGCTCTCTGGGTTGGTCTAACATGTTACGGTTGCTCCACTTCACAGACTATACTTGCGAAGGGACAGCACAAATACCACCATCATGTCCCTCAGAATCACTGGAAGATGAGTAGCTGGATAGAACGCCGCTGACAGAAAAATCACTTCCAGATTCTGCTCCATTTTTCTCTTCCTCAGATACACTCAGTATCTGCTGTCTCTGTCTCTGATCCTGCTTCAGGGCTGTCCTCCATAACCCCATTAGGGCCTGGACAGCAGTCATCCACCAAGAAGCCATCTCTGCTCACTAGCTAAAACTTTCCTTCTAAAATGATGTCCTACGTAGAAGGCAGAAGTATTGTTCTAAATCATTCGGTGAGTGTGTGCATCTGTGAGACGTGTGCAACAGTAAATAAACAAAAATTTACTTTTTTGGTGAATATGCCGATTCTCGAAATCTACAAAAAAAAAGACAAAAAAAGACACAATATTCCGTCACCTTGCCACATACCCAATTCCACAGCATACTTTTGGCATGACATATAAAGTTAATTGTTGGGGGATATGCTAGCCCACTGCCAGAATAAAAGTAATTTCCTGAAGCTACAAATCTACCTTAGATCTCAAGAAGCACACATTCACATAATTGCCCCTGCAACTTTGTCAGCAGGTGTGCTCCTTGTGAAATCTCAAAGTGCTATCATCAAGGTCACCGTAATTATGGGTAAGAACACCAACTTATGAGACAGGATGACTAAATTATGTAGCATAATGCATCACATTTCTTTTTATAATGTCACTTTTATCTTTTTCATTTGTAAACTTGTAACATGGTATACGATCTGGCCAACCATTTCATCTCATTAGGACCAGCTTAGCAATCAAATGCATTAATAAGTTACAAATTAATTCATCATTTTAAAAATAATTAGTTTTTTTATTTCAAATTAAGTTAATGCTGTAACTTTTCATACTAGTCTACATTTAAAATAAATATATAATGTTAATATTAAACATATGTGGTCTATTTTTATAAACTTTAATAAACATTTTAACTTTTCCCTATATTTTACCATACAGAGATCTCTGCCAATGTGTGAAAAGTTACAAATAGTTTATTTACACACATAAATTAAGCTCTGTAGTGATCAAGTCCACAGTTGTGATGATTTATGTAGGTTTGATAGAAGATGGTACAAGATCACACGTAGATAAAAAGAGGACCAGATGAGGATCTGTTCAGGTCCAGAGGGAGACCCCACCAGGAGCAGCTAGCAGGCAGCTCAGCCCAGTCAACTGTCATAACTCACTGCAGATTCCAAACATTCTGACAGCATCATCACATGAACATTCTACTGGTAGTAGACTGGCATTGCATCAGCATAAGCAGGATATAACATATCCCCCTTTCTTATACAGGAAAACATAAAGCTAGAAACATAAGAGAAAAACCTGAGAAAGTGAAAGCAAAGTGATTATACAAAAACAAGGAGAACAACGATCATAAGAAAAGCAGTGTGAGAACAACCATAGAGAAAAGCAACCAGAGAGAAATTAAGAAACAGAGAAGAATCAAACGTAGAAACCATCCTCCCTTCTTACACAACAGCGAAGAAGAAAAAAAAACAACAACGTAAGAGAAAAGGATAAAAGTTTTTACAAAAGATTGCCCCAAAGCACACCCACTGGCCAGAACAGGAAGGAAATGGAGGCTGAAAATGGAAAACGAAGAGTACACAGAGCAACAGATACCGACGTAGGCAGAGGAAAAAACACGACAGAAAAACAAAACAAAAAAAAATCCAGAATCCACAAGAGACGCGAGAAGAAAACCTCAGAAGGAAACAGAAAAGAAGAAAGAAACAAGGAAAATGAGGAAAAAATATAAGGGTAATTCCCCATCTAAACACCACTATCTTAAAGCAATGACAAAATTGTAATGCAAAGATAACAGTGCAAAAATAGCAATAAAATATAATATCAACAGAACATACTTAGCAATGAAAATATGAAAAGCATTCAAATAAGGTATAAACCTAAGCTAAATATGTGAACTAAACTGCATGGGTGAGAACCCACGACTGATCTCTTGGGAAAGAGAATACTTGTGCACCAAACTGGGAATACTCCCCATACACATATAAGTGTAAGAAAAAACTTTGTGTGGAAAAACCACACCGTGCACTGAAGTAATGTAGCACATATGAGTAGGTACTCATGACATATTCCAACCAATGAAAGGAATATTTGGGTAAGAACCCCTGGTAATGCAAAAGGACCGTAACCTTTGCATGAAATCCCTGTAAAAAGGTAGAATTGACAGTGTTTGGGTCGGAACCCACACTTATGCAGTAGGAGTGAAATCTTTGCATCAGAATTGACAGTGTATAGGTAGGAACCCACACTTATGCAATAGGACTGAAACCTTTGCATGAGAATTGACAGTGTAAAAAACAAGTGAACTACACACGAGAATTATGCGTAGTGAGCAGATGGGACTTAAACCCATTGCTGGCAAATGGGACTAAAACCCATTGCGATCCCAAAGTTGAGAGATGAATGGCATGCATACAGTGAACAATGGACTGAATATGACGTGTACCCTGACGGTATGTACCTACGGGATGAATACCTAAAGTCCATGAACAATATTGAGACTTAAGCAATCATGCGAAACAATAGCATTAGAAACAAAACGTAAAACCATAGAGTTGTGACACACACCGGTGAGCGATCTCTCACCCGAGCACAATGCCTTTAGAACAAACCTTCAGACTCGAACGCGCTAACAGCATAAGTACAGATGTTTAAAAGTGGAGTAAACGACATGACCATAAAGACATACAGAAACAATGCTGTGTACAAGAAAACAGACGGGCAGTCTTAACACGTGGTGTGCCTGTCACCGCAAAGATGAGGGACAGGCTTCCATGAAATGCAAACGGAAGAACTGAAGAAGAACAGCTCCCAGAGACTTGGAAACAGGTGGAACAAACCAGGAGAAGCGACACCCAATGATGTTAAAGAGTTTGTAACTCACCACACAAACTACAGCAAGGTCCAGAGTGATCTGAAGGCGAAGTGAAATCCACACCTGAAATTGTCACGAAAACAGATGAATATACACAAGAGGTGACAAACGACGTGCACTCATGTCGCTGGTGCCGATTTAAGACAAGCGCGTAACTTTATTGCACGCACGGCACGTGGTTGGCAAATGTTATCCAGTAATATGAGCGTGGTTGGCAAACGGCTTGTAAAAGAAGGCAAAGAAGAACCACAAGATGGCGGCACGTTTTAAGCGCCGTACCGGGTGGCTTCCGGCACGCTGAAGCAGCTGGGCGTCTATGAGCAGGAGCGGAGAGACAAATGCACGAAGACGACTTCGCTGAGGAGAAGGACGTCACAAATGAAGAAATCGTAGGAGCGCTGAATGTAGGTAAGGATGCACGCGCTGCGCATACATTTAAAAAAAAACAGTAGCGGTTCAAAAATATAAATGCGAAACTCCATCCAAATTCACTGTCACGATGAAAACAGATGCAATACCTCACCGTGATGGCACACTCCAACGGTTGAAGTTCTCAGCGAGCCACAGCGGCACAGAAAAACTGGCAAAACAAGTGCAAATCTCAAACATCAGCAGCACATCGGGGTGGCACATCGGGGCGAACACACAATGAAAAATTCTGTAAACACCGCAGAATCTTGTTGTACTTGGTGCTTGCTAGTTGTGCCATGATGTTATAGAAACAGCGGAAATCACTCTAGACAAATACTCAGGCACTAGACGATTAAGCTCTCATTAAGCAACAGAGACAGGCACTGAGTTCTCAAAACGCTGTAGCAACAGTATGCAGAACCTTGATAGGAGCACACATGAAAGAGACACATGTCTTTTCCAATCAGACAAGGATGTGTGGCAGCTGAAGTTAATCAAACAGGCTTACCCTTGTTGAAGGCACAGCAGTTCTCCAGACGTAGAAAAGCTTGAAGTAGGCTTCCCTCACATGAAGGCACAGCAAAAGACGTGTAGCAATAACTCTGGAGAGTAGATGCCCAAAACTGAATGGGCAGCTGCAGAAGTAGAACTCCCAGACGCTTTTCCTCACAGGAACAACTGGCAGACTGCTAGTGGGCGACCGATGGGAGGTCACTGGTGGGGTCAGGATGCCAGTTGAGATAACTTGAGTTGAGTTGCTGGAGGTTGATGTATTTTTGAAGTTGCTTGAAAATCTTGTAGAGGTGACAGAAATAGGTTCTTTAAGTTCAAAATCGTCGCCAAAATACTGTAGTGATCAAGTCCACAGTTGTGATGATTTATGTAGGTTTGATAGAAGATGGTACAAGATCACAGGTAGATAAAAAGAGGACCAGATGAGGATCTGTTCAGGTCCAGAGGGAGACCCCACCAGGAGCAGCTAGCAGGCAGCTCAGCCCAGTCAACTGTCATAACTCACTGCAGATTCCAAACATTCTGACAGCATCATCACATGAACATTCCACTGGTAGTAGACTGGCATTGCATCAGCATAAGCAGGATATAACAAGCTCCACACCCGAAATTGAAAGGGTGGGGACATATGAGTCTACACTTCTGAGTAACTTTATCCTCGTAATTGTGAATAGCCTAAAGTAGCAAAGTCACTCACAGTGTAGGAATAAACTTAGAAGTTTAGATTTCCTCATGTGTAAATTTACCTTTGTGAATATGCCCCCTAGTCTTCCACTTTTATGACACCCCTTGGTTGCCTAAATTTTGCACAGTCTCCAAGGTGGTCATGCATTCCCAGTTTCTGCTTCGTACTTGTTTTCTGCATATCTCAACTCACCGGACCTTCTCCGGTAGCAGTGCGCCTTGAGATGTAGATAAATCAATCAATCAAGCCTGTACTGCTTTTGCATGATATTGCCAAACTACAGAGATGTTCATTTGTGCAATGCTAACCATAGTCGCATATGTGTTTTGTAAGAAAAAGGAAATTCAGAGTCTGATGCTAGGTCAGTGTGTTTTTTTTTTTCATTGTCGTCATGTCTGTGTCTGCGTGTTGTAACATGCACAGAAACTATGGTAACTATTAAGTATGGCATAGTTACATGTCTGCAGGATGAAAGATCATATCTTGGCAATGGCCATTTAGCCTTTCATCCTTATAATGTTGGTAGTTGGAACAATACGAGATTGACAATAATCGTGAGTTCATGGCCGAATCAAGATCACACACTCTGCAGAAACACTCGTGAGCCCTTGTGCCTCTTGCACACTGTACAGGAAGAACCTGCCAAAATGTGAACAGGCAAAAGTGGCCCTGATTAGGGGTGGATTTCAAACAATGAATGTGGGTGTTGCCCATTTTTCAGGGGGAATACTCGGGGGCAGATTTACTAACAGTTTGTTCTTGGTTTGCACCACAAAAGTGACGAAAACCTGCTCAAAATGTTTATTTTAAATTTACTTTCCAGAGCCAAAGTTGTTTTAGGTTGGAAGGTAGCCTGGAAGTAATGCAAAGCAGTGCTTTGTGCTGCTTTGCATGACTTTGAGTCATGGAGGCATTCCATGGGTGGTGTGTGGGTATTCTTCATGGAACTAACCATGGGTGTTGCCACAAACCTCGTTCTACTCACAAAAGTAGACAGGCTTCTGCGCTAAAAAATAATGCCTTTTTGAAAGTAGCGATAACTTTGAGAAATGGCTTTATTTCTCTAAACATTTCCTACTTTGGATGTGTACTGACTGTACAGCACACATTCAAAGTGGAAAAAGTTTAAAGTTTATCTAAACTTAGTATTTTCTACTAGAAGGGTAATCCTCCAGTACATAACCTATACTAGACATTATGCACACACTCTTGTACTATTGTGTAAAGGTATGTGAGTGGTACTAGGCAGCATAATTGTGTGCCAGCACTAGGGGGAGAGTAGTATATATGGTGCTTTCCTGCTCTCTCCCTGTCATACAATGCAGTGCATCAACTTTTGTTACTGTGCTGTTTTGCTTGAGATTTTAGTAAATTTACCCCTCAGTGTGGTATTACCAAATGCCAATGTATTTCTCTACAACAGTTGTAGCTCTTGGGAGAACATGGCAGCCAGCTAGGAAGCCGGTCGTGGGTCGTGCTCCACTAACCTCTTCTGAAAGCTGAACTCCCATTGGGGCTATGTAGCTGCGGTTGGTTAGCGTCTGCAGTCCTCTCTTTTCAGTGTATTGTTCCTTTTTGATTTTTGCCGGTTTCATTGGGACGGTTTGATCAGCGTGAGCTTTCAGCTTGCCGTCTCGAGGCAGCTTGTTGCAGCTGATCCATGGGGCGGCGATTGCAGCTGTGATTCTGGGGGCGGGTCAGCGTGGTGCTGCTCGGTCCAGGTGTTGGGGGCAGCTCCGGAAGCTCGGTGGGTGCCGGTAGCAGCATCTCTTACTCCCAGCCGGGGTCGGTGGTTGCCTTAGACGGACGCTGATATGGCTTTGGGCACTGTCTGGACTTCCTTTACCCGGCCTAACAAGGATCCAGTCTTTTTCGAATTGAGTGAGTTTGGAGATATGAATGGGGAGCCATTTCAGTTCGTGTTTGATTTTTGGGAGGTTGTGGCCCTGGATTGCCCCCGAGTAAGCTGTAGGAGTTTCAAGGTGTGGTTCGCCCCAGGTAGTGGGCAGCAGGGAGGGGAAAGGATCACCACCAAGGCAAGAGGGGAGTTGTACCATATAGGTGTTTCAAGTCTGCTGTCTTAAATTCTCCAACCCCGGTACAGGATGTATGGTGGACCAGCTTTTGCCCTTCTCAGAGCCGCCGGAGCGCTTGGTGAGTCTCGCCGAGCCCAGTCTCGCTCGTTCGAGTTGACTTCCTGTTATTGGATCAGGTCGGGAAGGGCTTGTACATGTTATGCATGTTGTTCATTAGTAAGAGCACAGGGTACGAGCTGGTCTCAAACAGAGGTGTGTTCTGTTCCCCTGGCTACTTGGAAACGGCGTTGCCTGGACATATGCCATCATCCAATTGAGGTAAAGGCAGATGAGCTAAGGTATGACTCGTCCTCCAGGTCTAGATCTAGGTCTATGGAGTTAGTCTCTCTGCAGTATGGGGGAAAGAAACAGCCAAATAAGGGAGACCCCCTTGTGCAACATAAACTGTGTCCTAGTCTTCCCACTAGCTTAATCCTAGACAGCGAGACTCTATTAGGAAAAAGATACAAATTAAGTTCTAGTGCGTTCCTAGGGAAAGAACTCCGCACCAAGCTATACCGCCCAGTCAACTTACAGCTGCTGCGCCGAGTAAGCACAGACACAGGAAACTGCTAGATAAGTCAGGGAAGGTGACCCCCATTAAGGAGAGGAAGAAGAAATCTACCCTGCCACCGGCGAGGTTGACCCCATCACTCAGGTCCTACTTTAAATTGAACATGCAGAGTAACAAGGAAATCGTAAAGCAGGGAGCATCCTCGGCACAGATCCCTTCGCCATCAGATTCTGACATTGTATTGTCAATTAGATTTTCTACCTTAAGCGAGGCAGGCTCTTTAGCTGAGGAAAGTCCTCAGGAGGAAGGTGACCATATAAGGAATGCAACCCCAGAGGGGGCTCAGGTAATAACTCAAAGCTCGGATATAATGCAGGGGATGTTGAACCAGTTGTCCCTGGAGATCAAGGAACGCTTTTCCACATCAGAAGTAAATGAAAAAAAAAGATACAGGATACATGTACTAATCTAGAGAAGAACATTTCTACCCTAACGTATCGTATGGAGGAGCTAGAGAACAAAGTGGGAGAGCTAAGATTGGATGTGAAGGGAAATACTCTAGAAGTGTGCAGGTTAAAGTAAAAGGAGAAAGACCTTTCAGAAAGACTGGAGAGACTTGAAAATAATTCCAAAAGAAATAATATCAGGATTCTTGATCTAGGAGAAGGAAT
This sequence comes from Triturus cristatus, assembly GCF_964204655.1. Taxonomy (NCBI): domain Eukaryota; kingdom Metazoa; phylum Chordata; class Amphibia; order Caudata; family Salamandridae; genus Triturus; species Triturus cristatus. Next base: position 1,183,135,348 of record NC_140592.1, on the reverse strand, counting down.
GGAAGGGGATAACATTAAACCTTTGTTATAGAGATCCTGACCAAAGCATTTCCTCAGGTTGCCTCTACGTCTGTCTGGGAATCTGAGATTCAACGGGTCCACAGAGATCCGTTTATATTAAACCCTGGACGGAAGAAGCCCAGGAAAATCTTGGTGCATATTCAATAATATACTCTCAAGGAACAACTACTTGGGGCAGCTATGAAGCTTAAAACCATCCAGGTACAAGGCGCCTCCCTTAGAATAAGTTAAGATATCTCGCGTATTACAAAGGATAGAAGGTGGGAACTAGGCAAGAGGATGGATTCCCTAAAAGATCTAGGTGCGCAAGTGCAGTTTAGGTTGCCTGCATTTCTGAAGGTGATGCTGGATAATAAGATGTATAATTTTAGATCACCTGAAGAAGTGGACAGTTTTCTGACACACAAGAAACCAGCAGCTAGCTGAAACTGATGTATATAGTGGAGAAGTGTGGCTCAATGGTTAGAGCAGCAGACCCTGATGCAGAGGTCTGGCACGGGACCAGGGTTCAATTCCCGCCTTGGCGGGTCTTGGGCTCATAATTCCTCGGACCTGATTTCTTGCCTTGGTGCCTATTCTAATCAACGCTGCAACTCTGGGCAATAGCTTGCTTAATCTCCACAACCGCCCCAACAGTGCTGGGATGCCTGGCTTCACCCTGGGGATGCCCAGGAGTGGACATTTCACAGGGAAAAACCAGGAAGGGTTCCCTAGCGGTATGAGTACAGCGCCGGGAAACCCCGAAATGGGGTAGCTGTGCGCTATATAAGTACAAACACATTTACATTTACATTTATTGCTAGTGGAGGGAGTCCAGTTGTTATCTGTTACTTTTCACTTTTCTTACTTTTTCTTAGAGTTTAGTGGGTGCCAGCTCAAAGAGGCAATTTATTTGCCAGTGAGTGGTCAGGGAGGGTTCCCAAGGGTGAGGAGGGAGGGTAGGGGGTGTTGCATGTGTATGGGTGGGGAGCATTGGGAAAAAATAAAAAAATCCAAATCCAAATAGGTACCTCATGTGACTTAATAACCACCTGCAGATGCAGCTTGGGGAGGAATCAGGAGCATGACGGGGGTAGATTTGGTTTAGGGGGAGGTGAGTGCCTTGAGGTTTTATGTTGGAATGTGAACGGTCTGAGAGTTAAGAGAAGGCAACGACTGGTCTTGCAACATCTTAAGGTTAATCCGGCCAGGATTCTCATGCTACTGGAGACACATCTGCTGCACTCAGAATGTAAGGCTCTGTTTGGGAAGCAAAGATGGGTTGAGAGGATTGTAGCCTCTGACCAACAATGTTGCTCAAAGGGGGTGGTTATAATTCTTAAAACAAACTCAGGAGTGGAGCTTATTAAGACACAGGCAGATGACAGAGGACGGTGGGTAATAGCAGAGGTGAGATGTCAAGGTACCAGATATACTTTAGCTAAATATTATGGCCCTAATGAAGATGACACTGCCCCCCTAAATAATCTTTGTTTAGCTTTGGCAGATTTTGAAGCCCCCTTGAATTTAGGTGGTGACTACATACTGCTCAATATTAAGATAGACAGATCCTCCCCTAGAACACAGATTGCGGTACCACGGGTTAAAGCCAATTTAGCCACAATGCAAAAAAAATCAATCTCTGTGATGTTTGGCGGAAAAAAATGGATGAGGTGAGGAAATATTCTTTTTATAGTAAAAAAAATGGCCATTACTCCAGAATTGATTATATATTTATTGACCTCTCGGAGTTAGAAACAGTAGGGTTAATAGAATATCTACCTAACTGTGGTAAATATTTCATTACCGGTACTATTTTTTATGCGGTAAAGTCTATCAAGAATAACTCAGTAAATATAAGAGGCAGAATCCGTGGTATTAGAGGTTTTAAAAGGCTTTATTCCTATACAAAGGAATACAATTCGAATTGTAGGCATTCTATTCCATCACCACGAAAGTTCAGGAAGGAAGGGCATATATTATTGACAGATAAGCAGTTTTATAGAAAAATACATTACAATGAAACAGATGCAGGAGGTGTAACAGCTGATAAAAGGTGCATACGTAGCTAATAGAGGGCGTAATTTAATAAACGTCATCATACATGATGTCACAAGTGGGTGGATCCATAAAAGAATCCTGCAATGTCAGCAGAAATAGTTGGCAGAGATGCGCGCGCAGCCGCATGACGTGTGATTGACGTGCAACTAGAGGGTGAAGGGGACTTGACATTTAGCTCTACATGTGGAGACAGAAGTCTGGGGTTATGTCAACCTAATCCCAAATCATATCTAATATCCTATGTTTAAAGAACTGTGTTATCCAAAAAGAGAGGTCTCTTAGGATAGAATCTATTCTATACTGACTATACTGACTGTTAGTGCGTGTACAAGCGTCTAAGTGTCTACACTAGATGCGAGGGGGTAGGAATATTCCATGGTAACGGGGCTATGAATTACTTGCATGAGGGCAGCGAGGCCTGGCCCTATGCACGGTAGCTGAAGGAATGTTTACCTAAACTGCTAGACAGGAATGCATCAGATGAGGGGCGGAGGAGATAATCTTGAAGGTGAAATACAGTTTTTGGCAGGCGACGGGCTGGATCAGGCACCGTTAGCCGCGCAGGGAGTAGGACAAAGTTCATGGACACAGATGCAGGCTCAGACTGGAGCTTTCAGAGGCAGAAGGCAGGAAAAGGCTTGATGACAGAATTCGGGCCTACTCGCCTGAATCTGTAAAATGTGGAAAGTGAACCACATAAAGTCGGTGGCCTTTCATACTTAGGAAAGGAATATCTGACCCATTCATGGTGGATCTGAAAGAGGACATGTTGACGGTGGACGCACATATATTTGCGTCTTCAAAACTGGAGCAGGAGGGAACATACATGTACTTATAGCATGTACATGGAGCCGTTGGGGTCTACGATAGGGGACATAACTGATCACAAAATTCATATTTCCTCATTCCCTCCTTGTCCCCTTCGGACCCTTAGGAGATATCGATCTTCATCAATCCATCGATCTGTTCATATAGCATCATTTGTTCTTCTTTCTTCTTCCGGGATCTCGAACGAAAACTTGGATGTGGGATACACGAGGTGGCACACAGACCACAAATCGCTGGCCCACATTGTAGACATAAGCAGCAACTGAATAGTATGAGAAAGCCAATACCTAGGAAGGATAGGATTCTCCATCCCCAGGCTGACAACACGCCCCAGAACCAACCGGACCAAGTCCAGGTGCCTGGACTCTGGTGTATCTGGCTTACAATCTTATGAAGGCGAGTTATGGCTTTATATACTGACGGCGAATTTTCTGGTATGAAAATGCAGCAACTTGATCCGATGACCCTACAAGCTCCGCCCCTATCGGCCAGGATGACGTCAAGGACAAGACGATTTTGAAGCACAACAATCCGCATAGCAGACTGCTCTTCTGTTAAATTGCCTAAGGCGGAAATAGTTTCATTCACTACTGCTTCAAGGGTTCTGGTTAATCTACGTATCAGCTTACTATTAGTGACTGTACCTATATAGGGAAAGAAACCTTTATTGAAATCTGTGTATTTTTCCCATGCTGTTTCAGTGTAATCGACAATTGGGAGATCTCTCTGCTGTCTATTGTGTACTAAATGGGTATTTCTGTGATAATCAGGAGGGGCTAGGAAAACAGGTGGTAGAAGGAATGCTATGTAACAGGTACCATCCCAATCTAAAGGTAGACGTATATATGCGGTCTGGCCACATATAAAGTAGGAATGACGAGAAGCTCTAAATGTAGACTTGCCTTGATCACTGAATTTTATTACAGTGGTGCATTTACTATGGCCCATGTGTATGGAGCCATTCTTTCTCATACATAATTCCCCTTTTACTGGGAATACTGACATGGCGGGCAAGATTGGTGTAGCTTCAGATTCAACGTTCAGGATCATAAGGTTAAGTGTAAAATTACCTAATCCATATACTTCATTTTCTAGATCAGTTCCTGTTCTTTTGGGAAGTCCCTCCTTGTTAGGGTAGCAGACTTTAAGCAAAACTAAGTTCAGGTTTCCCCATACCCAGTTGTCTTGATAAACTGCGGAATTTGAATCTAGGGAATTAATCAAACTAAACCATGCTCCACAGGAGCCATTGTGTGTGAACGGATAGGGAAAGAGGGGCAACACTCCCTTATAGTTCTGATAGGGAGGGAGTCGGCCACATATCCAACAATTTGTGGCATTGCTGGTTTGATGGGAATGATGTAACATACTAATGAATGTGTTGTTGCGCAGCGCAAATCTATAAGACAATTCATGTGGAGGTAATTCACTAAAAGAATGTTCTGCAGTTATATTGTAAGCACGCTTAGGAATAGGGTAATACATGTGCAATAGGATGCTGACAATGATGATCAGAAGACTTAGAAAAAACAAAATTAATAATGTTACTGTGCAGTGACTACGAAATGATTTACAATACGCATGCTTCTTGAGCAGCATCTGATGATTTCTTTCTCTATTCCGGTCTAGAGGATACATGTCAGAGACAAATTCAACCGATTCACCTTGGAGAGGACTTAAACAATCAAATTGTCTGACTTACTAGACCTCAATTTTAGTTTATAAATTTCTGAGTTCGATTGCTCAACCAAGGGGAGCTTTGAGTCTGTCTGTGAGGGAGTACAGGGTTGAGTATCTACACTGGATGGTAGTCCATAAAATTTCTTGATATGACTCGAGTGCAACCACCCTTTCCGTCCCTCGATTTTCACGGCTGTCCTTGTGGTGAGTAGAACCAACTTCGGTGACTTCCGCCTAGGATCCAGTTGGGTCTTCCGGTCAAAATTCCTGACCAGCACCAAGTCTCCAGGAACCACGTCATGGGGCTTCACCTCAGTGTTGTCGGGAAAAGCTGCGGATACCTGTGAACGACAAGATTGTAGTGCAGACATCAAGGAAGCCAGGTAATCTGTCAGCATATTACAGTCAACATCAGTGATTTTGCGAGGTATAGGCGTCCCCCACATATTTGGTGGTCTACCGAAGATCACCTCATACGGGGATAGCCCTGTTCGAGAATGTGCTATCATTCTCATGTAAAAGAGCGCAACTGGTAAGGCTACTATCCAATCGACTCCTTTTTCTCTACATATTTTGGACAATCTAATTTTCAGAGTTTGATTATGGCGTTCTACGAGACCTGCTGCCTCGGGATGTCGGACACAGTGGAATTTCCATTGATAGCCTAATAGAAGGGAAACGTGTTTCATTAGTTCGGATGAGAACGGCTGGCCGTTATCTGAGTAGACAACACGTGGTAAACCGTACCGTGGGAAGAATTCTCGAACTAACTGTTTGGCAGTAGTCGGGGCAGTGTAATCTGAAACCGGGTATGCTTCTGTCCAACGGGAAAGAGCACAGACAACTACGAGAACATATTTGAATCCTCGACATCGTTCCATCTGGATATAATCCATCTGGAGGACTTCAAAAGCATGATCGGGAGTTTGGAATCCACCCTGTTCTACGGGGATGCTTTTACCTGGATTAAACTGACAACATATCATACAGGTACAAACTTTTTGTTTAGCTGCGGCTCGTAAATGTTTGTTGAACCAAATGTGTTGAATGCTGTCTAGCATAGCTTTTTCTCCTAGGTGCGCTGGACTATGTATAGTGTTAATGATGACTTGGACCATTGAGTCGGGAAGAAACCATATAGATTTTTCCTTCGTCATCCATCCTTGATCTGTTTGGATCCCTCCTAATTCAGTCCATTTCTTTATTTCTTCTGGTGTAGCATGTGTCTGTATGTCAATTACATCAAGGGCGGGATCCTTAACTGTCATGCAATGTGTTGGTGTCGGAACTATTGTCTTTGTCATGTCAGTTGTGTGAGTCTGATTCTGAGCAGTCTGTTTAGCTGTTCTGTCAGCTAGGTCATTACCCTGAGAAATGATATCGGTAACTTTTGTGTGGGCTTTGCATTTCATAATCGATATTGCAGTAGGTAGATGAATCGCGTCTAATAGGGCTTGAATGAGGGGTCCGTGTTGGATGTGGGCACCATGAGAAGTTAAATAACCTCTCTCTCGCCACAGTACGCCGAAGTCATGGACGACTCCGAATGCATAACGTGAATCTGTGTATATGTTGACTTTTTTATTTGTGGCTTGAATACAGGCTTGTGTCAGAGCGGTGAGCTCTGCTGCTTGAGCTGACAAAGTGTTAATACAATTTGTTTCAATGACTTCAGTGTCTGTTGTGACTGCGTAAGCGGCCACTAACTCTCCTGTACTTGTTCTCATACATGACCCATCTACATACAATGTCAAGTCTGGATCTGACAAAGGGATATCTGTCAAGTCTTGTCTGGGTTTCGTCGTGATAGTAATGACTTCGACACAATCATGTGCCAATGGATCTGTTCCGCCTACTGGTAACAGTGTGGCAGGATTTAACGTATTACAACGTCTGATTTCTATGTGTGGCTGAAACAGTGTTAATTCGTAACCGGTGAGTCTCGCTATAGTCAAGTGTTGTGTTTGTGTGCGGTTCAAGAGAACCTCTACTGCGTGTGGTACTTGTACTGTCAATTGATGTCCTAACACTATGGCATCGCTTTGTCTGATTGCTAAAGCTGTTGCTGCCACTGATTTCAGACACGCTGGAAGTGCCTGAGCTACTGGATCTAATGTACTAGAGAAATAAGCACATGGTTTGTGTGATCCTGCTTGTTCCTGAGTGAGTACTGACAAAGCAGTACCTTCGCGTTCTGTAACGAAGAGTGTAAACTGTTTACTGTAACATGGTGTTGCTAGGACAGGTGCTTGGCATAAAGCTTTCTTTAAGCTTTCAAAAGCGTGTGTATGTTCTGGAGTCCAAGGGAGGACAGTCGATGTGGCTGCCTCCTGTGTTGTCAACTGGATGAGTGGTTTTGCTAGAAATGCATATTGAGGGATTCACTGCCTACAGTATGAAGTGAGGCCTATAAAAGCCCGCACCTCCTTTTGTGTCTTGGGTGCTGGCATGTTAGCAATTAACTGGATGCGGTCGGATGTAAGCTGCCTTCCCTCCTTGGACAGCGAGTGCCCAAGGTAAACAACTCGCTGGACACAGAATTGCAGCTTAGAAGGGGACACCTTGTGCCCCTTGTCAGCCAGAAATTTCAAAACCGTCAGTGACGCTATCTCACATTCATGTTCGCTTCGGGCGGTGATCAGCAGATCATCGACATATTGAAGCAAGGCAGTGTTAACTGGCATGTGGATACTGTCAAGTTCTCGTTTCAGTGCTTGGCTATAGATGCTGGGGCTTTCTGTAAATCCTTGAGGTGCGCGTGTGAATTTAAAGCTTCGTCCATTTAAACTAAAACCGAATAAATATTGACTTTCCGGATCTATTGGGACACTAAAGAAAGCATTCTTGAGATCAATTACAGTGAAGAACGTTGCTTCTGAGTCAATAGCTGTGAGTAATGAAGAGATATCTGGGACCACAGGGTATTGTGGTACAATACATTTATTTAATTCGCGCAGATCAATAACTAATCGATATACTGGTGGTGCTTTTGGATCCGTTCTTTTAAGGATCGGAATTATCGGGGAATTACATACATTGGAGTCCGTTTCGACAACCACTCCTTGTGCAATGAGCTCGTCAATGATTTGCAGTAAAGCCACTACAGCATCTGGTGGTAACTTGTATTGTCGCATTCGTGGTAGTACTATTCCTGTTTTCAGTGTAACTCGATATGGTGTAATGTTCATGCAACCAACATCAGTGGGGCCTTGTGCCCATAAATGTGTAGGTAAATTCTGCAGTCGGTAATCCATGTCTCTGGACACATAGTGACCTTTAAAGTCACGTAAAAATAGTCGTACTCCTTCCGGAGAACAACATATTATAGCTCCTAGAGCTTTCAATGTTTTTATACCTAACAAGTTTTCTGGACATGATTTAGTAAGCAATAAATCTGTAGTACATGTCAATGGACCGACCGTAAGTGGAAGAGGTTGTGTTACGTCATTAATTATTGGTTTTCCTGAGAATCCAAGGGAAATATTCTGTGAGCCTGAGAGGGGTGCCCCTGGAACTTCACTACGTCTTATAGTTGTTCTGCTTGCCCCTGTATCAAGTAAAAACTTTCTGTCTTCCCCTAATAGTTCACTATGTACATAAGGTCCCTCTTGGTCTACAGGAACCTCTATAAGGGGTAAGCCAACCTCCCTCTCTAGGCTATCTCATGAGTATCGCTGATAATCGGGATAATCTGTTTGTGCATACTGATACATTTGTTGTGTTGTCGCTTGTGTTGCAGCAATAGGCTGCGCTTGTTGTTGTGCTACGATCTGTTGTGGAGCTGCCTGTTGCGGTGCTCGTTGTTGCGGAACTAACCTAAGTTGTGCCTGCTGAGGCATTTGTTGTTGATTCTGATCCTGTCTGGGTGGACGTGGTCTCTCATGCGTTCTACCTGTGGCTATATTATGTTTCAGGACTGGACAATCGTGTATATAATGACCTCGTTGTTTACAATAGTTGCATGTCCCTTTTGCAGGAGTTGCGGAATCACCCTTTTGATGACTATCGGCTGGAACTGACTGTGCAACAAGCATTTTCATTTTCGTATCTTTCATACGTCTTTGTTCGTGTTCTTGTTCTTCTCTAATTCTATTATGGTGATATTGTAACATCTGTAGCATCTGTGATGGGGTATTACCTTGCCAGGTACTTTCGAATTTCAATACTCTATTCTTGACTTGTAGCAGAGAATTTTCAACTAATTTTGTCACAAACAGATGTGGATATGACTCACTACTGGCTTTTATGCCACTATTTATACTAAAACATTTTTCAAATCGGGAATAGAAATCACTAGTGTCTTCGTCTGGCTTTTGTTTACAGGCTGAGATTGCACCCCAGTCTTCCTTTTTCGTAGTTAATAAACGTGGCAATACCTGTATTAGTAATCCTGCTAGTGCTGTAGTCTTTTCCCCAAGCCCTGCTCCTGCAGCTCGGGCCTTTTCTTCGTTTTCCAACGCTGTCCAATCTATCTTTTGGTCTCCCACCTCCCATTCTTTTTCTTTGAGTTTCTCATAAACACCGGCGGGTAATAGGACTTTTAATATTTTCATAATGTCGGGGTAGGTATACTCTCCCATGAGTAACATGTCCTTTATCTCACGGTGGAAACCTGCCGGGTCCTTGTCATGGCTGGGTACTACTTTCTTCATTTCTAATAATTCTAATTTAGTTATAGGCGTGTACACAAACACGCGTGTGAAATTATCACCGGCACCTCTTATTGGGTGCACTTCGCGTAACGGGTTCTGTCTATCTATGTGATACATTTTTCTTCCCATAATGGGGACTGGAACGTGTTCTGGGCATACGAAATTTAAATATTGGTTTCGGGATTCTAGAATTTCTTTAATCAAATCAGTACCTGACCCTCTCCATGTATTCGTGAGTAGTTCTGTCAATATGTCAGGTAAGGGTCCTGGATCGGAGTGTTGGCTTTTATATAATATAAGGAGGTGTTGAATCATGTATATGCTAGCTAAACGCTGTTCATATGGGTCTAGATTCAGAAACGTGTGTGCAAGTACATCATCATTGTATTCGCCGGGACCGTCTGCCCACTGTACTGCTGACCTGGCTAATTCTTGTTCGTCCATGGAATCGAGCATGTGGTACCCCCTTCGATCTCGGAGTAATTTATCAGCGGCTTGGAATAGGTGTTCAGGGGATTTTGTATTTAACATAGGGTTTGGAAAATGTCTATTATATTCTGGACGTATTGGACGTATCGGATCGTTAAAACCTCTGGTATTATTATGGGGTCTTCCTCTACCTACATAAGCTATCGTTTCTACTTGCTCCTCCTCTTCTTCTGATTCTACTCTGTCTGTTTCTCGTCTTTCTTTATGTATTCGTTCTACTTCCTTGCGGATCTTTCGACACATGGCGATTATACACGCCTGTCTATCATGTTTCTCTTCTGATATGTTCTGACCCCATTTGGCAAGTTTTTGCATGGTATCGTGATCTGCCCCTGGCCTGTCTTGATTCCTAATTACACAATTTATAAAAAAACGTAGTAGTTGTCTTTGGACATCCACTTTCTGGTATTCCATAGCTTCGTTAATACTTTCTGGACCTTGCCCTGTTTGGACAAAGCGATATATTTCGTCTAGGTGTTCACCCATTCCTGGTATTGTCATTAAATATAATGTAGCTCGTCTTATCCGTAGTGATGATATGAGCAATTTATCCTGTCTACCTGGTACTGGGTCGTATCTACAATCCACAAGCTGTTCTTTAAACATGTCGGATGTCGCTAGTTGGGGTGTACGTTGGAGTGCTAAATCTCTAAGGGTCTGTTTATTTCTCGGCGGTGTGGCAAACATATCTGTCGTACCTCCTGTAGCACCATCTGAGGTGCTAGGCACGAAAGGATTCGTTGGGCGTAGGATAGAGATCGTAGATGCGGGAAAAACTGTAGAAACGGACGGACCTGTTGGAACTTGTGTAGGAGTTTGTAGTTGCAGGGATACTGACGGATGCTCTTGGTGTTGAACACCATCGGCAGGCGGTGTGGGTGGTATGGCTTTAGCATACTCGGGAGCTGCGTCATCTAAATAGGAGGAAAGAAAAACGTCCTTTGCTGTTTTGGGATGTGTTTTGGGATGTGCTTTTATCGGGAGCAATGGAGGAGTTAAGTCTTTTGGTATTTCCGGAGTGGCCTTAGGTAACCCTTCGGCCAGAAGAGGATACATACCATTCATAAGAGCGTTTCTTTGTCTATCTACTTGTTCTGATTTTACTCGGGTACCTTCCTCAAGTAATAGATTTTCTCGGGTTTTATTTGAATTCTCTCTACCTTTCTCTTCCTGTCTGAGTGCTTTTTCTGTACGTCTATATGATTCTTTACGCCATAATTCAATGGCATCCTTCTGTGACTGTCTGGCTTTCCTTTTCCATAATTCTTCTTCTACTCTCATGATGCAATCTGCATCCCAGGTCCCCGCTGCGGGCCATCTCTGACTCTCTGGTAATTCTTTGGTGTAGTCCACCCATAAATCAAGAAATAATACGGCGTCTAGGTCATGCTTATGATACATAAAGTACCCTGGAGTGTCCCTCGGTGGGATGGGAACAGCTTCTTCGAGTACCCCTTTTCTAGTTTTGATCTGTTTTAGTTTCGAAAAGAGCGGCATTTTTAGACCTTATTACTAGAACACACTTTATACAAAAAAAACACAATAATGAACAGTCATTCACACCACAGTATATAGAACGTATTTTAAAACATTTAACACTTAACAGTTTTACGAACAATGATAAATAATAGAAAACTAGTTACTGACATTATACCGACACTAGATAATACTTATTTATATGCAAAACATACTATATATACTGCTAAACAGTACAGATACACTGCTAAAACAGTGCAGACCGGATTTGTGTACCCAAACCCGTCTTGACCGGCACAGACTATGTGCACGTAAAATGCCTCCCCGGTAATGGTACTCACCGGGTAGCTCAGAACGGAAGGCCTCGGAACGGAACTGAAACTGGACCGGACTGGACTCGACTCGACTGGACTCGGAACCTCGGAACCTGGCGGGTCTCTGTATACCTCGGATCTTGCTCTCTCAGCTAGGCTCTGGTCGGGATACTTCGCACTTCTCACCGCCTCGTCTGGGTGTTGATCGCAGCCTCAGTCGTCCCCGCTTGGCCGGAAGGAGACACAGGAAATCCTGTAGATACGCGTTTTTGTCCGTTCAGCTGTGGCAGGAGACCGGGCCTGCAACGCACCGCCGGCGCGTGAGATGAGAAAGTGTCCCTGTTCGGGCGCCAATTTATGTGGTAAATATTTCATTACCGGTACTATTTTTTATGCGGTAAAGTCTATCAAGAATAACTCAGTAAATATAAGAGGCAGAATCCGTGGTATTAGAGGTTTTAAAAGGCTTTATTCCTATACAAAGGAATACAATTCGAATTGTAGGCATTCTATTCCATCACCACGAAAGTTCAGGAAGGAAGGGCATATATTATTGACAGATAAGCAGTTTTATAGAAAAATACATTACAATGAAACAGATGCAGGAGGCGTAACAGCTGATAAAAGGTGCATACGTAGCTAATAGAGGGCGTAATTTAATAAACGTCATCATACATGATGTCACAAGTGGGTGGATCCATAAAAGAATCCTGCAATGTCAGCAGAAATAGTTGGCAGAGATGCGCGCGCAGCCGCATGACGTGTGATTGACGTGCAACTAGAGGGTGAAGGGGACTTGACATTTAGCTCTACATGTGGAGACAGAAGTCTGGGGTTATGTCAACCTAATCCCAAATCAGATCTAATATCCTATGTTTAAAGAACTGTGTTATCCAAAAAGAGAGGTCTCTTAGGATAGAATCTATTCTATACTGACTATACTGACTGTTAGTGCGTGTACAAGCGTCTAAGTGTCTACACTAGATGCGAGGGGGTAGGAATATTTCATGGTAACGGGGCTATGAATTACTTGCATGAGGGCAGCGAGGCCTGGCGCTATGCACGGTAGCTGAAGGAATGTTTACCTAAACTGCTAGACAGGAATGCATCAGATGAGGGGCGGAGGAGATAATCTTGAAGGTGAAATACAGTTTTTGGCAGGCGACGGGCTGGATCAGGCACCGTTAGCCGCGCAGGGAGTAGGACAAAGTTCATGGACACAGATGCAGGCTCAGACTGGAGCTTTCAGAGGCAGAAGGCAGGAAAAGGCTTGATGACAGAATTCGGGCCTACTCGCCTGAATCTGTAAAATGTGGAAAGTGAACCACATAAAGTCGGTGGCCTTTCATACTTAGGAAAGGAATATCTGACCCATTCATGGTGGATCTGAAAGAGGACATGTTGACGGTGGACGCACATATATTTGCGTCTTCAAAACTGGAGCAGGAGGGAACATACATGTACTTATAGCATGTACATGGAGCCGTTGGGGTCTACGATAGGGGACATAACTGATCACAAAATTCATATTTCCTCATAACCACATCTCAGATCATGGGGCTATTGCTTTAAAGTTAGAACTTCCCTCAGAGCCGACTTTGAGGAGGTGGACCCTGAATAGGAGATTTCTCCTACAACCTTCCATGCCTGACACATTAAAGAGAGAAACAGCCATCTTTTTTCATCATAACCTAGATTCGGCCCCTTTATATATAGTGTGGAATGCCTTTGAGGCCTGGCTGAGAGGGACATTAAGGGGTGCGGTCACGGGCTGGGCCAGATCGGAAAAAAAGGGAGATGGCAGATTTAGAGAAACAACTAGCACTAGCAGAGGCGGCTTTCAAAATTGGGCAAGTGACAGATGGGGAGAAAGAAATCTTATTAGCAAGGGTCGAAGACCTACAGTTGAAGTTTAGGCTCAAAACCGAGGAAATTATGCTTCAAAAGTGGGAGGCAAGTAATATGAGAGATTTTATCCAGGGCGAGAACTGTGGTAAACTCCTCGCCATGAACAGCAGAGTCGATAGATCTCGTAACTACATCAGCAAGATTGTGGGTGGTAGCCACATTGTGGAGGATAAGAGGGATATTGAGCAGGACTTTGTGGAATTTTTTCAAGGCTTATATAGAGAGGAGTTATTGGTTGAGGAAGATGTTATAGATCAGTGGCTTTCTAAGAAACAATTACCAAAGTTGAATTTGGTTAGCCAAAAAATACTTACCCAAGATATAGATGGGAGTAAAATACTTGCAGTTTTAAATAAAGCTAACAAAGGGAAAACTGCGGGACCCGATGCAATCCCAATCGAGGTCTATACGTTGATATCTGATGAAATTATTCCGATCTGGCTGAAACTGTTCAATGAAATCCTTAGAGGAAGCTCCTCTTTGCCGGATTCATGGAGTGAGGCTGTTATTACCCTTATTTTGAAGCCGGGGAAGGACCCAACTCAATGTCAGACTTATCGGACCATATTTTACTAAACTGCGATTATAAAATCTTTGCAGGAATATTGAATTCCCGGGTTTTCTCCCGTGCAGACAGATGCTGGACCTGGTTTACTCCCTAATTGGCTCGGTCGCTTTCGCAATGACGCAGGGTGTTCCTCTTTCAATTATCACTGTTGATGCAGCAAAAGCCTTCGACCAGGTCAACTGGCATTACTTAAACAAGACCTCGAAGGCTTTTGGCTTTGGAGACACTTTCAGGGAAGTCCTTAAAAAAATATATAAAGTCCCCCGGGCCCAGATCTTGGTTAATGGTAATCCTACTGCATCAGTAACAATTCAGCGTGGTACAAGGCAGGGGTGTCCATTGACCCCCACTTTTTTTGATTTGTATATCGAGCCTTTGGTCCAAAGTCTAAGGCAGAATGATAAAATCTCCTCCTTTAAAGTTAATGGGTTTACCAGGAAGGTAGAACTGTATGCGGATGACCTGATTTTATTGTCATCGAACGTCAATCCCACTTTATCTGAGCTACTGGCTGAAGTTCAGGCTTTTGGGAAAATGTCGGGCTATCAAGTTAATAGCGACAAGACAAAGATTATGTTGTGGAATACTCCAGCTCAGGGGGTCAGGCTTTCTAAGGAACTAAGATACCTGGGAGTAACAATAACTCAAGACATAAGAAAGATTCCCAAAATAAATCTAGAGAACGCTTCTAGGGAGGTGGAGATCTTATTGAAGAGATGGCAGAGTATGCCGCTATCCCACTATGGGCGAGTCAATCTGATTAAAATGTGTGTTCTCCCTAAGTATGCCTACCTTTTTAATAACATTCCCTTGGAATTTGATACAGGTGAACTTCTTAAAATGCAGGGTAAGATCTCCCCATTTATTTGGGCAGTCAAAGGGATCAGACTGTCCTGGAAGAAACTAAGGCGGAAACTGTCACATGGAGCAACAGTATAGCAAGGATGCCATGGGCCCTATTGCAAGTAAACAAAACGGGGCACCTTCATGGAGATCATGTAGAGGTCGCCAGAAGTCGCAGCAGTGACTCCTGGCTTGCTTTTTGCTACCCCTGGCACTGCCTTTGCGACCCCTGGCCTCAGAGGTGACAAATCCAGTGCCAGGAATACAGGGGCAGCTGGGGCTCCACTCTATTTATTTTCTGTCAATTTTTTATTACACTCATAGTGAATACATAAAATATATTATTCACTAATAGTGTAATAAAAATGGAGTACAATATGCCCCTCCATGCCAGCTGAGGTAAGTAAAACATGCTTTTAAATGTATGTTGTGTGCGTGCTTGCAGGTGAGTGTGTTTATGTGTGAGAGAATTTGTTTATATGTGTGAATTTGTGTGATTATGTGTGTATGAGTGAAAGTCAAAGAGCGTATGATGTCACTTCTGCTACCCCTGGCACTTCAGTGAATTGACTTCCCTGGGCACCTTATTCACTGGTGAGCCACAATTGACATGCAGTGGACCTTAGGCCCGTGGGCTACTCTACCTGCTGCACTATCAGCTCTGGGTGCAGACAAGTAATGTATCCACTATTTGAAGGCCTATTCTGCGTGTCTGCCGTGCTCATAGCGCTGGCATTTCAAGCTTGTTATTTGTCGGTTGTTTACTGTGTCCTGCATTTGTTACACGCCAGCTGCCCTCTTTACAAGGCAGCCCGCTGACTGATGACACTGGAGCGTCATGGCCGCCATTACTGGTCCCTCGCATCCCTTCTTCCTGACAGCCAGCAGCACTGCCTGCATCCCGCGAGCCATTTGTTAAAATGCAAATCAATGCTGTGCCCAGCAGGCTGCTTCAACCTTTCAAAATGGCCATTCCCAGCATGGAAATTGCTCGCCTCCCGTCTGCACTAAGTGAAAATGGCCTGGGATTGTCTCATAAAATGAAGGCACTGTATGAAAACACATTCCGGCTCTGCTCTAATTGCTACAGATGATGCGATTAATTGCGTTATCCTCTTCCTCTTCATAACGGGAGCTGCATCAATCAGGTTGAGAGGTTTCTCTTCACCGTGAATCGGAGTTTGATGTTCATTAGCTTGGGGCTTGCAAGGTAGAGCCGGAAATTGTGTGTTGCAAGGTGCACATGAATAAAGGCGGTCACAGATCAGCTCAATACTCACTGACAGCTGGGACCCTGGCGCAGGTGCCCTGGTGACCCTTTCGGTGCAAGGGAGGTGATGGAAAACGAGCAGTCAATGTAACAGGTTCCTTTCTGTGAGAGCAGGCGGATAACACACAGAAGTGACTGAAGAAATGCTAATTTGAATTAATTTTATTCACTTGATATTACTTTGGGCTGTATGTAGTCCATCATCTTTGGCGCACTATGCCACTACAGATGGGGACCAGCCTTATGCTTACAACATTGTCCAGTCACAGAAGGGACTGTCCAGCCAAACCTCTTGGCCACATTTGCTCTGCTCAGGAACACAGGCAACCTCAATCACATTTCGGCCATGATTTGGTGAGGTGCACCAATGAAGCTCAACAGGGGCGGAGGGGCCACTGCCACCCCCCCACCTTTTTACCGACAAGAAGAGTGTCTGTCAGGCTGAGCAAAGGTCAACCCAACAGAACTTAATTCTTCTAAACAATATACATCAATACACTTCTAAATAAAAAACCCGACACAGTTCTTATAATGAATTGAAATATTTATCTAAAATAAAGCGTAAGAAAATCATAAAGCATTCAATATTTTGATTCGCATATTTACCTAATCTGGTTAAATGACGTCCTCTATGTCAAATTCAGATTTTTCGTCTCTATGCCCATAAATCGATTAATCAGTTTGTAAATTAATTGGGCATCTGATCAGTCCGTCAGAGTCTCTGGCAAGCAGCTGCCCAGCAGTGTCACCGTCCTCTCCGTCAGCATAACGTCAGGGAAAACAAGCTTTTTGACCCTCTCTAGTATACTTCTTTTATTGTAAAATCAACAACAAAATGTTACAATACATGTTTTAAAACAAATTTGATTGGTGGAACCAGGATCATTCTTCCTGATTCCCATACGCTCGATGTTTCTTTAGATGTAATTCTCATTTTATTAATAATTTGCAACAGTTACTTGTTCATTCAGGGCATTTTGGTTCTCATACGGGTTTGTGTCCATGGTGTCATCAATTATAACAGTTCTTAGTTTAAGGAAGTCCATTGTCTGAAGATTGGCACCCATCCCGGTGCGACCTTCACGGCTACAGTCTGCCTGGGGTCAGGACGAGGTTATTGTTGCTCATCTTTTAGTGCAGGCACACTTCACCCAGTGACTTCTGTATATTGTCTGTCCGTCAAATAGGGATGGCAGCCATTTTGTGGCCACTCCAGAAAAGTCAACTTAAGCAAAGAAACACAAAACGTAATTAATACATGGAATTGACTATTAAAATGTTATTCCCTCACTAAACCCTTTATGTTTGTGTATTTATCTAGCAAAAGCAACACACATTGCGGTTTATACTCACGTTTTTAAAGCACAATTCACAAATCACATCACAAAGCAACATATAACATGCTAATTCTAAATATCTCTCATTAGTATGCGTGCGAAAATTAGTTTACGTATCAATCAGGCCATGCAAATGCGATTCCCACGTGTATTTTCTAATTAGTAATGTTGATTTTTCAAACACAGCAAACCATTAATACTATTAATATTAATCAGTTATTCGTTTTAATTTTAACACGATAAAATGGAGGAGGAATACAAATTTTAAGGAAAACCTCACTCCAGCATCGCTGCCATCTTGGCATGCTGGAGAAATTGATCGGTGACCAGCCCAAAAGTCTATGACACCTCCTGAATAGAAGCAAATTGTCCTGATGGATATAAGTCCCCCAGAGTGATACAGCCACCTCTCGTCAGCAGGCCATGGACATGGAATGTTCAATTTGTGAGAAGGGATGAATTTTCCATATCTCCAGTTCCGTGCACAGGGTGCCCTGCAGAGCACTACCCACACCGCCCTCTACCAGAGTCTACAGACCACCCTCAACACATGAGACACATGTGTTCTGTTACCCAACAGCAGCTGGGCCCCTACGTCTTCCCCCTATAGTGCCAGCTAGTAAGGTTTTCTCCCAATTGGGTTTGTCATCGAACCAGTGTACAGTGTGCTGTAGATGGGAAGCCAGATAGTACATTTAGAAGTCATAGACGTCCATGCCACATCTATCCCAGCTCATTGGTAGCATGTTGAGCCCCACTCTGCTCCCCTTCTCAGCCCATAGGAGGTCTACCAAGAGCTTGTTCAATTCCCTAAAGACACTTATGGGTATCTCATACATAGTTGCTTGCAGTACATAAAGAACAAGTGATTGTTAGATGGGTGTGTGAGTACTGCTTCGGTATATGAGGGGTGGACTGAACATAGGTAGCATTCACCTATGCACATGTAGCCCTTAAGGCAGAAGCGGATCCTCCAGTGGAGGAGCGACGCCCCACTAATTAAAATGCCCCAGAGATGAAAAATAAAATGGCAATAAAGTTAATTTATTACCATTTTACTTTTCACTACCTGCATCATGAGCTGAGTGTCAGGACTGGGAGGGGCCACTGCTGAGTGGTAGCAGCAGTGAAAAGAGTTTTGGGCTGGGCACTAAAAGGTTAAAGTTCTCGTGTCTCTTTGTCCAGCTGTCATGCGCTGGCCAGAAGTGCAGTTTAAACCTCTCTACTAAGCTTTCTTAGTCAGATGGGTTGAAAGCAAGCACAAGCCTCCAGCGCCCTTGAGAGCAATGTGAGTGCCGGCTCCATCCAATCCTGGCGCTTCTCTCATGCTGGTTAACAGCATAAGCGATGCTCCAGGGTTGGTTAGGGGAGTTGGCTGGGGCCCGCGCTGGAGGAGAGAAGAACACCAGGACCAGAGCGAGGATGTGCAGTAAGGTAAGTGACTTTTATTTCCCATTTTTTAAATGTATTTTATATCTGTCACTCTGTCTGCTTATGTGCACTAAATCGCCAACATGCAATACATTACCATTTTATATGCAATTTAGCATGTACATGCACCCACTACCCTTTTGCCCACCCCACTAATCCCCGTTGTTGGCACTGCCTTAAGTTTGTATGGTGTCACGTAGGCTTAGTGGTAGTCTGAGCTGCTGTCTCCTATTAACATGGCTCTAACCAACAAAACACTCTGGGCATACTGCAACTGCAACTATCCCCATGAAAGCCGGAGTGGAAGTGCACCTTCCGTGACTGGTTACCATGGTAATGTCAATGCCTACAAGAACATACACTTTTAAATGATTGGCTCACTCCAAAACCTGGAGGAGACAGTTAAAACTGAGTGATCAGCTTGTCTAGTGCCAACCATCACTTGTTCTGAATATCAACTGAATGCTTTGGCTCAGTCAGGCGTTCTTCCTTCGATGAGAATAGCTCTTGTACACCAATAAATACTCTCTCCTTAAAAAATGTGGGATTATACTCAAGGACTAAGGGAAATTATTTGCTATTGCAGCTATCTGATGAATGTAAGGTGGTAGACTAAGTTTATTAAGCCCAGAGCCCAAGTTAAGCTACCCAAGGCACTGCTGTGGAGAGTTTTGTTTAAAAGATTGTGATAACTGCCCGGCCTGAGCCATATTTAGACCCCGAGTGAGCCATTGGATGTGTGGAGTGAATGAATATGCAGTTTGAGTGGACTTCTGGTAAATTGTGGATTGCTCTGTGGGGTAACAGAACGCCTGAGACAGTGTCTCATGTGTTGAGGGTGGTCTGTAGGCAGTAGTGAATATTCTGCAGGTACTTGAGGAGTTCCTGAGTGATTCCGGCATAGAGTGCGTTGCTGTAGTCGATTCTGCTGCTGATGAGTGCGTGGGTGACCATCTTTCTGGACTCTGTGGGGATCCCCTTGAAGATCTTTCAAAGCAGGCGTAGCGTGCGGAAGCAGGATGATGAGACGGATATGATGCGCGAGGAGTCCCAGATGATTCTGAGGTTTCGTGCGTGGTCTGTAGGTGTGGGCGGTTTCCAAGTGCTGCAGGCCACACGAGTTGTACCCAACAGAAGGGGTGGAGCACAGGATGAGAACTTCGGTCCTCTCTGAGTTGAGCTTGAGGCAGCTGTTCTTCATCCATGTGGCGACACATTTCTTGCTAATTCAAGACCTACAATGCCAACAATACTGATTATTTGTTAAAAATGTAACAGGTTCACACCAAATGAGCCAAAATATGTCTTGCAAGGGGCCCCATAATCCTTCAAATGATGCTGGGTAGAGAGACTGAATCGAGGTTGAGACAGAGAGAGAACACGGTTTATGTTATACCCTACTTAGTTGTTATTACATGTATTCCAGCCCTGCTGCTCCTAGCTGCTCAGCCAGCGTGTGAGTTGGTCATGGAATGTTGGTGTGCCTGTGATGCGTGGAATGCCTGGGTGTCTGAGTGGATGAGTGTTGGCAGTTAGAGATGGGCTGAGCAGCTAGGCAGGCTGCTCCTGGTGGGGCTGGTACCACACTAGGCTGGCTGGAGTCAAGACTGATATAACTTGGACTGAAACTGAATAAAGAAGATTTAAATATACATCCTGGCTCCTGGTGTCTACCTTCATAGGGTACAACAGTTTAACTAAAGAAAAAGTATAGACAGTGGAAACAGAGAGAAGTTCCACTTTCCCAGGGGGGCCCTTGGATGGTGGAGGCCCCGGCCAATTGCCCATTTCGCCCATGCCTCAATACGTCTCTGATTCCACTTGCATTCAAGCCTGGCTGCCTGAGCAGTGTGAGTCTGTGAAGCCACTCACTTGTCACATGCAAAAACATAACCATGTGATCTTGTTACTCCGGTAATAAAATGTATCCGTTTAAATATATTGTTTGCTGTAGGGAGATGAACCAGAAACTTCTACATCACCTAGTCGCCAGGATCAGCTTTAGGGCGGTGTTACCAGTGCGGCCAGAATGGGTGCTAACATGAAGGGGAACACTGACCTCAGGGGAGGGTGCTGGGTTAGGAATAATTTACGATTTAAAAGCACTTGCTGCAGGATTCCTGTTAGTCCAGATTTCAGACAGCAATGAAAATATCAAGATAACTCTTGTGATTAATGTTTCTGTTAGTGAGAGAGTTCAGAGTTTTGTCTAGGGACAGTCTTGACTCCCCATAAAGTAGCGCAGAGGGTTAATATGCCTGCTGCAAAGAACAGATATGTATTTTATGTGGATAGCTGAGTGGATTAGTAAAGCCAGCCTTTACCAGTGCTTTAAAACAAATAAAATGTTTTTGAGAGAGGGGCTATGGGGAGATGAGGGGCACTTTTGCTAGGTGGTAGTGAGGGAATCCGAAGAGGAGGTCACTGCGGGGGGTGGGGGTGCCGAAGAAGATTTTCACACAGTGTGCCACCAGCTCTAAAGCCGGCCCTGCTAGTACCGTGTGCCCAAACAAATCGGCGCCTATCTTCAATCACTGATTGAACGGTGTGCGTTCTGCTGCCGCGACAAGACTTAGTAAAATCGAACCTGTAAACTTTATGACGCTGCACTTTGGTTAAACCCCTTTGCAAGATTGTATCCCTGTGTTTACATGCTGAAAGAGCCCTCTGTTATAAAATGAAGAATATCTACAACTAATAAGTCACTATGCATAGTAACCTATCGCAAATATAGTCTTATCTTTTCATAAAGAAATGACACTGCCCAGACAATGTATGTATTGTGAGTGATGCATGTGCTACCTGGAACTAGTCTTTCTATCCCAAACCGCCCAACATAAGTAAGCTTTGTCTGTTCCTAACTTGCTGCCCCTGAAGGTCAAAGGTTGCGGTCATATCTGGTTTCTCTGGTCCTAGGGACAACAGCAACGAGCTCAGCCTCTACCTAAGGGAATTGACCTGTATCCCATGTGAACCGATGAGCCCATTGGGCACAGAGTAGAGTAATATATATTTTTTTAAACCCTCATTTTCTGCTTTGATGGAGTGAACCTTGGAGCTCCCTGTATTGCTCAACCTTCTGCAGCATGTATGCTCCCTGATCCCTGATTGCTGATCTTTACCTGCTGCTGACTGGCGCTGGAGCTGACATCTTGTGATACACGATGGGCGTTCTCTAATTGGATCAGGGGACGAAGACTAAACAGACCCAGGGGGATAAGTGATAGCTGAAAGCAGCTGGAAAAAAGGAGAGAGAGAGAGACCCAAAGGTGAGGAATATGGGGGCATATTATCAAGGCAGGCGATAACATTATCGCCGCTTTAGCGGCAGAAAAATGCGGCTAAAGCGGCGAAAATGGGCTTGATAATATGCTCTATGGAATTCCAATTGAAGCCCATGTTAAATGTGAAGGCCATCTAACATGAGCTTCAATTGGAATTCCATAGAGCATATTATCAAGCCCATTATCGCCGTTAATTTTATCGCCTGCCTTGATAATATGCCCCTTGGAGTGTGAGATACAGAGATAGGGGAAGAGTATGGGAGAGAGAGAAGAAAGAAATGTGTGGATAGGGTAAAATGGAGTGAGGTAGAGTGAGACAACATGTGTGTGAGAGAAAGGGACAGGATAGAGAAAACAAAGATAGAGAGAAAGGTGAGAGAGTGGGATGAGGAAGGAGGTAATGAGAGACATAGAGGGTGGGAAAATAGAGACAGTTATAATGGAAGAAGGAACACGAGGGAAAGACACAAAACAGAGAAGGAGAAGACAAAAAAAAGAAGAGTCAGATAGAAAGAGAAGAAAGGATAAAGGGCAGGAAGGGAGAGAGAAAGATGAAGAGTGCAAATGCCAGGGGAATGAGAAAGAGTGGGTGAAGAGAGCAAGGAAGGAAGGAAGAGAGAGAGAAAGAGTGAGCACGGAATTAAGTGTGAGGAGAACGTTGCTAAGGATAAGAGCGGGAGGAACAGAAAGAGAAAAAGAAAAAGGAAGTGAGAAAGGAAAGAAATGGGAGGGAGCTCAAGCGACAGGATTCGAGAGAGAGTGGAGAGTTAGGAAAGTGAGAATGAGAAGAGAGAATTAGTGAGAGAATGAATGGAGAAACAAAAGAGAATGATAGCAACAGAGAAATAGAGAGAATTAGAGAACAAGAGAGAGGGGGTACAGGGAGAGAGGGAGAGAAAGAGGGGTAGATAGACAGATGAGAAAATGGGCGAGTATCAGAGAGAGAGAGAGACAGAAGGAGCAGAAGAGAAAGAAAGCGATCAAGGCAGAAAATGTCAAAAGGAACCTAATTGAAGGTTCTATTATAAAGACAAATACTCAACAGTTCTGCCATCATATCACTCTTTTAATTAATTAATGTCGTTTATGGTCGTGAGAGTTTTCAGTCAACAAATACAGTGACAAATGTTTACTTGAGGCAAACCTAGGGATTGCTTACCTAATTTTAAATATGTCATGTAACCAGTGGCAGGTACCATGTACAGAGGGTAGGGGGCGGGTGCCCAAAATAAATAAATAAATAAATAAAACAGACATACCTTCCTCCACGATGCCATGTCCTCCTTCGGTCTTCTGGTAGGCTCCAATGCAGGACCCAGCAACAAACTCCCTCAACCAACCCTGGTGCAATTCTCACCAGCCAGCTCATTCAACACTCCTAAGAGCACTGGAGGCCTACACTTTCTCTAACCCAGGGTTACAGAAGTTTAAAATGTGCATGTCTGGCTGTCCGTTACAAGATGGCCAGCCAAACACACATGCGCATTTTAAAGCACACAACTCCCTGCTGCTGCCATTCAGCAAAGCAGCAATAGTCCCACCCCGTACTGTGACTCAGTTCAGGACGGGTCGGTTGCTGAAAAATAAATCGGTAATAAATAAATGTTATTATAGTTGTATTTTTCAGCTCTGGCCTGGGGCTTTTGTTAGTGGGGCAATGCTCCTCAGCTCAGACAGAGAAGTTGCCCATGCACGTAATATTTAAAAACCCAGCAAATCATATGTTCATTGTATGCGTTCTATAAGAATCATAGGGGCCTATTCCCAAAAAGAATTTTATAGTGCGTTCTCTAGTACAAAAGTATTACAAAATGCTATTCACAAACCTACATGCAGAGTTTCCACTTCTGCCTCTCCTACTGTTGGGACGGGAAAGGCTCTACATGGTAAAATATGTATGCCCCCGCCCTGAGTGCCTAACTATAATGTTGACCGGATCCCTAATTCTGACTTTTTGTCATAGGCGAACACAGATCATGCATGTATGCATGACATAGGCCTGTCTCATGAATTGCGGTCGTGTTGGACCTGGAGGGGCACCGAAAGCACTACCCTCATAGCAGTGGAAGGCTACCGCCTTCACCACTGGATGCTGGGTGTATGTGCGCTTGCATGAAGTACAATACATGAAGAGTTGTGCAGTGCGCACATAGAAAGTGTGTGTGCTGGCAGTGTGTTTGTTTTGAAATAAACACACCCTGGTTGAATATAGGAAAGGTTCAGTACTGAATAGTGCATGCATACCGAGTGTATATACTGAATGCATGTGTCCAGGTAAATGTACAATATTTATACTTAACAAGGGGAACCCGTAAGGTAGGAAGGACCTAGGGTACTTACTAGTTTGAAAAACAGAAGGTCCTTCAAAAGCAATAAAATATGGGATAAATATAGACCAGAATCGGCTCTATATAATTCTACAATGCCCAGCCGGACATTGAGGTTTTAATGATCAAAAAAAGATAATTTAAACATACGTTAGAATGTAGAGTGGGACACAGTCCTGCGTCCTTCAACACTTAACAAAGAGTACAAACAATCAAACATATAAGACATTTATCAGGCTGAAGAGAGAAGCTTATAGCCAATACGAGATTCAAGGGCAAGCTTTCACGATAGTACAATGACATGCACAATTTTAACATATGCGTTTAACATGCATGTTTGTACATAGGGTCGACGACGTTTCGATCTATTCAAACAATACATAGATCATCATCAGGACTAGAGAATACACAAGCCTGAGAGTGCAATTCCTGTAAAAAATAAGGGGGAGAAATGGAAGGAGAGAGGAGAATTCCATTAAGAACCTATAGATACTGAGAAAAACTCAATAATGACAGTGGTCATGCACGACATGCCCTTAGTGAAGTACAAGCCAAGGAGGCCGGTTGTGAGAACGAAGGAACCACAACTAATTTCCAATTGAGGACAAAAATTCAGAAGGGGACAAAACAATGAATTACAGGGGTGATCGAGGTGGTAGTGCTAGGAACGCAGTAATTAGACTGTGAGAAGGCGGAGGGCGTGTTACAACGTGAAATTGGATGATAATTGTCCGCAGTAGAGGGTGTGATTGACCGCAGTATAGACGAGATGTGGTATACTTGTGCGGTGAACTATTGCGAGATCGAATAGGCGAATCGTCAGTGACGTGAGGAGTAAGGTGGGGGAGTAAGCGATGAATGTGAGCCGATCGGCGTCGTGACGGAAGAACCGAATAAGGCATGAAAACTAACCAGAATCGGAGACGAACAATTCCTGTTTACTTATTAAACCAGATCCGAATAAGGAAGTAGGTTCGGGGGTCCAGCGGCCAGGAGAATTCCCAATTTGTGGCAGGGCTGAAAACTAAGGAAGGGAGCAATTTAAGAGGGATCGCGATCAATGCAGTGGAGGAGGAATCAATGAGTGGGAAGGGGACTCACCACTAGTTCGTCGCGGCGTGTAGAAGGAGCTGTAAGAATATTCAGCTTCCGGGTAGCGCGGCTTGACAATCCAAGGTCCGCCTAAGGAGGAGCGTAATGCGGGAGTTAGAGACGGAGGGAGGGGGGCCATGGAGAAGGGGTGAACGCGCCGCACAAGCACTTACCAGAAAGCGAGTGAACTGCACGTAAAAATCGAAATTTGAAAGACCATCTAGTGCGTGCTGCGATCCCCAGAAAGACACCTCCGACAACCCTTAATGCACACTGGGGCCTCACGCCCTTGGTTGGTCACGCTAAATGTGGTAACTGTAATCTGTGTGACTATACATTAGAAGGCAAAACTTTCTCTTTTGGCAACATTGTCATTAATTCTAATGGGTTCTCGAACTGCAACACATGTAATGTGATTTATTTGATTCAGTGTCCATGCAACAAGAACTACATTGGTCAGACAACCCAGAAGATCAAAACAAGGATCGGGCAACACCGCAGCAGGATTCGCTGTATTGTCCCCAACGCACCACTGGTTGAACATTTCAAACAGGCTAATCACCAAGACAATGAGATGAAATGGACTGTTCTACGAATCATCAAGCTGCCACCAAGAGGTGGCGATCTGGCGCAAATCCTCAATAAAGAGGAGTTGAAGCTCATTATTCAGTTGGACATAATCCGCAATGGTCTTAATAGGAATGAGGACTGGCTATCTCTTATTTAATGGTGTTGTTCAAGTGGTCTAACAATTATTCCATTCTGCCTGTAACATTTGCAACCTAATTGTAATGGTATTAAGTGTTTAACTGAACAGTGTACTCCTCGTTTTTTCTATCACCTTCATCACTTCCTATTCACCAACACTGACCCAATATGGCCGCCGCTAATCCCCTCACGGTTCCCCGTCTCCACACACCCTGCACGTCCTGTCACATGACAAGGTTGGGTTGGTCACGTGCCTTCCGGGCTTGCCTTATTCACCAAGCGGAGCCCGCTACCGTCAACCTGCGATCGTGCAGTTCACTCGCTTTCTGGTAAGTGCTTGTGCGGCGCGTTCACCCCTTCTCCATGGCCCCCCTCCCTCCATCTCTAACTCCCGCATTGCGCTCCTCCTTAGGCGGACCTTGGATTGTCAAGCCGCGCTACCCAGCTCCTTCTACACGCCGCGACGAACTAGTGGTGAGTCCCCTTCCCACTCATTGATTCCTCCTCCACTGCATTGATCGCGATCCCTCTTAAATTGCTCCCTTCCTTAGTTTTCAGCCCTGCCACAAATTGGGAATTCTCCTGGCCGCTGGACCCCCGAACCTACTTCCTTATTCGGATCTGGTTTAATAAGTAAACAGGAATTGTTCGTCTCCGATTCTGGTTAGTTTTCATGCCTTATTCGGTTCTTCCGTCACGACGCCGATCGGCTCACGTTCATCGCTTACTCCCCCACCTTACTCCTCACGTCACTGACGATTCGCCTATTCGATCTCGCAATAGTTCACCGCACAAGTATACCACATCTCGTCTATACTGCGGTCAATCACACCCTCTACTGCGGACAATTATCATCCAATTTCACGTTGTAACACGCCCTCCGCCTTCTCACAGTCTAATTACTGCGTTCCTAGCACTACCACCTCGATCACCCCTGTAATTCATTGTTTTGTCCCCTTCTGAATTTTTGTCCTCAATTGGAAATTAGTTGTGGTTCCTTCGTTCTCACAACCGGCCTCCTTGGCTTGTACTTCACTAAGGGCATGGCGTGCATGACCACTGTCATTATTGAGTTTTTCTCAGTATCTATAGGTTCTTAATGGAATTCTCCTCTCTCCTTCCATTTCTCCCCCTTATTTTTTACAGGAATTGCACTCTCAGGCTTGTGTATTCTCTAGTCCTGATGATGATCTATGTATTGTTTGAATAGATCGAAACGTCGTCGACCCTATGTACAAACATGCATGTTAAACGCATATGTTAAAATTGTGCATGACATTGTACTATCGTGAAAGCTTGCCCTTGAATCTCGTATTGGCTATAAGCTTCTCTCTTCAGCCTGATAAATGTCTTATATGTTTGATTGTTTGTACTCTTTGTTAAGTGTTGAAGGACGCAGGACTGTGTCCCACTCTACATTCTAACGTATGTTTAAATTATCTTTTTTTGATCATTAAAACCTCAATGTCCGGCTGGGCATTGTAGAATTATATAGAGCCGAATCTGGTCTATATTTATCCCATATTTTATTGCTTTTGAAGGACCTTCTGTTTTTCAAACTAGTAAGTACCCTAGGTCCTTCCTACCTCACGGGTTCCCCTTGTTAAGTATAAATATAGTTAGCACAATCGCTGGATTGTAAGGGATGTTCTCCCTAATTCCCTCAAACTGAGTGGTTTGTCCTTGTTCTTCTTCTAATTCCTTTTCTAACAAACCTTGACTGTATACTTAATATGTCAGACCATGCACCTCTATACTCAGATGAATATATAAAGAAGATCTGCGAAGGTCCCTCCTTATTCACTGATTCAACTGATAACACTGTCAGTCTAAACATTTCCCTGTCAGAACAATTAGAGAAATGTAAGAAAAAGCAGATCCGTCTTCAACTTATGGTCCGTATGTTGACAGAATACCTAAAAGCTGACATTCTTCCAGTTGGGCTTCAAGTGAGAAATATTCCCGTTATTTTCACAGATAATCCTAAATACATTAATAACTTCAGTTACATTGGCACAACGTGTTCTAGGCATTGGTTAGTCTTGGGTATTGATATTGCAACCGAGACATTAATCACACTTAATGAGGAACTGACTGAGATTGAGAAACAGATCAAGGAATCTAGTTCAGTCACTGAGGCAAAAAAATTGATTGATTCTGTACAGAAGACTGTTAATGAATTCCAGAGAATTGAACAAAATAAGAAGTCTCTCAAAGTCAAAAAGGATATTAAAGCATATTCAGTGGAACGCACATACCCCTATCTTCAAAAAGACTTTTACACCAACAGGTCATATTCAAACCCTCTAAACAGCAGACCCTGGGGTCGTTTCAACAAACGCAATACCTTGGTTGGCTTCTCAGATACCTCAGTAGAATCCTCCGACAACTCTGACTCAGGTGAGGGTCCCAGTACTTCTTCCAGGAATCAAAATTTTTTAGGAAGAGGTCAGACAGAACTGCCAAAACGAGGACGAGTCAAACGGGCGCAGAGATGGTACAACCCACCAGGCGAACGCCAGACCAGACAGAAATTTTACCAATGGTAAATTCTACTATTACCACTACCTCACAATTGGCAACTATCCCTATTTTTAATTTGTCATCACACAACCTACTAGACACAGAATTATCTCTGCTTAATAAAGGGCTCTCATTTGTCCCTACCACGCATCCCAACTACCTTGACCTTCATGCTGAGCTACTTAGATTTTTTAGACGCCTCCGTCTGCATGCTTATTTTTTGAATAATGCAACACCAAATCCCACTGCATTTACACCATTCCGCCCCCCTTCTACTTTTTTCCCCACGGCAAACATGGTACTGGTGGAAATTGTCACCTTTGAAAAAATGGTGCTCAAAGACCTTAATGCTCTTAAAGATAAGAAGAAGTTTATTCCATTCAACATAACTTTTCAAGAAAAAAAGGCTATTGAATCCTTAAAAAGTAACAACTCCCTTATTATTAAATCTGCAGATAAGGGTGGCGGTATTGTTCTACAAGAACTGGCTGACTACAAAGCAGAGGTATTCCGTCAACTCCACAACACAGAACACTACTGCAGACTACCTAGGGACCCTACTATTGAATTACAGGCTCTTATACTCCAAATCACTACTGAAGGGAGAGATGAAGGCTTTCTTAGTTCTAAAGAATTCCAATTCCTCAATCCAAAATCACCCAGAATACCGGTCATCTACACTCTTCCAAAGATACATAAACACCTCACTTCTCCCCCTGGCCGCCCTATAGTCTCGGGTTGCGGTTCTATTTTAGAACCATTAGGCCAGTATGTCAATTATTTCATAAAAGATTTCGTACCCCAGACTCAATGCTACATTAGGGATAGCATGGACATGATCAATTTGATTGAACACCATCCCTTTAATTCTTCTGAGCACCTCCTTTGCACTCTCGACGTGGAATCACTTTATACAAATATTCCACAGCCCTTTGCCCTCCGAGTGATCCAGCAAGTCCTTGACTCTAGACCGAGACCACATGCAGTTCCCACATTATTTATTTTGAAATTGCTTGAAATGTGCCTCACTAGGAATTTCTTCTGTTTTGATGACTTATTTTTCCAGCAGGTGAAAGGCACGTCGATGGGCGCTATTTTTGCCCCGAACTTGGCCATTCTCTGCATGGATTTTCTTGAAACTAACATCATTTTGTCACCCACTAACCCCTTCATATCTGGCGTTAAATTATGGCGTCGATACATTGACGACGTTTTTTTGATCTGGCACAACAGTACTGACTTACTGACCAATTTTCAGCATTGGCTCAACAACAATTGTTTAGGTCTCCAGTTTACACTTTCTACTGACTCCTCATCCATTCCCTTCCTAGACCTGACTATATATCACTCCGATGGTGAACTCCTCACCAAACTCTATAGGAAACCTACCGAACGGAACACACTGCTGAGATATGAGAGTAATCACCCCAGGGCCCTGAGGGATTCTCTACCGTACTCCCAATTTTTCCGTATTCGGCGCAATTGCTTTTCAAAAGAAAACTACTTCACCGAGGCCTCAGTCCTCTCTGAGAAACTGAAAGCTCGAGGTTACCCCAAGCGACTTGTTCGCAACGCCCAGAAACGGGCTTGGTATTGCCCTAGGGAAACCCTGCTTACACCCAACCCCAAAAAAGAAACCAAAAGAATTGTATGTGTGACCACTTTTTCAGTCATTTCCAACCATGTGCGTAAATCTGTTCTGAAGCATTGGCCCATACTAAATGCGGGCAGCCTTAATCTGGAAAGACCATTATTTGCCTTTCGTAAAAATCGAAATTTGAAAGACCATCTAGTGCGTGCTGCGATCCCCAGAAAGACACCTCCGACAACCCTTAATGCACACTGGGGCCTCACGCCCTTGGTTGGTCACGCTAAATGTGGTAACTGTAATCTGTGTGACTATACATTAGAAGGCAAAACTTTCTCTTTTGGCAACATTGTCATTAATTCTAATGGGTTCTCGAACTGCAACACATGTAATGTGATTTATTTGATTCAGTGTCCATGCAACAAGAACTACATTGGTCAGACAACCCAGAAGATCAAAACAAGGATCGGGCAACACCGCAGCAGGATTCGCTGTAATGTCCCCAACGCACCACTGGTTGAACATTTCAAACAGGCTAATCACCAAGACAATGAGATCAAATGGACTGTTCGACGAATCATCAAGCTGCCACCAAGAGGTGGCGATCTGGCGCAAATCCTCAATAAAGAGGAGTTGAAGCTCATTATTCAGTTGGACACAATCCGCAATGGTCTTAATAGGAATGAGGACTGGCTATCTCTTATTTAATGGTGTTGTTCTAGTGGTCTAACAATTATTCCATTCTGCCTGTAACATTTGCAACCTAATTGTAATGGTATTAAGTGTTTAACTGAACAGTGTACTCCTCGTTTTTTCTATCACCTTCATCACTTCCTATTCACCAACACTGACCCAATATGGCCGCCGCTAATCCCCTCACGGTTCCCCGTCTCCACACACCCTGCACGTCCTGTCACATGACAAGGTTGGGTTGGTCACGTGCCTTCCGGGCTTGCCTTATTCACCAAGCGGAGCCGGCTACCGTCAACCTGCGATCGTGCAGTTCACTCGCTTTCTGGTAAGTGCTTGTGCGGCGCTTTCACCCCTTCTCCATGGCCCCCCTCCCTCCGTCTCTAACTCCCGCATTGCGCTTCTCCTTAGGCGGACCTTGGATTGTCAAGCCGCGCTACCCGGAAGCTGAATATTCTTACAGCTCCTTCTACACGCCGCGACGAACTAGTGGTGAGTCCCCTTCCCACTCATTGATTCCTCCTCCACTGCATTGATCGCGATCCCTCTTAAATTGCTCCCTTCCTTAGTTTTCAGCCCTGCCACAAATTGGGAATTCTCCTGGCCGCTGGACCCCCGAACCTACTTCCTTATTCGGATCTGGTTTAATAAGTAAACAGGAATTGTTCGTCTCCGATTCTGGTTAGTTTTCATGCCTTATTCGGTTCTTCCGTCACGACGCCGATCATCGCTTACTCCCCCACCTTACTCCTCACGTCACTGACGATTCGCCTATTCGATCTCGCAATAGTTCACCGCACAAGTATACCACATCTCGTCTATACTGCGGTCAATCACACCCTCTACTGCGGACAATTATCATCCAATTTCACGTTGTAACACACCCTCCGCCTTCTCACAGTCTAATTACTGCGTTCCTAGCACTACCACCTCGATCACCCCTGTAATTCATTGTTTTGTCCCCTTCTGAATTTTTGTCCTCAATTGGAAATTAGTTGTGGTTCCTTCGTTCTCACAACCGGCCTCCTTGGCTTGTACTTCACTAAGGGCATGTCGTGCATGACCACTGTCATTATTGAGTTTTTCTCAGTATCTATAGGTTCTTAATAGAATTCTCCTCTCTCCTTCCATTTCTCCCCCTTATTTTTTACAGGAATTGCACTCTCAGGCTTGTGTATTCTCTAGTCCTGATGATGATCTATGTATTGTTTGAATAGATCGAAACGTCGTCGACCCTATGTACAAACATGCATGTTAAACGCATATGTTAAAATTTTGCATGACATTGTACTATCGTGAAAGCTTGCCCTTGAATCTCGTATTGGCTATAAGCTTCTCTCTTCAGCCTGATAAATGTCTTATATGTTTGATTGTTTGTACTCTTTGTTAAGTGTTGAAGGACGCAGGACTGTGTCCCACTCTACATTCTAACGTATGTTTAAATTATCTTTTTTTGATCATTAAAACCTCAATGTCCGGCTGGGCATTGTAGAATTATATAGAGCCGATTCTGGTCTATATTTATCCCATATTTTATTGCTTTTGAAGGACCTTCTGTTTTTCAAACAGGTAAATGTACAAGGCATAGTGATATTAGTGCTGGACAGTAAGAATGCTGAGAGTGTACACTGAGTAAATATGTGTGTAGTGGTACATAGTATGGAGGACCCTGGGTTCCATTTTGGGAAGCCCAGACCTGCCTCATGAAGCCATGAGGAGAGGAATCCCCCAGACAGATTTATGTATTGCTGCATTCCTGTGAGCTGGGTGGAGACACAGTGGAGGAAAGGAAGAGACTCACTTTACATATACCAGACTGCTCTTTGATTCAATGATAGATCACAAGGAAGGGGCCTGGACACATCTCAGGAAGGAAGATGTAGCTGATAAGAGAATCATACAGAGTAGGGCTGTAAGTCTGGGATTAACCTTTTGATGCACATATCACTGTAGCTGACATCAAGGTGTGAACCCTGATCACTCCCAAGAATTATGTTGTGGACAATCAGCTTTGGAATCGTGCTTGCTTTAACAGACCTCGCTTATGAAGGAAGATGAAAAGGAGAAGTGCCCACTTCAAAAGAAGCAGAACCCCAACTAAAACTAGGGGTGAGTGGTAAACTCCACTCCACCGGTGGAGTTTTGCTATGCCGCACTCTGCTTTGAGCTCAGAGTTCTGTAAAAAGTCTGCAACTGCTGAATTTACCGCCCACCTTCTTTCCTTCTCCTTCTGTCCTGATACTTTGCCTCTCAGTCCTGGGACGGGGCAGTGCTTGGGCGCTCAACGCTCCCTATTGGCTGTCTGTGACTCCAGGCTGTATAAGCTTGTTCAGTGCGAGCTTTGCTGCTCCTACTGCTAAGAGTCTGTTGGCTCCTAGGTCTCCCCGCTTGCTGTGAGCATTCCTCTGGTGCAAATGGACTTAATTTGTTGCATTCCTGCCATGCAAGACTTTAGAGCCTGTTCCTGCAGCTTTAGCCCTGCCCCTGCGGCCGCTCACTGGAAGTTAGTATCTGGAGCCCCAAAGGAGAGGCATGCAAGTCTCGTTTCATCCGCCCACTTGTGTCTTATGAGAAAATCCTCACTGTTGGTCACATTGATGGTCGCCACCGTCTGCTACTGCTTCTTCTCCTTATGCTGCTGTTCAGTGGCCCGTGCACATGGCACGCTCTCCCACACTGTCTACTCCCACCATTGGACAATGCATGTGCTCAGGGGACCAGAAGAGGCAAACAGGTTGGAGTCCAGGTACAGATGCCAGAACTTGGGACGGGTAAGATCAGAGGGAGTATCTTGTACAAACTACCGGGGCATATATCCCAGAGATAGTATTTTTTGGTGCAACAGCTTTGACCTAGAAACAAACAAAATCTCTGCAGTACTCTGCTCTGCTGTGCAAACCGAACTACCCCTAGGTTTCACTGCAACACTTACTGCAAGTGCACCTTCTTGCATCGCTTATTTACCGAGTTCAGTATAGGGCAGACTTTAAAGTCCAAATCTGTATACGACTAGCATTCATTGCACCATCACTGCATCAAGTCTCAAGAAAATACTACCCTCCCATACAACTCGTACCCAGCTCATGACACAGTGACAGTGAACACCTGTGTAAAATAAGTCGGACTCTTGGCAACGGCGTATACCTGGTGCACACCCGAGTGTTAGACCTGGCACCTTGGCGTGAGTTTCCCTTCCACTTTTTGATGGTGTGCCTCGATTGTTTTGCTGGTGTTGTCCGCTCAGGGCACTGCGCCACGGCTAATCCGTGCCGCAGTGCAAGTGCTCCCTAAGTAAAGTGTACCTGTAATTGATGTCCCTGATTGGTTTATTGGATTCACTGTCAGTCCCCAGTAAAGTGCACCAGGGGTGCCAGGGCTTGTGAATGCCAATGCTACTGGTGGACTTGCAGCGCTGGTTGCGCCACCCACAGAAAGCGGCTTTGTAAAATGTGTCTAGGGTCTGCCACCGCAGACCCTGCGTGCAGTCTGGGACTGTCGCGCTGACTGCGCAAGTGCCCCCACTTGCCAGTCCCTAAACCTTCCCTTACCTACATATTAGCCACCCCTCTGGTAGGCCCAAGGGCAGGGTGCATTGTAGGCATAAGGTAGGACATGCCCTGATGTGTGTGGCATGTCTTAGTAGTGAATTACAGCCCTTGTCGTTTTTCACTATTGAAGGCTACCTGCTCTCCATAGGCCAGAATGGGCTGCTGGAATCACGCCAACGCTGTGACCCCAGTGGACTCAGAGAGCATGGTAGAATGTCAAGTTTAGTATGCCTGAACTCAGAATAATAAAATACTTCTTGTAGTCAAGTTTATTTTAATATCCTGGGTTTGTAAATACTACTTTTAGAAAGTTAGTATTTACTGACCTGACCATCTCAGTCCGCCTCTGCTGTGTGTGTGTGTGTTCTGCCTAGCAACAGTAAGGAGCAGGGTGGGGGGATCCCCAGAGACAGGTTGGCTGCCAGGTGGTGGGTAGAGAGGTGACACCTGGATGGGTGGGAGGAGTACACCTTGACTCTTGAATAGACCTGTGCTCTGCCACCACAAAGCCGGCGCCGCCCCCTGTTGGGCGGCTGATGTCTCTGCCCTGCTGCTGAAAGGAAAGAGCAGAGTCACCATAACAAAGTGCTCCAGAACTGGACTGAGCCAGGCCCAGGCCCCCTGGCGCTAAAGAACAAAAGAATCATGGTATAAAAGTAGGAGCCTGGCTCCTAAGAAATCAGAATCCTGTTTACCACAAAGAACCTCTGCCCGACTAGAAGGAGAAGAAGACGCTGGAGGAGCTGGCCTGCTGCTTGCCTTGCTGAGAAAGGAGAGGAAGAGACTACTGAAAAGACTTTGCTACTTTGTGCTTGAACATTCTCCAAGGGCTTGATCTGAGCTTGCCCCCTGAACTGAACCCCAGGACCAGTGGGTTCTCTGTGCTTTTGCTCGTCCTCCAATTCGAGCCGTGTGTGCATCCCGCTGGAAAGAGACTGCGCCCCTCATCGCCCCTCCTAGGGCCGTGACACTCAGAAGCTTGCCTGCCTCAAACCCGTGAGAGCCCCGCTCCGTCCAGAGCCGCTCTCTGTCCCCGGGCCAGGCCGCCTGCATCCCTGTCACCACCTGCTACTGGAGCGCGCTGACCGCGCTATCACCCCTCCTGCCGGAAGCCGTCCGACGACTGTGATCTACGCCGGGTCATCCAGCTGCACTGACCGTGCCCTGCGACCCCGCTTCGCTATCCCCGGACATCTCAGGCCGCGCCGCCCCCGCTGTGGAGACCCTCCTGCACCGCCGTGCTAAAGGGTCGCTGGCCGCGCCTGCCTACTTGCCCACACCTGCTGATTGAGGACCCAAGAACACTTCCCAAGCTGAGAGTCGCACCGACCTGTGCAGACTCTCCACATCACGAAAGAAGTTCCAGTATCGGGCTCGGGCCCGCAACGCCTTATTTCCCCGTTCGCAGGAGCCGATCTCTGTGAGTACTGGAACCACAAGTAACATTTGCAAGAGACTACAAAGTATCCATTTGAAGCTACGAACAAAGAACATTTGCCTGCTTTACTACCTGGTGGCCTAGCGAAAACGTTATTGGTCTTGTGATAAGTCTGCTGAGATATATATACCTATTTTTACATAAAGAAGCGTATTTTTATATATATCCAAGTCTGGTGTCCGTTTCTGGGGGGATTGATGTATTTACTGTGTGTATGATTGTAAGTGCTTAACCAACAACGCCTGAGGAATCGCCTTGGCTGCTCACGCCACGCACCTAGAGGGTGAGCAAGGGTCATTCGCGAGGGGTTATCCTGCGCCCTGACGTAGAGGAGAGGGTTCCTGCTTGACACAAGGGCAACCTTGCGCCAACCAGAGACCCCCGACTCTAACACCGAGCAATACTTTGATTGCTCCAGCCAAGCAAATGCAAACCGTAAGCCTGCTCCCAGGGGGTGGGAGCAGGAAAACTGCTCCCGCCCGCTGGGAGCAGACTTTTCATTCGTTTCCCTAGCCAGATGTCAGGTAGGCAGGTAAACAGATTTAAAAAATGCTTCTCCACTCAGGAAGCAGCATTTTCTTCTGCTCCCTGCATACAGGAGCAATGCCGGCTGCCGCTGGAGGCAGGCAGCTAGCAGGAACAGTGGGACATTTGGTCTCCCCCCGCAGCCTCCAACAGCACACACTGAGAGCCCTGGGGGGGTCCTGGCACCCACCATGAAGTGGCTGGGCCCCACAGGATTGGGTCCCTGGGGCCAAAATCGGCAGGGGGAGAGGGGCCGCTTGACCCCCCTTCCCTTGAACTAATTGGCCAGGCCCCAGGGGATGAGGTCTCCGGGGCCAAAATCGTCCCAGGGAGAGGGGCCGTGCCACCGAAGGCCGTGAATGGAGCAAGATTGGGTGCCTATGGGATCTTGGCCGCAGGGCCTGGCCACAGTTTCACTTTCAATTTTCTCTGATAGGTTGAACATTGACTATAATATAAAGTGGATTTACATTGTTAAAGCAGCCGGTGCAGCGATATGCTGAATATATGTATTGTTCACCTAAGATGGCAGCCAAAAAACGGTATTATACTGGGATGGCATAGTCCTCTCATTGCCTCCTGCTGCCCTCCAATAGGAGCATCATTGGATAGATTTAAAAGCATGTTATATCCAACCATGTTTGTTTTTTTGTTGCAGCAATTGATAAAGGCATATGAGCCGAAACACATCTTGCTGTTGCTGAATAAATGATGTATTATGAATCAAGAATGTGCCCATGAGTTCCCGTGATCTTCCTGTCCCTGGGGAGTTTTTGCTTGAAAAACAAAATATATACCAAAGGCAGCTTCCCAGACGTTTTGCGAGCTGGAAACTTCGGCTCGATCCGGCTGTCAAATGCGTACATTGTACTCTCTCGGTCATGAAACGTCTCCATTGCGCGGTGCGAATCGTGTCCATAGGAGTCAGTTGGAGCGGCTCGGATCCGGATACAGTTCAGTCGGAAAACACGCGTACACTCGCATCGTACTTGCTCGCTCGTACAGGTGTCCGAGTTGGTCGTGAAACACGCGTTCGACTCGTACCTTTTTCCCGCAGGATCGCGTTCGGAGCCCTTCCGAACGGGATCGGAATCGACCACTTATTGTCTAGTGATTTTTACTACTTGATACATTAAAATAAATATTTTACTTTAAGTGTGATTTGTTTCATAAATCTTCACAGAAATGTGATTTCATTATATATATTTAAATATTTCATTTAAAATCACTTTGATTGTGCTATAACAGTTTTTATTTTGTTCTACATACAAAATAAATATACAGCATTTATTTACATTATGTTTAATATAAAAAATATTTTTAGTAATTTGCTTTAAAAGTTGAATGAACTTTCTAAAATGTTCCTATACTTTACTATAGGGTGATCCCCGCCTCAATGGTCGAGACCTCCACCTACATATGAAAAGTTACGACTAGCAACTTTACAATCTTAAATTTGGCCCCACCCCGTTTCAGGGGTGGAGACATGTATGTTTACACTTTTTAGTAAATTTACACTCAGAAATGGTGAAAAGCCAAAAGTAGTAAATTTACAACAACTTTTACATCTACACGTGTAGTTTTAATTACTGGTAAATTTAGCTTTGTGAAGAGACCCCTGGGCGTCTTGGGGCTACTATAACAAAATGATTAAGGGGAAATGTGTGTGGTAGCTTTTGCATGGAGTTGGGTGATTAGGTATTTCACATTTTTACTGTTGGGAGTACCATTAACTCTCAGAACAGGTCACATACCACTCACTTTTGTGTTTACATCTAAAGGGATAAAACTGCTACCCGTACAGCCACTACTATCAGAACTGGGTGATGGTTTTTGGGACTAGAAGAACACAATTTTAATGTTTAGTATTTTCTGTGAACTTGTAAATTGGGTGCAGATTGTCTGTCTTGCATGCCATTAGATACAATTGAACAGGATGAAGAACAATGCGAGAATTTCAAGAGATGTTTTTGCATGGTTGGCCATAAAAGTACAGTGACCTTACAATTAAGATTAAGAGCTTTTGGGAAGTAAGAAGAGAGTTGAGTGTGGTTGATTGCAAAATCTTAAGAGGTGTGACTTAGTTGCATCAAGACTCCTGGTGGAATGGATTTTTGATCTGACTTATAGAGTCCATTTGGGAACAATGCTCATGAAATTCCCCAGAATGGATTGTTTGGTAGAACAAAAAGTAAAAGATTGTGTCAGTCGAGCTCCGAGGGACAAGTGCAAAGTAGTCAGAAAAGCACAGTAATTCCCATCTAAGAAACCAAACAAACCATGGGGCAAATTGGCCCTGGATATTATTGGGGCACTAAACCATACTAGAATGCAAGGGATATCCAGTAATTCTAGTCGTTTGCTGAACCTGGGTGGTTCTAGCAAAAGCGGTGAATAACATTACCAGCTAATAAAGTGGTTGGGAATTTTGTGGGACACTTTCACGTGTGAGGGAATTCTAGAAATGCTAAGTACTGACAATGATGTGCAATTCACCCCAGAAAGCACGAAAGAATCCCTGCTGAAGTTGTCAGCGTAACAAAAAACAAGAGCAACCCATACGTCCCTGTGAACTGGGTATAGCTAATCATCTTACGCACAATTGTTCACAAGGAACTCATTTAAGTCAACAGAATTTTCGTTTTCAGCATGTTACAACTATCTAGCAATAATTTAATGCAGAGGATTATTTGTTTAATCACATATGACTGGAGAGATACAGCCCAACAAAATTACTTATTCAACACTCACTTCACCCGAAGCGAATGCTTTTTAATTTGCAACAACATAAACAATTATACTTGAATTAGACTTTAGCTGTGTATTGACACTATTTACATATATATTTATACGAGAGAGATTATGCCTCATGTGACCCCAGTGGAGTCACCATAATCAACAGGTGGGTAAAGTAAAGTGACAGTTTTAAAAGGAATTGGTTATTGGAATTAAAGGATGTCCGTTGTCTTTTTTGGTATAAATCATGTGTTCTAGAGAATATTCTAGTAATCTGGACTATCCTTTGTAAATAGTTGACGACGTTTCGACCTTCTATCGGTAGCGGTGTCTCTTCAGGACGGAAATTCTGGGGACCAGGGCAATGGATGTAAGCCGTGGGTTCAGGTATGTATTGTCTTCCAATTGCAAGGATCGATTAATGGTGCAGTCTATGATAGGCATCTAAGACTGTTCTTAGTAGATTAATTTCAGGACTCCAACAATAAGAGAAGTATACACTTGCATCTGTAGTAGGAATAGAAAGTTTAGGTGTGTTCAGTTCGCCCTCTGTAAAGGAACTGTTCGTGGCCAGTATCCTGGTTAATGGCAAGTCCGCATCAATATGAATAAAGGTACAAGGGTAGACCTTTAACCCCTTCAGTGCCCATGACGAGATGGTCTCGTCATGGAGCGCGGTTGCGCTGTGCCCATGACGAGACTATCTCGTCATGAACCCCGCCCGCTAATGCAACGCCCGGCACAGGGCGGGGAAAGGGCGGGGCACTGAAGAGGTTAACAGTGGGTGTCGGAATTAATCCCACTGGCCAGTTTCGAATGCAGGTGTAACTGACGCTACTGCTAACACTGTGGGACTTCCTCGATCTGTCAGTGTGTCATGTCAGAATAGCTCTTTACTGCCCAGACCTAATAGGTTGGTGGACAAAGCCACTGAATTATTAGGGAATGTATTCAAATGGCAGCAGTAATAGGAAACAAGTTAAAACGCCAATCCAAGACATGTTGTTACTACCATCTTACTCCCAACGTACCGCAGGAATTTTCCCATTGGTGTCACTCAAGGGAAGGCAACCAGGAACTAAAATGCCCCCAAAATGTTTGACTGGTGGTCATTCTGTATGGGGTCAGGGAAATGAATTTCTAAGCCAACAATTCTCTCTTCAGGCTGGTTACAAAAGGAGACATGGTTTGTTCTATGTAGTTAAAAGCAGAAGTGGAACGTTGGGAAATGAGAACAAGTGAAAAAACTGAAATAGAATCAGAAAAAAAGATTTCATTTTTGTTTTCAAGCCCCTTCAAGCATTCTTGCATAAAAGATAATGTGATTGTGTTGGATAATAAGCAATTTTGGAGTAAAAATAGGCTGGCCTTGTGTTCCAGCCCCCTTGATGAACATGCTGGTACTTCAATTAATTCTAATTGCACACAGATATCATCCAGCAATGATCAGATTTGTTAAGAGAATCTGCTGGATCCCATTGTGGCACAAAGAATAGTCTTTGTACTAGAATGAAATCCAAGGGCTTTAATTTAAGAAGTATGAAAATAACTTTACAATTTTTCCCATAGTACTGTGGGTCCGCCAATAGCGCTTAGAAATGGAGCAGGTGTGACATGCTAACCGCTGCCATCTCTAGAATATACATTTAAGGAATGCTACTTATAGATGTTATATTTCTTAAATATGTACTCTGGCTCTCTTTTCCATTATGAAAGGATGAGTGGTGTCATCTCATAATTACATGTACACATTTACTTTTCTTGCTGTATGTATACTTTTAGCTCTTATTCCCATCAGGGAAGGAGATGCGTGATAATCCATAACTACACTTTTATTGTTCCTTTTTGGTGCAATGCTTTACACCTTGCTTTTCATGTAGACGTTTTCCTGCATTGGCTTCCAAGTTTTTCCCTCCCCCTCTTCGTTTGGAATGGCCTTTAATCTGTGAGTGAACACATGACAAGCTTGAAGTTGTTTATGGATTGTATCTATCAATAAACAACTGACTTTCTCCACCTTTCTGTGCCTGCACTCATGATTACAATCCTCTCCCTCGTTGCTGCACTATCCACCTCTGCTGCTCGCGTCTAGTTATTTTCTCTACTGCAAGCCACCCAGGACAGAAAGCACACTCTATACAGTGCCCTACTCTATATAGCCTTTGAGCCCGATATGACGGGCTCTACCAGTCATTAAAGGCCCACTTCAGCATGTTACTCTACACTAACCCTACCGCCCGTGCTAAGACTGGGTCGATTATCTCACCCACTTATCATGTTTATCGTGGAACGCGCCAGGGTTGCCCCTTGTTGCCCCAATTGTTTGTATTAGTGCTAGAACCTGTAGCACAATATTTGTGTCAGGTTATGGTCCCGTACGGTATTCCAATAAATGGTACAATCCATTCTGTGTCACTCTATGCAGATGACATGCTGTTGTATTATAAAGATTTGAACAAAAGCATGCACAGGATAGTTGCATTGTTATCACGATTCGAAGAAGTATCCGGACTATGTCTCAACGCCTCAAAATCGGTAGCGTATTCTTTTTATAATAGGTATACCAATCCCTATTTACGGTTTGGCCAGATGCAATTCAAAGTAGAACTTTAAATACTTAGGAATATACATCTACAGAACCAGTGCAGATACAATAGATGAGAATATGGTTAGAACTATTAACTCACTTCGCTCCCAGATCTCGTTCTGGAATGCTTTGCCTTTGACAGTGGTGGGCCGTTTAGCTGTGTCTTAAATAGTCATGTTACCCAGATTCCTCTATCATTTTGTGAACCTCCCGGTTATTCTTCCAGCATGGATTTTTAAAACGTTGGACACCTTGTTATCATCCTTACTTTGGGAACTGGGTAGACATAGACTAGCATTGGCCAAGATGCAGCTTCCTAGTACTGCGGGTGGTATGGGGACTCCCGATTTTGGGCCATATGTATCACAATGTTCTTTTGCGATTCTCAAATAGCGATTTTTTGTGAATCGCTGTTTGAGAATCGCAAAACGCTATGTATGTAGGATTTGCAAATAATTTTGCGAAACCTACATATTCCTTAATTACGAATTGCAAATTGCAATTCGCAATTAAGGAATACCTGTCCATTCATTCCTCTGGGCCAAGAGGCCCAGAGGAATGAATGGTAAGACATTCTCAATTTGTGATTCTCAATTAGAGAATCGCAAATTGAGAATGCAATTTCAAGGGTGCCAGGGTGTCAAAAGGACACCCTGTTGCACCCCTGAAATGTGCATGTGTGCACATGTGGCACACGTACATGCCCTAAGGGCATGTATGTGCGTCACATGGCACTTTGAAAAATGCAAAAAAGTGCATTTTTCAGAGAAATCGCAAATTACCATCAACATGAAGTTGGTGGTAATTTGCGATTCTTTAAGGCCAAATTGAACTTTTTCTGTGCTTCTTACATTGCATTTAAGGAATAGCAATTTGTAATTCCTTAAATACAATCACAAAATAGGGAATCGCAAATTTTGTGATTCCTTATTTGGCAAGGCAGTTATTCTTTAATACATACCACTGAGCCCAATTGCAATCGCAAGCGCCTAAATCCTGTGAATTTTGGCGTTTGCGATCGCAATTTGGAATGATACATATGGCCCTTTAAGGCATACTGTATAGTCGGGCAACTACAGTGGCTGGCATATTGGCTTTTGCCATAATTTATTTGAAATAGGATATTCTCCTGACCGTTTACAGCGCGGAACTCTACACTGTTATGTCCTGGGGCTGGCAAGATGCGGGATCCTCCTTTTCTCCTACATATAGCAATGCACTATTGGAAGCAGGCACACAAATATGCGAAAATACCCTTCCCATACACCCCGAACATCCCGCTCTGTGGCCTACCCACCAGACTAGGAACATTATCAATGGCTCGGATAAGGGTTTGGACACAGACGGGTAGAGAGACGGTCGGTGATTTATTCTTGGATGGTAACCTAATGCCCCATGAGGAATTTGTACGCACTAATGCAGCACCAGAAACCCTATTTCTCACACATGCGGCACTTCCGCAATTCATTTGGAAATATTGGTTAGTAGATCAAAAGGAGCCACCCACCTTTCAATTATTTAAGTCCATACACATAATGGGACATGGCTGCCACCTTGTTCGGTGGTTATACTGAGGATTGAGGGAACATCTGAATACCCCACTATAGCATCTTAGACAAAAAAGGGAAACAGTACTAGTATGGGATTTGGAAGATAGAGAATGGGCCCTAGTGTTCATCTTAGGCGAGTTTCCCATAATTTCTGACTAAAATTTGATACAATTATTCATATTACACAGGGCTTACCTCACCCCGAGGGCGCTACAGAAAATGTACCCTACTGCCTCTTCTGGCTGCTCGAGATGTCCGGCTCAGAATGCTGATTTTATTCACATGTTATGGTCCTGTCCTGCATTGGGTGGGTTTTGGTCAGACGTTACTCAGAGCCTATCATTACTAAGGGACCGCACACCTTGGGACACTATGGAGGCCTGTCTCCTGGGCCTCTTCCCTCTCCCCAAGAAGATGAAGATGCTACGCCGATTTGCGGGATTAGCCCTGATGCTTGCAAAAAGATTGATTGCACAGCACTGGAAATTCCGCACGGCACCACACGAGGGCAAATGGAGGGAGGAAGCTCTTCGATGGGCTGTGGCGGAGGGGGAGGCGCTTCAATGGGAGGAGTATAAGGGAATGAGAAAACGACCAATCTCCCTGGACTGGGCACAACTGATTGAGCAATTCAAGGCAGAAACGGAGGAGATGTCGGAGGGCTCTCTGGATGCACGACAAGACTGTGGAGATGATATTTGATTCCCAATCATACAGTAACTCAGATCATTACGATTGTCCCGGTCCCCCCCCCCCCCTTCCTCCTTTTTCCTCGCTCCTCTGTCTTCCCTCTCCCTCTCCCCTTGTACTTCCCTAAGATATGGGACATGACCACCACATGGTACAATGCACATGAAAAGGTGTAATTCAACCGCAACTGCAACAGTTTCTTTTGTTGAAGGGTTTGTTTATGGGGTGGGTATATGGTGGGTGGGGGGTTTTGGGTAATTCTGAGTATGTCATTTACCACACTGCTACAGATTATTGAAATATAAATAGAGCATAGTAGTATAACTAACGTAAATGCAAATACTATACACCATTGAAAATGTAAAACCTACAGCAGGTGTCTGAATTCACATGTACTTGAATACACCATGTCATAGGAAATATCGTAAAATGTACAATAGAATATGTGATTATACTCGTAATATCCGTATAACTCAATAAAGTTTGTGGTTAAAAAAAAAAGGCCCAAGGCGAAGGCTAGGTTGTAATTTCCTTGGGCTCCTTGAGGCCTTTGATGACAGCTGTTGCTGTGAAAGACAAACATTGGGCTGTTGGAGTGCTTTTACCAGCCAATAGATGCCCAGAGCTACTCCATTGTATTCAATGGAGCGCTCAGCATTCCAATGTTCTAATGCGATATTCTAGTTCCCATTTTACCATTGTCTCTGCTTCTGCATTGCAAAATGCAATGTAATACGTAAAGTGCTAAACAATAAGTTCACTTAAAAAGTAGGCCCTCACTAGTAACACAGGCCTTCTTTATACAA
The DNA here is from genome assembly GCF_964204655.1 of Triturus cristatus. Classification (NCBI taxonomy): domain Eukaryota; kingdom Metazoa; phylum Chordata; class Amphibia; order Caudata; family Salamandridae; genus Triturus; species Triturus cristatus. The sequence goes on along the minus strand of NC_140592.1, from coordinate 1,183,090,399 downwards.
TGCTGATGATTGTGATGTCATTGTGGTGCATCGGAAAATTCCCCAGCAGCACTGTTTGCCACCCTTTCATCTTGAAATGTGTTCCTAGTTCATTCTACATTAAAACACGCAGTGTAACATTTGCCTGGTGCTGTCCGATCAGCTCGCTTAGAGAGAGGACACTGCCTGCCAAGAAAGGCTTGATTTCTACCACCCTGGAGTTTGAAATGTAATCATGCGCCATCCAGCAGAATGCGACTCTCTGCCACCTCTTTCCCACTGTGCCCATTACAATGTCACACCACAGTGCCTGACAAATGACATTGCTTTGCAAGTATATTAGGCAAACGCAAACGGCTCGTGTTAGCTTTTCTTTTGAACTAAAGGCGAAGGACGAGTGTGGTGTCGCTGGGGGCCCTGCAGCGCGTGCCTCGTGGGGCCTGCTACGCACGTGGAGCCCAATAACGAGAGGACACTTGTGTTAGTTTCTTGGCGTCTCCGCAGCCGGGGCTTAACTGCCGCCGCGTCTGCGTGACGTCATATTTATTTGCTAGCGTACAACAAACGTGCCCTGACGCGCACGCCATCGCGTGTCACGTCAGGGTCTGATATCGCGACACTACATTCCTCCCCAACACACAAAAACAAAACATAGCACAACCCAAAGGGTCCGTGATTACACTCCCCGGCATGGACGGCAGGTCTCGCCGTGTCCATCACTCTGCAGCCTAACGGGCCCACAAACAAAATATAAACAGTCTTACTTTACGTAGTCTCGTAACCGGCAAGAAGGCGCGGGGTGCGGCCTCAGGTCGTATCGCACTCCGCCACGTTCCCCGGCAGCGTCCTGACCTCCGCTCCCAACGTCACCCTCGGCGTCGTTCTCTCCGGCCTCAGGCGCGCCAGCGACTCCAGGCGGCAGGGTCTCTGGCCGGTGTGGCGTGGTGTCATGTCCTTGACCTGTGAGCTCTACTCTCTCACTCGCCTGGCCCTCAGGTTCCGAGAGTCCTTCTTCTCGCGGCATGTCCCTCGGGACTCTGTCCTGGCGTCGCAAGACCCGGTCTTGGCGTTGTTCCTCCCCTCCGGAGGGCACGGGAACCTGCTTGAAGAATGAGACGTTCCTCGTTATCCTTTCAGCACCCTTCCGGGCCGTCACGCACGTGCCTCGCACTTTCTCCACTATCCAGGGCTGAGGTTCAAAGTTCAAACGAAACTTGCCCCCTGGCACCCGATTTCGAATTAGTACATAGTCACCTGGGGCTATCGGGGAGAACACCGCCCTCCGGCGGGCATCAGCTTGGGCAAACGCTCCCCGTCTATGCGCATCAATGGCACTGTCATTGGGAGTTTCGGGCTGCCATCCGGGGTGATGTGGTATTGAATCGGTGACAACCCGCCCCATTAGCAAGTGTGCGGGAGCTACTCCCGTGACAGAGTGGGGCGTTTGGCGATAGCTACGGAGGAATGTGAAAATGGCAAGTTCTACAGACTGGCTCTTTTCGTGGGCGATTCGTATTACTTTGTTGAGAGTCCTCATGAAGCGTTCTGCTTCTCCATTCGCTTGAGGCCATCGTGGAGTGATTCGCCGATGGTGAATCCCGAGAGCCTGGAGGTACACCGCGAAGTCTTGGCTCTGAAACGGTGACCCATTGTCGGTCCTGATCTCTTTGACAATGCCGTGGGTTGCCATGATTTTCTCGAGCTTCGGGATTACTTCCTGAGCACTCAGAACTGTCAGTATCTCAACCTCTGGATACTTGGAGTGATCGTCTATGGCCACCAAGGTGTGCCTTCCATCGGGCAGGCTGCCGAAATCGACGCTGATCTTTGACCAGGGCTTCCTTGGGCGAGGCTCCATCACCACTGGGGCCGGCCGGGGCACTTCACCAGTTAGCTGGCACGCCTGGCACTCTCGAACGGTCGCCTCCACAATTTCGTCCATCAGAGGGAACCATACTTTGGTTCGGAGTCGTGACTTCGTCTTAACCATGCCCTGGTGACCGATATGGGCTAGATCCACCACTCTCTGGGTGAGGGACGTCGGTATAACCAGCCGGTGGCCTCTCAGCAGGCATCCAGTCTCGTCTTCCGTTAGTTCTGTCCTCACGTGGTACAAGCTCTCCATTATCTGCTTCGCCTGAGGCGTCAGGCTCTTCCACTCCTCTCGGGCGCGGGTCCAATTGTTGTCCCGGACCGCCACTCTCGCCCTTTGTCAGCACTCGTCTTCGCTGGTGGCCTGGGACAGGCTTGCCATGGATACTGGCCGGGGGCATGACCGCGCCGTAACGCACCGGACATACTCTTCCGTTTCTGCCGCCTCTTTCACTTCTCTTGGAGTAGCCGTGCGGGGATGGCGGGATAGGTAGACCGCCGGGTTACGCGCTCCCGGTTGGTACTCAATTTTGCAGTTGTAGTCCTGCAGTTGCAACATCCACTTCTCTATTCGTGGCGGTGGCTTCGTGGAGGTGCCAGCAAACAGGGAGACCAATGGCTTATGGTCGGTGGTCACGACGAAAGGTTTGCCGTAGACGTACAAATGGAAGTGACGACACCCCCAATGAATGGCGATCGCCTCCTTTTCTACTTGAGAGTATCTCTGCTCCGTGTCAGTGAGTGACCGGCTGGCGAAAGCTACCGGGGCCCACTCCTCAGCATCCGTCTTTCGCTGCAGCAGGACTGCGCCCAGCCCGACTGGACCGGCATTGACGGCAATTTGTGTCAGCTTGGCCGGGTCGAAGAAGGCCAGCGTCGTAGCTTCTGAGAGTGCATGTTTGACTTCCTCAAATGCTCTGTTCTGGTCACTGTTCCACGTCCAGGGTGTCGAGTCTTTTGTGAGTTCTCTCAGTGGCGCTGTGAGGTTTGCTAGATCCTTGATGAACCTGCCACAATAATTCACCATGCCTAGAAAGCTCCTCACCTCTGTGACATTGGCAGGAGCAGCTGCCGCCTTGATATCTTTGACCTTGTCCGGATCGGAGTTGACGCCATCAGCTGAGAAGACGTAGCCGAAGAACTGGATCTTTCGGCACAGGAATTCGCATTTCTCCCGATGCAGGGTGAGGCCTGCGTCTCGTATGCGTCGTAGCACTTGCACCAGCCTCTCGTTGTGTTCCGCTACCGTCGTGGCGTGTATCAGGATGTCATCACTGACGTTGAGCGCCCCGGGGATTCCTGCGATCAGCTCCTGTATTACATTCTGGAATACCTCCGCAGCGCTCGATACCCCGAAACTCAGCCTCGTGTATCGCCTCAGACCTACGTGAGTGGAGAATGTCGTTATGTTCCGTGATGCTTCATCCAGAACTAGCTGATGGTAGCCTGAGCGGAGGTCCAGCTTTGAAAACCACTTGGCGCCGGCCATTTCACCAACAATGTCATCGATAGTAGGAGTGATGTGTCGCTCCCTTTTGATGGCCACGTTCGGTAGCCTCATGTCCACACATATCCGGACAGCGCCTGGCTGCTTGGGTTTCTTCGCCACGACGATTGGCGACACCCACGGGGTCGGTCCGGATACTTTCTCAATGATCCCCGCCGCCTCCAGCTTCTTCAATTCCGCTTCCACTAGTGGCCTGAGGTGGATTGCTATGCGGCGATGTCGGAGCGCTATCGGCTGGACCGTGGGATCGATGTGTAGGTGAACTTCCTTCCCCCGGAACTTGCCTATCCCTTGAAAGATTTCCTCGAACTCTTCCAGAGTGTGTTGTACTGACTCTTGGTGCACCCCAAACGCGAAGGTTACCACTCCCAGGTCTTCCGCCACTCGACAGCCCAGGAGCATGCCTTGCCCGTCTTCGGTGACGTAGACGTTCGACTTGATGGACCGTGTCCCGTGGGATATCACCGTTCTGAACTTCCCTCGCACCTTTAACGGTTCTTCTTGTCCATAGGCGAACACTGTGATGGTCGAGGGTTGTAGCGGGGGCTGTGGACGCATGGACTTGTGCATTGCAGCAGCCATGATGTTGATGCTGGCTCCTGTGTCTACCACTGTTGTGACTTCTTCTGACCCTATTCGGATGCTGCATTGCGGCAGTCTCCTGGTTCGGCGGGCCGCCGTGCCTATCATGTGCACCCGGTGTATGACTTTTTCCTCCTCTTCGTCGTCGTCCATGTCGCTGGCTCCCGGACCTCCTTCCTCGACCGTATGCACGGCCTGGCGGGGCTTTCGGAAACCCTTCGATCTGCACACTTTCTCAAAGTGGTTGAAGCGTCCACACCCTCTGCATTTGGTCCCTCTCGCCGGGCACTCCGCCGGGGCGTGGGGTGAGCCGCCACAGTATCCACAGGACTTCTGCTGTTCTTGAGCAGCCGGGGCCGGCTTTCATCGGGGCCACCTCTGTTTCGGCTTGACTGCCACGGCATTGACTGGCTCGGCCTTCACTGGCACTTGTAGCGCCGCCTCCATGTGCGCGGCGCGCGCCTTGGATAGTTCCTTCGTTCGGCCCATCGTCAGGATATCCGCTAGGGGTTTACCGGATTCTTCCAAGATTCTCTCCCTTAGCTTGGCGGACGCACACCCCTGTATTATCTGGCCTCTTATCTCCTCCGTCTCATCTCGAAACCCACAGGTGGCCGCTAAGTTCTTGAGACGAGCGTAGAATTTGTCGAGCGACTCATCCGGCGACTGTCGCGCCTGGCGAAATATGAAGCGTTCATAGTCACGGTTTGCCATTGGCTCAAAGTACTCGTTGAGAGCTGCTATGAGCGTCGTGTGCGTCCTGGGGGTGGCCTCCGCGAGAGTCTTCACTATGTTGTGAATTTCTTTCCCGCCTAGGTGAATTATCATTGCGCGCTTTTGATCCCTGTGGACCTTCGTGGCCTCGAAGAAAATGCGCACTCTGTCCTCCCAGTCTCTCCACCGGGCTGCTACCGTTGATGGGGACCCCTCGACGGAGAACGGCTCTATTGGCGGGATTGTCGCCATGTTGCGCGTGCGTGGTTTGCGCAGGCTCAAACCTCCTTCTCTCTGGTGCCGTCACGTTGGGCGAGACCTTCTGGCACGTGTGTGTCTGGCACGATGCGAGACCTCGTCTCCCTTGGGCAATTCAGGCTCCCCTGGGCGAGACCTTCTGACCCGCGTGTAGCTGGCGATAGGCGAGACCTCTTTTCCCTATTCCAGTTCAGATTCCCCAGGGGCACGTGTGTGGGCTAGCCCCTCCCTTGCTGTCTGATCTGGAGGATTTATGGGTGTTCAGGGGCACTTGACCCTACCTTCTTGGGCCTCCGGTGGGCCAGATGGCGTCGTGTGTCTTTACTGGCTGACTCCGTCGAGGGGATGCAGGGCACAGTGGATGCTGCGCGCTCTCCAGGTCAGGAGGGCAGGGCCCATGCAGTCTTTGAAAACGCGCTGGGCGCTGATGTCAGAGACGGCCCCAGCGCGAGCAGTCAGGCACAGCAGAGCGCTCCGGCGCTACCTGGGCGGGTTCACAGTATGGGGCCTACAGCGCGCTCCGGCGGGGCACGAGCACCGCAGCGGGGACCGCTCGCGGCCGCCACACCAACCGGACGCGCCGAGGCTGAGCGGGGCACGATCGCACCCTCGTCGCCAAATTGTGGTGTCGCTGGGGGCCCTGCAGCGCGTGCCTCGTGGGGCCTGCTACGCACGTGGAGCCCAATAACGAGAGGACACTCGTGTTAGTTTCTTGGCGTCTCCGCAGCCGGGGCTTAACTGCCGCCGCGTCTGCGTGACGTCATATTTAATTGCTAGCGTACAACAAACGTGCCCTGACGCGCACGCCATCGCGTGTCACGTCAGGGTCTGATATCGCGACACTACAGACGAGTAAACCACTGTGTCTCCCAGTGAGCAAGGTCTAACAGGATTAAAGAACATTCTAGAGGGCATTATGATTCAGATAATATCCCAGAAGCTTTATTATTTGTTCTTGGCGTGCACAACTCGGGTCTGCTAAAATGCAGACTTAGCTATACTTACCATTGGGGGTGGATTATGCTGATACGACCACCGGGTCGTATCAGCAAGGTTATCGCCGTTTTCCATGGAACATCGCTGGAAAACCAGCGATGTTCCATGGAAAACATCGCTATCGCTGGGAAATTATCGCCATTGCGCTATGCGTTGTTAATACAACGCTAGCATGGCGATAATTTCCTGCGATAGCCAGCGATAACATTTTCCTCGCTAAGAGCGGCCAGCGATAATTATCGCTGCCGCTTGTTAATATGCCCCATAGAGACTGAGGGAAACAACTGAGTGGGCACATTTGTATTAAGCACTTTCTGGCACATGCATCAACAATGCCATTTGCGATTCCTTATTAGCGAAAAATAAGGATTCGCTAATAAGGAATAGCAAAAGGCTATGCATGTAAAAATCGCTTACAAAATAGCGATTTCTAAACATTCCTTAATTGGGACTTGCAAATTGCTAGTCACAATTAAGGAATACCCCCCATTCATTCCTATGGGCCTAGAGGCCCATAGGAATGAATGGGAAGACATTCTCAATTTGCGATTCTCAATTAGAGAATCGCAAATTGCTCATGCAATTTCAAGGGTGCCAGGGTGTCAAAAGGACACCCTGTTGCACCCCTGAAATATGCATATGAGTACATCTTGCACACACACATGCCCCAAGGGCATGTGTGTGTGTAGAATGGAACTTTGAAAAATGCACTTTAGTGCATTTTTCAAAGTTTTTGCAAATTACCATGAAGTTCAACTTCATGGTAATTTGCTCCCCCTATTAGCGAAATTGCTAATATTTTTACTTTAATGCATTGCATTTTCAAGATAAAGGAACAGGAAACGAAGAAGCGGGATATCTTTGTGGGTAGCAACCACTACTCATCTTGCACAGGTCATTTATAGAAATATGAAAATGTTTATGGCCGTCCAAGGATAGCCCTAACAACAGATGCAAGGTCATTGCAACCTATCTCCTGTGTGTACTTCTATGCATAGAATGATAAAAGCCATTTTCATTCATGAAGAAAATGAATAAGAATGGGCTCCATTCACCCCAGGCCATTTAATTCAGATGGGGTGATCAGTAGGCGTCACCTCTTGGTACAAATAGTGCACAACAAATGCCTGGAATGTTGCCAACAGTTATTGCCTATGTTACTTGGTTGACACAGGTGAGACACTGGAGACTTCTTGGTGCAGGTTGTGTGCCCCCTTCACGACTTCTCGGTGCGTAGCCTGATGGGGAGTCTCCCCAAGCTAAGGGTGCAACAGATGTGTCTGTCCCGGACGAACCCCAAATCTACAATTTCGGGAATGTGAGGATCTTTCATGTTAAATGACCAAATACATGGTTATCAGAAAGAAGAAAAGCAGGGGCACCTCAGGACGAAGGAAGAATGATGGGTAATTTCCTCCCCCTATTAGCGAAATTGCTAATATTTTTACTTTAATGCATTGCATTTAAGGAATCTCAATTTGAGATTCCTTAAATGCAATCACAATTTAAGTAATCGCAATTTAGAGATTACTTAAATTTTGATTTTTGCATTTGGGATGATGCATCCCAAATGCAAAAATCCCAGTCGCAAAGGGGCAGATTCTGAGAATCTGCCAGTTTGCGACCGGTTTTTGCTTTGATGCATGTGGGCCATAGTAGACTAAACCGCCTCTCTCCACATATCCGATATCGAGAAGAAGGCAGATGACGCATGATTGAGTCTTGAACACATCATTAATCTAACTATACCAATACCTTCCACAATTGGGAAAAGTGACAGGACCTGCCTGAGATCTGGTAATGTTCAGTCTTTGTGCTAAGACTGATTTGGAAGAGAAGATCAGTGCTGCATCTAAAGAACACCCTGCACTTCTAAATTTACTCTGAAAACTAAGCAGCTGGTTTGCTGGATGGGTATATTTTCAATTTACAATGTCCTGCAAGTCCGTGCACTGTCCAGAGCAGCTTATCGATTACCTATGGTAAGGTTTTATCCCTAATGCCTGCAGTTGCGTGAATAAACAATCACTATGGGGCATATTATCAAGAAACGGCATTAAAATTATCGCCGCTTTAGCGGCAGGAAACTGCCGCTAATGCGGCGATAATGGGCTTGATAATATGCCCTTGAGAATTCCCATAGAAGCCCATGTTCTGGTGTCAACATGGGCTTCTATGGGAATTCTCTGCGGCATATTATCAAGCTCATTATCGCCGCTTTAGCGGCAGTTTTCTGCCGCTAAAGCGGCGATAATTTTAACGCCGTGCTTGATAATATGCCCCTTTGAAAGGTGAGATTGGTGGTGTTTCTCTCCATTCAGAACACTGGGTATTCAGTTTGCCTCCCCATCCTTCTCATCTCTAGGGGTAGCTGTGGTCGAGTAGTTAAGGCTTTAGCTGAAAGGTGGTGTGGAGATGAGGTGTGGTAAAACACAACACAGTTATCACAGCTGCAAAAATAATGCAAATGTCCATCCAGAGTGTTGGATCTTTTGTAGAGATGGCACACTTTATTAACAGCTATATAGTGATATACTTTCCTTCATATCTGTAATAATCACAAAAATCACAATATACCAATAATGCAGTATCAAAATGCAATGATAAACGGGCAACCAATGGAGCACATTATACAATATTTGTACTCTCTAGAGGATCAAAAACACTGAAACAGACCCGAAACCCATAAAACCAGAAGCAATACACTCCATTCACTGTAAAATGGTAGGATGGTTTATGCAAAGTTCACAAACATGTAGTGTTTGTGGCAACTGCACAATCACACAGTCAAATGAAGTACCCCAATGCCCCCCCAAACCCGGATTACTTTGTTATTAGTTGGTGAATCTTACTGTTCTCAAACCTTGTGTCTGGTGCCACCAAAAACTGACTGAGACAAAGAAACCCAGCGGAAAATATCTAAAATAATATTATAGTAACTCTAGAAAGAGAAACCAAGGGGCATATTATCAAGAAACAGCGTTATAACGGCCCTCGAGAATTCCAATAGAAGCCCATGTTTTGGTGTCAACATGGGCTTCTATTGGAATTCTCTGCGGCATATTATCAAGCCCATTATCACCGCTTTAGTGGCAGTTTTCTGCCGCTAAAGCGGCGATAATTTTAACACCGTGCTTGATAATATGCCCCCAAGTTCCTCACTCATCCGGAAGCAAGTTAAGAGTCTGGAAGGATTAGCCATTTTACTCTGTAAGATTATGGACCTTGGTGACCTTGGTGCCATAAAACGTGAATATCTCAAGATCTAACAAGTAAGGACTCTGGGTCGGTGGCTTCACATCCAGGAAGGACCCGCCTCATTACTACAGGAGAGAGACTACAGCGTGCCAACCCAAAAACACAAAGAGCACACACTGGAACCACCAGGACCATTCTTGATTCAGCTTTGTACAGATCAGCTAAGTTTTGGATGCCTACACACAAAAACAGTGTCAGCGAATGATTAAAAAGACCAAAAAAAACAATAGAAGGCATCTAGCAGGCTGTTGCGCTAAATGAATCCTAGCATAGTGCCCATCATCTAGGCCTACACAAAACCTGGGGCTGTTGTGTTGATGGCAAGAGGAGACCACCCTGTCAAACTTACAATTTATTACGTGATGGTCCATGGCCTTTGGCAAATGGCCGGTGAGTAGTAGAGAATAGTAAAATGAGTACAAATGATTGAGGAGGAGGCAGAGCGCAGCCCCAAGCAGCTTGCCTCTTTTTCCCGCAAGGATGTTATATCAATTGGTTGCCTGAAAACAGTATTGGATCAAAATGAAGAGAGTATACTTATCTGTGAGCAGCAGCAACAAAGAAGGGAGAACGCTTCGTGCCGATGGACTTTATAAGTTACCAGAATGTTATTGAAGTTCTAGATTTCTTCAATTTTGCTGCTGTGAGCTGCACAATAAAGGAGATTTGCATAATGTTAGCCTCCGTGTCATGCCATAAAATTATTATTAGCTGCATTGGGTAAAAGATGGGATGCATGTTGACACATAGAACTCACCACTACACCTCCCTTAGCACATCTTCCTTCTCTTTTTCATCAGAAATGTCTCCTACAACTAACTAAGGGGCATATCAGCAACAACCGACGATAATTATCGCTAAACCCACTTAGCGCTAGGATCATTATCGCCGGCTAGCGTGGATTTTTATCGCTGAGATAGCGTGCTATTAGCAACGCTTATCTCAAAAGCGATAAAAATACTAGTGCTAACTGCCAAATGTGAGATTATCGCTGGAAACCCAGCAATATTCCACCTTCCATAGGATATCATGGCTAAGTCAGTTTCAAAGCAGGCGTAAGGAAAGTAGCGATAACAGAGGTTATCGCTACTTTTCTTGTCGCTATGCTGCTTTGCGTGAGGCTTGATAAAAAGGAGAAATGTCGCTTAGCGACATTTCTCCCGTTATCCTGGGGAGGAACGCCCACTTTGCATCTCATTAGAGATGCAAAGATGGGCGTTAGGAATTCAGGCGCTAAGGCAAGGTTTCACGCGATAACGTGACCTTGCTAATATAGAGATAAAATTATCGCTGCTTTTCAGCCGAAAACAGCTGCAAAAGCGGCGATAATTTTATATCGCCACCTTGTAGATATGCCCCCGTGTGAGCATGGTAGTAGGCTGATCTGGTGAATGGGCAAAATCTGCATATGCAAATTCAAAGACTCCTGGGGAGGATGTTTAGGGAACAGCTGTGGTATTATACCATGTAATTCCTATCACTTATAACGAACTGTGAAGCATAGTCTATTGTCACCTTCCTGAACACTGTTAGGACAAAGGGCCCTCACCCACCGTAAGGTGGCAAGCTTCACCCTAAGGCCCCTCCTTGCATTGGTATTCAACCAATGCGTGCTTCAACCTTTACTAGGGGAGCTCTTTGTGACTCTAACCAATTGGTTGGTATGGTGAAAGATCAAATGCACACAGAAGGGGAGAAAGATGTGATAAAACTACCAATTAGTAAATGACATCCTTTATTTCTGACACTAGTTGGTAGGGGTACAAAATGATGATGCAGGGGAATAATTCGAACCTACATCTGAAACCTTGTGTAGTTCCCTCAGACAGATCCTCAAGATAAAGGAACAGGAAACGAAGAAGCGGGATATCTTTGTGGGTAGCATCCACTACTCATCTTGCACAGGTCATTTATGGAAATATAAAAATGTTTATGGCCGTCCAAGGACAGCCCTAACAATAGATGCATGGTCATTGCAACCTATCTCCTGTGTGTACTTCTATGCTTAGAATGATAAAAGACATTTTCATTCATTAAGAAAGTGAACAAGAATGGGCTCCATTCACCCCAGGCCACTTAATTTAGATGGGGTGATCAGTAGGCGTCACCTCTTGGTACAAATAGTGCACAACAAATGCCTGGAATGTTGCCAACAGTTATTGCCTGTGCTACTTGGTTGACATAGGTGAGACCCTGGAGACTTCTTGGTGCAGGCTGTGTGCCCCCTTCACGACTTCTCGGTGCGTAGCCTGATGGGGAGTCTCCCCAAGCTAAGGGTGCAACAGATGTGTCTGTCCCGGACGAACACCAAATCTACAATTTTGGGAATGTGGGGATCGATCAGGTTAAATGACCAAATACATGGGTATCTAAAAGAAGAAAAGCAGGGGCACCTTAGGACGAAGGAAGAATGATGGGTAAGGTGCAGTTGCACAAATATCAGGGGACCCTCTTACATCTACCTTAGGGGAATACATTGACAAGCTTTTTAGGTGCTGTAAAAAGCTAAGCCAAGGCCGAGCCTAGAACCTGGATATTCGACCATCGATATATATCTAAAAAATAACTTTTTATCCTGAGGAGGGCTGTGCAGGACCATTGTTGTAAGGCTCAGAGGTTGGCATTCTCCAGTGCTTTTACAGCCTTTCATCTACTTTTTAGCAGGTTGAACATCGAAATATGGACAACAAAAACATTGTGCAACCAAAATATTGTGGCACCCAAATTAAAGACTAAAATATTAAGAAGGCAAGTGCACATAAGTAAGAAAAGACTTACGATTCTTAACCTCCATCTCTGAGTTCCTTGAAGAAATAAATAGTCATTGGAAGGAGTAGACAATGACAGGATAAAAAAGAAACTCTTTCTTTGCACAAGCATAATTACATTTCATTTCATTATCTGCCATGATTTCAAAACAAGGCTGTTTGCATTCTCCTCAACCCTGACATTTACTTAACAAGGTGGAAAACGGAGAGCAAAATGAAAGAAAAGAGATTACCTCTGGTGATAGCTCCCTTATATTTGAAGAGAATATTGCTGCATGTCAGGCTGACGGATTTTCAAAGTCTTTGTCTTTGCAGTAATTATGTGTGCTGGGGGATTGAGCAGTGAAAGATGTGTCCTCAATAAATCCTGGTATAGCATTAGATTAATGTTCCTGGGATTGGCAGTGAGATAGCAGTCTCTGCCTGCATTCCCTTTTGTACTATTACAACATCCCACAGTATTTATGTTACAGCGTTTAAGCTGGACGTCTGCCCCCCTTCTGCTCCTCGGGAGGCCCATGGCACCTGGTGCACAATTTACATTTAGCATAGAAAAAGTAAAGTAGTTGGCTACAATGCAAACTCAAGCCCTCTTCTGGGGGAGTTCGGTACTGTCGCATTGTTACCATGGTTCTGGTGGTTGCATTACCGCAATCTGTAATGATTTTACATCAAATTTAGGTTTGAATGGGAAATAAGATTTTTGCTCGTGCTAATAAGCATAGATTTTCTGTGTCGGTATTACTGCATTTCCTGATACGATGAGACAATTTGTTTCTAAATAAAATCTAAACTGAATACATAAATGTGATAAAAGGAAAATATTGGGGCATATCAGCAACAACCGGCGATAATTATCGCTAAGCACACTTAGCGCTAGGATAATTATCGCCGGTCGGCGTGGATTTTTACCGCTGAGATAGCGTGCTATTAGCAACGCTTATCTCAAAAGCGATAACAATCCTCACGCTAACTGCCTAACGTGAGATTATCGCTGGAAACCCAGCGATAATCTCACGCAATGTGGCGTTAGCTTGATGATAGGGACTCAAAAACTTAGCCACGATATCCACCTTCCATAGGATATCATGGCTAAGTCAGTCCTGAAGCAGGCGTAAGGAAAGTAGCGATAACAGAGGTTATCGCTACTTTTCTTGCCGCTATGCTTCATAGCGTGGGGCTTGATGATAGGAGAAATGTCGCTTAGCGACATTTCTCCTGTCATGTCAGGTCAGTAGCACCCACTTTGCATCTCAATAGAGATGCAAAGCTGGGCGTTAGGAATTCCTACGCTAACGCAAGTTTTCACGCGTTAGCGTGAGCTTGCTAATTAGGCCATAAAATTATCGCCGCTTTTCGGCCGAAAACGGCCGCAAAAGCGGCGATAATTCTATCGCCTCACCTTGCTGATATGCCCCTAAGGGGCATATCAGCAACACCCGGCGATAATTATCGCTCAGCGCTCTTAGCGTGAGGATAATTATCGCCGGGTAACGCGGATTTTTATCACTGATATAGCGTGCTATTAGCAACGCTTATCTCCTCAGCGATAAAAATCCTCACGCTAACTGCCTAATGTGAGATTATCGCTGGAAACCCAGTGATAATCCCACGCAATGTGGCGTTAGCTTGCTGATAGGTGCTCACAAACTTAGCCATGATATCCACCCTCCATAGGATATCATGGCTAAGTCAGTCCTGAAGCAGGCGTAAGGAAATGAACGAAAACAGGGGTTATCGCTACTTTTCCTGACGCTATGCTTCATAGCGTGGGGCTTGATGATATGAGAAATTTCGCTTAGCGACATTTCTCCTGTCATGTTAGGTCAGGAACGCCCACTTTGCATCTCATTAGAGATGCAAAGTTGGGCGTAAAGAATCTCCATGCTAAAGCAAGGTTTCACGCGTTAGCGTGGCCTTGCTAATTAGGTGATAAAATTATTGCCGCTTTTCGGCCGAAAACGGCCGCAAAAGTGGCGATAATTTTTTATCGCCTGCTTGTAAATATGCCCCATAGTGTGCTAGGAAACCAGCCAAAGAGCTAGGAAAATCCTATGAACAGTATAGCAACTCAAACTTACAAAACACTGAGACCAAGGAACACCTGGCCCTGCTCAAAAACTAACAGCACCCCTTACTTTACTATGCGAAGCATCATGCACCACATTCAAATAAGTGGAACCAAAAATGCATGGCTTGAAAAGCTGACAAAACACTTGGATCTCAGAACTCCTCTTGAAAACAAATCTTTATCTGTTTTTATGGAGTGCGAAGGGGGTGACACAGGTGAAGGAGACATGTCATCAGATATCTGTGTACTACAACCTGTAGTGGTGGAACATTTGAAAAAAGAATCATATCAAAGTTGACTACAGAAAGAGATTGCAATGTGGGGCCTCCGGGTACACCTCGATAGTGGTTTCAATACGCGTCCACTGTGGGACAATCTGGGAACGGGGTAGGCGGATTATAACAAACTGGGACCAAGTAAACGGAATATGGGGTTAGCACTTAGCATATGAAATTGGAGCACATTTTCTAATGTCCCAGGCCACACTCCCTCCCATCTGACCCACGCATGCGCTGTCAGTACTAGTGGTTCAGCCCTTACTCAGAAATCTTCCCAGTCGAAATCAAGCACATGCACACTAGTGGCACAGCACCACAGTCACACCAAGCGTTGTGCCCGTTTGTTTATGTACTTTCAGTGGCGGCCCCAGCTCACCCTCCTCAGCATTGTGTATGTTTTGTAATTCCAGCTGGTGGCAATAGGGAGTCTGCAAATGCCCACTGTGTCCTCTCGATGCAGCGCAACGCTCTCTGCTTGAGCCAATATCAGTAGGGGGCGTCGCCAAGCTAGGGCATGTGGGGGCTCGGAGGCCTTCCATCTCTTGGTGATCAATCTTTTAGCAGCTGCCAGGCTTCAGTCTGGAAAGCTGTATGTTTCTTATTTCTGCTATAAAGGTGTAGGATGTGAGTCTCCCATTTGAAAGGTATGTCGCCCTCTATCCACTGGGAGAGGACATACACAATCGCCCTCCAGTATCCCTGGAGGGAGGGGCATTCCCATAGCATGTGTAATAGGTCTGCATCAACTAGGAGGCAACCAGGGCAGGAAGTATTAGTGTGATGAAAATATCAGTAGATTTAAGCTGGGGTGAGGTATGCTCTGTGCATAATATAATACTGAATCTGACGGAAGCGCATGGTGTGGGGGGACAAGCGTGGGGCTCTCTAGTTCTGCCACCCTTTGCGGGTCGGTGAGTAGGCAGTCTAAGTCCTCTTCCCAACGGAGCCTCAGTGGTTCCAATGTAATTGCAGTGTGCTGTATAAGGTAAGAAGCAAACCATCAAGTTAGGTGTTCACAATTCTCCAATATATGCAAGAATTGAATTGTTAAGTGTATAGGGGACTCATTAGTCATGTCTCCCCATCGAGTTGTGAGGGCTGACAGGAGTGAATGATGAAGCAAGAATCGGCCAGGGTGTATCCCATCTTCCTCAACTAACGTGGCATATGGTATCAAGGCCTCATCCCGATAAAGGTCTCCTATGTCATGGATACCTGCTTCACCACAGTTGTGTAGTTTGGCTGCTGTAGTGACCACATGACCACTAGGTGTTTCTTGAAGCAGTGTGGCGTGTGCGTATGGGGTTGTGCTGCGGGTATAAGCATCTGCCGCAGCATCTATACGCCACTCTGAGAAGTAAAGGTTCAAGCACAATGGGTTTCGTACAAGGGTAGAATAAGTGGAGTAGTAAGGCAAGCGACAGGGGTGGTTGCCATGTCACAAAGTTGGCGGGAGGCCAGCCATCTGGCTACCCACTGTATTTGTGCCGCAAAATAGTAATGTTCCATATAAGGTGCCGCGAGGCCGCCATGGCAGGTAACGTTTTTTTAATGGCCACACAGTGGCGAGAGTCGCCCCAGATAAAATCCCTGATTGTCTTCTCGATTGTGTTAAAAAAGGGCAGGGAGATGTAGAGGAAAAAAGTTGGAAAGTAATATAATAAACGTGGAAGGATTACCATTTTGGTGAGGGCAGGTCAGCTGGTCAAAGACAATGGGTGTGTGCCCCAGAAGTAAATTTGGGTGTGGATGACAGTCAGCGCTCTACCAATGTTACTGTCTAACAGGTCCTCCTCCTTTCGGTAAATGCGCATGCCAAGAAAGCAGAAAGTGTCAGCATTCCATAGTATACGGTCCCCATTAAGCACATATGCGGGGTCTTGACAGGAATCGCTGAAGTGTTATAGGCAGGATTTTGCCGCATTAACCCTTAGCCCAGATAGATCAGCAGATTCCCTTAGGATATGTGCCAGTGAGAAGGGGATAGAACGGATGTCTTCCATGTACATCAGGAAGTCTCCGCGTATAGTGAGATCTTGTGCTTCCCATCCTCGAGGGGGATCCCAACTTCTACCTTAGTGTGGATGGCCTCCGCCAAGGACACCATAGATAGGAGAAAAACAAATCTGAGATAGAGCGCAACCCTGCCCACAGAGATAGGCTCAGAGATGTATGGGCCTGTCTTCAATCGGACAGTTGGGCATTTTGTTAAGCAATTTAATCATACAGGTGAATGTAGCCCCAAGGCCATATTTGGCTAATGCAGGGAACAGGTACTCCCACTCAAGGGAGTCAAAGGCTTTCTCTAGGTCGACTATTAAGCATCCCGAGTGTGGCCAGCAAAGTGTTGCATATGTAGCGACCCTGATGAAGTGCCGGAGATTGAGGGAAGTGCTACGCGGAGGGACAAACCTGTTTTGGTCCGATTGAACAAGGGTGGGGATGAGAGATGCTAAACGATCCACAAGGATTTACGCCTGGACTTTGTAGTCCATGTTGAGTATGGCCAGGGGTCTATAGGAGTCTAGATTTGTGGGGTATCTATCAGGTTTCAACAGGGATACTAAGCTGGCTTCGCGCATCGATGCAGGCAGAACCGATTCTTCTAATGCAGTAGTTTAGAGGGTGTGTAAGTGCAGGATTAGTGTGACAGCATATGCTTTATAATATTCTGCTGGGAACCCATCGGATCGGGGTATCTTGCCTGTTGCCAATGCAGTAATTGTGGCGTGTTTTTCATCAGAGGTAATTGGGGACTCGAGCGCCGTAAATTGGTCAAGGGTTATTGTGGGTAGGACCACTGAGTCTAAAAAGGCTCCCAGCTCCCTACGGGCTCCGTGACATCTGTGACCTGAGGATTTATAAAGCACTGCATGGTGTTGTATCATAGCCGCGTACATTTCATGTTGCATGCACAGCATGTGTCCCATACCATCTTGTATGGCATGTATGGGCCGGTGGGGTTGCTCTTGGTGCAACAGCCAAGCTAGCCGTCTACCTCTCCTTCAGGTGTGGCATGTGTACGTGAAGAGTGTGCCAGATAATTGTGACACCGTAATCTGTCTAGTAATGCTACATGATCACTGCGTAATTCATCTAAACGTGTGGTTCCTCCATGATGTGTGGCAGCGTCCATTTCAAGTTGAAGGAGCTTGCGTTCTATGGCCCTAAGTGAGTCATTAGTTGTATGAATGTTCGATGTGAGACCGAGGCCGTGCCCTCTAATAGTCACCTTGAAAGCTTCCCACTCTAGTAGCAGGGAGCTAGTGAATTCATTAATAATTTCGAAATATTCCGAGGTCGCATCCCCCAGGGACTCCCAGAATGCCTGATCTTCCAATGCCGCCAGCTGAAGACGCCAGTTGGGAACCGGTCTAGGCCCCACATCCCAGTTAAGCTGCAGAAGTTGCGGATTATGATCAGTGTGCATGCCTCCCAGGTATTCGATCCCTTTGGTGAGGGGAAGCAGGGAAGGAGACCCCACCATGCGATCTAACTCACATGGATTCCATGTACTGATGAGTAGTAGGAGTATGTACCTGTGTTGGGGTTGCGGGCGGGTACCAATCGGTGAGCCATGCTGTTAATACTTGTGTGTTGGAGGCAGCTGAGGTGCGTAACAGCGGCGGAAAGGAACGGTTGTGCAATACATCCAGGATTGAATTGATGTCGCCACCTATTAGCCAGGGAATACCAATCCCGCGCCCTAGTATCTCAGACAACTTACAAAGAAATATGCTTTGCTCTACATTAGGGGCGTATACAGAGCCGATGAGGAGGGTTTTGGCCATTCAGCCTGCCCCCTAATGAACACGCACCTACCCTCCGCAACAGTGTCTACTTCGTCTGCCCATATCAGGGTCCCTCTAGCTTGGGAGGAGTAGTTAGTGTTGTATACATGCCATCTCCAGGGGCGGTGGAGATGGTCTGCCTCCAAGTGGGTCAGGTGAGTTTCCTGGAGTACAGCAATGCTAGTTGACCTGCAGTGCAGATAGGAGTATCTGCGCGCCGGGGAGTGTACACCCCTCACATTCCATTAGATAACATTTGCGCACACCACGTTAGGTGGCAGTAGTGTCTGTGACTGACTGGTGATGCGAATATGCAGCAGGGGAGTGGGCGGCTGAGTGGTGCTCCATGGGGATATGAAAGAAAATGGGAGTCAAAAGTATGTAGTAGGTAACTTCATAAGAGCAAACTCGCAACAGGAGTTTGACCAAACTAGAGCGCCTAACTATGGCAGCAATTTTACATATCAACATCTGATCGTGGGGGTGGTGCACTGTGTAGTATGGTCGATTGTCCACCCCTTTAGTGGCCTGGATAAATATCAAAGTTACCTTGCAATGCAAACATCTACATCAGGCAGCGGATTAGTGTCAGGTTTGTTTCCCTATGCATTCCAGTCGGCCCAGGACATCGGGTCATCGCCTCTCAACCATACAACATGTAAGGGTCCGGTTGACAGTCACCCCTTAGGAATCACATAAGTGCGCTTCAGAGCAGGTTTTTGAAAAGTCTGTAAGTTACAATTTTTAGATTATCCCGTCGGATGTCTGGGGAGTGACAGCTGGTGTGGGGGGTTGAGTCCAGGTTCCCAGACCATGTAGGTTCAGAGTCATCCTCACTGAGTGATTTGGGTGACTCAGCCTCTGGGTCAGAGGAATGCATTGTGGTGCAGAGAGCTGCTGTCACATGAAGGGCCACCCGTTGCTCCATAATAATTTGTTCCATGTCAGGAGCTGTTAGCGACAGGGTGTAATGATTTGATCTTCCCCCTCTGGTCCTATGTTGGGCCTTCTTATTCTGTTTCGGTGACGGACGGCCACTGGGTGATCTGGGCCCGGTCGCCAAGCCCGTTCCCTCCAACCAATCCCAGGCATCCGTCCAAAGGTGTGTCAAAGAAATAAGTGGTGCCATTTGTTACCACCTGCAAGCGGGCTGGGAACAGCATGGCGTAGCGCATGTTAAGTTCACAGAGCTGACGCTTCACAGCATCGAAAGAACTCTGGCGTTACTGTACCTGGGCTGTATAGTAAGGAAATAGCATGACCGGAGTGTTTTGAACTTTGAGGTCGTGGAGTTTGCGAGCTTCTCTCAGGATAGCATCTCTGTCTCTAAAGTTCAATTGCCTGAATAAGACAGGTTGTGGATTAGCTCTGGGGGGACCTGTGGGCAGGCACCATGTGCGCGCGCACCACCACAAATTGAGGAGATAGCACCCCTGAAGGGAGAAGTTCCACAAGTCAGCTCTCAACATATGCAACCGGTTGCTGCCCCTCTGCACCCTCCAGTAGGCCAACCACTCTCACATTGTTACAGTGAGAAGGACCCTCTGCGTCTTCCACCCTGGCCTCCAAGGTGCACACACGATGCAATAGGTCTTGTAGTGTTGCTGTGTGGGTATGAGCCGTAGGCTGCAGATCGGAGAGAGTGAGTTCATTAGCTCGGGCTTTCTCAGCAAGCTTCTGGTGGTCATCCTTCTGGAGCATGAAATCTGATGCTACTTTGTCAATTTTTTACTCCAGTGATGTGCGCATTTGGTCTAATGCAGCACTGATTTTCTCAACAGCTGCCTAGACGGTGATCAGTGTGGTAGCCAGTGTTGAGTGATGGGGCTCCTGGAGTCTGTAACCATCTGTTTGGGATGTGTCCCCTGGCTCAGGGTGTGCTGCTGTGTGAGGGTCGCTAGATTGTAGGCGGCCCATGGCGCGTTTTTGTGCGGAGGCCATGTGCAAGCGAGCAAGCAACTTTCTAGGGGAAACCAGTAGGCAATATAGGCAGTCGGGTTGAATATGCGGAAATTATCCCTCTAATTATTATAGAGGAGGCTGGTGGTTTAAGAGTTTTATGTGGCCCTTGCATCATCGTAATAAAGAGTGAGCAGGAGGATGATTCCCCATGGAGGTGTACAGAGAAGTGGAGTCTAGTATGGCCCCAGTGCATGCCATGGGCCAAGATACTTTGACTCTGTCCGGTTATGGCCGACATAGGGTTGCAAGGGTGCAAATATTTCAGAGGCCTGCCACAGAGGGGGAGAAGGTAAAGGAGTAAGGTGAACTGAGATGTTGGTATGCACAGTTAATGGAGGGGCGGCCTAGGACCAACGTGACCTCCAGGTCACCTCTGATCCAACCAAGATCAGCGTTTAATGGAATCACAAGCCTCAGTTGCCTAAAGTAAGGGCTGGTGCTGGAGGGGCCATGCAGCTCCAAGTGCAGACGAGAAAGGGCCCTACCTGTACATCCTTGAGAAGCGTCACCATTTGGAACGGCAGGGGCCTAGGCCCGAAATGACCTCCGGACACCCGCCCGCTACCCCCAGGCCTCAGGCAGGAGCCATGCATCAAAGGACTCACCTCGAGGCAGTAGCAGGGCGTCTAGACAAAAGATCGCCACAGCAGGCAGCACCCCCTCCGCTGTAGGCTGCAGCCGGCAACAAGCCGACGTCACCAACTTGGACCGGGGACACAAATGGCAATCCACGGCTCGAGTCTCAGGCGTGGTCCCTGGGTGCACGCCAGTCATGCACCCCAGTTTGCCAACCACCGAAGAGCAAGTCTATGCGGCACACTCAGCCGCCTCATGAGGCCCAAGAGCGGCCCCAAGCATTCACGCGCCATAGGCTCTTGATCATGGTGCGGCCGCAGCTCCCAAGGCTCTGGATCACGCCGAGGAGGTACAATGCAGCCGTCCTCCATCTGCAGTAGAGCTGATACGCTGGGGTGCTCATCGCCACAGCACCAGGGTTCGATCTGCATGAGGAGATGGTACTGTGGCAATCCCAGGCCCCAGCGCCAGCACAGGCCAGAGTTGCTATGCTGGCAACGCCATCTCAGGTGGAACCATAGATGTCACCCGCCAAGGTTTTGAGGCTGGCAGCTTTTGGTTAGCACCCACAGCTGATGATGGTCTGGCAGTATCTCGGTCCAGGGAGATTACACAGGATAATCAGGGGAAGGACGCGGAGTTAATTCGCGTCTGCCATCTTGGCTGGCTAGCCACGCCCCCGATCTCAGAACTCCTCTTATCCTTATAACAAACCCAAGAGCACCAGGAAAAGAAATAATTAAACTAAAACTACAAAAATGTTACTCAATAATACCAACATTTCATAAAAGACCCCAACAAACAAAATCAGTCCATACTCTACAGAAACCAGAGCACCTTTCAAACTTACTTCCAAAATAAAGGTCCAGAATTTAACAGAATAGCACCCACATGATTTTCTTTTGCAAAGTGCACTATCATCCAAGATTCTTCATTGAAAAAGTCAACCATGTAGAAGAAGGGGAAGATTACAAAGACTTTGCTACAGCACAAAGTCCTGAAACCTCCAGCAAAGGGGTGCTAATCTTGTCAGGGTACTTACAGGCTTATTTATGAGAGCCCTGCATCACTTTTGCACCATGTAAAGTGGTACATGTGTGACACAGGGTTCTGAATTAGATTTATAAAGCCACGCAAAGCCACCCTGCAAGGCTTTGAGTGGCCTCATAAATCCTGAGTAAGGCAAAGCAGCGCAAATTGCTGCGTTCCCTTACTCTGCGCTCGATAGGTGTTCCATGGACATTGCAGTGGGTGTTTTCATGCAACACCAATCGATTTTGATGCTGCCCCAGAACTACAAAATCATGTATACCTGGGGAAGCACCAAATCCTTATGTCTCCTGAGGTGAGGCGTAATGAGGTGAAATATCTTTATTTCTCCTTGTTGTTTCATCTTTCCATGTGTGCTGCATTCCTGTTTTTTCACTTTGGTGTAAAGCAGTGCACCAAGGTGACTTGCTGCGCTGCCCTACTCCAAAATCCCATAAATGAGGGCATCACTTTTCAGTGCAAACTATTCTTTGTGCTGAAAAGATGTCCTTTTTCAGGGCAAATAGCACTTTACTGTCATTTGCACTGTTTTAAATCAAGGGGGTGTTACTTGGCTAGAACTTGGCTGTTACGGAGCAGGCATGCAGAGTATTTGACACAAACCCCAATCTACTAAGATATATCAGGCTTTGCATTAAAAAATAATGTCTCCTTGAAACAGGCACTAGAATGTTTTAATTTCTCCAAAAATTCCACACATTGCTAGAGCATGGAACTGTACAGCACACATGCATTGTGTGGCATGTTTCATAATTTGTCTGGTACGATAAGAATTTGTACTGGAAGCACGTGGTCCCACTATGAATCCTCTGTTAGACAGCACAAAACACACCTCTGCATAATGGTGCAATGGTTGTTCATGGCTCTAGGCAGCCTTAAAGAGCACCAGCCCAAGGGATGACAGCACCAACACAACACCTTAAAGAAATATGGACTGTTTTCACGTGGGCAAATACGCAGATTTGGTTACTCAACTGTGTTACATTAAGAAATATTCGATCCCCAAAAAGTGGTAAAACCAAAACCTAGAAACACCCACTGGAGGTAAACAGATTGTTAAAAATATTAGGCGTGTACCAGCCACACAAAATTTGTGAATTTAATAAAAGTAAAATTTTGATACTTTTTCAATGGGAGCTTGTTTTAAACAGAAATTGTCTTAGGGGAGACATTTTCATCTCAAATGAGTCCACTTGCTGTATTTCGAGGGACAATTGACACAAGATATGTCTTTGTATTCACTTTTCACTTGCCAAGTGAACTTCTTGTAATTTCACAGACCGTTCATACCTTTCTGTAAGATTTTGCAAAAAACTCTTTCCTGATTTGTTATGTTTCATATCGGCACCCTAATATAGACTCCGGTAATATCATACACCATCACCTACATCATCCTCCTTATACTACACAGTAACGAGCGTTTAGGATTGAACCTTTACCTAGTTCTAGTCCTGGGTGCAGAAGGAGGGTTTCTCCCACACAATAGAGTCCTATTACTCCATTAATAGACTCACACAGTATGAATGAATATTCATAAGGGTTCTTGGAAACGAGGCAGGGGCTACACCACCTTCCCCACCATATCTACGTACACGGTTCATCCCGTACATCATCCTCAAATCCAACAATGGCTAATACATGAGACAAGGGACAAAGGGCCCCTAGATACTTTCTGCATAAATACAGCACATCTTGCTAGTGATAGGCAGAGGGACCCGAGACTTCCAGGCCAACACACTGACCAGAAGAGCTGAGGATCCTGCCTGCAGACGCTCCAGCTGGCAGTGGTCTGAACATTCCTCGCGGGGTGTCCAACTCGAGACCAAGAAGAGCTCCTACATTCTCACACTTCAGGTAATGGGGTTCGACTAAATCCTAGAGTGATTCTTGGCTTTCACACCTACTCACATGCTAGGTACACTTAGGTACATCTAGATAGGCATCGTAGGAGTACACGCTTTCTTTTATCATGCATTTTATATCCATGTATTTATTCATGCTTATTGCAAAATGGTAAAACTGTACTATCCATATATATTCATTGTACTGCTGATAATATATATCTGCTACTGTCTAATGGTTGTTGCAGCACATCTATTTTACACTAGAAGAACAACTATGCAATAAATACTTATTGTAACACGCCCGACTGTTACTTCTGTGTAACTCTTTGAGAACGAATAAGTGAGCACGACTGACTGAGCGAAAAGTAGTACATTTTTTCGACGATCCTGAGGGATCAGGGTTGTCATGTTCTAATGTTGCCAGAAACTATTCTCTCCCCAATAAGAGGAGACACTAGTGGCATTGTCAGCTAGCTAATGCAAATAGGCTAATATTTCTCGTCTGGGGTGCTCAGATTCAGTCTGCCACCCAACCCACAGTTTATGTTATCCCAAACGCAGGTCCCGTATGGGTAATATAGTAACTACACAACAGATTTTGCAACAGTGGACCTCTTTGCAGATTTTGACACCCTAAACAACTTTGGGCACTGTTTAGGGTTTAATGGACAGAATACAAACATGGCTGATGTTCTGTCCACAGTATTGTAATTGCAGTGATGGTTGGTGCGCCATCTACCACACTTGTGATAGGATTCTCCTCTACAAACTCTATATAAGGCCCTTAATACTGTCAAGCAGAGTTGCCTAATGGGTCAATTGTACAAAGTGTGAAGGAATGAGTTTTGATTCCTATGAAAATACACCTCACACTACAAATAATTAACCGATATTGCTTCCATATACCCAACCCTCAACGCCACAGTAAAATCTATTTGCCATTCTTTCCTTACCAATATTGTTAGTGTGTGGTTTAGACTACCCTGATTCTAAAACAAGAAACTTGGGGCCATATTCACAAAGAATTATCGCCGACTTAACGGCACTTCATCGCAGCCAAAGTTGCAATAAACTTATCTCCCAAATCACAAGCTGGTGTTAACAGCCCACAGCACCAGTTTACCCGCGATAGCAGCCGCACAAAACATCGCCGCGGATGACCCCCGCAACTATTGCTAATGAGATGCAGAGTAGGCATTCCCGTGCCAAAAGCCCCGACAACACCACTCCACAACATTCACAACGAACAGCAGAACTGCGATAAGAACACGAAACAGGCGATGAGGCGCGTTAGCACCAGGAAAATAATACCTGCTCCCACCTGGTGCTAAGTCGGACCACAGCCTGGACCACAAAAGGGAGACCATCCCAGAGCCACACCTGAAGAACAACAGATGCACCCGGGCAACTGAACATGCAGCCCAGAGGGCCAAAAGGGAAACAATACCCGCCGCAACCACCACCAGGTCCCCCCTCCCTGGCACCCCCCGACCAAAGACATGCCACTTCAGCTACACCCAAACATGTACAAAATTATCCGCCTGATGTCGCAGGATCACAACTGGTGACATGCATGTGTCGTCACAAAAATGAGCATCACACATTCATTTCCGAAGCAACAAATCAAACTTTATTAAAATGAACACTGAAATGAAATGAAGACACATTGCGGCTCCCCTCGGGCCAATCCGTAGGTCACAGCCTACAAGACAAAAATCATGATGAGAATGTGTGTTCTGCGCACATCAAAGGACAGAGAGAGGGCGCAGGCGAGAGAGAGGAAGAGAGGGGGAGAGAGAGAGAGAGAGAGAAGAAGAGAAGGAGAGAGAGAGAGAGAGAGAGAGAGAGAAGAAGAGAGGTGGAGAGAGAGAGAGAGAGGGGGAGAGAAAGAATAAGGGAGGGGGAGAGAGAGAGAAGAAGAGAGGGAGAGAGAGAGAGAGAGAGAAGAAGAGGGGGGGAGAGAGAGAAGAAAAGAGGAGGGGAGAGAGAGAGAAGAAGAGAGGGGGAGAGAGAGAAGAAGAGAGGGAGAGAGGGGTAGAGAGAGAGAGAGAGGAGAAGAGGGGGGAGAGCGAGAGAAGAAGAGAGGGGGAGAGAGAGAGAAGAAAAGAGGGGGAGAGAGAGAGAAGAAGAGAGGGAGAGAGAGAGAAGAAGAGAGGGAGAGAGAGAGAGATAGAGAGCACCGCCCCTGTGCACCCAGGCCACACTGCTCACCTGCTGCCATCGGTGTGTTTCCAACCACTTGCCGGCATGTAGTGCAGTTCATTAGGTCACACATCTGAGACAGACCCGTCATCTGAAACAGAGTCCAGATACATGATTGGCACAGTACACACAATTGCACAAGACAACATCGCCTGCCCGCCCATGCACACCCAGGCAGAGGCGCCCCAGCCCATCAAAGCATGCCCGCCCATGCACACCCAGGCGACACTGCTCACCTTCCGCCACCGGCGTGCAGACAGAAGGTCCCACCACATGCCGCTGCAAGCCACAAGCCCGGGCCCGTGGACATGGCACACTCCACACCATGCTGCCCCGCTCCGCAGGCCACCAGGTCCCATGTTTGGTGCTGGGTCTTGATTACTCAATGTCAGAGGACATACCAGTGCACACGGCCTCATCGCAGGCTGCACACCCGCTCAGCCCAATAGGTGCCACCAACTCCACATGGCGGAAGGCCCGTGCTGCCCACTGGCTCTGGCCTACACTGCGGTCCAACAGGGCACATGATTGAGAACCGTGGAGCATCCGTCATCCAGTCACCACTGGCAGAGGGGAATGTGACGTCGTCTGCCCCTTATTTTGGCGAAGTCACATGGCCTGTGACGCCTGTGCTGGATGGGTGTGGTGTGCGTGAAAACCTGCCCTTAGGGAGTGGCAGTGACATGCTGACAACTAGACCAGTGACCTACACACCACCAGCGAGTATGCCTGCGACGGTTATCAATGAGGGCCCCCCCTCGGAGCGTAAGAGGAGTGGTCTGGCCTGCCGAACACTGGACCAGCGCAGGGCTTGCAGCAATGACTTGTGGGATCTGGGCGTGGTTCAGTCCATGTCCGGACATGGAAGTGACTGATACATGTGTCCCTGTTGTAGTGTTCACGGGACCAGGTACAAAATATGCAATGTAGCACCCTCTGACTGGCATCCCACAGGATGAGCATCATTGACACAAGGGACATCACTGTCCCTACATTCACCCACACATTCATACATGAATGATGAAAGACATAACACAGCAGTGCGTCACTGGATGTTTATTGCACATCCAGTGCAGTTCTGCAGCTAGTACGGTAAAGGGCAATGCCGAGCACACTACACAATATGGGCCCGTGGAGGGCCAGCCAGAGTCAATCCGAGGATGACAAGTACTGCGGAAGAGGAAGGGTGCAGTCCGCAGTCTGGTCGCCGTGTCATTGGCCATCAAACAGGATATGACAGTCAATGTCGCTGTCCAAGGTGAGTGCATTGGAGTGTATCGGGAGTCAGTGGAAGGTCATGGGGCCATGTGCGGCACCAAGCTGGAACAGGCCAGGTGGCGGAAATGAAAGCTAGTGCCTCCTGATCACAAACCCATCCACGTCCTCTTACTGTGTGCTCTGCCCCACCTGTGGGTGTTGTAGTACCAGCTGAGGCACTGTGTGCCACTGACACATCAGGGGCCGGAGGAGGGTTGTTGGCCGCACTGTGTGGCAGTGACACATCAGGTGCTGGAGTGGATACGCCTGCCGCACTGTGGGGCACTGACACACCAGGAGGCGGAGATGTGGATGGTGTGGGGTCAGAAGCATTCATCTGCGCCACGCCTTGTGGCAGAAATGCCATGATGATGATCTGCAGGGCATGGTAGATCCCAGCTACATTTCGCTGGTGTGCAGCGGTGGCTGCCATCCTTTCCGCCTCCATACGCACCATGTCCTCCATGAGCCTCCGCATGTGTGCCAGCTCACAGCTGCTATTGCTGGAGCCCCTCTGAGCGGACAGGTGTTCTTCTCTCCACGTCAGGACTCCAGCGATGTCATGCCACGTTTGAGTGTGTTACTCAAGTTCAGCTTTATTTGATTTTTTCATACAATAAAAATCATAAAAGCACAAGTTAAAAAAGAGACATTTCACTTATATTGCACGGTTAAAAACAATCAATATAAGTCCAAGAAAACAAGAATAACATAGCTTTAAGTAATCACATTTTGTTCCTGTATGTAATAACAGACTTTAAAATTGAGGAGATAGCCATTATGATCAATTGATTTGCTAAGGATTGTAACTTCAAAAAAGCTGTTCTACATTGTCTTAGGCCCATATGCCTCAAAATGGGTATTATAAACCTTTTCCTAGGAAAAAATTCAGTGCAACGTAGTTTGGGTTGAAATGTCATCGCAGGGGCATGGGTGTAGATTTCTCGACTAATCCTTAACTTCTGGAAAAGTAATCATTCTGCGATGTCAGTCAGGGCTCGTTGGAGGCCATGGAGTGGGTCTAGCCACACATGGATGGCGTCCAGTTTGGTAACCATGAGGTCGAACCCCACCCGCACCTGCTCAGCCGTCTCCCTCTGGGCCTCCAGCACACGGCGCTGGAAGGCCATGTGTTGTCCCTGGGGGTCTTGGGGGTCGTGGGTGCCTCATGCTGGGGGGTTTGGGTGGTGGATGGGGTCTCCTCGATGCAGCTGGTTAGCCCTGATCCTGGAGGTGAGTCGCGGATAATGTCAATGATGTCTAGGAGGGCTTGGGTGTCGATGCTGGGGTTGTCCTCCTCGTCATCAGTGAAGAGTGGCTGGGACTGCTCTGCAGGGGGTGTTGACGCTGGCACTGCAATATGAAGGGGAGATGGTGTATTGCAATGTGTCGACATGTATGTAGCCGCATGGGACATGTTGACATTCAGACAGCATGGCATTGTACATTGTGACAGTCTATGGATCTGGGCGATGACCCAGAGTCATTGAGGGTGTGCACTGTGCTCTGCTTGATTGTGCATGTGTGCCATCGTGGCCATCTCCACCCGTCCCCCCAGTACCTGGTGGTCACTCACCCTGTTGCGGTTGTGTTGTGTCCTGTCAAGCAGTGTCCGGTCCCCCGACTCCAGCCACAGTATCCACACTGATGACTGTCGACACCAGCTTCTCCATGTCATCCAGCTCGAGCTGTGGTGCTGGGCCCCCACCTCCAGTCTGCATTGCTGCCTTCTGGTTGGCTGCAAGTTTCTCCTTGGTCTTCCACTTGATGTCATTCCATCACCACTTGACCTTGTCCATTGTCCTCTTGTGCTCTCAGATGGCATTCACCTTGTCCACGATGTCCCACCATATTCCAGTTTTGGTGCCCAATGTCACGTTGGAGGTGATGAACAGTTGTTGATGGTGTTCCATCACCTCCGTGACTATGATCCTGTTCGCCTGCCGACTGAACTTCATCTTCCTCTTCTTCTTGTCCTCGCCCTTCCCTGTCCATGAGGTCCCTGGCTGGTCGCCGGGGTGCTTGTGGGGTTGCCCTCGTCCTCTGCGCCTGCTCCGGCTGCCCCCATGGTGCTTGGGTGTTGGTCGGTTGGTGTTTGGGTGTTTTTCTACTTTTATGGTGATTTTTCCCGCCGGCCAGGTGTGTGTTGCAGGCCTGGCGCTGCTTATCGCTGATTTCCTCATCGCGCTTTGGCCCATTGCAGGTTTTTTGGTGTTGTGGTTTGTGTTTTTATCTCCATCTAGGTGGTTGTATCGCGGACATTGTCCGCGGTTTCGGCAGACTATCGCATGGTACCGCCTTGTTGTGAATTCCACGTTGACACGGGGTTATTTTCCAGCGATAGGCTGCAATGTGTAAAGTTGCGTTAACATTTTTGGGTGATGTTCAGCACACGTTCTTGTGAATATATCCCCTTGGTGCTTGTCTTCCACGCTTAGGCAAGTGAAACTAACTGCGCTTCTTGGGAAACCAAAAAAGAAAATGATCATCACACACCCTCGATCTAACTTGAGATACAGACATTTGTTCACACAACTAAGGAGGGCTTAAATGTTGAGCGATTTTGACTTGGTCTCAAAAATTGAGGTTGCAATATTTTAAAACAGACAAACTCTGTCGGTCAAATCTTAGGAATGACCATTTCTGACCAATGTTGTCAGTTCATCATTGTTGTCAACTAATTTACATTCGAAGCAAAGGTAAATGTTCTGATCTCTTAGGACTTCAAGATCTTAGATTTAAAAATCACGCATATGCTGATCTCATCTAAAATGGATCCCTGTAACTTATATTCAACCAGCGAAAAAACTTCCGGGCCTGCAAAACGCGGCAGCCTCACTGATAATTGGACTCAAATACAACCAAAACATCACTTCACCCATGACAATGGTACACTGGCGATTGCTAGGACTAGGCACCATTGCACGTGTCCTATAGCTATTTCCCTCTCTACAGGCAGCACTTATGCACCCACCTACACAGCCCAGTGTAAAGAGAAGGGTCGAAACCAAGAGCCTGCAGCAGCAGCAAAGAGTGAATTTGAGGCTGTGCACGGTGTGCTTCCTCAAAACAGTCCCTCCAAGAAATGCAAACACCAAGCACGGTTTTGTTTTATCACACAGTTCACCCTGGTGGGACCTCACCAGTAGCGGCTGGCACAGGCTAGAACAGTCCGGAGGTGGGGTGGGGCTGGGGCCGGGTGGGGTTTGGGGAAGTCGACAGATGACGGGATAAGTAACATTAAATAAATAATAATAAAACACTTTCCTTGCGCTCGCCATATCGCCAAATCAGCGATGCGGCCAGCGCAAGGTAAGTGGTTTTATTTAGTTTTTATTTAATGTTACTTATCTCATCGTCTGTCAACTTCCCCGAGTCCCCACCCGCCCCGCTGCTCCGCCCTCCCCACTGCTTTTACCTGTGCCAGCCGTCACTGGACCCCACCCTACTTCACAGACGACCAACACACCTGAAACCAACAAGAAATCTGTATGACGTCTACAAAAAAGGCCTGCCTACAGAAAAACAGTGTCTCTGCAACTTTCTCAGTGCAGGATATGGCCATCCTTGGGGGCTTCCCACTGACCCGAGCTCCTCTCATGTGCCTGTGCAAACTTCATATCATTTACATGAGAGATTGCTTGTCTTAGATTTTGGTGCTTGTGATAGAGACCATCATCACCAATGCATTCTAGATTGTCTTGCCTCTTTATAGCTCCTTGTGCTTCACTGCTGTTGGAGAGGCCTCTTGCTGTCCATTCCAAGTCACTGGTGATTGGTGGTGTCTTAAAAGGTGGATGGTGGCTCTTCGGTTCTTGTCTTGAGGTTCATCTGCCTCCTAATACCCTGAGACAACGTCCTCAAAATATATTTTAAAAGCCCATTCAGGATCCTCCCAACAAAGCACATGGTCAAGATTAAAAAATGAATCAGCTGATGGCAAATTCATTTCCATAATGGATCCCCTGCTGTAAAACCTACACTACATCCCATAAAACCCACAATTCGATCTCAGGGTTTCAGTAACTAGCATGCTAGAGATGTTCAAACACATGGCTTAGCTGTATAAAAGCCTTGCCAGCTTACTGAGGGCTAAGATGGTCCCATGTGGGTCTGGATATTGTGCACTGAATGAAAGAGTGAAATCCATGATGTCTCCATCAGAGCACTATGAGAGCTGCGCAGTGGGCCACGACTGCCAACACTGCACAGACCACCAAAAGACGGCTTGATGGGCTCCAAGCAGCCAGTCACACTTTTTACAAACATATGAACACTCACTGAAATGTTGAGAGCAGAACCGCTTCAAAATGGAGGTGATAGAGATCAGGGTGTGTATAATATTCCCACTACCACGGATAGAGTAATCTCACAGTTACACACACATGCATTCATCATACGCTAGGGCCCATTTCACTACACTAACATACACTCAAATAATACTCTACCAGCATTAAACCTGTATCACCCTGCATCTATATCGAGGTCGATAAGACCTGGTTTTTGTGACTGTCCTTAAGCATAAACTATACAACATATACAGCAATGATCAAAAATGTAAACCCAATAATTGACAAGAAAGAATATTCAACACCATGTTTAAAAATTATATTGCTTTATCTAAATTAGTCAAAGTAAATCAATCAGAGTAAATCATTTCTCATAATTACCTATTCTAGCTAAATGTCAGAACGGGTCAGGACAAGTCTCTCGGTAAATGTCTCTCAAGACGAAGTCCCTTCAGCATCAATCCTCAGCAACGCAAATTCGGCACGCGGCAAAGGCAAAATGGCAAGTCGCAAAAACCCTCTCTAGGCTAACATTTCTTATAGTCTCTAAACAATGGAAAGATACATTGGAAACATAGAAAAAACTATAATGTCCGCCGGACTTGCTGAGCAGAGCGAGAAGGAAAGGATGTAACATCGCTACATTTGAGAATCTCCGCTCAGGAAAAGTACACATAATGAAGACTACGGAACAGGAACCAAGAAAATAAAACATGTATCATATTAATCCTGCTTCTCCTCGGCTATCGAGCCACAGTTCAGAGCTTCTCTCTAAGGCTCCTTTGTTTCCCAAGACTGCCAAGGACATTTTCATTTCACTTGGAGATCTCCCAAAAACTGCTGCTGTCCTCATGGAAAGTTTTTCAAACCAGCAAACAAGGACCATGGTCAGTTAGCTTCAGGACCATTTCCAGCAGGGGTCTCCCTCGTCACAGTTTTCATATTATAAATCACAGCCAGGCTCATAAATCGGCCATCTTTCTAGGCCAACATAGGCCTCAATAGACCATCTTAATTAAAAGAGACAAAAACAACGTTACCACAGCATAGTGATTAAACAGTGTTAACCCCACTAATACCCTTATGTGTATGCATTTATCTAGCACTTGCAACATAGAAAAGCATTAATTCAAAAAGCATTTTGTGCTCAAAAATAAACAGCACATAGCAACGTTTAAACATGAAAACACGCACGTTATTTTTAAAACAGCACATTTATGCACACCCACGTGTAACTCTCTCTTGTTAGGACAAACGGATTGATTAATATAAACACACTTGCACAAGACAAATAATTAATTATTAATTATTAATGAATTAGTACAACAAATAGACATGCCAGAGCTTCAAAAGCCGCTGAATTTTCAAATTGAAAACTCTGCTCCAGCAATCCCCCCTTTGGTGATTTTATCACCAAATAAACCCCCCCAAAAAAAATAGTGAAAATTTAGTCCCATTTTAGGAGAAATCGGAAATGTCTTTTCCCCTTACACAACATTACACACCAGTCACTCTTTCATCATCCCTTTTTGTCTCTAAGTAAACACTCTCCCTTAATTCTTCTAATTCAATTTCTTGAGGTTCTCTCTTCAACCTCTTGTTTTTCTTTTCTTTATTCAATTTCTTCCCCCCTCCCCTGTTTTTACAACACACACACACCAATCTTATTATTAATAAAGCAACAATTATACAAGTTAAGGGAAACAATATTCTACCTATAATAGTACTACCTATTTTTGCAATAAAATCCTTAACAGCTATCATTTTATTAGCTATTTTAGTCCACAAACTCTCATCTTCAAGTGGTACTAATTCTTCATGCAAATCAGTAATATTTTTGATATAGACCTTCAGGTCTTTGCTTTCGTCTGGAATGTAAGTGCAACAATGTTGAACTTTCAGCATTCCACAGACTCCACCCTCCTTGGCCAATAGAATATCAAGGGCAAGTCGATTTTGCATAGACATGGCACGTACGGCACTTAATTCCGTATTCACCAAAAGAAACCCTCCAGCGGTATTTGTCGATAAGCGATCAACCACTGTGGACAGTTTCCGAATTCCATAAGCATTCAAAGAAATTCCCACTGCTGGAATCAAAACCCCAAAAATATCACCCACTATTTCAGACCAAGTTTCTCTCTTAAAACGCATTAGTAAGTTAATATGTTCTACATCTGTTATCTTATCTATATGAAAAATCTTTGGAAAAACTAGGCCCACATAACACGTGCCATACCAATGGTCAGGCAACTTGTAATAAGCCTTGTTCCCACAAACATAGTACACTCCTGGAAAAATTGTATCTTCTCCACCTCTGAAACCCCAACCTGTTGCAATGAAGTATGTATCATGGCACTCACTAGTCCCGACAAAATATGTATCATATTGGGATTTCCTTCTTGTAATACAAAGTTTACCCTTCTGTGGTGCATCTAGAGCTAAAGTTGGACTAGCCCCATTCTTCAACTCTTTTCCCATCTCAATGTCCCAAATTGTCTCACTCACTTTATATTTTCCTGCTTTCTCATGCATGTTCAATCTCCTTTCTTCTACCATATCCAGGAAAGCTTTCTCCTCTCCTTTCAAACTGCAAGTTAAATTATTTTTAAAAATGTAATCTAATGTTAATCCTTTTTCTTCAATAAAAATCTCACCAAAAGTGTTAGCTTCTTTAGCTGGATTCAGCTCTTTGTTCATTGGCAAATGTCCAAAAATACTATCTCTGTTAGACATCTTAAAATCTACTTTCCCTAACAAATAAAAAACACTACTTAAAATACTACAGGAAATACCATATGTAGCTGGTAAATGATGATAAGTAACACCCTCTGAGACGGATGCAGGTAATTGCATACAGACGTAGCAATCCCTTACTTCCATTGTTTTCACATATTCATATAACAGTTTCGAAAAAACATTACTAGAAAAATTATTAATTGACCTATCTTTGTGTATGTAAGTATTACTAATTCTAATTGGAACTACTTTTTGCGAATTCTTCTCTACATTTGTCACATTCTCTGTATGCATCTCAAACTCTATTTTAAAAGTAACTAATAAAACTAAAACACCCCATAGAAGCATTAATAATCCAGTACAGCAGCAGCACATCCTACACCACCTCTTAAAGAAGGCACATCTATTTCTATTATCCTCTATGTTAGCCATTTCACTACTTTAGTTTAGCCTCTACTACTCCACTACTGTTGGAACTTCTTCAATTCTTCAGCAAATCTTCAGCTTTCAGTTTTTCCAAATAATCTCTTCGTTCACTTAATCCAAGTGAATCCTTCCTTTATTCAGTTTGGATACTTGTCATTCTTCACTCCAATTTCTTCAACATCAAATTGTATTAAATCTCCAACATCAAAATCCTCAGTACTCGACTCTTCTCCAATGTCAGTCAAGAGTACTTTCAGAATTTCACCAGTATCTTCCTCAACCACTTCTCTCAAGATCTCTTCCGGATTATCTCGAGTCACTGTTTCTTCTTTTCCTCCTTCAGACAGTGCCACATAAGACCATTCCGGTGATCTGTACTTTTGGTTGGGTCTTCTTACTCTTTTTATTTCTACTGGTTCATTTGACTCCTTTGATTCTTCTCCTTCAGCTTTTGAACTTTGACTCGAAACTTCATTCACTTGTTCAGCTTTCGATGTACTTGCTCTTATTATTTTGTATCTCAGCCTCTTAACTCTGTTGTTAGGCCAACGATCTCCTCTTAACACCTTTTTCGGCTTTATTTCTTTATTATTTCTTTCTCCAATCCAAGTTCTCTTTCTCAGAACTCGACCCTCTGTTTGTTCATCCTCATCATCTGTTTCAAGTGCCTCTTGTTTCCATTTTCCAGCAGCTTTCTTCTTTTCCACAGATTTTTTCACCACTGTTTGAGACTTCCCTACTCCTGTCCCTCCTCGGGTCTCCGACACACAATCTTCTTGCTGTCTACTTGTCCCTTCACCTAGCTCATCGAGAATGTTCCCTACACCTCCTCTGGGGTCTTCCGCAATCTGTCCCTCTCTATCTTCTTCTGACCCTACTTCTTCAAGTATAATCTCAAGTGGCTCTTCAATCTCCTCCTCTTCTGATTCAGGAGTAGTCTCTGTGTGATTTCTCTTTTCTTTTCTTTTTCCTTCACTGCTGTTTGAAACTTCAGGCTCTCTTACAGAATCTGATCTCTTCTCCGATACTCGCAGTGGTTCATTCGAAGCTCTTCCTACTTCTTTCCCCACTGATTCTGTATCTTCATCATCGCTGGAATCTGACTCTTCAAAATACTCTTTACCAGTCCCTTCTTTTGGGTTTGGAACTCTCAGAGTATGACTTGCATGTACCCAGTGCTTCACTCCAGCACACTTTACTGCAGTCGTCGTAGTCAGAATAACTTGTCTCGGTCTTCCCCACCTTGGAATCAAGCAATTTCTTCTTCTGTGAACTTTTATCCTCACCCAGTCTCCTGGACTCAGATCATGGGCTTGCTTCTTCTCAAGTGTGGTAGCTTCTTCTCCAACCTGGTGAAACACAGAATGAACTGCGTCAGCCAGGCCTTTACAGTAATCCAAAATCATGTCATCAGTTATTGTCACCAATTTATTGACAGGCACGAATGCATGGCGCATTGCACGTCCCATGATTATCTCGTGCGGACTCAAACCAGTAGTCCTATCTGGAGTAGATCTCATAGTCATCAGAACTAGAGGCAAAACATCTGGCCATTTCATGCCAGTGGCTAAGCACATTTTTCCAATCCTATTCTTGATTGTGCCATTAATCTGCTCAACCACACCAGAAGCCTCTGGTCGGTATGCACAATGTAGCTTCTGCTGTATTTTCAATGCTTCACAAATCAAACTCATAAGCTCATTTTGAAAGTGTCCACCTCTATCAGACTCAACTGTTACTGGAAACCCGTACCTAGGAATCAACTCCCTTAACAGTAACTTTGCCACTGTTAATCCATCATTTCTTCTAGTTGGGTAAGCTTCCACCCACCTTGAAAACAAACAGACTACTACTAGAACATACCTCAGTCTGTTTACTTGGGGCATTTCAATGAAATCAATCTGCATTCTTGTAAAAGGACCTCCTTCTCTGCCTATTGTTCCCAGACTCACCACTGTCTTTTTCCCAGTGTTAAATTGCTGACAAACCAAACACCTCTGACAGATGCTTTCTGCAATTGTCCTGAACTTTGCATTGTACCAGGTTTGCTTGAACGACCTAACCATCGCGTCCCTCCCCAAATGTCCCTGGCCATGATACATCCTTGCCATTGACGACAAGATGGAGTTGGGCATTACTGGTCTGCCATCTCTGTAGACCCAAACATGGTCTGTTTCTCTTGGAGCACATCCTGCCTTAATCCAATCTTTTTCTCTTCCTCTCCTGCCTCATCTTGCAACTGTTTCACTTCATCCCAGGTTTCTAAGACATTAGTAAACATCACAGAGAGAAAAGACATTTCCCCTTCTCTGTCCCTGTTGATGGACTGATTTGTTTTTGCACAGTATTGCGCAACATCGTTTGCATAACGGTTTCCGACCGTTATAAAATCCTCCCCTAGTCCATGGGCAGCACATTTTACAACTGCTAACTCCTTAGGCAGCTGTATCGCCTCAAGCAATTTACCAATCATTTCAGCATTCTTTATCGGAGTTCCACTCGATGTCAAGAAACCTCTTTGTAGCCAAAGTTGGCCAAAATCATGCACCACTCCAAATCCATACTGACTATCAGTCAATACAGTCGTCCTCAAATCTTTCCCAATTTCGCAAGCTTTTGTCAATGCTATCAATTCAGCAACTTGCGCAGACTTCACTCCTTTCAATGGTGATGCTTCCATGACCTCTGAAACTTTGCATACCGCATATGCTGCACATAGCACACCATCATCATTTCTCAGGCATGATCCATCCACAAACAAGACATGATCACTCTCATTCAAGGGTAGATCCCTTATGTCTGGTCTTGGTTTTGTACAGTACTCAAGCACATCCAAACAATCATGATCCTCTTCCATTCTCACACCCACATTTTCAATATCTGGCAAAAGTGTCGCTGGATTCACATTTACACATCTCTCGAGAGTCACATTTGATGCTCCCAGAATCACTTTTTCATATTTTGTCAACCGACTATGTGACATGTACTGAGTTCTGCTTCTTGTCAAAAGAATTGCCACATTGTGAGGTACGAATACCCTTACAGGATATCCCATTATGATTCCCTCACTTTGTTCCAGACTCCTGCATGTTGCAGCCACAGATTTCAGACAACCTGGTAAACCCACAGCTACAGGGTCAAGTGTCGATGAGAAGTACGCAATAGGCCTTCTCAGTAATCCATGCTTCTGAATTAACACTGAAAGTGCACATCCATTTCTTTCACTGCAGTACAGCTCAAATTCTTTTTCATAGTCAGGCATACCCAAAGCTGGAGCCTCACACATTTTATTTTTGAGCTCTTCAAATGCTGCCATTTGTTCTGCATCTAGATCCAATGGATCCGTCATCTCACTTTTTGTCAATTTAATCAGTGGCTTTGCTATCAAGGAAAAATTAATTATCCACTGACGACAATAACCCACCATACCCAGGAACATTCTCACTTCTCTCTGGGTTTTTGGAGCTTTCATTTCTCTGATTATTCTGATCCTGTCATTAGTCACTTTTCTCAGACCTTTTTCAATATTGTGTCCAAGATAATGCACCTCTTTCTTGCAAAATTGCAATTTGGCTGGAGATACCTTTAACCCTCCATCTGCCAGATGATTCAGTAAAGCTATGGTATCTACTTCACAAGCTTCACGTGTCTTTGATGCCACCAGTAGGTCATCAATATACTGCACTAGCACTGAACTCTCGGGCATGATCAAACTTTCCAACGATTTCTTCAATAACTGATTGAATATCGAAGGACTCTCCGTATACCCCTGTGGGATTCGACACCATGCTAAGATACGCTGGCCAAACCTAAATGCAAAAATCGGCTGGCTATCATGATGCAATGGAATTGAAAAGAACGCATGACACAAATCAATCACTGTATACCACTCAGCATCATGTGGAATTTGATACAGGATCACTGATGGATTTGGCACAATAGGACAACATGCCACCACAATTTGATAAACTTTTCTCAAATCCTGTACAATCCTAAATTTCCCATTGGGCTTTTTTAGTCCCATTATCGGTGAATTACACGGACTACTCAGTAGTTCTCTCAGGACTCCTTGCTGAATCATTTTCTCAATTATAGGAGTTATCCCTTCAATTATTTCTGGTGTCATTTTGTATTGAGGAATGTTAGGAT
The DNA here is from genome assembly GCF_964204655.1 of Triturus cristatus. Taxonomy (NCBI): domain Eukaryota; kingdom Metazoa; phylum Chordata; class Amphibia; order Caudata; family Salamandridae; genus Triturus; species Triturus cristatus. Next base: position 1,183,051,831 of record NC_140592.1, on the reverse strand, counting down.
ATGTAATTCCCTCTTTTACTGCAATTTTCACTGGATCTACATTATTCATCAATCCCACATCCTCTCCAGTAAAATCCCAAACTGTCCTTTTCACTGTGTCTCTCAGCTCTTGAGGCAAATCCTCCGGATTAAACACAGCAAATGCACCAATTAACTCACTTTCTCTATTCTCTAGAGTCACTCGGTACAAAACATCTTCATCTGGTGTCTCAAAGGCTATTCCATCCGGTGTACAAAAAATTGTGCAGTTCATCTTGCACAACAAGTCCCTACCCAATAGGTTCACTGGACTCGTGTCACAGACAATGAATCTGTGCATGTCTGAAAATTTCCCTATCTGTACTCTTACAGGTTCAGTAAGACGTGTTCTGATTTGCATATTGGCTACACCAACTACTTGGATTGCTTCATCCGAGAGAGGAAGATTTCTAACATCTGTTGACCTGACAGTTGATCTTGTCGCACCTGTGTCTACCAAAAAAGTAACACTCTCCTCATTTATTTTCCCATCCACAAAAGGTCCTGCCTGGTCTATTTCTAGAGTTGCACCAAGTATGCACTCTTCTTCCTCTCCTCGGCACCGTCAGTAATCACCCTCAGATTCACTCCCTTCACTCTTTAACAAGTACTGTTGTACTTTGTTAGAACGTCTTTGTTTGTTTACCTGCTCATCATTGTAGAATCCTGAATCCTGATTATACTTTTGTAACCCTCTATTCTGCGGCAAGGGCGGTTTTGGCTCTTGACTCTGCTGTCTCACAACTTTCTGTTGTTGCTGCTGTTGATTATTTCCTTCGTTCTGGTTCTGCACCTGTTGATTTAAGGATTTGTTCTCATTACTCACTAATGGTGGATTAGGACATTCCGATCTCCAATGCCCCAATTGGCCACAGTTGTGACAAGGAAACTTTTTCTTCGCTTCCTCAAGACTTCCTTTTCCTTTCCCTGCATATCTAGGTCTATTCCCTGCATTATTTCCTGGATTATTCGCTTGTTCCACTAACTGTGCTTCCTGTCTCTCCGCAACTTTCACTTGTGCCCACATTGCTTTCTCTTTCAGCTTTCTTTGTTTTGCTTCAATTTCATCACTGAAGTATTTTGCATGCCTCAGGATCTCATCTACTTTCTTACTCTGCCAATCCACTGTGTGCTCACGAATTCTCTCACCAATTTCAGGTCTAAGGCCATATACAAATCTGAATACAAAATGACTCAAATCTTTGTCACCCAGGTGCTCATCTCCACTGAATTGTTTAAATGCCAGTATCAGCCTCTCGTAAAAAGCATGAACTGATTCTTTCGCTTCCTGTTGTGTTCGATCTATCTTTACCCAGTCTGTCTCTTTTGCAGGTACTTTACTCTTCAGGTATACCATCACCTGATCATACTTCCTCATTACCTCTGGATCTGGTGCCCCTGTTCTTGGGTCTCTTGGATATTCCTCAGTAGGCCAACTCACAACTATTTTACACTCAGTCCACAAGTCTGCTGGAACAATTATATCAAACAGACTATTCAGGTCAACCCACAGCACTTTTGACAATTTCACAAACCTATCTACCTGCCTATACCACTCGACGGGCTTTTCTCTCAATCGAGGGAAATCATTTGTGAATGATAAAATATCCTGTCTGGTCCATGGAACATGTACATATCCTCCTCCAGGTATTTCTCTCATAGGATAATTATCCACTGGTTTCTCCTTTTCTCTCACTGGAAATGCTGAATAAGTTGTTCTATCTTCAGCCTCATCTCTTTTCTTGTACCACCTATCCTTCCACTTTTCTACATCACCCCATCTTCGCAATAATGCTACCATTTCCTTAATCTGTCCTGTTCTACCAGTAGCATTCAAATTTTCAATATCCTTCTCTGTAAAATCCATCCTGTAAGTTCTTTGTAAAGCTTTCACTTTATCAATGTCAACTCCCTGCTCATTTGCTATTGCTCTTAGCCTGTCATGTGTATTTCTTGCTCTCCAGGTAACACTCTTGCACATAAACATTAGTTCACCATCATGATGACTCTTCAGAATCTCTGTTGGAACTGTTCCAGTAACAAGCTCTTCTAGTTCTACACGTAACTTAGCTACATCAATTACTTGTGAATCTTTATCCTTTTTCTGTAGAACCTTCATCCAATCATTCAAATCATCAACTGTTATTTCAGCAGTTTTTCTCACTGGAACCACTCTCTTTTGCGGTTCTAAAATTGGCATCCCTGAACAACTAGCTTCACTAGCATTTAATATTTCACTACATGTGTCATGTCTTGATTGTCTCAGGTCACTTCTTTCTGCTCTTTTGCCTGAATCTCCTGAAGGACCAACTGAATTTGTCAGATTATTCCCAACATATGGAATCACCAGTCCATTCTCACCTGTCCTCTGTTTGTCAAACACAGGCATAACCGGACCTATTGTTACAGGCACCGTAACAGCTTCTAGATTCTTCGTTAACTCCCTAATCTTCTCTGTTAACTCTGTTGTAGTTCTGGCTAATTGTCTGGCATTCTCATCAAGGTAATGATCACTTCTTACCTCAGGTGTGTCATTTTCTGTCTCACTAACACAAACTGTATCTCTTATCGGAGAAACAACTGGTGTACTTTTATCCGGTTCTGGTCTATATGGTGGTGGTCTCTTGTAAATCATGTCATTCAAGACCTCATCCTCATACTCATTAACTCCATATTTTCTCATTTCTGACTCAGGAACCCTTTCTGCTCCTCCTTCAACTGTTCTCATGGGATATAATCCCTCTGACATACTAACATCTCGCCACCTTTTCATTCGATCATGATGAGTCTCACGATCATGTCTTCTCCCAAACATATACCTATAGTACCCTCCAGATCTTTGTTTCTCTCTCTCATGTACTTCCTCTTCCCATTCCACTAAAGCCTCGAACTGTGTAGGTCTCGGTTTCGGGTCAAGACATAACATCTTTTCCCGTAAATTTCTCAACACGGCCAGATTAAATGAACCATGTTCTGGAAATGCTAGAACACCATCTTCTTTAGTATACCTAACCCAATTCTCCAACCATATGCAGGTATGAAACCCATGTCTCGCAGCCATGAAGGATGCAGGTGTTTTCGGTGGAGGTAACAACTCGCCCTCTCTTGTTTTAACATCTTTATCCTTGCTAAACCACTTTTTAACTTTTCCAAAAAATGTTTTCTTCTTTTTCTCTTCTTGGTAATACATTTTAGCGTTTACCAAAACTTTCTACTCTTTCCGTATTATAAATATACAATACGAATTTTCAACCAATAGCAGCGCGACTCACACTAACGCACCAATCCTGGAACGTCTACGTCACTAAATAGCCCTTCCAATCCTTGCGCGGCTCACACTAACGCACCAATCCCAGCGCGAGCACTATTCTGATCTATCATCCAATCAGAGCGCGGTCTTTCTGACGTCAACAGTCGCTGCAGTTTGTCTCCTGTCTTCTGTCACTCGTCTACCCCTCCTTTACAAAATCTTTTCAGTAGACTTCGTGTCAAAATTTCTACAAAATCAATTAGTTACAACATAAAAACATCTCCATTGTCCGCTTCGCTAACCACAGAATAGTAAAAGAGAGTCTATTTCATAAGAAACCTTTCATTGACACAGTAGCACTTCCTCTACTCTGCCCTACTAACATACATTCATTAACTGTTTCCTCTAGGACTTGTCCAAAGAGTCTTACAATCAATTAAATGTACAAACATTCACGCACATTCATACAAGGAAATATAGTACATACGCACAGAATCCTGTTTCCCGAGAACAGACAATCTGCTCCACTACAGAATTATAACATACACCAACTAAGCAAGCTTTCTTTGCCCAGTTCTTCAAACAAGCTCAGAAAATACCTATTACTCCTCCCGCGATAAGCTTTAACGGAAATCCTTACGGATCCCTGGGACTTAAGACCAGAGTTTCACAGATAACCTTCACTGTCATACACACTCCTTATTTACCAGAAATATCTAATACTAACATACGACGATGTCACTGATTCCGAACCCAGACAATGTGACGCGCAACTTCGATTGTCACACGTTATTCCTCAATTCCGTCTTTCCCGAGAGCAGCATATACTTCCCTCTGCCCTACTACGGAACTGCTACAGCTTCCAAGTTCCAGAAGCACTACATATAACTCAACATTACGACTCCAACATATAGTATTAGTACATATACCAACATGGACCAATAATCAATAATCAATAAAAGCAATCTTATCAGATCAAGACAATCATCAAAAACCATCAAACTCTGCTACCAGGAAATTGATAGAGATCAGGGTGTGTATAATATTCCCACTACCACGGATAGAGTAATCTCACAGTTACACACACATGCATTCATCATACGCTAGGGCCCATTTCACTACACTAACATACACTCAAATAATACTCTACCAGCATTAAACCTGTATCACCCTGCATCTATATCGAGGTCGATAAGACCTGGTTTTTGTGACTGTCCTTAAGCATAAACTATACAACATATACAGCAATGATCAAAAATGTAAACCCAATAATTGACAAGAAAGAATATTCAACACCATGTTTAAAAATTATATTGCTTTATCTAAATTAGTCAAAGTAAATCAATCAGAGTAAATCATTTCTCATAATTACCTATTCTAGCTAAATGTCAGAACGGGTCAGGACAAGTCTCTCGGTAAATGTCTCTCAAGACGAAGTCCCTTCAGCATCAATCCTCAGCAACGCAAATTCGGCACGCGGCAAAGGCAAAATGGCAAGTGGCAAAAACCCTCTCTAGGCTAACATTTCTTATAGTCTCTAAACAATGGAACGATACATTGGAAACATAGAAAAAACTATAATGTCCGCCGGACTTGCTGAGCAGAGCGAGAAGGAAAGGATGTAACATCGCTACATTTGAGAATCTCCGCTCAGGAAAAGTACACATAATGAAGACTACGGAACAGGAACCAAGAAAATAAAACATGTATCATATTAATCCTGCTTCTCCTCGGCTATCGAGCCACAGTTCAGAGCTTCTCTCTAAGGCTCCTTTGTTTCCCAAGACTGCCAAGGACATTTTCATTTCACTTGGAGATCTCCCAAAAACTGCTGCTGTCCTCATGGAAAGTTTTTCAAACCAGCAAACAAGGACTATGGTCAGTTAGCTTCAGGACCATTTCCAGCAGGGGTCTCCCTCGTCACAGTTTTCATATTATAAATCACAGCCAGGCTCATAAATCGGCCATCTTTCTAGGCCAACATAGGCCTCGAATAGACCATCTTAATTAAAAGAGACAAAAACAACGTTACCACAGCATAGTGATTAAACAGTGTTAACCCCACTAATACCCTTATGTGTATGCATTTATCTAGCACTTGCAACATAGAAAAGCATTAATTCGAAAAGCATTTTGTGCTCAAAAATAAACAGCACATAGCAACGTTTAAACATGAAAACACGCACGTTATTTTTAAAACAGCACATTTATGCACACCCATGTGTAACTCTCTCTTGTTAGGACAAACGGATTGATTAATATAAGCACACTTGCACAAGACAAATAATTAATTATTAATTATTAATGAATTAGTACAACGAATAGACATGCCAGAGCTTCAAAAGCCGCTGAATTTTCAAATTGAAAACTCTGCTCCAGCAGAGGCACTCACCCGACGGTCTATCATGAAAGACAAAAGACAGAGAGGAGGGATAGCAACAACACCGGCATTGCCACGTGCCAAATTGTACCTTGGAGTTGCTTCGTAGAGCTAGATATTGTGACTAACTCGTGCAGCGTTTGCAACTCCGACCCCAAAGTTATGTTACAGTCAATAAATGTTAACTGAATTCCTGGTCAAAAATGCTACAATTCAGAAATTGGTGGGCTAACTTATCAGTGTGTGGGCCATATTACAAAGTTGGTGTTATTGACTGTTTTGTATAAGGGATCACACAGACCAGCAATCCAGCAGAGACATGGAGGGAACTGGAAGAGGCGCTGAAGAGTCACATGTCGCCGCGCCAGGTCTCAGGGCGACCCAGTCATGGCAAATGATGAAGATCACAGATTTGCGCTGTCGTCTCCTACGTTCTCACATCATAGTGATTAATGCCAGCAGCGGAATGTCTGCCACTTTTTGCAGTGAATATTTATGCCAGGATTAGGTTGATCTATGGCACATTAAATAATTCAGTGCCAATTCATTATTGCTGCTTCTGGTCCTGTTGAAAGCAAGAGTGCCATTGAATCTGACCTGAACCAAGGTCACTTGAACTCCATTGAAAATTTGTGAGCTTTACACAGAGCAACCTATTACCCCGCAGTGAGGGCTGCATCACCAATCCCACCGCACACACCAGTGATTAATTTGAGACAGTGGTTGCAGGTGGGGCCCACTGGCACTCATTTTTAAGGGACCAGCACTTACTTTTTTACAAACTAAACACTAGTTAGCACAGTGTGATACACGGCAGCATTTAAAGCACACAGGAGGGAGATTTAGAGAAACAATCGGTGCAGGAAGGTTTAAGAGGGAGGTTTTGTAACAAATTATTGCAGTCGAAATATTGATCCATATATATATATATATATATATATCGTGACCATAATATCTACTCCAAAATATCACCAGTGCGCAGTTTATAATAGTAAATTTACATTTAAAAATACAATAACTTTAACGATATTTTAGATCGATATCTGGGTCACGATAAATGTGAAAATCAATATTTCGACCACGATAATGTGACCTACAACCTGGGAAAACAAAAATTACATCATCAAAAAATCCCGAGTGTCTCGTCTAAATTAGTAGTGGCGCAGACTCAGAGCCTAATGTATCTATGTTTGCGTTGCCCTTAAACCACACAAGCAGACTCAGGGTGATGCAAAACCTATATTGAGATTTATCAAGTCATGCAAGACCACCCTGCGTGGCCCTGCGTGGCCTGGTATATCTGGGATAACACAAGGCAGCTCAAGTCGCTGTCTTATGTTACACTGCATGGGGGGGAGTTACATGGGTGTTCCCACAAATAAACGTATGTATTCTGATGTAGTCCCAGATTTATCAACACTGGTAGGCTTGGGAATGCTTCAGACTTGTGCGCCTTCCCACCAGGGGTGAAATGACGAGAGATATTTTTTCTCCTCGTTTTTTCCTCTAAGTGTGCTGCAGTTGGAGAGAGAAAATGCCTGTCTGGATTGTTTTTGTGCAGGACGGTGCCCCTTCCTGCACAAAAACAAGCCTGCCTACAACACATACACTCTTGCACCATGGTGCAAGGGTGCCCGTCATTGGCACAAGGTAGCACATTGTGCGCTGGCGCAAGGAGAGGACAGGAATGTGCTGTATATTGCTAAATAGGGCGAATTTCTGCCCGCAGCACAAAAAGGTGGCTCGCTGCGTTGCATGAAACCTTGAAAAATCGGCCCCTCAGTGTCTATGTGAGTGGTGGGCATTGTCTCGCATCCCTGTTCACTTCCTTCCAGCTGGAAACGGAAAGGGCATCAGTTTAACAAATACTTACGTGGTAACTAGATAGACCGTTTACCTTTGTTTTTACATATTTTTTTATGGTTCTGCAACACATGAGGCATGCATAAGCGTATTTACAGACGACCAACTCTGAGTTACAGCGCAGAGACACATGTATCTTAACAGAGCCGGGAGAGTGCAGGCTTTCCAAGTGAATGTCTGGCCTACCGGTGGGGCTTGAAGAGGAATCAACTTTTGAGATGAATAAACTGGCTGCTAAGTTCTGAGTAGTTAAGGAATGAATGCAGGCCAGGGCTTTAAGTGGGCCGGGTCTCACCGGTGCTCAGCAACAGCAGTTTTTTAAAGGGGGCCTCGAAACGGGTCTCTATCGGGCTCTGTTTTGTGCCCCGGCGGTCCGTTTTTTCCCAGACAGCAGTGACAGCAGGCACACCACGTGTGTGTGCTCACAATGCTCACTTCTCACTAGTGGAGAAGTTACGACATGACCTCATGCCAGGTGAGCGTTGTAGGGGAAGGGAAATCCTTTCAAGAGAGCCATTTTCTCTCTGTATTTCCCTTCTCTTTTTGAAACTCAGGAGCAGCAACATTGTCGTGGAGTCACCAGGGCTTTAAGTGGAAGCTTTTTCAATATTGTATAGTTGGTGCTTATTTATCTTGTGCATTAACGACAAAGCCAAGAGTCTTGGCTTGCTGTAGGGATGATGTTACATGTTGTATCCTATATCTCTGGATGCAATGATAGAAACAGCAAAATAAAAGTCGGGCATTTTAGCTTACATGATTTTAAACCACACCCTCAATTAAATTGGCCATGCCCCTTTGAGAGACCCCCCAAGTTTTTTCATCCCACTTAAAGCCCTGATGCAGGCAAATTACCTGTTAAAAACGGAAAACCTCCAAGCAGTTCACTAAGAAGGACATGCTGATAATTTTTTGTAAAATCCATTGAAATCCTAAAAAAAAGGGATTAATCTTTCTAACCCGTGCCAAGCTGTATACTTTTATTCCACCGAGGATGTACCGCTTTGTGAACGTTATGCGACGAGGGCCATGATTCTCAGTTGTCATCGAGGTATTGTTTTCCCATCTTCTTTTCTGCTGCCCTCGCTCAGCTTTCTCTTTCCCGTTTTCCACCTCACCTCTCCACCTATGCCTCTTACTCCCCCCCCCCCCCGATTTCTGAATCCTTCTCCCCCTCCCTACTCCCTCTTCTCCCCATGCTTCTAACCCTTCTTCCGTCCACTACTACATCATTCATCCTCTTCACCCTCAGCCATTCTTCTCTTCTTTCCTGTCTGCTCCTGCAGCCCTCCACCACCTCTCCTAATGAAGCTCCCTTCCCCTATTCTCTGCTTCTCCAGATCTCCTCCTCAAAGCTCTTCTTTTTCTGAAACTCTCCTGAAACTTTTTTTCTGACAGCTGCGACTGGAGCTTTCCTTCCCCAGTTCTTAATTTTTAATATAAATAAATAAAATAAGTGATGAGGGCTAACATTTTAATAGTGAGGTACCGTCCTCCGTCATTGCGCAAGCCGGCCTATTTCCACCACCGGTTTAGTTTAGTTTTTAAATTTATAATGCGCGACAGCTACCCAAGAAAGGGTTTCCCGGCGCAGAAGCAGGTCAAGGCGTGATAAACAGAAAGCATTCTATTTATCAAACAGCCAGGTGTTTAGCGACTTGCGGAACTTGATATAGTTTGTCTCATTAAGGAGAGCAGTGGGAAGAGAATTCCAAAGTGAGGGGCTTAGGTGTGAGAAGGATTTGCCGCCCATCCGGGCTAATTTGAATTTCGGGACAACAAACCTTCCTTGGGTGGCTGATTGAAGATTGCGAGAAGGGAGGTATGGCTTGGCCAGGGCCAGCAGGTAGCTGGGAGCACTGCGGGATTTAATTTTGTGCATATAGTTAAAAGCCTTGAATTTTATTCGACTCTCGATTTTCAGCCAGTGTAGTTTGCATCGATAAGTTGAGATGGGGATGGTCTTAGGGACTCCACATAGAAGTCTAACTGCGGCATTTTGGGCCATCTGTAGTCTGTGAATTACCGATTTGTTTGATCCCACGTAGAGCACATTACCGTAGTCAAGCCTTGATGTAATTAGTGCATTGACTACGGTTTTTCTAGTCACTTCTGGTAGCATCCAACAAATTTTCCGCAGCCATTTAATGATGGTGAAGCAGGTTGCTGCGACTTTGACTGATTGGGGATGCATACTAAGTGCATCATCAATTATGATGCCTAAGTTACGGACTTGTGGTGAGGGGGATGGGAGATCACCCATTTTGCACGGCCAATGTTGCTGGTTCCAGAGGTCTTTCTGTTTTCCCAACACCAGTACCTCAGTTTTATCTCTATTTAATTTCAGAAAATTCTTTTGCATCCATGATGCTATATTGTTTAGGCCAGTTTTTAGAGTAGAGGGGGTAGTTGTGTTATGTGAAGATAGGGAGAAAATAATTTGAGAATCATCGGCATAGGAAAACATGGATAAGCCGGATTTCTCAGCCATCTCAGCCAATGGTCTTACACAAAGATTAAATAATAAAGGGCTGAGGATGGATCCCTGAGGCACCCCATGGGCAAAAGAATGGAATTTAGAGCAGGCAGTTGGGAGAAAACTTGGAAGGTATGGTTGGAGAGGAAGGCAATGAGCCAATTTAGGGCGGCCACTCCAATACCCTGTGATTTGAGTGTATTTATAAGCACCGTGTCGGATACCATGTGAAAAGCGGCGCTCAAATCCAAAAGAATGAGCGCCACTGTGTCCCCGTTGTCTAGATGGTGACGTATGCCTTCCATAACCCCAAGTAGGGTGGTTTCAGTAGAAAAGCCCGCTCTGAAGCCTGATTGAGAGGAATGGAGAAGGTGGTGTGTTGTGGCATACTGAGTTAAGTGAACATGAATATGTTTTTCTAAAATTTTAGACAGCACGGGGAGCAATGATATAGGACGGTAGTTGCTGGACAACTCTGGGTCAGCATTCGCTTTTTTAAGAAGGGGATGTATCATCGCATGTTTCCATGTCGAAGGGATCTTGGATTCCTCTATTGAAGCATTTAGGAGATGGGTTACCACAGATATTGCTGAGGTGTTTAACTGTTTTAGTATGGATATGGGTAATGGGTCTTTTGGAGATCCAGATTTGATGAGTATAGTTACACTATCTGTTGTAAGTAGAGGCCATGCCCTAAGAGAATGATCTGGGTCATTGAGTTTTTCAGCTTGGTTTGGGGGAGAATGTGCCATACCAAGAGGGGGTTGTGATGAATGGGTTATGGTGGAATGTGCTGTCTGTTCCTGTTAGACCTGTCAGCCCTTTGGGTGGTCCCTCCTCATCATTATTTATTTTGTCCCACTTTTGCCTCAAACCCTGTTATAATTTTTCCTTTTTGGGAACCACCAGACTTTTTAGTGTTGATGCAGGGTCAGGGAGCCATTTTCCCTACCCCTGGAACTTCTGTCTGAGGGCCTGAGACACAAAATGGTGGCCACCCATTGTCACCTGTGACATCACCAGAACTCACTGGAGGTTTCCAGAACATTCTAGAATCTTGTGACAGTGGGAGGCAGTTTAGAATGTTGGGAGGCCATCTCAGGGTGGCAGTTGGCAACTGACTGGAGAAGAGAGAGGACAGAGATAGAAGGAGGTCGGAGTAAGGCAGCAGAGGTGGAAACCAGTGCCTGGAGTGGGGTCCAGAAACCCACCCTTGATGCTAGTCTCTACTGACCAAGCCCAACCTAAAGCCCTGTGTGGGACCAAGACCAGAAGAACCATCCTAAGGAACTGAATATTTGGAACAGGCCTTAAAGAAGAAGAACAGCAAGTTCCTGACCTGTTCAGCAGTGTCCTCCTGGAGTCCTGACGTCGAGAAGCCTGGAGACCTGGGGCCTGAGGTCGAGAAGCGGCGCTGACAGAAAGCAGACGTCGTACCCGGAGCCGCCAGAGGTCGAGTGAGGGCGCCGACGGAGGTCGTGGAGAGGCACCCGAGGTCGAGGTGAGGGCGCCGACGGAGGTCGTGGAGAGGCGCCAGAGGTCGAGTGAAGAGTCACCCGGGGTCGAGGTGAGGCGTCGACGGGGGAGTGAAGTCCGCCCACCGGAGTCGCCGGAAACTGAGGTGAAGCGCGCCGGAGGTCGGGAGTGGTGATCGCACTCCGGAGATACCAGGAAGTGGGGAGTCCGAATCCCTGCGACGCCGGAAGGCGACATCGAGCCGAGGCCGTCCAGCGACATCGAGTCGAGACCGCCCAGCGACATCGAGTCAAGACCGCCCAGCGACATCGAGTCGAGACCGCCCAGCGACATCGAGTCGAGACCGCCCAGCGACATCGAGTCGAGACCGCCCAGCGACATCGAGTCGAGGCCGCCCAACGACATCGATCCGGAGCCGCCTCACGGCGTCGACACGGTGCCGAGCAGAGCCGATCATCTTAAAAAGGACAGTAAGTGGTAGAGGGGGCATCTGAGGTCCCGTGGAGCCCTAAAAGACCATTCTAGGGGCTGGAGGGGTGTTAGAACCAGCCTGGGAGTGCCAGGGGTGAACTGAGACTGGTACAGTGACCTCCATAAAGGGTTGTGTGGTTTGGAGGGCCAGATCTTTAGGTTACTCTTGCTCTGCCTCAGCTTAGGCCCCAGCCTTGATCAATCTAGGTGGGACACCCCCATGCCATCCAAGTGTCCTTAAGTTGTGTATGGGCAAAGTAAGACCAAGTGGCCTCATGAAAATGATTTGATCTGTAACTGTCATTGATTGTTTTACCTTATTTATTGAAGGTGCTTTATTTATTGTCATCCACTATTTTATTCCTGCACTGTATTTATTGTCTGACTGTAATTATTTGCCATCTGTATTTATTGCACATCTATTTATTCTTTGCGTAATGATGACCTGAACCTATTTATTGAAATTCCAAAGTAGCGTTGTTTATTTGACCTGCTCTTTTAAAGGAAAATCTTATTGTATTGGATTTATGTTATGAAACCTGCAACTAAGAGAAAATAAGGTAAAGACATATATATTTTCAACTTGACTTGCATAATTTTTACGGTGTAGTGTCGTTTTTGGAACGGATGAACGCATGGTTATTGTGAGGGTGTGACGTACGCTTAACACGGTGCCTGACCCCCAACCGCTCGAGCCAAGCTACCACTGTGCTGGGAACCGGGTGACTGCTAACCCGGTTGCCCGGTTTCCAACAGTTCCGATACAACATCTTGATATATTTTGTCAACTTTATGGATAAAGAAGGAAGCTAATTCCGCACATTTAAACTGAGTCAGTGCGGGAGGCTGCATTAAGGTTTTAGATCCGGCTAGTTCTTTTACCGTGTTAAAAAGGGTTTTAGAGCAATTTGCCGCTTTGGAAATGGTTGCAGTAACAAAGTTTGCTTGTGCCTGTTTACAAAGTTTATGATATTTGTTCACAGCAATTTTATAGACCAGTTTGGACTCAGAAGCGTAATTCTTTCTCCATTTTCGTTCTAGGATCTTACAATTAGTTTTTACAGTTTTAAGTGAATCATCGTACCATGGCGCAGGTGAATGATGGTTATTAGTTTTTTGATTAGTCCGAGGTAGACAGGTATTTATGGCATCAGTGAGCCAACTTCTCCCTGAGGCTGAGAAATGATTGACATTTTGCTCATACGATGGTTTTTGGGCATCTAAAAGACCATTGAGACTATCCATATCTAGTTTTTTCCAATTTCTGTTCAGTGCCCCCAGTGAGCTGATAGTAGTGCCTTTGTATATTGGCAGTGTAAGGACAAATTTGATCAAATAATGGTCTGACCAACTAGTTGGAAGGGCCGATGAGCAGGAAATCGCTGTTAGATTAGAAAAAATAGGATTAAAAAAATGCCCAGCAGCATGTGTCGGACCTGAGTTTAATAAGTGGAGATTCAGGGAGGCCATATCAGAAATAAAATTGGAGCTATTTTTACAAGCTGTGTTTTCTAAATGTAAGTTTATATCTCCTAGAAGCGTGAAGTTGGCTGTTTTTATAGCATGTGGAGCAATAAGTTTGGCGAAAGTTGAAGACCAAGCTGAGGAGGAATCTGGAGGACGATAAACAAGTATGCCTGAAAACGTAAAATTGGGGGAAAGAGTCAGCTTGAAAAGGGCAGCTTCAAAATTTGGGAAGGAAAGATGTTCAAAGTCGCATTTGAATGTATTCTTAAAAATAATCGCTATCCCTCCACCTGTTTTTAAATTACGATCCTTCCTTACTATTGCATAATTTGTGGGTAACGCTGCTGCGATGTCTGGGCCTGAGCTTTCATGGAGCCAGGTCTCTGTAAGGAAAACTGCGTTAGGTTGGTCATTAAGTAATAAATCGAAGATTTCAGATTTGTGTTTCGGCAGCGAGCGACAATTAATACTGATAAAGGTGAAGGATTTATTATATAGAGTTTGTGGATTTGGATCGAAAGGTGAATTAACGATCCTGGCTTCTAGATTGGGAGTAAAAGTAAAACCGCAATTTGCACGTGCTTTGAACTCTACAATGGAGTGGGCTGTAGTACAATTAGGCATCAACGGTATCTGGAGAGCCTTCAATTTTTCAACGGGGTATTTACAATTGCGGGCATGTGTCTTGGTTGCCGGTGCCACCCTTGTTTTAATTGCTAGTATAAGACCTGCCTTCAAGGAGAGACAGTGCCAAAAGACACATTCTACAGCACAATGTTCACACAAAAGAATTATAAATACTGAATTTCTGAAAGGGCACTCATGAAATATTCCAATAATTTTGAGGTGTTCCAGGTAAGTCTTCCACTTCCGAGGTGTTGCTGGAGCTTACATCCTTAAACGGAATTGTGACCAAAGAGTTGAGAAGTACACATGATGTGTGTTATCTGTTGTTTACATGGGAAGGAGCAGACCATATTTCACTGACCTCTTGGCAGCTCACAGTGTCTGCTTATCTGTCCACACTGCTTCCTTACTCATGACTTTTGTGCACTCAATTGATTGCTCATTATATTGGTTCATGGTGTTGGACTAACTTACATGCCTTTTATTACCTCTCTAAATACACGTGCCACTGTACCTGGCCACTACCTCCTAGAAGCTGTATATTGTTAGTACAGGGCCCACAGCCCACTTATAACTGTGAATCATAATGAATTAGAGAAACCATGCACTGCACTGATAAGGCTTTTTAGGTCTCGCCTACCTGACCGCACAAGTTATCTGACTGAAAAAGACCTATTGCCAAGAACTAAGGGACATATCACCAAGGAACGGCGATGAATAAAGCAAAGCGCGCTTAGCGCTTTGTTATTCATTGCCGTCTATCTCTGTAATTTATCGCCCTGGTAGCGCGTTATCAACAACGCGTTGCTCCAAGGCGATAAAAATTCAAGAGATAGCGGGGGAAATCGCCGTTTTGCAGGGAGAATCGCTGGTTTTCCAGCGATGTTCCCTGCAAAAGGGCGATAACCTTGCTGATACGACCCTGTGGTCATAGCAGCATAATCCACCCCCTCTTTTAGGGATGGGTAAATCAAGATTTTAGCAGACGTTAGTTTTTGGAGAAAACAGCGGTTTTCTCCAAAAACTAACGTCTGCTAAAATGCTGGGGCAGCCTTGTAAATATCGCAATGTGCTCATCAGTGATATTTGCAAGGCTGCGCTGCCCAGTGATGCCCACTTTGCATATCATTAGAGATGCAAAGGGAGGCGTCGGGGAAAAGGGTGCTAAAATGCGATTATGCATGTTAGCACCCTCTTGTAAATAGGGCGATAGTTTTATGTCCGTTCTTTTGGCTATTAAAGCCAAAACACGGAGATAAAGCCCTTGTGAATATGCCCCTAAGATGGGCTTACAGCTCACCCAATGCCTACAATTAGTTAGATTTAATTCCAGTCTTATAAGCCTGCCTCTTATTTGATGGCTTTCCTTGTCCATCTTGTTCCACCTTGTGTCTTACCCGCCCTCGCAGCATAACAGCTTTAGCATTGTTTGGTTTGGTTGGTGTCTATCCTTCCTCTGCTTACTCTAGGGAATTCCTATTTTCTTTGACTTAAGCCCTTCATACAGTGTATGTGTTTTCCAGCTATCACTCTGGTGTGCTTCCCCCTGCGATATACATGTCCCCCCAGTGCTTCACGTTGCTGTCTCCCTCAAGTTAAAAGCTCTCTTGTCAGTTGTGGCCAGCATGTCTCGCTGGTGGGGGGGACGGGCTCTTCCGTTAGGACGGAGGGGCATTAACCCACTGCTTTCTTGCAGTGTGAGAAGCAGAAACATAAAATGGTAAAACTACAATTGTATGTCTCTGCTTCTCGCACTACGAGAAAGCAGAAGTGCCCGGTTGTGGGCAGGCATGTGGACGGGTGTGTTGGAAAGCAGGGAAGGCGGGGGCTAACCCAGTGTTGTGGGCCCTGACTGTTTGGTCAGCCCTCTGGGGCCGACCAAAGCAGTCATGGCACTCTCCCTTTTCTCTTCTGGGCGTTGTCAGCACCAATCACAACGTTGCCATTGCAGCATTGTTATTGGCAGAGGGGAGGGGAGGGAGGCTACCTGTGGCGGGCTGCTTGCTGAGGAGAGCTGCGGCAGCAGGAAAACGCAGGACCCGGGGGAAGGTAAGTTTTATTTTAATTAAACCCCTCCCGCCTCCCACCCCCATGCGCGATCCCCCCACCTGCCCATCATGGGGCAATAACTGAGTACATGGTGCTTCAGTGTATGCCGGATTATGGCACCTCTGTGTGTTTGTGAAGCAGGCAGTCCCGCCCTTCCGATGCCGTAGTACGGAGTAGCTAGAGCGTGTAGGCTTACCTGTAGGATTTGTGAAGTGGGTGTGCTAATGGGTCAGGACTAAGTTTCAGTCGATTCGTGCTGAGGGTTTACGAGCCAGGCTGAGGGCCGTGTTATCACCCAGTGACTCTGCCCCAGAGCGGCAGAAGACCATGGGGCAGGAAGAAGGTTCGGGGGACGCAGTAGTGTGTGAGCGAGGCCGTGCGGGGCAGTGGACAGGGGCTCGGACCATCTCACATGAGTATGAGTAACGGTGTCTGCTGTACCTAGTTCACGGGGTGAGTTCATTGTTGGAAGTGAGTTGCCAAAAGCGGTCAAGGAGAGTGTCCCAGACAGCTGAATTGGGTCGCTTGCACAGGTGCCTGGCTTCTTCGTATCATAGTGCCTCCTCCTCGGCCTTCCCCCACTTCTGTAGTGCTGTATGCCACACCATCTCCGATGATGCCTATTCCTTCCTCCACTGTAGGGTGAGGACTCTCTTGATGAGTAAGAGGGCCATACTGGCAAATCTAGCCCTCACGTTATTACGCTTCCTGTGTTTGCATATGCCCAGAGCTCAAGCTTTCTATGTGTTGAGGTCTGTAAGTTTGGTAACCTCCTGTACTGCAGTGTGGATGGGGGGCCAGTATGAGGACAAAGAAGGACAGGTCCACAGCATATGGCACAGGTCCGCAGAGATCAGCCAGCAGTGGGGACAGCCTATATGAACTTGTGGTAAGAAGCAGTTGAGCTGTTTTGCCGTCAGGTAGTCTTTGTGTAGCATGGATAATTGTATACTTTTGAACCGGGCATTTCTGGAGACTTGTTGAGGGAATTCCAATGTCGGTTCCCACTCTTTATCATGTAAGGCACATCCTATATCTTCCTCCCACTTGCATCTCAGGGCTGCCAGAGGGAACCGTGTGTGTTCCCGTATGGCCTTATGAATCCACGTTATTAGATGACTCCCTGCCCCCATGTGCAGAAGCATCTTGGTAATTGGATGTATTGGGGGTTCTTCATCTCGTGTGGATCCGAGGATGTGGCAGGTATTGCGCAGTTGCCCCTATGCTAGAAACTGTCCACGCGGTATAGCAGAAACTGAGCCGCGCTGTAAACTCTGCCAAGGAACACATGCTTAATTTATAGCCCTCTCTCTCACGACCTTCTAATATTGTAGAGAACAGCTGAACAGAGGACCACGTGGCCTGGCCTTTACTGATCCCCAATCCACTGGTTAGTGTCTCACTTGCTCTAACAGTATCCCCGTAGTAAACCAGATGCCGCCATGTGGTACAGTTGAGGAAAGGTGATTGTTGTTTTCCTGACATTTGTTTTTAATGTGGGTGATGTGGGAGACTAGTCTATTTCAGAGTGACATTTTGCAGAGAAATGTTAGGTTACGTTTCATGCAACATCGTTGAAAAAGTTACTTTTAGATCAAAACACAAATATATGAGAAATGGGAGGGCGTCACAGAGATTATTTGCATTAATATCAGTGAGCTGCTGTTGTGTTGCAATATTTAAAACACATGTCATCACTATCCATGAACAATATAGATGTAAACACATTTACAATTTTGGAGGAATGGCTGTGCACTGTCAGTGACCTGGTCAAAGAGGGCATGAAACAGCTGAAACGGGACCATATATTCAAAGCTGTTCCTAACAGGGGCTAGGGGCCCCCTAAATATGTTTGGCCGAGGGCCCCCGAAATCCTTAAGAAGTCCCAGTTTGCCCACTCTTTTAAAAAAATGTTCTCGGGGGGAGAATACCCCTGAAACCCCCTTGAGGGCTACATTCGCTCGCCCTGGTGCACTCTCACACAAATTTTACACCTCACCACTTTCAAATGTCAGCAACCACCACGGCGCGAGCGGGTTAGTTTAATAATAAAAAAATAATAATAATTAAACTTACCTTTCTGCTGGCCGGGTCCCGCATCTTCTCTGCTTCCGCTCTCCTGCCTCCGGCAGGAACAAAAAGCAGGAGCAGACAGCCAGGCTCCCTCCCCTAAGCCAATCACAATGATTCAAGCAGTGTTGTGATTGGTCGGGACGCCGCCCAGCCAGGGGCTTATGGGGAGGCCATTTTCCTTATGAAGGCTGCATTGCAGCCTGCATGGAGAAGGGCAGAGTGCGAATGACTGGTTTGGGCGGCCCCAGGGGGCCGACCAAACAGTCTTTGTGCACTCGGGATTGGGCAGGCACACCATTCCTCCCCTGCTCGCAAAGCAACGCCCATCCGCAACCAAACATAAAATGGTAATAAGTTTACATAGAGCGAATAGGTGGATATGCTATATTGATCTGCACATCATCATATGTACATATGTCATAAAGATTCCAATATATCACTTTCTAACCATTCAATATTTGGTGCTAATACAATGCCAAATATTTATCCACCTGAAGTATTACATTTTGTGGGACTACAATGTAGTCCCAAAGTTAAATCCACCTCATAAGCACAGTAGCACACCAGAGCAAAGTCACTATCACAGTTCTCTAAATACGTTGATCCTGATCAGTATAACAACATTTCATTCAATATAATTGTGTCCATTCAACTGAAAGTTATTACCATTTCATGTTTCTACTTCTTGCAGTGCGAGAAAGCAGTGGGGCGTTGCTCCTTCACCCTAGTGGAGGAGCCGCCCCTGTCTGTTGTGTGTTTTTCCCCTTGCCAAATTTTTCCCTCCGGGCGCTCCCTGTTGCATTCTCGCTCATGCGCTTTTCTCCCAACCTCCTGGGTTACTGTCCCTCAAGTTCTGCTTTTCCTCTCACCCACCAGATCGTATGTTGCCCCCCCAACCTTTAGTCTTTTTAAAATATTTAATGTTTTATTACTTTTTGGGGGATGGGGGGGTTTAAGGAGGGACCAGGCAGCGAATCGGATCCAATACCTCAGCCTAAAAGAAGCACTTCCATCTTCGATTGATATTGACACATCCGCATGCACATGTCATCATGTATGCATGTGCCAACAAAACGATGCAGCTGTTGCGACTGCATCATCACTGCTCATTTTGCTTTTATTTTTATTTTGACCATGCTACATAGTGTCTCGCCGGTGCGGTACAGGATTTCCAAAAGGCATTAGCAAAGCTAATAGGTCCCAAGTGTAAGACCTTTTGGCTTTGCAGATTCTTGTTAATCCTGCCCTGTAGCACATCACAATATTGAGCACTGGCACCAGAGCATTCTTCAGAGGTGGGCGTGGGTGAGTAGAGTCCCCTGCCTAACTTTAGAGAGGGGACACCCTCCCCCTTAGCCCTATGCCAAGGGAGGCTCGTTGGTACCCATTTTATTGTGAGGCAACATGCTGGTGACACTCCCTGTCAGCACGAGGGTTTTCTTATTGTAGCTGCTGCTAGACAGCCTTTTCAGAAGAGGTTTGGAAGATTATCAGGAGTGCTATGCCCTATGTTTAAACTTACTGCAGGCTTCCTTTGTTCTGGGTGAGAAGTGTTTTTAACATGTCCCTTTCTTTCCCAGGCTTGTTAATATGTGCCCCTTAGCAGCGGTTAGATTGCAATCATCTGCACTTACAAGGCCTACTCGCCCCTCCCCCCTCTTCACTGTTAAACATTTGATTTGCCTCCTATTCAGAACCATTAAAATACTAGCAGAGTCGGGGTCTGGATGCATTCATACTGCACCAAGAATGCTGATGGGCAGGCGCAGCTGTTGAGCTGTGTGGCCAATAACAGATTAAATCATGAACAGTTTTCAATTTTCATATGAAAATGTATCTACATAAGATTGACAAATAACCGGTGAGGGTGACAGGGAGAAAAAAAAACCACTACCTACATTTTCTCTTACTATTTATACCACAGCCAAGCGTCTCTAAGTCATGTGTGATGTCATCAGCCGGACCTGACGTTTCATCCAACAGCGTGTTCCGCTGTGGGCTTTCTGCTTTGTAACTCTCTCACTATGGTCTAAAAATCTCAGCCTGCAAAGTAATGCTGGCTAAAATGTTAGTACAGGCTGTAGGTGACGCGCATGCCACGGGGCACGTGACACCTATGTTTTAAAACATTGACAGGATGTACAAGTCCATTTAAAAAACGGTGACTGCTTGTTTCATGCCAACCCAAAAGTAAACTCAGTTTACACATTCTATAAGAGTTCACTCTTGCGGTTGCAACATTTTTCGAAATTAGCCTGTGCCACTCATTTTAGCTTTTGTATAATGACAAGGTTTACACTAGGATTCTCTAACATGCAGGCGAGATACAGTGTAAAGGGCAGAAGTGCAAGCTTCTCTAAGACAAAGAATGGGTACATGGCAACTGGCAAAAAACAGGCGGAGGAGTGTGTGGCTCCATCACACACAAAGAGCAAGATAGATCAGGTGGCAACAGTGTAATCTTCCTTGTCTCAGAGCAGATACAATAATGTCAGCAGTGCAAGCTTCTGCCCTTACAGAACAGGAGCACTTGAGTCAGCAGGCTTCCCTTAACTATAAAACAGGTACAGCATAGTGGCAACAGTTCACAGATACCTCCTTCGCAGAACAGGTACATCATGGCAGGAGTATCTCGACCATTCCACCTTGCACAACATATATAGCTCTGAAGCTGTAGTGCAAGTTCCCCTCACTTACAGAATAGCTGCAGCTTGGGATGTAGCATTGCAAACATCCCTCACACACAAAACAGGTACAAATGGGGCATGCACCAGCTGTACAGATCTCGGGTCCTCACAGCACAGGATCCAACATGAAAGCAGCAAAACAAGTTCCCTGTGTGTCACTGAGGGCGCCAGCAGTGCCAGGCTTCTTTCCCTGCAACAGCGCTGTAGGCGTCACTGATCACAGAAGATGTACAGCTCTGGCAGTAATAGCATTAAGGTTACGCACAGATGTCTGGAGCAGGTGCTTAATCCAAGATGGGTGCATGTGTAGGTGGGTGAAACAGTGAATGTCGAAGCGGTGCTGTCACTTTCGCACAGATGTAATTGACCAAGATTACCCCTGCTGCCACACAATTATTACTGATTTCATTATAGATTCAGCGATGCTTCAGTCTTAGTGTCACTGCTGCAACTATTGCCGTCAGATCCTGCAGTCTTGCTATGGTTGCTGAGTCCTGATGCCAAAACCTCTAGGTTCTAAAGCTGCCATCTCATGTCAAGCCCAGCCCTGCTGCTCTCATGGGATGCAGCCATTGCTGTAATCATGTCTTGCCACTCTTGCTGCTGTCACTCCTGAGTTGTGCTGTAACTTCATGTTGCTTTATGTATGTATGTATGTATGTATGTATGTATGTATGTATGTATGTATGTATGAATTTATGTATGCATGTGCATGTATACATTATTTCTATTTCACAAACCTAGCTAAAAGGTAATGCAGTGCTGTACATGCTGAAGGATAAAGTCAGCGAGTGAGGAGAGGTAGCTTGGTTGTGAATGGTTGATGCAAAGTGATGTATTGCCCCTTAAAGAGGAGAGTCTTCAACTCTTTCCTAAAGTGGAGCAGCATTAGGGTGGTCCTGACTAATACAAGGATGTTGGTTCAGATTCCAAGTGCATAGATACACAAGGCCTATTGTCTTGTTTTGAGTATTTTTCTGCAGTCTGAGATGCAGGTTTGCCAGGAACCACCAGAGAGGGTCACTTTGTCTGAAAGATAAGGCGGAATATTTGTTGGATGGCCTTGTAAATGATGCCACTGGTTTTGAAGATGATGGAGGCCAGCAATGGGAGTCAATTAAGTTCCTTCAGGATGGGGTGATGTCATCATATTTCTTCAGGCCCTCAATAAGACACGCTGCGGCATCTAGAATGCCTTTAATGGGCGCCAGTGTGGGACCTGGGAGGGCAAGTAGTAGGGTGTTACCACCATCCAGATGCAAGAGTACAAATGTTTGTACCACAGTTCTGAAGGTGTTTCCCAGAAGAAATAATTTCACTTTCTTTGGAAAGAGAGAGCTGGTACTTGACCATTTTTGTTCTGCGGCAACTTGTTTCATGAGGGTGAAGTCTATGTCCAAGATGAATCCAAGTGTCTTGATGTTTGGTTAAGGTTGTGGTTTCTCCCACTAGTCCTGCTGGTGCCTCTGCCTACCGTGCCCAATGTGGTCATTTCCTGCTGTACAGGCTGCTCACATTACTTACTTCAGTCAAGTACCCAGACTTGTGAGTGGGTAATGGTAAGTGCCACACGGAGCCACATGCACAGTAAGGGACAGAAATAGTGACTTCTTTCAGCAGTGTCATTTAATTAGTTATTAGTGGGATATGGATTTGGCTGGCCATGCCACTAAAACAGCAGGCCTCCAATCAGGGTGTGGAAATATGAATTTTCCTGGTCAGTTATGTCCCCTATCTTGGACCCCAACGGTTTCATGTATGAATCACAAGTACATGTATGTTCCCTCCAGTTCCAGTTATGGAGACGCAAACACATGTGCGTCCACCGTCAACATGTCCTCTGTCAGATCCGCCATGAATAGGCCGGATATTCCATTCCTAAGTATGAAAGGCCACCGGCTTTATATGGTTCACTTATGCCATTTTACAGTCCAGGCAAGTAGGCCCTGATTCTGTCATCAAACTCTTCTTGCCTTCTGCCTCTGAAAGCTCCAGTCCGAGCCTGCATCTGTGACCATGAACTTTGTCTCATTCTCTGCGCGGCTCACGAAGCCTGACATCAGCCTATTCTCTGCCAAGAACTGTATTTCACCTTTGAATTATCTGCCTCCCCCTCAGCCGATGCATTCCTGCCTAGTAGTTTAAGTAAACATTCTTCCAGTTACCAAGCAAAAAGGCCCATCTTCTCTGTCCTCATGCAAGTAATTCATAGCCCTGTTACCATGGAATATTCCTACCCCCTCGCATTCAGTGTAGACACTTAGACGCTTGTACACGCACGCACAGTCAGTATAGAATAGATTCTGTCCGAGAGTCCTTCTTTTATGGATAACATAGTTCTTTAAACATAGGATGTTAGATATGATTTGGGATTAGGTTGACTTGACCCCCCAGACTTCTCGTCTCCACATATAGAGCTAAATGTCAAGTTCCCGTCACCCCCTAGTTACACGTCAATTACACGTCATACTGCTGCGCGCGCATCTATGCCAAGTATTATCTTATAGATCCACCTATGTATTACATCATAACCAATCATGTTCCTTTTTACTCATTATTACACCCATTTTCGGTTACGCAGACCAAACGTCAATGTCCTTATCAATTGTTACGCCTACTGTATTCACTTCATTATAATGTATGTACTATAAAAGTTACTTCTTGTCAATAAAGTATGTACTTCACTTCCTGAACCCCCGTGGTGATGGAACTTGAAGCATCCGATTATAATCGATTATTGGAATAAAGCCCATTCCGAAACTCTAATATCACGGATTCTGCCTCTCATTTTACTGAGCTATTTTATAATGTTTCTGTATCAAATTCAGTCCCGGTAAAGGAATTTTTATTTACCACATGATGGCGCCCGAACAGGGACACTTTCTCATCTCACGCGCCGGCGGTGCGTTGCAGGCCCGGTCTCCTGCCACAGCTGGACGGACAATAACGCGTACCAGCAGGATTTCCTGTATCTCCCTCCAGTCAAGCGGGGGCGACTGAGACTGCGATCAACACCCAGACGAGGCGGTGAGAAGTGCGAAGTATCCCGACCAGAGCCTAGCTGAGAGAGCAAGACCCAAGGTATACAGAGACCCACCAGTCCGAAGTCAAGCCCAGTGTCCGACGAGTCGAGTCGAGTCCAGTCCAGTCCGGTTCAAGTTCAAGTTACTGAGGCCTTCCGTTTCCGAAGCTACCCGGTGAGTACCATTACTGGGGAGGCATTTCTGACGTGCACATAGGTTGTGCCGGTCAAGACGGGTTTGGGTACACAAATCCGGTCTGCACTGTTTTAGCAGTGTATCTGTACTGTTTAGCAGTATATCAAGTATTCCGAAGTATCTAGTAAGTGTCAAGAATTAAGCATGGTGATTTAGTTATGCAGACGATCATCATTGTTGTTTCAGTTAAAGGTTTAATGTTTTAATGTTTAATGTGTTAAACGTCCTGCATATTGTGGTATGAATGGTTGTTCATTAAGTGTGCTTTTTTTATTAAGTGTGTTCAAGATTAAGTATCAGATCAGTTGTCAATATGCCGCTCTTTTCGAAATTAAGACAGATCACTACTAGAAAAGGGGTACTTGAAGAAGCCGTCCCTATTCCTCCTAGGGATACGCCAGGGCACTTCATGTATCACAAACATGGCTTAGACGCTATATTATTTCTTGATTTATGGGTAGACTACACCAAGGGATTACCAGAAAGTCAGAGATGGCCCGCAGCGGGAACCTGGGATGCAGAGTGCATCATGAAAGTCGAGGAAGAGTTATGGAAAAGGAAAGTCAGACAGTCACAGAAAGACGCCGTTGAGTTATGGCGTAAAGAATCTCATAGACGTACGGAAAAAGCACGTAGACAGGAAGAGAAGAGTAAAGAAAGTTCGAGCAAAGTTCAAGACCATCTATTAATTAAGGAAGGTATCCGAGTGAAATCAGAACAAGTAGACAGACAAAGAAATGCCCTTATGAATGGTATGTATCCCCTTCTGGCTGAAGGATTACCTAAGGCTACTCCAGAGATACCGAAAGACTTGCCACCCCCATTATTCCCAATCAAGGTACATCCTAAGGGGCATCCTAGAACCGCAGAAGATGTTTTTCTTTCCTCATATTTAGATGACGCAGCTCCTGAGTATGCTAATTCCGCCCCACGTAGACCGCATACCAGGGAGGTCCAACGCCAAGATCCAGCACCCGTATCCCTACAGCAACAAATCGAGTCACAAGTTCCGGCAAGCACATCTGTTTCTGCATCTGTTCCTACAGGTACTTCTATAGCTGAGTCCACGCCTATAGTTGCTGTGTCACGTTCGACGAATCCTTTCACACCCGACGCCCCAGACGGGGCCACGGGAGGTGCTACCAATATTTTTTCTACGCCACCTAGAATAAATAAACTTATTTTCCAAGAGTCAGCGCATTCACGTACACCCAAATTCGTAAGTGATCGTACGCTTAAGGAACTTCTTATAGATTGTAGATATGACCCGGTGCTCGGTAAAGAGGACGAAATGATCCTGGCATCATTACGTATCAGACGAGCCGCAGGGTATTTAGCGAAGCTACCAGGAATGACTGCGCATCTAGATAATATATATCATTTTGTCCAAACAGGGCGAGATCCAGAATGTATTTACAGAGCTATGGAATACCAGAAAGTAGAGATACAGGGGGAACTGTTACGTTTCCTCATAAACTGTGTGATCAGAAATCAAGACCGACCGGGGGTAGACCCGGAAGCAATGAAAATTCTTACAAGATGGAGCCAGAATATATCAGAAGGGAGACATGATAAACAAAATTGTATAATAGCCATGTGCCGAAAGATCCGTAAAGAAATAGAACGCCTACACGAAGAGCGATTAGAGGTAGACGAGTTCGAACAAAACGAGGAAGAAGGGTCAGGACTGCCCGCAGGACAGTCGGACACCATAGCCTATGTAGGTAGAGGAAGATCTTGTAATAGGAATCAGACTAGATATCATACTGACTCAATACATCCGATATGTCCAGATAATAACAGGAATTTTCAAATACCTATAATTAATATAAGGTCTAACGAGCATTCGTTCCAAACCGCCGACAAACTACTCCGAGAACGAAGGGGTTATCATTTTCTCGATTCTATGGATGAACAAGATTTAGCAAGGGCAGCTGTCCATTGGGTGGACAGTCCCGGAAAATATAGTGATGAGACAGTAGTACGCACATTTTTGAATCTCACCCCAGATGAGCAGAGGTTAGCTGGGATTTATATGATTCAACAACTCATTATACTATATCAGAGTCAGCATTCGGACCCTGGTCCCTTACCTGACATATTGACTGAATTGCTTATGAATAAATGGAGAGGTCCAGGTACTAAATTAATTAAAGAAATTCTAGTATCAAGAAAGCAGTATATTCTTTTTGTATGCTCAGAGCATGTCTCATTGCCTGTCAAGGAAAGAACCACGTATCACCTGGATAGACAGAATCCCTTACGAGAAGTACACCCAATAAAAGGCGAGGACAATCAGTTTAAACGTGTATTTGTATATACGCCCATATCGAAAATAGAATTGTTAGAAATGAAGAAAGTGGTACCCAGTCATGACAAAGACCCAGCGGGTTTTCACCGAGAAATTAAAGACATGTTACTCATGGGAGAGTATACCTACCCCGACATTATGACAATATTAAAGGTGTTGATGCCTGCTGGCATTTATGAGAAACTCAAGGAAAAAGAGTGGGAGGTAGGTGATCAAAAGATAGAATGGTCAGCATTAGAAGCAGAAGAAAGGGCCCGAGGTCCAGGTTCGGGGCTTGGGGACAAAACTAAAGCACTACCAGGTCTACTAGTACAGGTACTGCCACGTTTATTAACTACGAAAAAGGAAGATTGGGGTACAATTTCAGCCTGTAAACAGAAGCAAGATGAAGACACTAGCGATTACTATGCCCGATTCGAGAAATGTTTTGGTATAAATAGTGGCATAAGAGCAAGTAGCGAATCATACCCGCATCTGTTTGTAACAAAATTAGTGGAAAATGCCCTGCCCCCAGTAAAGAATAGAGTATTAAAATTCGAGAGTACCTGGCAAGGTAACACTCCAACACAAATGTTACAAATGTTACAGTACCACCACAATAGAATTAGAGAGGAACAAGAACATGAACACAGACGCATGAAAGACACGAAAATGAAAATGCTAGTTTCCCAGACAGTTCCAGCTGAAGGACATAAAAAGGGTATGACACATTCCGATTCAGCAGGACCTGTAAAAGGGACATGCAATTATTGTAAAAAGCCAGGTCATTACGTACACGATTGTCCAGTGCTAAAACATAATATCGCCATAGGTAAAACACAAGAAAGATCACGGCCACTAAGACAAGATCAGAATGAACAAGGAGCTATGCAGCATGCCCAGGCCATGCCAGCCGCACAACAGCCAATACAGTTTGTGCCAGCTGCACCACCGTTGCCTGTTGCTGCCACACAGACAACAACACGACAAATGTATCAGACCGCACAGTATGAATATCCCGAGTATCAGCGTTACGCATGAACTAGCCTAGAGAGGGAAGTTGACTTACCCCTTATCGAGATTCCTGTAGATCAAGAAGGACCTTATGTACATAGTGAATTATTAGGTCAAGATAGAAAATTTTTACTCGATACAGGGGCAAGTCGAACAACTATAAAACGTAGTGAAGTTCCAGGGGCACCCCTCTCAGGCTCTCAGAATATTTCCCTTGGTTTTTCAGGAAAACCTATTGTTAATGAAGTATCACAGCCTCTTCCACTTACGATAGGACCTCTGACCCGAACTACAGATTTATTGCTTACTAAATCATGTCCAGAAAACTTGTTAGGAATAAAAACGTTGAAAGCCCTAGGAGCCATAATATGTTGTTCTCCGGAAGGAGTAAGGTTGTTTTTACGTGATTTTAAAGGTCACTATGTATCTAGAGACATGGATCCCCGACTGCAGACTTTACCTACACATCTATGGGCACAAGGCCCTACTGATGTTGGTTGCATGAATATTACACCATATCGAGTCACCCTAAAGGCAGGAGTGGTGCTACCACGAATGCGACAATACAAGCTACCACCAGATGCTGTAACGGCTTTACTACAAATCATTGACGAGCTTATTGCCCAAGGAGTAGTTGTAGAAACAGACTCCAATGTATGTAATTCACCGATAATTCCGATTCTTAAACGAACAGATCCTACAGCGCCGCCAGTATATCGATTGGTTATTGATCTGCGCGAGTTAAACAAATGCATTGTGCCACAATTTCCTGTGGTCCCAGATATCTCGTCATTATTGACAGCTATTGATTCCGAAGCAACATTCTTTACTGTAATTGATCTCAAAAATGCCTTTTTCAGCGTCCCAATAGATCCGGAAAGCCAATATTTGTTCGGATTTAGTTTAAATGGGCGTAGCTTTAAATTCACCCGCGCACCTCAAGGATTTACAGAAAGCCCCAGCATCTATAGCCAAGCACTGAAACGAGAACTTGACAGTATCCACATGCCAGTTAACACTGCTCTGCTTCAATACGTCGATGATCTGCTGATCACCGCCCGAAGCGAACTCAAATGTGAAAAAGCATCACTGACAGTTTTACAATTTCTAGCCGAAAAGGGGCACAAGGTGTCCCCTTCTAAGCTGCAATTCTGTGTCCAGCGAGTTGTTTATCTTGGACACTCGCTGGACAAGGAGGGAAGGCAGCTTACACCCGACCGCATTCAGTTGATAGCTAACATGCCAATGCCCAAGACACAAAAGGAGGTACGGGCTTTCATAGGCCTCACTTCATATTGTAGGCAGTGGATCCCTCAGTATGCATTTCTAGCAAAACCACTCATTCAATTGACAACACAGGAGGCAGCCACACCGACTGTTCTCCCTTGGACTCAGGAATACACACAAGCTTTTGAAAGCTTAAAGAAAGCTTTATGTCAAGCACCTGTTTTAGCAACGCCATGTTACAGAAAACAGTTTACACTCTTTGTTACAGAACGCGAAGGTACTGCCTTGTCAGTACTCACACAGGAACAAGCAGGAGCACACAAACCATGTGCTTATTTTTCTAGTACATTAGATCCCGTAGCTCAGGCTTTGCCTGCATGCCTAAAATCAGTAGCAGCAACAGCTTTAGCAATCAGACAAAGCGATGCCATAGTGTTAGGACATCCATTGACAGTTCAAGTACCACACGCAGTAGAGGTTCTTGTAAATAGAACGCAAACACAACACTTGACTATAGCACGACTTACAGGGTATGAACTTACATTGTTTCAGCCACATATAGAAATCAGACGCTGTAACACATTGAATCCTGCCACACTTTTACCAGTAGTCGGAACAGACCCACTAGCCCACGACTGTATTGAAGTTATTACTATAACGACAAAACCCAGACAAGACTTGACAGATGTCCCATTGTCAGATCCAGACCTGACCTTGTATGTAGATGGTTCATGCATGAGAACAAGTACAGGAGAGTTAGTAGCCGCCTACGCAGTCACAACAGATACTGAGGTCATTGAAACTAATCGTATAAATACTTTGTCAGCTCAAGCCGCAGAACTTATCGCTCTGACACAAGCCTGTATTCAAGCCATGAATAAAAAAGTCAACATATACACTGATTCACGTTATGCATTCGGAGTTGTACATGACTTCGGCGTGCTGTGGCGAGAGAGAGGTTATTTAACTTCCCACGGTGCCCACATTCAGCACGGACCCCTCATTCATGCATTATTAGATGCAATACATCTACCCACTGAAATATCAATTATGAAATGTAAGGCCCATACAAAGGTTACTGATATCATTTCCCAAGGCAATGATCTAGCTGACAGAACAGCTAAACTGACTGCTCAAACTCAAACTCCCGACATGACAAAGACAATAGTCCCGATGCCGACACATTGTATGACAGTTAAAGATCCTACTCTTGACGTAATTGACATACAGACACATGCTACACCAGACGAAATAAAGAAATGGACTGAATTAGGAGGGATCCAAACGGACCAAGGATGGATGATGAAGGAAAAGTCTGTATGGTTCCTTCCTGATTCAATGGTCCAAGTTATAATTAACACTATACATAGTCCGGCACATCTAGGAGAAAAAGCTATGCTAGACAGCATTCAACACATTTGGTTTAATAAACATTTACGAGCAGCAGCCAAACAAAAGGTCCGTACCTGTATGATCTGTTGCCAGTTCAACCCAGGAAAAAGTGTTCCCGTAGAACAGGGTGGATTTCATCCTCCTGATCACCCTTTTGAAGTCCTACAGATGGATTATATCCAGATGGAACGATGTCGAGGATTCAAATATGTTCTCGTAGTTGTCTGCGCTCTGTCCCGTTGGACAGAGGCGTACCCGGTTTCAGATTACACTGCCCCGACTACTGCCAAACAGTTGGTTCGAGAATTCTTCCCACGATACGGTTTACCACGTGTTGTTCACTCAGATAACGGCCAGCCGTTCTCATCCGAATTAATGAAACACGTTTCACTTCTGTTAGGTTATCAGTGGAAATTCCACTGTGTCCGACACCCCGAGGCAGCAGGTCTCGTAGAAAGACATAACCAGATACTGAAAATCAGAATGTCCAAAATATGCAGAGAGAAAGGTGTCGACTGGGTAGTAGCGTTACCAGTTGCACTCTTTTACATGAGAATGGTAGCACACTCTCGAACAGGGCTATCCCCGTATGAGGTGATCTTCGGTAGACCACCGAATATGTGGGGGACGCCTATACCACGCAAAATAACTGATATTGACTGTAATATGCTGACCGATTACTTGGCTTCCTTGATGTCTGCACTACAATCTTCTCGTTCACAGGTAGCTGCAGCCTTTCCCGACAACACTGAGGTGAAACCCCATGACGTTGTTCCGGGTAATCTTGTCTTTGTGAGGAATTTCGACCGAAAGACTCAGCTGGAGCCCAGGTGGAAAGCACCCAAGTTGGTCCTGCTGACCACAAGAACAGCCGTGAAAATCGAGGGCCGCAAGGGCTGGATTCATTCAAGCCACATCAAGAAATTTCATGGACTCTCCTCGGATATAGACATTGTGCCCTGCACTCCCTCACAGACTGATACAAAACTCCCTTTTGTTGAACCGAACAAATCTGAAAATTACAAACTAAAGCTTAGGCCCACCAAGTCGAGCAATTTGATTGTTTAAGTCCTCTCCAAGGTGAAGCGGTTGAATTGTCTCTGACACGTATCCCTTGGACCTGAGTAGAGAAAATACCCGAAAAATGTTGAAACGACAGGCGTATTGTAAATCACTGCGTAGCCACTGCATAGTGACATTATTAATTTTGTTTTTATTGAGTCTTTTAATAATTATTACAAGTATGTTGTTGCACATATATTACCCTATTTCTAGACATGTTTATAATGTTGCTGCTGAACATTCTTTTAGTGATTTACCTCCGCATGAATTGTCTTATAGACTTGCGCTGCGCAATAACACTTTCATTAGTATGTTACATCATTCCCATCAGACTAGTAATGCCACCAATTGTTGGGTGTGTGGCCGACTCCCTCCCTATCAGAATTATGAAGGAGTCCTGCCTTTCTTTCCACATCCATTTACACATAATGGCTCCTGTGGAGCATGGTTTAGCTTAATTAATTCCATAGACTCAGACACAGCAGTTTACCAAGATCATTGGGTATGGGGAAATCTGAACCTAGCTTTACTCAAGGTCTGTTACCCCGACAAGGAGGGTCGCCCCAAAAGAACAGGAACTGATCTAGAAAATGAAGTATATGGATTGGGTAATTTTACACCTAATCTCATGATTCTAAATGTCGTATCTGAAATTGAACTAGTCTTACCCACCATGTCAGTATTCCCAGCGAGGGGTGAATTATGTGTAAGAAAGGTTGGTTCCATACATATGGGCCATAGTAAATGCACTACTATAGTAGAATTCAGTGATCAAGGAAAATCTTCATTTAGAGCTTCTCGCCACTCCTACTTTATATGTGGTCAGACTGCATATATGCGTCTACCTCTAGATTGGGATGGTACCTGCTACATAGCATTCCTTTTGCCACCTGTTTTCCTAGCTCCTCCTGATTATTACAGAAATATTCATTTAGTACACAACAGAGAACGGAGAGATCTCCCCATTGTCGATTACACTGAGACGGCATGGGACAAGTATGTAGATTTTAATAAAGGCATCTTTCCCTATATAGGTACTGTTACTAATAGTAAGCTGATACGTAGATTAACTAGAACCCTTGAAGCAGTAGTGAATGAGACTATTTCCGCCTTAGGCAATTTAACGGAAGAGCAGTCTGCTATGCGGATTGTTGTGCTTCAAAATCGTCTTGTCCTTGACGTCATCCTGGCTGATAGGGGCGGAGCTTGTAGGGTCATCGGATCAAGCTGCTGCGTATTCATACCAGAAAATTCGCCATCTGTATATAAAGCCATCACTCGCCTTCATAAGATTGTAAGCCAGATACACCAGAACCCAGGCACTTGGACTTGGTCCAGTTGGTTTTGGAATGCGGTATCAGCCTGGGGATGGAGAGTTTTATCCTTCCTAGGTATTGGCCTTCTCATACTATTCAGTTGCTGTCTATGTCTACAATGTGGACCAGCGATTTGTGGTCTGTGTGCCACATCGTGCATTCCACATCAAGATTTTCATTCAAGATCCCGGAAGAAGAAAGAAGAACAAATGATGCTATATGAACAGATCAATGGATTGATGAAGATTGATATCTCTTGAAGGGCAAGTAGGGGACAAGGAGGGAATGTGGAAATATGAATTTTCCTGGTCAGTTATGTCCCCTATCTTGGACCCCAACGGTTTCATGTATGAATCACAAGTACATGTATGTTCCCTCCAGTTCCAGTTATGGAGACGCAAACACATGTGCGTCCACCGTCAACATGTCCTCTGTCAGATCCGCCATGAATAGGCCGGATATTCCATTCCTAAGTATGAAAGGCCACCGGCTTTATATGGTTCACTTATGCCATTTTACAGTCCAGGCAAGTAGGCCCTGATTCTGTCATCAAACTCTTCTTGCCTTCTGCCTCTGAAAGCTCCAGTCCGAGCCTGCATCTGTGACCATGAACTTTGTCTCATTCTCTGCGCGGCTCACGAAGCCTGACATCAGCCTATTCTCTGCCAAGAACTGTATTTCACCTTCGAATTATCTGCCTCCCCCTCAGCCGATGCATTCCTGCCTAGTAGTTTAAGTAAACATTCTTCCAGTTACCAAGCAAAAAGGCCCATCTTCTCTGTCCTCATGCAAGTAATTCATAGCCCTGTTACCATGGAATATTCCTACCCCCTCGCATTCAGTGTAGACACTTAGACGCTTGTACACGCACGCACAGTCAGTATAGAATAGATTCTGTCCGAGAGTCCTTCTTTTATGGATAACATAGTTCTTTAAACATAGGATGTTAGATATGATTTGGGATTAGGTTGACTTGACCCCCCAGACTTCTCGTCTCCACATATAGAGCTAAATGTCAAGTTCCCGTCACCCCCTAGTTACACGTCAATTACACGTCATACTGCTGCGCGCGCATCTATGCCAAGTATTATCTTATAGATCCACCTATGTATTACATCATAACCAATCATGTTCCTTTTTACTCATTATTACACCCATTTTCGGTTACGCAGACCAAACGTCAATGTCCTTATCAATTGTTACGCCTACTGTATTCACTTCATTATAATGTATGTACTATAAAAGTTACTTCTTGTCAATAAAGTATGTACTTCACTTCCTGAACCCCCGTGGTGATGGAACTTGAAGCATCCGATTATAATCGATTATTGGAATAAAGCCCATTCCGAAACTCTAATATCACGGATTCTGCCTCTCATTTTACTGAGCTATTTTATAATGTTTCTGTATCAAATTCAGTCCCGGTAAAGGAATTTTTATTTACCACAAGGGTTCTCACAGTAGAAGAAGGTTATGTTCATTCACTTAGGCTCTTGGTGGATCCTTACATCTTCCTGAACTAGCTGGAGTCCAGGGTTGAGGATGCTGCAGTTTTGTTTGCAGGATCACACTTTTCCATATGCATGCCTTTATACCTCTCTGGCTGTGCCCGATTGCCACAATCTAATCCTGCAGCATTGTCCCATGTAATAGACACCCAACATATAAAGTATAGGAATCTATTTCTTTTTAGATTTAAATACTTTGTTTTAATTAATGTTGAACAACATTTAGATAGACATTACAAGCTATACATATTAAATTACATTTAAGATACATACCCCCATTCATAACTACCCTTCTCCACAGCCTTTACTCAGCCCACATTATTTCTTGTTTCATCACAGCATTAATTGTCTAAACACCTCGGTACCTAGCTTGCCACTTCCCAGTGGCCTTCAGTTTCTGCTTGTTCCAGCCTGATCCAGTTGCTACCTTTTGACCAAGTGACCCCACGACTGACCTGTTTTTCCCACCCAGGTTTTTCCTGCTCACCGTTCTTCCCATCAACAGAAGCCCTGCCCACCCCAGGACCTACTTAATGCAGGCCACAGCGCAACTGCATTAGGAGGCACCTGAGCTCCTAGCTTTCCACTTGCCAGCAGTCCCCAGTTCCTGCTTGTTCCAGCCTGATGAAGTTGTCGGCCTTTGACCAAGGGACATTACCGCTACCTGGGTTTTCCCAACTGGGGTTTTCCCGTTCTTCCCACCAACAGAAATCCTGCACACCCCAGGACCTACCTAATGCAGGTCGCAGCGGTACCGTGCAATGGGCACATGCAGTGGGTGC
The DNA here is from genome assembly GCF_964204655.1 of Triturus cristatus. Classification (NCBI taxonomy): domain Eukaryota; kingdom Metazoa; phylum Chordata; class Amphibia; order Caudata; family Salamandridae; genus Triturus; species Triturus cristatus. The sequence continues at coordinate 1,183,017,185 of NC_140592.1, read as the reverse complement.
ACCACTGGCACATCAAAGACAAGCCCATCTGCACCCGTCTGTGCTTGGACCGTGCCCAGCGCCAGGAACCCTGACCCCACAACCATCCAGCGAAACACCACAATCACAGCTGCAGCCACTACCGGAGCCTCTGAATGGCCACTACTCCTCTGCCATCCTCTGTGACCTCACCAACAAACACTGGCAAGCACAATGCAGCTGCTGCGCATCCCCAGCACCATGGTAGGACCTGCCTCCTGCATACATTGCTATTTCCCCTGCACCATATCAGACACTGACATCACCAACTCCTAACAACTGGGGCACACTGCCACCACAACCCCACACCAACTGTCCATCATGTTCCTCAACATCCGACCCCTCCGTAAACACACTATAGAAATCTGATACCTCCTCAGCAGCAACACACCCGACCTTCTTTTCCTGGCCGAAACATGGCTCAACTCAGTCTTCAAAACATCGCCGCCTCCATCCCGCCCAGCTACAAAATCATACAACACGACTGAACCCACAAACCAGGCAGAGGACTTGCAATCATCTACAAAACCACAATTGGCTGCACCCCCTCCACAGACTCAGACACCAACCTCATGGAACACTTCCACTTCAAAATACGAAAGGCGCATTGCGCCATCCTTAAGGGAACCCTAGCCTACCATCCTCCGGGCCCCAGAGCAGAATTTTACAACCACATTGCAGACTTAATCGCTTCCCTCTCCATCAGATCAACCAACTACATCCTCCTTGGGAACCTCAATTTATACCTGGAAGACACCACCAACTCTCACTCCAGGGCTCTCCTGGAGAGCTTCAAATCTGAGCCAGTGACCTCTTTAATCACTTGCAATTCATATACGTATAGACTCCTTCTGTTTCTTCACCAATATGGCCACCAATACTACTTCTGGTGACAAAATGAATTGCATAAGCATAAGAAATTGGGGTATTGGTTGTGGTGAGGGAAGACCAGCTCAGGCAACAACTACAACACTTGCCATGGTAAATCACAAATGTTACTAAGTTAACCTGAGGTTAACCCTCTGGTAGCTTGTTCCAAAAGCAATCAGGCTTAACTTAATGGATATTTGCAAATTATGTATGCCATGCACAACAGTAAAAAACATAACACAAGAAAAAAGCCCAAAGCATCACAAAAACTGGTGTGCATTTAATGAATAAAATGACACCAAAGAAACTAAATTCAATCAGTAGAACCAGATTTTTAGAACTTTTTGTTAAAAAATAGCTGCTAAAAGATCAAAGTGCCGACTACGGGTATCTGATCGTGCAAGACCAGGGCAAATTTAAAAGTTAAGGCTGACCACAATGGAGTGCTAGTCAGACATTAGGGGTGTACATGGCTCAGCCTCGTCTTACCTTCCTGAAGAAAGGTTCCTGAGAAGGTAGGGTTCAGCTGGGCAAGACAGCAGGCGGTGTCTGAGGAGGGGGCCTCATTGTAACGGTGAAGATCTTTACCTTCATACTTAGTCAAAAATCTCCAGCGGGACAAAGCTGCAGGTTGTAGCCGATGAGAGCTCCATGAGGCCGGATACCTTTGATGAGAGGTCCTGCCGAACAGGATTTGCTGCTGAGGAGAAGAACATAGCAGGAGCTACTGCGCAGTCGCTCCAACCGATGATGCACTTTAGGTGGGTCAGCTGGCAGGTAGGTCCTGGTCTTCTGTCTGTTCTCAAGGCACTTTTTGATGAAAAATTCTCTAAGGCCAAGGTTCTTGGAGAAGTACTACTAACACCACTTTCAATAGTCCTAGATCTGGGGGGGCACCACTCCAGGCATTAGGACTCCCTCCAGCAGAGGTCAGGTGCAGAATTCATATCGCCAGGAGCTTCTTATGTCACTATAGCTCACACAGGAGGCCAGCCAACTAGCCCTTTGAGTCACTTCTGGTGGTCCCCGGTTTAAGGAGATGCTCCAGGTCTCCTTAGGTAAGAAACAACAAGGGGGCATATTTACTAGTAAAGTGGCAAAACGTGTTGTTAAGCCAAGACGGCTAACGACAAGCTCCGTCACTTTAGAAATGCAAGGCTGCACCATATTTACATGCAGTTCTGCGTTTCCCACTGTGCTGGCTCTAAATTTAGCTGCCTAGCACCAATGCAGGCACCCTTGCAATATAGTAGAAGGGTGTCTGCTTTGCAGGGGAAGATTGTTTATGTGCAGGAAGGTGTCCCTTCCTACACATAAACAATCTCTAATTTGCATTTTGTAACTTTTATTTGTGCTGCTTAATGCAGCACACATGAAAGTTGCAAAACGTCCTTTTTTTAAAATGATTGTTTATGTGTAGGAAGGTACACCTTCCTGCACATAAACAATCATTGCAGTTTTGCTGTTTCCATGTGTGCTGCACAACACAGCACGCATGGAAACAGCAAAAACGAGGAGAAATTAAACATCTCTCCTCGTTTCGCCAGGGTAAGAGCAGGTTTGCCCTGGTCTTCATTTTGGTGCTGCCTCATAGTTACGCCATCCTTGTAAATATGGGGCAGCGTCAAAATCAATGGGTGTTGCGGTGGAATGCCCACAGCAACACCCACTGCCCTCCCCTTTCACGCTAAGTTTAGCGTGAAAGGGTGCCTTATTTACAAGGCAGCGTTAAGCCACATTAAGTGGCTTAACGCTGCCTTGTAAATAAGGCAAAGCCCCTATCGCCACCACAACATCCTGTAAAGTGACTTTGTGGTGGTGATAGGGGCTTGTAAATATGCCACCATTTCTCAACAGGTATTGTTTCTAGACAGATTGACAAAGTGTAAAATCAATTGCAAAAGAGCAGAAACAGGGATAAAGCAATGATCTTTTGCAAATGCGGTCTTTATTAGCATTTTCAAAATAACAATTGTATTAGTTATAATATCACTAATACATAGTTTGCCAGTGTAATCCACAGAATAGTGCACACAAAGTGCTTGTGAAAGAGGTGAATGCCACAAGTGAGGCACATGACAATTGCGGCACATGACAAGTGTAAAAAATAGCAGGAAAGGCAAAACCCTTTTTAAAAAAATAAAATGGATACATACCATGGGCAATAAAACTGTTATTAATATAGAAAATATTCAGAAACTAATATAGACTATGTTAAGAACCTAAGGACACCATAATGTCAGCTGAGTAGTCACCGTGTTTTGACCTATTTCTGAGCTATTCAAATTAAGGTCATCATCAGGACAAGTTTACACTTCAATCAGACAGTGCTGTATTTAAACACACAATACTGCAGTTGTGAAGGAAACAATACATTGTTTGTATCTATCAACTTGAAAGTATGTCCCAGGGTGTGTTAAGGAGTGTACCTTACAGGTGGACTTACATAAATGTGCAACAGTTTCAAAATTCGGAGTTATTTAATAGAGGTGTATAGTAAGTCCATCAATGTTGGCTACTGATAACAGCTCTAAATAGGGTGTATCTGCACTGGAGCTATTCAAATTGTAAGATGCTCCATGGTGTGACTCCTGCACCAAGGCATGCAGGTTGTCATGCAGTTCTCCATCAAGCAGCAAAGCAGTCCCTTCAGCAGCAGGACAGTCCTCTGGTAGCAGCAGGGCTGTCCTCTGGGGGATCAAGGCAGCACTTCTGAAGTCTTTCACATGTCCAGGAGTGTACTGAATAGTTGTTTTGAGGGTCCAATATTTATACCTAATGCCAGTCTTTGTGTGTGCTGTGACATCATGTCCTACCCCCACATTTGATTCTGAAAAGTTCTACTGTTTCCCTTTCAAAGGCTCCAAAAAGTTTGGATTGACAAAATACTTACAACAGGTTCCTTTGTATGTGCTGAAGAACAGGTGGCCGAACCTTCTCCTACATCGCAGCCAGGACCTGGAACAAGATCCCAATCAACATCAGACATGCCCCTACCCTGCACATCTTCAGGGAGACCCTCAAGACCTGGCTCTTCGACTGACCGGAGCTGCTCCCCCACCCTCCCAAGCACCTTGAGACCCTCACGGGTGAGTAGCGCGCTTAAAGAATCCCTGATTGATTGATTGCAGTGTAAGTGGGGCAGGGAACAACTTTGCCAACAGTCATCCTTGCGAGATGCCCATCCTGTCCACACCTAATCTTTGTGTTACTGTGTGTGAGAAATAAAAATAAACAACAGCAGAGCCATTCACAGTTATGTGATCCAGGACAGTGGGAGAGGCACAAAACAGTTAGGACAAGAAAATGCCAACTTTCATTTTCAGAATTGTAAACCCACATGTCCTACTTTTTAATTAAAATGTCCCATGCCCTATGAGGCTTTTATGCCTACCTTACGGGTGACTTGTATGCTAAAAAGGAAAGTTTAGGCCAAGCAAAGGTTTATTTTGCCAGGTTGAAATGGCAGTTTAAAACTGCACTACAGGCAGCAGTGGCAGGTCTGAGACAAGTTTTAAAGTACTACTTTAGTGGCTGATTCAATGAGTGCTGCAGTCCCACTAGTAGCATTTAATTTACAGGCCCTGGGTACACATAGTACCATGTACTAGGAATGTATAAGTAAATTACATTTGACAATCAGGTGTAAGCCAATTTGACCATGTTTGAGGGAGAGACCACAAGTGCTTTACCACTTGTTGCCAGTAGTAAAGAGCACACAGCAAAGACAGCAAAAACGAATTCAGCAAAGCAGGAGGGGTGAAGGCAAAAGGTTTGAGGTGACCCTGCAGAGAGGGCCAGGCCGAACAATATGTTAGGAACCTCTGGTGCTGCTGTAAAGTCACATCTGTCCTGTCGCTCCATGTGATGTGATTGAGCAGTGGCTATGTTATTTAGTCTTTCCACTATTTTTTAGGGGTTGTTCCCAGATGGAGGCCGTACCCACTACTCTGTTATGGGACTTCAAACCCGACTTACAGGCACCAGCACATTCTACTCTCAAAGTACTAAAACTAACACTGTTCATAATAAGTGAATTTCAATAAAAGTTTTAACTAAAAGGCTGCTTTCTGCATCCTTGCTTTTTGGCAGGGGGTTGAAGAGCTGATGTATCAAGGTCTTCAAGTGCTGTACTTCTCTTTTATTGACCTCTTATAACTATTTATCAGTGTGGTTTCCAAATAAATACTCAACCTGTACATAAAGGTTGGTCACAATAGGCTGGGGTATTTACCACACATGGTAAGTACCATTACTCTACAGCCAGGTATTTATTAGGCTGCGTAAATAGCTCCTAGTCAGGGTTTTGAATTTTAAAATAAGGTATGATATGTGGAATTGGAATTTAACACATAAATTCCATATGCTTCGTCTTTTGTAGGGGCCTTTCTCGCCCGATACATTTCAACAGGTGAAAACTGCACTGATATGAGTATTATCACTCCACTTATAATTCTGATTCCTGTGCAAACTTTTGTTTGGATCAGAATTTAGGGCCTTATTATGAGTCTGGCAGTCCACAGACCTCAGGTTCACAGAGGAGCGTCAGTGACAGTCTTCAGATGACCCTGTTATGACCAGAGCGGTCGGGCCGGCCTCGGAACACCGCAAAAGCCAGGGATTGGAGATCCCTGGCGGTGGCATGGTGGTCTTGAGGCCCCAATATTTTTGGCGGGACTGCTGCAGCCAAGCCGCATATTACAAGTTTTCTCACTACTACACTTTTCATGGTGGTGCGACTGCCATGAAAAGTGTGGCAGTGAGGAAACAAAGGGGGCCTATCAGGGCCCCCTTGTGCATCTGTGCCATGGGAAGCATGCAGGGGGGCACATGTTGTGCCCCCCTGTATGCATACACTCCTGTACCTGCATCGCATGGACTGCAGCAGACAATGCCGTGCAGGTACTGATTTTGACGTTCCCATTGCGGTGCCTATTTCACAGGCGCCACGGCCGCCAGACAGCAGAAAATTCCTAATCTGGCAGGCAGTTCAATCATGAGTATGTCATTGCAGGAGTGGGGCAGTTGCGCTCCTGCACCGCCAAACTCATAAGGCCCTTAACCTTTAACTTGTGATGGGGGGCTCTGTGTGTTCAACTGGCACAGTGGCACAGAGAGAGCGCTCCTTTCCTAGAAAAAGAAAACAAAAGAGTAGGGGAATTGGATAACGAAGGTGGAGGTTGAGAGTTTAGCAGAAGCGTCCTCACATTTTCTGCATTTTGTATTTCACTGTTGTCCTTACTCCCGCATAATACTGAATTTACAGGAATCTAAACTTGGTATTTTAACACAGGTCTGATAATCACAAATCCATTTGTGTAGTCACATCTCCAAGAGTATGCCCAGTGGGAGGGAGGGAGTAGAGAGAGAAAAAATGATGGTGAGAGTCAGAGAGACAGACAGACCTGACTGAATGAAGCACTCTTGAATAAACACATCTCATTAGCGCAGCAATAACATAGCAGCAGCTATTTAAAGTTTAAAAGGTTAGTTTATTGAACTTGAAATAACTATCTTTAACCATATAAATTCCTGTGCCTGTCGTTCTTCTTCCCAAATTCCACCTGCACCACAGCCTGAGATGGCCCTGTTCATCAGTGTTGCCAGACTACTCATTGCATACGTGAATCCATTATCCCGAGAGCCTGCAGAATGTGTGGGGTTGTCTACTAGGTAAGTGCTGCAAGGGAGATGATATGTTATGTTATGTTAAAATTGATTTGTTAAGCGCGCATCCACCAGGCGGTTTCTTGGCGCTGAAGAGAGGACGGTTGCAGTCGCAAAATAGTGAGTTCAGTTATATGCCTGGGAAAATAGCCAAGTTTTAAGTGATTTCCTGAATTTGGTATAAGAGCTTGCCATACGCAGTACGGGAGAAAGAAGGTTCCAGAATTGAGGAGCCCAGGTCATAAATCTAAGGCCCCCATGTTTCTTCCGTTTGAAGATATTGGGGGACAACAGGTTCTTACTAGAAGAGCGTAGGTCACGCGAAGGAGTGTACCACTGTAAGTTTGAGGCGATGAAGACAGGACCCCATCCTGAGAGAGCTATATAGATGGTACTGCCTAGCTTAAATAGACAGTGTTGAGACACAGGATGCCAATGGAGGCTTTTCAGCAGTTGTCTCACATGTTGGTGTTTCGGATGACCAAAAATAGGCCTAGCCGCTTGATTCTGGAAATCCAGCTCCATAGTTAAAAGAATCACACCCAGTACAACTGAGGTACAACACTGCCACATTATTTTTATGTGAATCTTTTAAAGGTACAGGTGATTATGCACCAATGCATGTAGCAGCAAGGTCATACATTTATCTTTGCCCAGCATTAGTCAGCCTGAGAAACCAGTTTTTTCCAGTTTTCCCAAAGGAAGGCCTGAGTACTATATAATTTACTGCGTATTTCAGAGCTAAGGTTTCTATCGGTTCCATCAGCTATGGTTTCTATTGGCTCTTGGGCTCAGGACTGGCACTTCTATTGGCTGTCAATCCCGGGGTTTCTGTTGGTTTCCAAGGCAGGGATTAGTATTAGTTCTAGGCCTTATGGCCTTGGCCGCTATTAGTTAGAGGGCTTAGGGTTTCCATTGGTTAATGTCATCTGATCACTAGGGCTCTCACTCTTTTTCAAATAGAACCTTTAGAGTGTCCATCCCAGTAAGCTAAGGGTGATGCCAGTTTTTTTGGCCAAGTAGGGCTGGAAACTCTGCCAAAAATCCTTCCCATTTTTTATATAATTATCCCTGTGACAAATCACATTCTTTCCATTCAGATAACCATTGCATTACCACACGACAAATCATAACAATTCACTCAAAATTCTCACCATCGCAATTTATACGTACATGTATTCCTAACACGATAGTGTACCTATCCCACCCCCCCCTCTCTATCTTTCGATGTACTCTTTCATGCACAACCTCCAACCCATACTCTCTCTCTTTTTACAATTTCCCCCAATCAACTACCATAATCCCTTTGGCCAACCCTACTAAATTCCCAGCCACCGACACCCCCATTTCATCACTAATACATCACTCCCACATATTACCGCCCCTGTCTAGCCCTCCCACCAAATTCAACCTACTCTACTCCCATCCCCTGCAATGCACCCCACCCCCTCTCACACCAATCTTATTCCTTAAAAAGCTTGCTAATCAAATCCCATAATATCACACTCCCCCTCATCTTTCTTACCTACCCTATGATACCTCCTCTCACAACAATCTTTCCTAACTCATCTTAAAACTTTATCTACTTCCACCCATATCTCCTGTAACAAAGCTGTAATACAATACACCTTAAACTCACAACCTCTCACTCACAAACACACAAACACACTCCACACATACAATCAGTCACCTCCAACCCCTTTCCTTATCTAACACCATTACAAAAAAGCACCACCAGAACCGATCACACACCTGCCCTCATGCTTCTTTCACAAATTCATTCCTCACAATCTCCTTCCACATCTAACATGTTAATCAGTCAGCTCAAGACAACACTGCACAAACCAATTCATCCTTGACTTCTCATTTCCTGAATTTAGAGAAAAGGAACAACCACTAATCACACAAACCTACCATATGTAGTGCGAGGCCTACACACCTGCTCAGTGCCAGGATATCCTCACAGGTGATAGTGCACGTTACAAATACACATAACATAACTTTGCAAAGTGCAAAGCTGGCATTTGTTTTCTTAAAAAATCAGTCTTTTGTGGCAATGTAAATGTCTACTCTGCTGCTAAGAACCAAAAGTGCATGGCTGGCACCCAGTGCTAGCAATTTACAACCTTGTGTCAGAGCCTAACAATCCATTCTGCTGCTGGAAGTCCACGGGCTGGTGGCTAATGCATTTACCCTTTTCAGCTCAGAACTAAGGGCAGCCATGAGTGATAGTAGGAAAAACTCCCACTCATGAACCAGTTCCATGTAGCTTTTCATCTAGAGATTTTCGTTGGGTATTATGCTGCAGTAAATAGGATTACATGAAACTTAAGGCGAAGTTTCTTGACTTTACTCAAATTCACAGGAAAAGTTGTATTTTTCGCGACTCCTGCTATTAACACCACAGAATCAGTATGGTATGTTTACCTGGCACCTTTTTTTTTATTATGGGCACAATATCCCACTTCAGTTTTTGCTTCCTCAAACTGATGTAATTGACAACTCAAAAACATTCACTGTGTTTAATTAAAGCCTAGAAAGGTGTTGTGAGTGGCATAACTTCCTTGATAATATATGCATTTTCCAAATAGACCAGGACTAAATTGGATGTTAATATGTGGAGAAAACCACTTTAGCTTGTGTATGAATAAGACTTAGGGCCTGGAAAGCTAAAATTTTGAATGATTAGGTTAGCTAATCGAATGTGTGAGATCACCTATTATTTCAGCAGCCGTTTGATATTAGTCACGCTGAAAATAAAAATCACAGAAACAAAGCATTGCCAATTCTTCCATTCTGCTGCATCAAGAACCATCTGGCACATGCATCAAGGAAAGCTTTTGCGAGTCCTTAATTGCGAATATTAAGGACTCGCAATTAAGGACTCGCAAAAGCCTATGCATGTATTCCTTAACATTCATTAATTGCGACTCACAAATTGCGAGTCGCAATTAATGAATGGCTTCCCATTCATTCCTATGGGCCTCCAGGCCCATAGGAATGCATTGGAGATTGCGGGAGCAATTTGCGAGTACCAGTAGGTACTCGCAAATTGCTCCCGCAATTTCTAGGGTGCAAGGGTGTCAAAATGACACCCTATTGCACCCATGTATTTGTACTCTGCACACATGTTGCATACACACATGCTCTAAGGGCATGTGTGTGCGCAACGTGAAACTTAGAAAAATGCAAATAAGTGCATTTTTCTAAGTTTTAGCAAATTACCATGAAGTCCAGCTTCATGGTAATTTGCTCCCGCTAGTAGCGAAATCGCTATTTTTACAACTTTCATGCATTGCATTTAAGGAATCTCAATTAGGGATTCCTTAAATGCAATCGCTATTTAAGGAATCGCTATTTTGAGATTCTTTCAATAGCGATTTTTGCATTTGGGATGATGCATCCCAAATGCAAAAATACCGGTCCCAAAGGGGCAGATTCTGAGAATCTGCCCGTTTGCGACCGGTTTTGTGGTTGATGCATGTGCCTGCATGTGTACTAACACTGCAAGGTCATCCAGCACAGCACAGAACAGAAAAAAATAGTTAGGAAGGAGGGGGTAGAATTGGTTATCTATCTATCTATCTATCTATCTATCTATCTATCTATCTATCTATCTATCTATATATCTATCTATCTATCTATCTATCTATCTATCTATCTATCTATCTATCTATCTATCTATCTATCTATCTATCTATCTATCTATCTATCTATCTATCTATCTATCTATCTATCTATCTATCTACCTACCTACCCCCTCTCTCTCTCTCTCTCTGTCTGTCTATCTATCTATCTTTTGGAATTATGTTAAGTTATGTGGAAACACCTCAGTTGGTGGAATACCATGCAAAATCATGCAGAAATGAGCACTATGAGACGGATTTCCACATGTTAAGTACGGGATAGGTATATAGTTGGAATTCTCACAGGTCATTCGTCATCAGGTACCATTAGCTCTCCCTTTATGTTGCTTGGGTTGGCTCGAAGCATAACTCCCCCCACCAGTGATGGCGGGGCCAGCATCTCTATATAGTGAGGAAAGCAGCAGCCTCAGTGTACCACCTTGACATTGTAGTAAATTACTATAAGAATGCCTTAAAATGTGAGTATATTGAGGGTTCAGCTTGGAGAGTTCTATTTGCCTGGAAAGGAGCAGTCCTTGGTGAAGACGGATGCAAGCTTAAACAAGCACACTGCAGCAAGTCAAAAGATAAAGGACTGATTCAACAAGCAGTCAGATTTCTGCTAGCTTTCCCTTAACCTGAAAATGTCCAGTCTCAAGTCTTGTTAATATATCATTTCCATACATTTCTGGGACCAGGCCAATTTACACTAAGCCTATGCAGTTTTCATTTGAACAGTTTTACTGTTTGGCTCCAATTTAGATTGTTGTACATTATTTTAAGTAGCGTGGAGTACAGTGATGTTGATAAGAGTGATGTTACGTAGAGTTGCATAGAGTAGATGGGAGTGGCGTTGAGTAGAGGGGCGAGGAGTAAAGTGGTGAGGAGTGGAGTTGCTTGGCATTAAGTAAAGCAGAGTGGAGTGGAGTGGCATAGAGTGGAGTTGCATACAGTGGAGTGGCATACAGTGGAGTGGCGTAGAGTAGCATAGAGTGACTTTCCCCCTTCTTTCAATATCTTTATCAAAGGCCTCTCAATGTCGCTCACAATATTTTACAGAGCCAAAATATTTAGCAATGTTGCTGATAATATTTTGCAGGGCCAGAGAAAGGCCACGCCTGATCTTTATCCTTTACATCTGCCACTGTCACTACAGTCCCTACCAAGTCGAGTTAGAGTTTATCCGATTTCTCAGGCGATAAAAAGCATGCCCCAAGTAAGTCATAAAGATCCCTCCAAATTGCTGCTTTTCTTGACTCACAGAAGTCTGCTCTTCTCTACTCTCCCTAAGACTTCAAACAACATTATATTATGTTCTCTATAAACAATAATGTTGTTCTAGAGTAATATTTCCCACTTCCTCCAACAATTTCCTCATTAGTACAAACCTAGAGGCTTCCTGTAGCAGCAGCATAATTTCAGATTTTAGGCTCACAAAGCCTCACTTGATGGTACACTGAGAAAATATTCATCATGCTATAAACTTTTGCCTAACCAAGAGCAGACAATGAATCAGAAATGTTGGGCAGTCTACCCATATGTTCTTATTTAAATCTCAAAAGCGCACGGGTTTAGCGGTCTCACTAACTTGTCCATTTGTGCTCTCAAAAGCTCTATCTATCAAGAACTGTCTCACTTTGTGTACTCTAGGAATGGCCTCTTTCTTTCCCACAAGCCAGTGAGTAAAATCTTCAAACAATCCTCAGTGCTCCTCAAACACGTTGGAGAACTTGACACAATTTACTCTCCCTCCATAAATTTCAAGACAAGATTCTGTGCATTGGTGTCCCACGTTAAACCAGTTAATTTTGATACCTATAGCCATGCTCAGTATCTCCCTTCATTGTCACATACATAATACATGGGATTCTGCAATCCCTGTATAAACCCCAGTGTCTACTTTCTTTATAATCGATGACTTGTGACACACGCAGTTGCCTATTATAAAGAAACAATTTAGAACCTGACTGTGTTAAGTCATTGCAGTTGAGTTTTGACGTGACAATCCCTGCTGGCAAAGTCAGCAGCTAATGTAAAAGGCTGGTCACATTTTGGATCATCTTTTTAAAGCAATAAAAATGAAATATTGCTTTTTTTCTTCTGCTCTATTTTTCTAGCTTAGAATGACTAGCATAAAGAACTTGATTACTTTTTTACATTCCTTAGATAATTATAGAAAAGTTGAAAGCTTTCTGCATGTTTCTATACATTTTTAACTACTACAGTTTAAAAAATTGACTTGTATTGAACTGTTTCTAATATCTTTTTGCCACAAAAATCTAACAGGTTTTTGATGTTTTCAATTTTGCACAAGGGGTTTTATTTTTATTCTTCATTTTAGCAGACCTGCTCTATATTTTATATGAAATAACTACACACCAAGGTTTAAGTGGTTTGTGGGAAAGGTGATGGCGTGATCATGTATTATATCTGATAAAGTTCCATAATCTTATAAAGGAACTTAGCCTTGTCTCTCATTCCTCTACATGGTTGTGAAACTCCTCTGTGACTTACAATATCCTTATAATGTATGGCAGGGGGTACTTTATTCCTTATAACTTACCTACAGTCGAGCTTGTAGTGAAGTTAAGTCTCATCATCTACATATACAACAGGTCATGAGCTTTCATCACTTCATCATTATGCCTCCTGAAAACCTTTGAGACTGCCCATTCATACCTTAGTCTGCCAACCTGATGATTGTGTCTCATGTTGCATAATCTCACATTCGGTCATCGTTACCTCGTCAATATTGTCATTACTTTTCACTTTTAGGTCGTTCAGATTACCTCATAACTCAACTCTCTCACATGTTACACCTTACCTGCCTTGTATTCTGTGTTATAATGCATTCTTTTTCCAAGGTTACAACCTGTGAAGTTCCTCACAAAATAAACCACACTGGTGGTTGTATACCTCATGTTCCCGCAAACAAAGTATTTAATCAATTCACTTATCAATCCCACTCTTGTTTCACATTTCCTTACTTACATTTCATTTCTTTATGTCTGCCTTTTTCACATAAACATTTTTCCCTCTAGGTTTCTATTCACCATATAAAGCGCATTAATTCCACTGCCACTTTTATCCTCTCTCATTTCCTTAACCCAATTTCCTGGGCATGCTTTGCCTTATGCTAAGCCAATTGGTTGATTAAAAAAATCAGTTCTTTATTGTGAGAGTCAAAACTATTTGCCTGAGGGAGCAAGGGTAAGCTCCCACAAATTAAAGAAGTATTGTTCCTATGATGCAAATAACATATTTCAATGTGCAGTCCTAAACTTAACCACTGTAGCTATGGGAGAAGCAAAGTCTTCTCTCAGAAAAAAAAAATGTACAATATATACGCAGCATCAAGAAATCCAGCAGTAGAGGGGGCATGGCTCCACACCAATAGAAGATGGCTGCTTGCTAGGAGAGCTCCGTGGCGACTCGGAAGAAGTGTCGGCTCTCCTGCAGACCTTCGCCACTACACCGCACAACGATGGAGTCCTCCATGATATGAAGGACTCTAGGTGACTTTTTCTTAGTTTTCTGCCTCTGGTGAGCGTTCCTTCCTCTTGACTGCAGCTGGCGCATTTCCCCTCACGGGACTCGTGGCCGCCATTTTTTTCTCTTGTAACTCTGCAGTTTTGGGAGGGAACAGCAACAGGAGTGATTCCAACGTTTTAATGTCTAAAGACAGCGGCATTTTTTATTAATAATCTTCAAATGGACATGAAATGACAGAGAACAAGGATTATGTAATGTTTTACAAAGGGATTCTTCCAATACCAGAGTGTTCAAATTGTGCTCAAGTTGAATTTATTGGCATATGATAAATACTCATACTACAGGGATTTTCATTTGGCAGCCATAGAAAGCTGAAATTGGTCGTTTAGAAGGCACTATTTTTGCTATAGACGATGCGTTTTCTCCTCATAAATTTTAGCGCCCATTATTATTATGAGCACTCTGGTTCCCGGTCAAAGTAGGACTGAATTATAAATGTTTTGACTTCATCATGGCTCTACGCATTCACTGGTTTTATCATCCTTAATTCTAAGTTCTTTTTTCTGATAGTTCAACATCAGTTTCTCTTGGCTGCTGAGAAAAGTACACCCCCTTTGTGCTCCTACACTGAAGCTGCGCTTTTACTCCCTAGTTCGGACTTTCCTGTCTATGTACTTTGCATATTATCAAATATGCTCGAGATTTTATGGGGAGAACAAAATCTACTTGTCGTGTTACTGGTTCTTCTCTATCATTTTCATCTTTGGTTGACCACAACCCTTTTTCTGTTCTTTCAATGAATATGGATAACTCTGAGAACACTACACCACTCTCCAATATGGGAACATTGGTAGCTTCTTCCAGTATTCCGCTTTTCACCAATAAACTAACTCCTAAATTGACCACTTAATCTGCTCTATCTTCTGGAAAATGTGTCAAAAAGGATCCTCCTTCGCCCGCTACATCTCCCCCACCGTATGCTATGGATGTGCTATTTGAGGAGATTCGTGCTCTGTGACCCTACATGGAGGAAACAAATAAACGACTCCAAGACTTGGATGACAAGTGGTCTACTATGGAAAGTAGGGTTATGCAGATTGAAGAACAAGTGGAGTCTGTTCAGGTTGTGGCGAACCAAGTTCCTTTAATAAAATCTGACATCTTACTACTCAAAAAACATGTGGAGAATCTTGAGAACCATAAAAGACGGAATAACTTTTACATATATGGTTTGGCAGAAGGCTTGGAAGGCTCAGACCCCATTTAATACTTTAAGTCCTTCCTTTCTCAAGTTCTTGATATTTCCAGCTCATTCAAAGAGCAAATCGTTTGGGTCACTGTCCAAGTATGGGGATCTCTTCATCCAAACCTAGAGGAGTTATCATATACTTCTTGGAATATACAGATTTATTGAAAATCTTGCAAGCAGCTAAACTTAAAGGTCGTATCTCGTGGAAAGGCTCCAATCTTTTCTTTGCTCAAGATTTTGCCAATGAAACAGCAGATCGAAGGAAAAAGTTTATAGTTGTGAGAATAGCATTTCGTACTCTCAATGCCAGATTTGATCTCTTCCATCTGTGTCTTTTCAAAGCTCCATATAAAAATAAAACTACAAATTACGAGGACCCTGCTCTACTGCAACGGTTCTTAGATCAATGCAGAGAAGGAGATATGGATGTGTTAAGACATGCTACTGTTTATATTTGTGATATCAGTTAACTTAATATGCTCTGTTTTTTCCAGAGATTATTGCTTGTTCTTGTTTATTTAAATTGTCTAGCTTCCCTATGTGATACTTACCTGTCAGGTTCTTCTTTTCTGTAAGGTGCGAATTTTCTTTCATACATGATTTCTGTTATCCCCGGTTTGCGTGGATGATGCCCTCCTTCCCCGGTCCGCCCTGAGTTACCTGGTTAGTTGTACCATTTTCCTCATGTGGCTTCACCACCCTCATCTTGTTCATGTTTTTTGTAGTTTGTTATTATGTTTTTGTAATTCATGGTATATGTGTCTTTTATGTTGTACGTGTTTCTTCCCCTTTGTTCCCACCCTTCTATCTTTATCTAATACTTTCTCCCCTTCACCAGTGATTTCTCCATTTTTCTTTTTTCTTTTTCCACTTGGTTCTTATTTTTTACTTACACTTTTCTTTGCTATATTTTCCCTTTCCATAACTCCTCTATACCTTTCAACTTTGCTGGTACAGTTTAGCAAATTCTTCGCTAAATAACATTGCTTATACTATATTGTACATTTTTAGCAGTTACAAGTATCGCAATATAATGTTTATGTCACATTGACTGTTATAAATGGCTTTAAAGGTTGTGTCATGGAATGTTAAAGGTTTGAGTTCTCCTATAAAGCGTCAAAGGGGTTTATATCATTTATCTAATGTAAAGTGTGATATAGCCTTACTACAAGAAATCCATGTTCTAGATAAGGAAATTCCTAAACTTAAAAGACAATTGGTTGGTCATGTTTTTGCCTCTCGGGGTACAGGAAATCAGAATGGCGTACCCATTTTATGTCATAAACGTCTTGACTCAAAGATTCTTTCAGAAGACGCTGATGATGTGAGAAGGTGGGTTTCTGTTTCATTGTTATTGAACCATATTCCCTTGACTCTTTTTAAACTTTATGCACCTACTGCCCCAGATGTTGTTCTCTCTCCTTTTAGACTCCAATTTTACCTAACAATTTGATGTTTTTGCCACCACTTTCTTTCTTGAAAATGAAACCCCGTCTATGTCTCCACAGATTGTTTGGCCCACCACAAAAGTCCCATGCCCTATCCTTTGCAAAATTGACTGATTTAATAATTCTTCCCTCCAGTCACATTCCTTAGATCAGTGAAGATGAATGGCCATATAATTAATTTGCAACTGCTTACCTGCCAGGAAGCCTCATACGGAGCCTTGAAGTGTTCCAGGCAAAGGCAGAGATTGACTACTTTTATAGAAATCATCAGTGGGGCATATTCACCAAACTATAAATTCATCTATGAAGTAGACTTTTAATGAATATCAAAATATCGCAAGCATGAATATTCTAGGGCTTTGGTAGGCCAAGTTATTTATGGTAATATGAATATTCAGTGATGTAATTTGAGATGTCATCCGTGATGTCACTGACCATGTCATGAGTTATGTAATATGTGAGGTCATGAGCAGTGCATTGCAGGGCCATAAGTTATAGTTAGCTCAGTTAACTATAATTGGTGAATTTCTATGGTTTTGTGTGTGTGAAATCTGAGCCTAACTATAGTGCCCCTGTAACCTTTTTGATGAATTTCTAAGGTTTTTTTTAAAGTCTATTTCGTAACTATAACGTCCCTTTAATCTTTGGGTTTAAGTGAATTTCTGTGGTTTCTTAATGTTATTTCTGAACTATAACATCCCTGTAACCTTTGTTGTTTTTTTGTGAATTTCTAAGGTTTATTAAATTGTATTTCCTAACTGTAACCTGTAAACTTTGAGAGTGGGTGTGTGTGTGGCTGTATAGGTTGGTGAGTGGGTATGTGAGAGGCTGTATGGGTCTGTGAGTGGGTGTGTGAGTGACTGCATAAGTCTGTGAGTGGGTCTGTGAATGTATTTGTGGGTGTATGAGTGGCTATGGGTCAGTGAGTGGGTGTGAAAGTGGCTGTATGGGCCTATTAGTGGGTGCGTGAGTGACTGTATGGGTCTATGAGTAGGCTTGTGAGTGGTTGTATGAGTCTTGAGCAGATGTGTGAGTAGCTGTATACGTCGATGACTGGGTGTGTGAGAGGCTGTATGGGTTCTGTGAGTGGGTGTGTGAGTGTTTATATGGGTGTATGATTGGGTGTGTGAATAGTTTTGAGGATTTGTGAGTGGTGTGTAAGTGGTAGTTGGTCTGTGAGTGATTGTGTGAGTGACTGTACGGGCTGTGAGTGGGTGTATGAGTAGCTGTGTGGGTGTTATGAGTGGGTTTGTGAGTGGCAATATGCATCTGTCAATAGGTTGTGAGTGAATATATGGGTCTGTAAGTGGGTGTGTGAGTGACTGTATGGGTGTGTGAGTGGTTGTGTGGGTCTGTGAGTAGATGTGGCAGTGGCTGCATGGGTTGTGTCAGTAGCTGTATAAATGACTGGGACAGAACAGAACCTCGCCAGCCGCTTTATCCAACAAGAGTCCACAGTTTTGCACAAAATGTCTACCCACACCTAGAGGTCTTTCTACTGGTTAACCCCTTCAGCGCGGCGCGGATTCCCGAGCCACGCTGAAGGTTCGTTGCGCGGGCGGGCTCATGACGGAACGGTTCCGTCATGAGCACAGCCCAACCGACGCTCATGACGGAACCGTTCCGTCATGAGCGTCGAAGGGGTTAATTAGTAAGAGCTAACTCATTGGGTAAATGTCTAGTGCATATTCTATACTACAGCTGCTTAATGGACCAGAAAGAAATGTCTCCAGTGACCTTCTGTGTGTTTAATTTCAGCAATGTGATTACTTCTCAATTGTCTTCTTCCAGAAATCTGTGTTAAAATTAATCCTCCTATAGAGAAGATGACAAGACTACAAAGAGGTGAATCTCCACAAAACAAGGTTTCTTCCTCTTAACTATATAAAGTAGGTGCTTCTTTGTTTGGTGGAGATGTCCTCATATCCCACGGCATCAAGAATGCATCACCAAAATCAACCGGAACTGTGCTGGGGGGCCTTTTGGCAAGTTTCCCATCATTGTGGTGAAAGGCGAGAAGACCTTTGCATACTCCTAAGGTGGACAGGGTGGGGTCAATTGGGTAGAGCTTCCAGTTGATATTGCACATTTGCCTACTTGTAGTCATTAAAAGGAAGAACCATGAACTCTGCTCTTACCTGGAGAAGACAAGAAAAAACCCACTTGTCACAGTCACTACTGATTGAGCTCCAATACATCAATGATGTATTCACCTCCAGCAAGGATACCAGCTCATTATTCAATGAGAAATTGCCAAGAAAACACTCTTGCTTTGCCATTGCCAAGCTCAAGAAGTGATTTGCCCTTTACAAATGGGGAGGGGCCCTGTGCACTACCCTTCCCGAGTCCCGTCCAAGAATTTATAGGGGGGGAGCGCACAGCACATTCTCCCTCCCCAGGCCTAATTTTCCTCCAGGGACCCCATCACCCAGGGCCCACTCAAGAACTAATGAGGGAAGGGAGCCACACAGCCCCTTTGGCCCGATTTTGGCCCCAGGGGCCCAGCCACTTGATGCTAGGTGGCCTGGCCCCACCCTGGGAATATAGTGTGCTCTGTTATAGACCGCGGGGCTGGCATCAATGCCCCCACAGTCACTGCCATCTCTCCGCCTCCAGCCAGAGACGCAATTGCTCCCTGTGTGCAGGAGCATTTCTTTGATCTGTTTTCATGCCCGCTTGACAGTGGGCAGGAAAACAGATGAAAAGTCTCCACCCAGCTGGAGCAGTTTTTCTGCTCCCACCCGCTGGTAGCAGACTTACTGTTTGCTCTCACTTGGAGGCAGCAAGCAAAAGCAAACATCAATGTCCCCAGGGTGGGCACCTTGGGACAAAGGGATCTGGACCTGGTGGGTGGCGGTCCCCAGGGCCATTAATGGCTCCAGGAGGGGGGCACACATCCCACCTCCTTTTAAAGTGCACGCTGTGCCCCAGAGAGGTGGTGGTCCCATGGGCAGAAAATTGCTCAGGAAGGGGAACTGCTTGGCCCCCATCTCCCTTTAAGTTAATGGCCTGGCCCTTGGAAGGTGGTGTTCTCTGGGGTCATAATGGGCCCAGGATGGGGATCTGTGTTGACCCCCTCCCATGTAAAATATAGGCCTTGCCCCGGGAAGATGGTGGTCCCTAGGGCTGTACATGGCCCACCCTGAGGTCTAAATAAACAAGTGCAGGAGACCATGCTTGTTTTTTATTTAAAATATTGCCAAGATTCGTGGATCCGCTGCAAGTTTCACAGCAAAAACAAAAATGCTTTTTTCTAAGGAGTCAGGGTATTCATACCCTGACCCCTTCTGTTTCTTTTTTTAACCTTTTTCTTGGGACTTGGCTGTACTCCCAAGATATATAGCAATGACAAGTCATTAGCTGATTGGCTAATGACTGCCTTCATGGAAGTAACACGCAGCCATCTTGATTTCACCTCGTGTTTCCTTGGGTTCCGCTTTATACACTATTCAATGTAGGTAAGTATTAGATTTACTCTTTTTCCCATGCTTATTACCACTTTGATAAAGTGGTAATAGGTAGGGAAAAATATTCATAAGTTTATATATATGTTGAATAAAAAATACGGAGTTTTGTTGGGAATACTGTGATACTGCAGAACCCCAAAAAATAAAATGGAAATACACTGTAAGACACTATATTTTATAGATATAGTGTGCTCAAGTGTTTTTTTCAATATTCTGATATTTAAACATGCACATACAGGTGTACGGAGTAACACGGCAATAACTAAAAATTACTGTGCTACTTTAAAAATATGCAGGTTGCCCTACAGTGGTAACAAAATGTAGAGAAAATTGTAAACAAAAAATTTGAACCTTTGATATTTTGGGGGGGGGGGGGGGGGGGTAGCGCAGTACTCCAGTGCTACATTGCAGTTAAAAAAAAAAATCTACAGAGTTAAAACTATTTTGTTCTACCTTTTATCTTTTTACTAAAGTTGTAACAGTTAGGGCGAAAATACCAAACCTTTTACTTACTCACATCATCAGGCATAATGCACAACACAAGGGAAGTGTTCCTAAAAAGAACATGACTACCTTTAACTTTGGTAAAGCCAATGATTACCTAATCAGCTAATCTCTTTTCATAAATTTGTACCGTGCTACTAACGCTAATTACCCTACAGTTTGGCAAAACACTGTGATCATTAACTTTAAATACATGAAAAACAGTTTTAAAAATGACATTACTTATGTGCACTACCCAAAAGAAACATCTGTGCACCATAATATCTAATCTGAACAGTTTTAAACAATATAACACTCAGTTTTGAAACAATGCAAAAGCGATAACACATTTCACTAAATGTAAATACATTAAAAATGTCAAAATAATTATATTATTTACCTCCACTAAACAAAATAAACATCTATGAAACATAATATTTAATCCTGCTCAATGTAAACAAAATACTACTCCCAGTGTTGGCACAATGCAAAATATGAAACTACACGGCTGACTTTTACCTTTAATCAACCCAGCCTATTACATCACCAGTTCCAAGACCCATGTATCGTGGTATACCATGAACTGTACAGAGTATGCTACAGCACAATATATAAGAATGTTTTATACAACTTATACGCTTACAAATACTTACAATATTTCTATATACAGCAACAAAATTAACATTTACATATTGTAACTGATTTTCTAGAGATATAACATTGAGATGTTTTCATATAATTATTGGGTACTTTTTATTTAAATTACACACTCCACTTTACACCACTCCAGTCTATAAAAGTTGACTTTATGCCACTTCACTTTATGCCACTTCAGCCAACTGCACTTTACACCACTCCAGTGTACACCACTATACTCTACACTATTACACTGTTTGCTAATGTATTCGGTTACAATTTTGTGTACGCAAATTTCCTCAATGCCCCTGCACTATACTGCTCCTAACTGTATGCTATTCCACTGTAAGCAACTCCACTATACGCTGCTTTATTATAGGCTACTCCAGCATGCCCCACTTTTTTGTACACTATTGGAGTGTATGCTATTGGAGTGTATGCTATTCCAGTGTACGCTACTCCACTCTATGCCAAACAATCCTATGAAAAAGCAGTACATGCCTCTGCAGTGTACCACAATATACGATTGCTGTTGCAGTAAAAAATACATTCTACGCCACTCCAGTCAACAACTCTTCAGTCTACGTTACTAGTCTCTATGCTTCCATAATTAAACCTATTTCATTCCACGACACTCTACCGTATGCTACTCCACTATATGCCACTGTTGTGCTATTCCACTCTGCTCTACTGCACAGTACAGCACTGCAATATACGCCACTACACTTTGCACAATTTTATTTTACAACACTACACTATACCACAGTCGACTTTTACAAGACCACTGTACACCAATCAACTGTGCTTCACTCCGCTATATGGCGCTCCATTGTACCCTGCTCCAATGTACACTATTCCACTTTACGCCACTACATTCTACCATACTTCTCTGTACACCACCTGACTACGCTACTTTAGTACACAATATTCCAATATATGCCCCTACAGTATACAACATTGCACTCAATACAACTCCACTGTACACTACTACAGTGTACACAAATACGCTCTATAATATTTACAGAATGTAACTCCACTTTACCACACTCCACTTTATGCTATTCCATTGTATACCACTCCACTATACAGTACTAAACTTTATGCTACTGCAATGTACAGCACTCTACTGTAACCAACTTCAGTGTACATCGCTGCACTATATGCAATTCCACTTTACGCCCCTCGTCAACCTCATTCCGCTTTACTCCAGTCTAGTATCCTAAAATATAGCGTATCACAGTAGACTTTACAACACTATCCACCACTACATTGTCCCACACTTCACTTTAAAAAACTCAACTCCAGAAAAGGCAACTGTACCAATATTACACATTTGTTACTAACATTCCACGTTCACACTGATATCAGTTATACTTCTAACTTACATTTCAACTTACGCACCACCTTAAAATTAACGTAACTCATGCACCTCTGTACGCAGTCTTCTTACCTTACTCGCCACACTACATTAACTTTAACTTGCCACTGTACCATGCAGTGTGTTCAAGCTAATCCTGTAAATTGACATGTCAAAAGTTTTGTTATTAATGCTGTGAGACACTTATGCACCCACTCAAGACCCACTCAGACACTCATGTACCCAGTCACAGACCCACTCAGACACTCATGCACCCACTCACAGATCCACTCAGACATTGATGCATCCACTCACATACCCACTCACAGACCCAGCCAGACATAAATGCACCCACTCATAGACAAAACTCAGACACAAGACCCTACTCACATTCCCACTGAAACACGGTGCTTGGGCCAGGCGGTGAAACCGGATCGGCACCCCAGCCTCATTAACGGAAGCCGGGGGGACGCCATCTTGAGGGAACTCTGTGCCTCGCACCAGTCTTTTTTTTCCTGGCAGCACTTAAGCTGATGCAAACACGGGCGCGCAGCAGATGCGCGCAGCGGGCGCGCCGCTGGCGCGCCAAAGGCGTGCCTAAGGCAAGCCCGTCTATGCCCGTCCGCGCCTGGACATCGCCAGACGCCAGGCATGCTGCCAGTTCCACTTCCGTGACGCTCAGCTACACCAGAGAATCGCTGATATCTATTGGCCAATGTATATACCCCTGCAATCCACAACCTAGATTAGCGACGGAGAGGCCCTTCTGTTGCTATAGGTGTAGGTATAATTCTTACTCTGTACCGCCCCTTCACCCTCCAACGCGATCAAGACCCCCTTTAATATTCTATATCTGAATGTGCGCTCTCTCGTTAAGCACTATAACGAGATCTATGATCTCATTGAGCACGAGTCCCGGATGTGTTCTTTGTCACCGAAACTTGGCTCAATGAGGACACAGTAATCGAACCTGGCCTCGCACTTCCCTTGGGATTTACCATTCGAACCATTAATAGAGAAACCAGAGGTGGGGGTTTGGCGGTGATCTTTAAATCCCCCCTGCACTGTACTTTCGTTAGGGAGGACGTGGTAGGGTGCGAGTGCGCCCGCTTTACCTTCTCACTCAACGCTAATTTTTCCTTCTTGGGCCTCTTGGTCTATCGCCCTCCTGGTCCCTCAGCAGAATACAAAGCAGCGATTATGGAAGCTGTCCACGCATTGGCTATGAGAATAGCTAATTTTAGCTTAATTGGCGACTTAAATATTCATTTTGATCATTCCTCAGACTCGGAAGTCAGTTCCTTGATTGCAGATCTTGAAGCCTGTCAACTAAGACAACTAGTACTGGGACCCACTCACATGGCTGGACACTTACTGGATCCAGTTTTTTCCAACATCCCCTCCCTCCAGGTTCAACCTCCCAGCCTGGTTTGCTGGTCCGACCACTACCTCATAGCCATCTCCCTCCCCCAGGTGGGGGACACGCCTAGAGCTTCCTCCAGGGCTACTCTCAAACGCTGTTGGCACAAACTTAAGCTGGATGATCTGTTGGCCCTTCTGGCTTCCCGTCCCCCTATCCTTGATACCAACCCAGATCAAGCTTATAATACTATTTGTGAGTGGATATATGCGGCATTAGACTCTCTTATTCCCGCTAAATGGTCTAAGGGTCGTGATTCCGTCTCCAACCCTTGGTACACGGATTCCCTTGCTGCCATGCGGACTGTCTGTAAACAGCGCGAACGAGCCTGTAGGAAGAATTACTGCCCCACAGATAAAAAACAGTACCTGGATGCTATCAAATGTTACCGCAAAGCCATACAGTCAACGCAAGCCGCCTTTATCACCAACAAGATAGCATCTAGCAACAATCCTACGAAATGCATTTTTAAGATTCTCAGTGATCTTAAAAAGAGGAAGGATCTGCCTTCCTCTTCCATCACTTCTGAAAAACACTGGCCACCCAATTTGTTCAAAAAGTAGAAACCATCTATAAAACCTTCCCTAACTGCCCTAGGGTTTTAGAGAGCCCCTTAATACCTATATCTAACGCTATACTAGAGGCTATTCCTTCCATTTCTCAGGAGGGGTTTCTTGCTTTGAGTACCAAAGTTAAATCAGGCTCTCCTCTTGACCCCATCAGACCAGCTCAATTCGAGGACTGCTTATCCGTACTTCTCACACCTCTACTACTGACCATTAACTCCTCCTTCAGCAAGGCATTGGTCCCCATGTCCTGGAAGCAAGCCAAGGTGCTTCCATTGCTAAAGAAACCGCTACTGGACCCCACTAAGCATGAAAACTTTTGACCGATCTCTCTCTTGCCCTGGGTTGCTAAAGTGGCATAGGCCCATGTCAATAAAGTTCTCTCTGACTTTTTAAATAATAACAGTACCGAAACAGCACTCTTAGCGGCAAGTGAGCATCTGCGTTCCATCCTAGATGAAGGTCAAACAGCTTCACTCATATTGCTTGATTTGAGCGCCGCGTTTGACACGGTTTCCCATCAGATCCTACTGCGCCGACTAGAGGAAGCTGGAAAAAAAGATCTTGCTCTGGAATGGTTCCGCTCTTTCCTGTCAGACAGATCATTTCAGGTTTATGCCCCCCCTTTCGCTTCTTCCATCCAGCCCATTGAGCAGGGGGTCCCGCAGAGCTCGGCCTTAAGTCCGGCTCTATTTAACCTTTATGTTCAGCCCCTGGCAGTAGTCGCACGTGACCATGGCCTCACCTTGGTCTTGTACGCGGATGACACCCAGATGGTGGTGGCTCTTTCGGATGATCATGCCAACGGTGCCACCCAGTTTCGGAAGGGCCTCGAGGCAGTTGCAGGCTGGCTGACGGAGAACTGTCTTCAGCTCAATGCCAGTAAATCCGAGGTGCTACTGGTGGGGAAGGATAAGGGGCTTTGGAACACTCAGTGGTGGCCTCCTTCTTTGGGCCCTGCCCCTACCCCTAAGCAGGTGGTAAAGAACCTTGGGCTTTGGCTCGATTCTACCCTGGGTTTCCAAGATCACATCAAAAAAATCGCAGGCACCTGTTTTGGTCTTTTACGTGGTCTAAGCCCTATTCTAGGGTTCTTTAACTCGACTATACATCAACTTATAGTCCAGGCTACCATTCTATCTAGACTCGATTATGCGAATTCTTTGCTGATAGGCGTCAATAAAGCGAAATTGAACCGTCTGCAGCGCGTCCAGAATACAGCTGCACAAGTCTTACTTGGACTCTCAAGAACGTGCTCTGGAACAGATGCTGTTCGCCGCCTCCATTGGCTCCCTATCTCAAAAAGGGTCGAATTCAAAACCCTATGCCTCACATTTAAAATTCTAAAGTTTTTTACACCTGAGTTCCAGTCGGGTCTGATTACTCCTTACGTACCTGCCCGCATACTGCGATCATCAGAATTGATCTTGGCTTCTGTCCCCCGAGTTAAGCGAACCAGAGCTGGGGGTAGGTCTTTCCGTCTTCTTGCTGCTAAGCTATGGAACTCCCTCCCCTTGAAGATCCGCAGCTTAGATTCTCTGATATCCTTCCGAAAGGCTATCAAAACTTTTATCTTTCCCATGCCTAACCGGACTTCACTTGGAAACTGCTGTCAGCGCCGGGACGCCCCTTCGCCGGGGCAGCTGTGCGCTTTATAAATGGCGTAACATAACAACAACATAACATAACACCCACTCACAGAGCCACTCAGACACACACACCCACTCACAGACCCACTCGGACACTTATGTACCCATTCACAAACCCACTCAGACACTCATGCACCCACTCATAGACCCCTTAAGACACTGATGCACCCAATCACAGAACAGCTCAGCCACTTATGCACCCACTCACAGACCCACTCAGACATTCAAGCACCCAGTCACTCACCCACTCAGAGACTCATGCATCCACTCATAGACCCAATCAGACACTGACACCCCAGTCAGATGCACTAAATGACATATAATTGTTAGTTTAAAATGTGCTGGTGTCTATTGAATGCCTGCTTTTCTGTTGCATATTTACGACGTATTCATGAAGTCAAAAAAAGAACTTAACACTTAAAAAAAAATGAACAAGTGTTTGGGCAATAGGGTGGCTCTGAGAAAATCCTTTGTGTTTATTGTGTGTTGATGATAACTACACTTAAAACAGGATTCAATGTTTCAAGTCGTTGAGGAACACCCTGTTGCCTTTCTCTGTGAAATTAACTCCATTACTTTTATAGATACCATCCATGTCAAAGCGTAAGTTGTTGTTGTGGCTAGAGCCCATTTTATGGTCTCATAGGAATACAAAGACTGCTCTATTGACATGTTTCCTGGCTTTGTCTGTGGACAGAATTTCTTTGACCAATTCCATTTCTGCCTTTGAAATATGTTGCTATTATCATTTATCAGAGCTCAATCTGCAGTAACTGTGATTAATGGGTTCTTTCTTGGTCTCTCCAGTTGAGAGCAAAGTCCATGGTTTTCCCTTTAGTTGAGTATGAGTATGCAAAAGTGCGGAATCGCCTGGAGGCATCACCCATTTGACACCCTGTCCTCCTTAGTGTGTAACTCACAGACCCATTCAGCCACTCACACACTCACACCCACTCACAGATCGATACAGTATTTACACACCCAGTCACCAAACCATACAGCCACTCACACACCCACTCACAGACTAATATAGTCACTCACACACCCACTTACAGACCCATACAGCCACTCTCACCAACAACAGTCACACACTTACTTACAGACCCATACAGCCACTCACACAACCACTCAAAGATTTATACAGCCACTCACACACACACTCCCAAAGGTTACAGTTAGGAAATAAAATGTATAAAAATCGTTGATATTTACAAAACAAAAAATCAAAAGTTACAAGGATGTTATAGTTAGGAAATAGAATTAAAAAAATGTAGAAATTCACTTTAAAAGCCAAATGTTACAGGTACGTTATAGTTAGGCTCAGATTACACTTGTACAAAACTATTGAAATTCAGCAGTTATAGATACCTGAGCTAACAATAACTTACGCCCCCGCAATGCACTGCTTATGACCCCACATATAACATCACTCATGGCATGGTCAGTGACATCACTCATGACATCACTAAACGTCTGATTATTTATACCCAATATTTCTTCATACTGTCCTCACAAGGTATTCATGGTAAAATGCACACTTGCAAGATTAATATACAAAATGAATGAATAGCAATTTCAAAATCACTTTTTGTCTAATCTTGTTTGAAGTATTGTAACCCGATTTATAGAGCTTGCAAAACAAAATAACAATATTCTCACTTAGAAATATATTAAACAATAGATTGGTGATCAGAATTTGTTTGACCAATTCCATTCTGCCTTTGACATATGTTGCTACTATCATCTATCAGAGGACAGTTATCTGTTATATGTTCACACTCACATACATCCATCAAATTGTTCCCCACCCATCTACCCAACCACCCATCTTCCCATTCACCTTACGCTAAACGCACCTACAGCTGTCCATCTATTGATCTCTGTAAACACCTACAGTCATCAGTTGACCCCTGCATTCATCTGTCTGCAAGTGAATGGTGTTAGTGTGTGCATCTTTTTGTCTATGTATATTCTCTGTGTCTGGGTATCTTTCTGTGTGTTAATAGTTTGTGTATCCAATCCTTTCCTAAAGCTATGTACAAATATGACAATAAAATACAACATTGAACACACACAGTTAAAATGATCCAGGCCTATAGGCTTTAAGAGTGCATGTTATTGATTCTAATTTACTATAATTAGGCCCTGTTTGGACAAAAAGTAGTGTATTGCCTTAGTGGGACAGACAAACTCCATGTGAGAGCAGGTAGAGCTTGTCATGCTTATCATGTCAGCTCATTTGTTTGCCTACCAATATCATAATCAGTGCCTAAATCCTTGGATCTTAATAGGTTATCACTTTAGATTCCAGATTGTCTCAGAGTAAACCGATCTTAAATGTTGCTAAAAGTTGCTTGTGTCAAATCATTTTATGACAGATCTTTCCTTTCATTTCTTTTTGTCGTCAAATCAGGGCTGTAGCTACCAATGGTGCAGCAGGTGCAGTGACATTGGAGACTGGAGGACTACAGGCTCATTAAATCATGTTATGTTATGCTAAAAGAATTTATAGAACGCTCGTACACCAATAGGTGTCTTGGCGGTGACTGCTCTAGAACACGAATTACAGCACCCTAATTCTTAAACAACCATGTCTTGAGCTTCTTTTTGAAAGATAACAGCGTGGGCAAGGCGCTAATATGAAGGGAAAGGCTGTTCCAGATTTGGTTGTTCCCGTGATAAAGCTTCTTCCACCCCAATCCATCTAGGTACCACCAGTTTCTTAGCTCCAAGGGAACGCAGGAGTATGCTAGGTTTTTACCTCTGAAAGATGTGCCTTGGGAACTCTGTCATTGTTATGCAGAGCCTTGTGAGTGGTGCAAAGGGCTTTGAACTGAATGTAGCTTCCCACTGGAAGCCGATCTAACTTGTACATTTCCTGGGAAACTGATTGGAATTTGGGTATTCCTAGGAGAAGCCTAGAGGCTGCGTGCTGCACAGTCTGATGCTTGTTAAGGTGCTTTTCCTGCATGTTCATATATAGACCATTACAGTAGTCTAATTCACAGAAGACCAAGGCCGTGATCACGCTTTTTTGGGTGTTGGCTTCGATAAAAGGGAGGGTTTTCTTGATAATCCTAAATGAGTAGAAGGAGGAGGAAACATTGGCAATAACCTGGCTTCCAAAGTTCAGTTTATTACCAATTTGAGCTCCTAGGATCTTTGCCATGGGCACGAGGATGGGCAGAGGTCCTCGTTTTTCCAGCCACCAGGAAGATGCCCATGCTGGAGAGAGGTTGCAGAACGGTACCACCTTAGTTTTTCCCGAGTTGAACTCCAGGCAACGTTTGTTCATCCATGAATTGATTGTGTGCATTCAGTCATGGAAATGGGAACAGACATTGTTGAAAGATGACACTACTATCAGAGTGTCGTCAGAATCGAGGTAAGGGCAAGGCCAAAGATTTTAATTAGAGATGTAAACATTAAATAAGATTGGGCTGAGCGGGGATCTCTGTGGAACCCCGCATGGGAGGGAGAAAGGGGAGGATTAATAGTGTTCAAGTTCAACTATTTTTAGTTTACCAGACAGAAAAGACATCAGTAAGGCCTTGTCCTTGACTCCTAGTTTGCCCAGTCGATTGACCAGCAGCCCATGATCAACAGTATCAAAGGCCACCTACAAATCGAGGAGGATAAGAGTCACGGCTCTTCCTCTGTCCAGTGCTGCCCTTATCTCTTCAGTGACCTTGATCAGGGACATGTCTGTACTGTGTCCGGGTCTAAAACAGAATTGCATAGGGTCCAGCAGATGGCTATCAGAAATAAACTGGGCGAGCTGCATATTCATTTCATTCTCTACTATCTGTGCAGGGAGTGAGCAAAATAGGCCGGTAGTTGTTTGGGGTGGCAGGGTTCAGTTTAAGGGGCTTATTCTCAAGTTTCTTTAAGAGAGGGAGGATCAACGCTATTTTCCATTGAGAAGGGAATACTCCTGTGATCAACATGGAGTTAAAAATGGTAGACAGATTTTTTCCTATCACATCAGGTGCTCATTTTAGAGTTGGAGGGGTGCAGGGGCATAGGGGATAACCAGACTTGGCACTGGTGATACTTTTTGCTACCCGAGCAGGAGAGAAAGGGAGGAACTGATTGGTATAAACTCTTGCATTTAAAATGTTTAAATTCTCAAACTTTGCATACATTTGGTTAACTTTGTCCCTGAAGTTGTGAGCCAGGGTGTCACAAAAAGAGTGGCTATGGCCGACTGGTTTTGCCTCTGGGAGTGTTGTAAGTTTGGTCACTACATTGAAAAGCTCCTTAGTGGAGTATTTCGCTGACTATTTGTTGAGTAAAGTAATTACTTTTTTCTTTAATCAGTAAACATTTGTATTTGGTCTGTGCAAATTCGTAGGTTTTTTTTTCATAATTGTATTGTGTGCACCAGCATCTTTCCTGTCTCCTACACTTTTGTTTTTCTAGTCTAAGTGCCTCGGTGAATCATGGTGAAGACGGTATAATTGAAGCAAGCGCAGCTAGTGGGGGAAATTACACTGTTGAGAGCATGAAGTTCCTTTCCGGTATAGGTTTTCTGGTAATCGGATTGGATGTGGAAGGTGCAGGGGTCCTGGCACTTGGTACAATCCAGCCGCGGACGGGAGCAGACGGGCTTGCTATTGGCGCGCGTTCCGCGCACCAGTGGTGCACCCGCTGCGCATGTCTTCTTCGCGGACGTGCTTTTTCTTGCTTTAAATATCCCTGCATGAAGAAGGGGGCATGTCAGGACTCCAGCACTGTGAGGAAAAGCAGTGGGAAAAAAGGAGTGAAGTACAAACCGGGGTTCAACAACCCCTACAGCCCTCACAGGCTCCCCTGTGAGAAGCAGTTACTGGTGAACCAATAATGAAGTTAAAACAAACGTGCAAAACAAAACTCATCAAATCATTTAAAACAGGTAGAAAGTTCCCCTCGAAGATGGCGCCCAGCCAAGTCGGGGTACCTCCGCTAACGTAAGTGAGTGTCTTCAAGGAAAGTAAATGCGGGCATGTGATCGTGCTTCTGACAGTTGCTCTATATACTTCCCCAACAATGGTCAACTGGACCATTTTCTTGGCTTACACCTGTACCCATGGCATCCATGCCGGGGTCATAGCATAGCACAAGACCCTAGCAATTACAATGGTGCAGTGGAACCACAAACCTGGAGGGGGCGAATCATCCATCTCAGCCTTTGTGAAAAAGCATGACAGTAATCGAGAACAGTCCCAACCGGTTAGACTGCATACAGCCTGCTTCCAGCACTGGCTCATCCCGGAACAGTGACCACAAAGAATTGGCAACAATGTTGCCAAATGATTGTGGCAAGCATCCCGACCATTGCATTTCTGCCACGTGGCACATGAGCAGAGAGGAAAATCCAATAGGTGAAGAGAGTGACGGGAAGGAGCAAATATTGCCTTGCCCTTGATATTACTCAGTGTCGGTCTTCACTGTGGGTAGTGATATAGCCTGTGTTAAAAACATCCACTAATATGCATGTGCTATTACCACATGTTTAATGCACTTTTAGCTCCAAGCTTGAGGTAATGCTTAAATGCAGGGATATCATTGTATTCTGTCAAAATAATTAGGGGCATATTATCAAGAAACGGCATTAAAATTATCGCCGCTTTAGCGGCAGAAAACTGCCACTAAAGCGGCGATAATGGGCTTGCTAATATGCGTTATAGAATTCCAATAGAAGACCATGTTCTGGTGTCAACATGGGCTTCTATTGGAAATCTCTGTGGCATATTATCAAGCCCATTATCGCCGCTTTAGCTGCAGTTTTCTGCCGCTAAAGCGGTGATAAATTTAACGCCGTGCTTGATAATATGCCCCTTATTCTTTATGGAGTTAGCACCAGATTCAAAATGAGGGATGTCACAGGGCACTGGTGTTGTCGATCATGGAAAGTTAAATGGCTGAGACGGCCCTGGTAGAATGTAAACATGTGACCTTTGGGTTAATTGCAGATCTCTGAGCAGGCGCTCAATCTACTGACTAATCTGGGGGGACCAGGCCCCAACTTCTTCCCATCACCACATAAGGCAAGATGACTTCATGAGTGCTGATGTCGTCTTGGGCAGGGCCGGGGCTGCAGGAGAGACCGCAGCACCGATGCCTCATGGAATGAAACTTGATGCTCCTACAAGCCAGGTCAGGAACATAACACAGTTACTGGCTCTGTGGAGGGGGCCCAAGCCTTCAGGGGTCCCCAATCCTTTCATGGGAGCCTCTTTCAGCCCAAGGTCAATGAAAATCTGTGTCATAAGGGAGACCCAGGAACCCGCTTCACATTCTGCAGGGGGAGGCATAATTTTGGTCTATGCCACTCCTTAAAATTATAGGGGCATATTATCAAGCACGGCGATAAAATTATCGCCGCTTTATCGGCAGAAAACTGCCGCTAAAGCGGCGATAATGGGCTTGATAATATGCCCTTGAGAATTCCAATAGAAGCCCATGTTGACACCAGAACATAGGCTTCTATTGGAATCCCCAAGGGCATATTATCAAGCCCATTATCGCCGCTTTAGCGGCAGTTTTCTGCCGATAAAGCGGCGATAATTTTAATGCCGTTTGTTGATAATATGCCCCATAGTCGCCAATGAATTTTTCAGGCTAGACTGCATTATGACACTTGGGCATCCACAAAGCTGCTATACATCACCTCAAAAAAATCCACAACGCTCTCGTTAGGGCCATTTTATACTTTAAAAACGTCGGGGCATATTATCAAGAAACGGCGTTAAAATTATCGCCGCTTTAGCTGCAGAAAACTGCCGCTAAAGCGGCGATCATTGGCTTGATAATATACCATGGAGAAATTCCATAGAAGCCCATGTTCTGGTGTCAACATGGGCTTCGATTGGAATTCTCTGCGGCATATTATAAAGGCCATTATCGCCGCTTTAGCGACAGTTTTCTGCCGCTAAAGCGGCGATGATTTTAACTCCGTGCTTGATAATATGCCCCTATTATGTTTGTCGATGATGATGTCATTCAGCTGCTGTCCAGGGCTCAATGTCATCTCTAGGTCATTTCTAGAGTTCTTCTGGCATTTCATGGTGTTTTGAGTGCCTTTCTACACGTACTGCTCTAATCTGACATTTGCAGTCCTATGCTACAGGCCATTATGCTTCTACATTTAAGAGCTCGTGTTTGACCAAAGCCCTCCCCTCGTGAGGGTTGAGGAAAACACTGCAGTGAAAGAGCGATAGCTGCAATCGGAGCTCCCATTCTGGAAGGACGTGGACGGAAACCGACCTTGGGGGTCACCTGCACACGAAAACAAGAGCTGAGGGGCGCGCGCCTATCTCAAGAGAATAGGGCACGATGGCCTTCTTCCGCCTGCAGCTGCTGCGGCCGACGGCCTAACAAGAGCATTTCAGACCCTAGGCAAGAAGAATGACAATAGACGCTTTCAGCCTTAGAAAACTTAATTTCCTTTATGCTGTCAAAGCGATCATAACCCTGTGGTCCCTCCCGCTTGAGCAAAAGGTAGAGTGGGGTGAGTAAATTGAAAATGACTGATGGCGTTTTTCAAGTGGGAAACACATGCAATATAAATGTAACAAATGGTTTAGAGTAATGTGGTATTTTGTGGAAAAGAGTTATTGCTTATCATCAGCAAAAACATACACTGGGCAATGAAATGCTGGGCAACAGTAGCCATTCCGTGTTAGACCTGGCATCATTGGCGTTGTTCTCCCTGACTGTTTGCCTCTACCTCCTGTATTTTTGATGCTGTGCTGGATTTCATTTTTGCTGGCTTAGATGCTTTGGGCACTTTGCCACTGCTAATAAGTGTCAAAGTGCAGGCGCTCACTGTGTAAATTGTGCTTACAATTGGTTCTCCCTGATTGGCATATTTTAGTTACTGGCAGGCCCCTAGTGAAGTGCACTAAGTGTGCCAGGTCCTGTAAATCAAATGATACTAGTGGGCCTGTAGCATTGATTGTGCTACCCACATAAGTAGCCCTGAAAAGGTATCTTAGACCGGCCACTGTAGTGTCTGTGTGCAGTTTGTTAACTGCCATGTAGGGATGGGTGGAATTTGCGTAGTCGCACAATGCAAAGCTCTGCGAAAAGGTAAGAAACCTCCGCGAGCACGCAGAGATCCGCGAACACGCGAAATTGCTTGTTCCACCCATTCGCAATGCTTTTTTCCTATTCGCGAACGCTGGTTGCGTGCTCGGGGGGAAATATCTCGCGAACACGCATTTGAAAGCGCGAACAAGCAAAATATTCCACAAAGCCACGGATCGCGGAATTTTGGGCAATTCCGCGTTCTCCACGGAATGCGAAATTACCCAAATTCCGCAAATTCCACGAGCGGAATGGAATTTACCCCCCAGGCCTACCGCCATGTCGACCTGGCAGGTGCACAAACATGCCAGGCCCTACTGAAAGGCTATCTGTCTCATAGGAAAGAATGGGAAATACTTTGTAACATCTTACAAGTGTAACTTCCCATTGATACAAGATTGAGAAATAAAGGCTATCTGAACTCAGAATTTAATAACACATCTTTTAGTGAAGATGGTTTTCAAATTGTGTGTTTGAAAATGCCACTTTTAGAAAGTAGGCATTTTCTTGTTTGACCATTCTGTGTGCCTTTGCCTGTTTGTGTATTGACTGTCTGGTTTTGGAGTGGCTGGGGCTGGGGATGTGCAGTCACTGTAGAGAGCCAGTTGCTAGGACCTAGATATGGGGTGGTGAGTTTAAAATATTAGTTGGAGCCAATTAGTGGATAGGAAGCTAAGGGTGTGACTTTTTGCATTCAAAGGAACTTAAACTTTTTATATTAGGAATGTTCTTTCACTATGCATTTTGGGCAACCTATACTCTCCAAGCGGATAATGAGTCTAATTTCCATAATATGATAAGGCTTTTTATAAAAGAAATTGTTTGCTTTCAAAAAAATTATTTTGATATCTATGAAAGAAATATGTATGTCAGAACTGCATATACATGTTTATGACCAGTGATAAATTGAATGTGCTTTGTTCTGCTAAATAGATGAAAATCGAATGAGGGATGGTTTACATTGAATAATCCAAATACAGGCAGTATTTTGTGGATAAGAAAACATTACAACTGCCATATCCCTCTTTTCAGGTATGGTCAGCAAATTATAATTATATTAAACCTACATAAGAAATTGGTGATATACTTTGAATATATCTTAGTGTATTTGTATTGTGTTTTAAAACAAAAAACTCTTTTAATAGATAAAAATTTATAAAGATCTTGAAGAGAAAGAACCCAGTACTCTAAATGGGCAGTGCACAGACCACAGAAAAATAAATCTCGTTTTTAGTGGTAAGCGAAATCTAACCTATATAATACTGTCATTGGCTAAGGTCTCTTCTCGTGCTCAATTAGGCCAAAAGAAAGAATGTACACAATATAAAATAAAAATTGATGAGTACAAAGAATGTAGAACAATGAAATGTTTTAGAAATAGATTGTACATTTTCTGTATTTTAATATTTGAATCAGCAGAGTAATCAGGATCCTATATAAATACGTGAAGAAAAAGAAGTGTAATATGTAACATTATAAAAGTCTAAAATATTGGTCCATGGATGGAATTAGGAAACTGGAAACAACATGGTTTATGTATTTAACAAAACTTGGTGTAAATATTGTTTGTATTGTATAAAATGTGTGTATTGTATAATTATGTAAATAATGTATATTAATTTTGTAAATATGTATATATATTAATTGTAGCCCTGAAGAAGTCCGCAAGGATGAAACGCGTTGGCTATGGTCTGTTTTAACATGTTGGAAAATAAATCACTGAATAAAAGGATCTGATGGAAAATAACTCTGCTGAAAGCTCGTGTGTTCTTATGGAATAGAATTTATTGACATTCACTTGTGTCTTAATACTGTTTCACACTTCATTGTATCTTGGGTGCTTAACCATTATGTTGTATCCTCATTAAAAGTAGTATCTCTTAATGCCAAGGGGTTGCAACCATCCAGGAAAACATAAGAAACATATTGATTACTGTAAGCCATTGGGGCTAGATCTGATTATCCTATAGGAAACTAAGATAGGTTATAAAGAGGCAATGTCTATTCGGCATTGTTGGGTTTTTGACGTAATGTGCTGTGCTGCATCAGCGAAAAAAAAGGCATACTTCCACTAATTTACTGTTCCTCTGGCCTTTCTGTTATTTCTGCTGAGGGTGATAACTGATAACTGATATTCTACTTCCAAAGTGGAGCAACAGAAGTGTGTGCTGTAAATATACATGCGCCCACCCCCTACACTCCCAATATTGGTCGTCTTTCTCTTCCAAGCTATGTCTTCTTGCCTTTGTCCTCCGTATTATTTTGAGGGCGGTTTTAATATGCCAATGGATCCTACACTGGATAGAGAATGAGCATCTGTTTATTGACATCCTTGAGCTCATAAACAAATGTGTAACTTGTTTATATCCTATAACACCAAAGAATGAACCCTGGAGAATTAATCCTAAAGTTCTAGAACAGCCTGAGGATGTTCAGGTTATGGACAATTCCATGCAAGAGTTTATATCATTTAATTTGGAGTCTGTTTCCTCTCAGGTATCTCTTTGGGATGCAATGAAGTGCACAATTAAAGGGGAAATTATTAGTCATATGGCTAATAAAAACAAGAAAATAAAGGCCTCCTTTGACTCCTTTACAAAAGATATCAAAGACAAAGAAATGTTATTTAGACGTACAAATGATCCAATGATAGTGGCCTCTCTCAGAAATTTTAACTGTAGCTATAGTCAGCAAACCAGTCCATCATTGGTTCCAAGCCCAGTAAGAGAAAAGGCTTTTATATTGGAACAAAGTGGGCAAATCCGTAGCCTACTACGTAAAATTAAAAAGCTATGCCAAACTGAAAACTTTGATCAAAGAATCCTCTGGCTCTCTCAAAACAAAACTTCTGACAACTTAAAAGTTTTTAGGGACTTTTACGCTTAGCTCTACACTTCATCAAACCCCTTCTCTTTGGAATCTTGTGGGGAATTCCTGCACTACCTCCACCTCTTGTCACTCCCACATGCCATTAAACTTCAGCTTGAGAAACTGATCAGTAAAGAGGAAATTGCTGAGGCTATCAAACCCAGTGTGAAAGGCACAGCCCCTGACCCTTATGGCTTTCCCAGCACCTTTTTAAAGAAATTCTCACATATACTGATTACCCTGTTGAAATCACTGCTCAATCATTTTGCTTCCTCTGGTGCGGTCTCCGGCTCAGAAGCTGAGGCCACGATTGAGGTAATCCTGAAAGATGGCAAACATCTCACGTCTCCTAAGAACTTCAGACCGATCTCATTAATATGAAAGCAAAGATACATGCCAAAGTTCTTGCTAAAAGTTTTGAACCTCTTATTACTTAATTGATTCATCCATCTCAGTTCAATTCCATCAAAGGCAGATTAGTGGCTGACGA
Source organism: Triturus cristatus (assembly GCF_964204655.1). NCBI lineage: Eukaryota > Metazoa > Chordata > Amphibia > Caudata > Salamandridae > Triturus > Triturus cristatus. The sequence goes on along the minus strand of NC_140592.1, from coordinate 1,182,979,809 downwards.
TGTACCCATGTTCTGTCACATTATAAAAAATGTGTCTATTCCAAATGCTCTAGCTACTGCCGCAATAGCTCTGGATGCCGAAAAGGAGTTTGATGAAGTCTCCAGGCCTTACTTGGAAGCTATTTTGAAACATCACAATCTAGGACACTGCGTCTCATGAATGGTTATGGTCTTAGAATCAAAACAAAAAGTACCACATCTTCTCACTCCAATTTGAAACAGGGCATATGACAGGGCTTCCTTTGTCCCCCCTCTTCTTTCTTTTAACCATAGAACTGCTAATTAATATGCTGAATGATTCGCCTACCATCAAAGGGTTCAACTTGAATAATTTCTGCCTTAAAACGGCGGCGGATGCGAATGAAATTTAGATTTTCTCAGAAGATCCTGATTCAGCCATACTGGCTATTCTGGATATTATTTCAGTTTTCGCCTCCTTCTCCAGTTATTCCCTAAACAGAGGTAGGACTGAAGTACTTCCTCTTAATATCCATTGTCTCTCTTCTTGTGCTGAGCGTTCTGGGTATTTCCTTGCAGTCAAGCTAACTACAGTATCTCAGCATCTGGTTCACCCAAGATCTATCAGATACCCTGGCTTATAATGTACAAAAGAATATCATTAAGATCAAAGATGTATTGACTGCCTGGTCTACTAAATATATTTCATCATTAGGCAAACTGGAGTCCCTGAAAATGATAGGTGCCTCTTGGTGATTTTTTAATATCTAATATGCTTCCCCTCAGACTAACCCATACATTCTTCTCTTCCCTTGACAAACTAATATCCAATTTTTCATGGATACCTAAAAAACCTAGAATGTCCCTAAAGAAATTGAGATTGGTCTTTAATGAAGGTGGCTTTAAGTTTCCAAATTGGTATGAATTCCAAACGGCTTCTTTGGCTGGTCTGGGTTCCCTGTGGCTTGGTCGCACCCCAAGGTATCCCCCTTGGTTAAGAGGTGAACAATCCCTTTGCCTTCTCTACTTATGGAAAGCATTGCTTATAATGTCCAAAATACCTTTGGCTGATTCTTATTGCATCGTGTGCCACACCCTGTGTGCCCTAAAGCGGCTCGACAAACAATTGATGGTAGATTTTTGCAAATCATCTCATATGTCTTTGTGGAATAATAAAACGTTTGCTTTCTAATTCTCAGCTCAGATATGCCATAATTGGGTGCCCAACGGAATCAATCTGATTTGTGACCTCGGTGCGGTCTCTGAACCTCTCTCATTTGAGTTGCTGTTAGAACTGGGGGCCTCTAGTTGGCTGAGGTAGGTACCTTAGTCCAAATAGGGACCCTTGCTCCTAAGTCAGGGAAAGGAAGGACACCTTCTCAGATAGCCCCTGCTCACCCCCTTGGTAGCTTGGCACGAGCAGCCAGGCTTATCTCCAGAGCAAATGTGTAAAGTTTTTGCAACCACGCTCTCAGTAATCCAGTGATAACACCACAAATGGACTCCACACGAGTTTCATAAAAAAACAATTACATGTATTTGAAAAAAATGATATACAATGAGACCACATGATAAAAATCCAACATATGCGTACTTGTAATATTTCGCCGTCACCATCGCCACTACATTTACCACAGTCCTTTGGGGCAACTTGCTGGTGTGACGAGCAGTGTGCGACCAACTTTTGCATAATTTATTACGGCTCCCTTGAGCTAACGGGCTGACGAGCCTTGGATCTGCACCTGCGCGCCATGAGAGGTACTTGACCTGTTTGAATTACATTTTGGCAGTCCACGCGGCACCCCTTACACTGACCTGCTCCCTGCTGACGAGAGGCAACTACCTCGAAACACGTGTCCAGGGATGGCTAACGCAACACATACTGTTCTTTTTACAAATCGTGGCATAGGCGTACCCGCCGTCGCCACTACATTTACCACAGTCCTTTGGGGCAACTTGCTGGTGTGACGAGCAGTGTGCGACCAACTTTTGCATAATTTATTACGGCTCCCTTGAGCCAATGGGCTGATGAGCCTTGGATCTGCACCTGCGCGCCATGAGAGGTACTTGACCTGTTTTAATTACATTTTGGCAGTCCATGCGGCACCCCTTACACTGACCTGCTCCCTGCTGACGAGAGGCAACTACCTCGAAACACGTGTCCAGGGATGGCTAACGCAACACATACTGTTCTTTTTACACATCGTGCCATAGGCGTACCCGCCATCGCCACAACATTTACCACAGTCCTTTGGGGGCAACTTGCTGGTGTGACGAGCAGTGTGCGACCAACTTTTGCATAATTTATTACGGCTCCCTTGAGCCAACGGGCTGACGAGCCTTGGATCTGCACCTGCGCGCCATGAGAGGTACTTGACCTGTTTTAATTACATTTTGGCAGTCCATGCGGCACCCCTTACACTGACCTGCTCCCTGCTGACGAGAGGCAACTACCTCGAAACACGTGTCCAGAGATGGCTAACGCAACACATACTGTTCTTTTTACACATCGTGGCATAAGCGTACCCGCCGTCGCCACTACATTTACCACAGTCCTTTGGGGCAACTTGCTGGTGTGACGAGCAGTGTGCGACCAACTTTTGCATAATTTATTATGGCTCCCTTGAGCCAACGGGCTGACGAGCCTTGGATCTGCACCTGCGCGCCATGAGAGGTACTTGACCTGTTTTAATTACATTTTGGCAGTCCACGCGGCACCCCTTACACTGACCTGCTCCCTGCTGACGAGAGGAAACTACCTCGAAACACGTGTCCAGGGATGGCTAACGCAACACATACTGTTCTTTTTACACATCGTGGTATAGGCGTACCCGCCGTCGCCACTACATTTACCACAGTCCTTTGGGGCAACTTGCTGGTGTGACGAGCAGTGTGCGACCAACTTTTGCATAATTTATTACGGCTCCCTTGAGCCAACGGGCTGACGAGCCTTGGATCTGCACCTGCGCGCCATGAGAGGTACTTGACCTGTTTTAATTACATTTTGGCAGTCCACGCGGCACCCCTTACACTGACCTGCTCCCTGCTGACGAGAGGCAACTACTTTGAAACACGTGTCCAGGGATGGCTAACGCAACACATACTGTTCTTTTTACACATCGTGGTATAGGCGTACCCGCCGTCGCCACTACATTTACCACAGTCCTTTGGGGCAACTTGCTGGTGTGACGAGCAGTGTGCGACCAACTTTTGCATAATTTATTACGGCTCCCTTGAGCCAACGGGCTGACGAGCCTTGGATATGCACCTGCGCGCCATGAGAGGTACTTGACCTGTTTTAATTACATTTTGGCAGTCCACGCAGCACCCCTTACACTGACCTGCTCCCTGCTGACGAGAGGCAACTACCTCGAAACACGTGTCCAGGGATGGCTAACGCAACACATACTGTTCTTTTTACACATCGTGGCATAGGCGTACCCGCCGTCGCCACTACATTTACCACAGTCCTTTGGGGCAACTTGCTGGTGTGACGAGCAGTGTGCGACCAACTTTTGCATAATTTATTACGGCTCCCTTGAGCCAACGGGCTGATGAGCCTTGGATCTGCACCTGCGCGCCATGAGAGGTACTTGACCTGTTTTAATTACATTTTGGCAGTCCATGCGGCACCCCATACACTGACCTGCTCCCTGCTGACGAGAGGCAACTACCTCGAAACACGTGTCCAGGGATGGCTAACGCAACACATACTGTTCTTTTTACACATCGTGGCATAGGCGTACCCGCCGTCGCCACTACATTTACCACAGTCCTTTGGGGCAACTTGCTGGTGTGACGAGCAGTGTGCGACCAACTTTTGCATAATTTATTACGGCTCCCTTGAGCCAACGGGCTGACGAGCCTTGGATCTGCACCTGCGCGCCATGAGAGGTACTTGACCTGTTTTAATTACATTTTGGCAGTCCACGTGGCACCCCTTACACTGACCTGCTCCCTGCTGACGAGAGGCAACTACCTCGAAACACGTGTCCAGGGATGGCTAACGCAACACATACTGTTCTTTTTACACATCGTGGCATAGGCGTACCCGCCGTCGCCACTACATTTACCACAGTCCTTTGGGGCAACTTTCTGGTGTGACGAGCAGTGTGCGACCAACTTTTGCATAATTTATTACGGCTCCCTTCAGCCAACGGGCTGACGAGCCTTGGATCTGCACCTGCGCGCCATGAGAGGTACTTGACCTGTTTTAATTACATTTTGGCAGTCCACGCGGCACCCCTTACACTGACCTGCTCCCTGCTGACGAGAGGCAACTACCTCGAAACACGTGTCCAGGGATGGCTAACGCAACACATACTGTTCTTTTTACACATCGTGGCATAGGCGTACCCGCCGTCGCCACTACATTTACCACAGTCCTTTGGGGCAACTTGCTGGTGTGACGAGCAGTGTGCGACCAACTTTTGCATAATTTATTATGGCTCCCTTGAGCCAACGGGCTGACGAGCCTTGGATCTGCACCTGCGCGCCATGAAAGGTACTTGACCTGTTTTAATTACATTTTGGCAGTCCACGCGGCACCCCTTACACTGACCTGCTCCCTGCTGACGAGAGGCAACTACCTCGAAACACGTGTCCAGGGATGGCTAACGCAACACATACTGTTCTTTTTACACATCGTGGTATAGGCGTACCCGCCGTCGCCACTACATTTACCACAGTCCTTTGGGGCAACTTGCTGGTGTGACGAGCAGTGTGCGACCAACTTTTGCATAATTTATTACGGCTCCCTTGAGCCAACGGGCTGACGAGCCTTGGATCTGCACCTGCGCGCCATGAGAGGTACTTGACCTGTTTTAATTACATTTTGGCAGTCCACGTGGCACCCCTTACACTGACCTGCTCCCTGCTGACGAGAGGCAACTACTTTGAAACACGTGTCCAGGGATGGCTAACGCAACACATACTGTTCTTTTTACACATCGTGGTATAGGCGTACCCGCCGTCGCCACTACATTTACCACAGTCCTTTGGGGCAACTTGCTGGTGTGACGAGCAGTGTGCGACCAACTTTTGCATAATTTATTACGGCTCCCTTGAGCCAACGGGCTGACGAGCCTTGGATCTGCACCTGCGCGCCATGAGAGGTACTTGACCTGTTTTAATTACATTTTGGCAGTCCACGCGGCACCCCTTACACTGACCTGCTCCCTGCTGACGAGAGGCAACTACCTCGAAACACGTGTCCAGGGATGGCTAACGCAACACATACTGTTCTTTTTACACATCGTGGCATAGGCATACCCGCCGTCGCCACTACATTTACCACAGTCCTTTGGGGCAACTTGCTGGTGTGACGAGCAGTGTGCGACCAACTTTTGCATAATTTATTACGGCTCCCTTGAGCCAACGGGCTGACGAGCCTTGGATCTGCACCTGGGCGCCATGAGAGGTACTTGACCTGTTTTAATTACATTTTGGCAGTCCACGCGGCACCCCTTACACTGACCTGCTCCCTGCTGACGAGAGGCAACTACCTCGAAACACGTGTCCAGGGATGGCTAACGCAACACATACTGTTCTTTTTACACATCGTGGCATAGGCGTACCCGCCGTCGCCACTACATTTACCACAGTCCTTTGGGGCAACTTGCTGGTGTGACGAGCAGTGTGCGACCAACTTTTGCATAGTTTATTACGGCTCCCTTGAGCCAACGGGCTGACGAGCCTTGGATCTGCACCTGCGCGCCATGAGAGGTACTTGACCTGTTTTAATTACATTTTGGCAGTCCACGCGGCACCTCTTACACTGACCTGCTCCCTGCTGACGAGAAGCAACTACCTCGAAACACGTGTCCAGGGATGGCTAACGCAACACATACTGTTCTTTTTACACATCGTGGCATAGGCGTACCTGCCGTCGCCACTACATTTACCACAGTCCTTTGGGGCAACTTGCTGGTGTGACGAGCAGTGTGCGACCAACTTTTGCATAATTTATTACGGCTCCCTTGAGCCAACGGGCTGACGAGCCTTGGATCTGCACCTGCGCGCCATGAGATCTACTTGACCTGTTTTAATTACATTTTGGCAGTCCACGCGGCACCCCTTACACTGACCTGCTCCCTGCTGACGAGAGGCAACTACCTCGAAACACGTGTCCAGGGATGGCTAACGCAACACATACTGTTCTTTTTACACATCGTGGCATAGGCGTACCCGCCGTCGCCACTACATTTACCACAGTCCTTTGGGGCAACTTGCTGGTGTGACGAGCAGTGTGCGACCAACTTTTGCATAATTTATTACGGCTCCCTTGAGCCAACGGGCTGACGAGCCTTGGATCTGCACCTGCGCGCCATGAGAGGTACTTGACCTGTTTTAATTACATTTTGGCAGTCCACGCGGCACCCCTTACACTGACCTGCTCCCTGCTGACGAGAGGCAACTACCTCGAAACACGTGTCCAGGGATGGCTAACGTAACACATACTGTTCTTTTTACACATCGTGGCATAGGCGTACCCGCCGTCGCCACTACATTTACCACAGTCCTTTGGGGCAACTTGCTGGTGTGACGAGCAGTGTGCGACCAACTTTTGCATAATTTATTACGGCTCCCTTGAGCCAACGGGCTGACGAGCCTTGGATCTGCACCTGCGCGCCATGAGAGGTACTTGACCTGTTTTAATTATATTTTGGCAGTCCACGCGGCACCCCTTACACTGACCTGCTCCCTGCTGACGAGAGGCAACTACCTCGAAACACGTGTCCAGGGATGGCTAACGCAACACATACTGTTCTTTTTACACATCGGGGCATAGGCGTACCCGCCGTCGCCACTACATTTACCACAGTCCTTTGGGGCAACTTGCTGGTGTGACGAGCAGTGTGCGACCAACTTTTGCATAATTTATTACGGCTCCATTGAGCCAACGGGCTGACGAGCCTTGGATCTGCACCTGCGCGCCATGAGAGGTACTTGACCTGTTTTAATTACATTTTGGCAGTCCACGCGGCACCCCTTACACTGACCTGCTCCCTGCTGACGAGAGGCAACTACCTCGAAACACGTGTCCAGGGATGGCTAACGCAACACATACTGTTCTTTTTACACATCGTGGCATAGGCGTACCCGCCGTCGCCACTACATTTACCACAGTCCTTTGGGGCAACTTGCTGGTGTGACGAGCAGTGTGCGACCAACTTTTGCATAATTTATTAAGGCTCCCTTGAGCCAACGTGCTGACGAGCCTTGGATCTGCACCTGCGCGCCATGAAAGGTACTTGACCTGTTTTAATTACATTTTGGCAGTCCACGCGGCACCCCTTACACTGACCTGCTCCCTGCTGACGAGAGGCAACTACCTCGAAACACGTGTCCAGGGATGGCTAACGCAACACATACTGTTCTTTTTACACATCGTGGCATAGGCGTACCCGCCGTCGCCACTACATTTACCACAGTCCTTTGGGGCAACTTGCTGGTGTGACGAGCAGTGTGCGACCAACTTTTGGATAATTTATTACGGCTCCCTTGAGCCAACGGGCTGACGAGCCTTGGATCTGCACCTGCGCGCCATGAGAGGTACTTGACCTGTTTTAATTACATTTTGGCAGTCCACGCGGAACCCCTTACACTGACCTGCTCCCTGCTGACGAGAGGCAACTACCTCGAAACACGTGTCCAGGGATGGCTAACGCAACACATACTGTTCTTTTTACACATCGTGGCATAGGCGTACCCGCCGTCGCCACTACATTTACCACAGTCCTTTGGGGCAACTTGCTGGTGTGATGAGCAGTGTGCGACCAACTTTTGCATAATTTAATATTTCACCTTTCCAGTTGTTAGACCTGGCACCTTGGCGTGGGTCTCCCTTCCATTTTTGCTGTTGCCTCATGTGTTTTTGCTGGTGTTAGATGCTAAGGGCACTGTGCCACTGCTGTTCAATGCCACAGTGCAAGTGCTCCCTATTGTAAATTGATGTATGAATTTGTGATTCCATGATTGGTTGGTTTGGTTTACCTGTCAGACCCTAGTACAGTGCACCAGGAGTGCCCAGGGCTTGTAAATCTAAATGCTGCTGGTGGGCTTGCAGCACTGGTTGTGCCACCCACAGAAGCAGCCTGTAAAAGTGTGTCTAAGGTCTGCCATTGCAGAGCCTGTGTGCAGTCTGGTTCTGTCATGCTGACTGGGCAAGTGCACACATTTGCCAGTCCCTAAATCTTCCCTTTTCTTCATATCAGACACCCGAAATGTTAGGTAGGCCCAAGGGCAGGGTGCATTGTAAGGATAAGGTAGGACATGCCCTGGTGTGTGTGGCATGTTCTAATAGTGAATTACAGCCATTTTCGTTTTTCACTATTGCAAGGCTACCTGTTCTCCATAGGCCAGAATGGGCAGTTTGGTTATTACATATTATAATCCTAACTGACTCAGGGAACATGGTAGAAATTCGAATTTAGAATGCCTGAACTCAGAATGATAAATACATCTTTTAGTGAAGTTGGTTTGAACATTCTCTGTTTGAAAATACCACTTTTAGAAAGTAGGTATTTTCTTACCTAACCATCCAGCCTGCCCCTGCTAGCTTGTGTATAGTCTGTCTGGACTGTTCCCATTGGGCAGGGTCAAGACTGATTTGCATATGGCTGGGTCGAAACTGGAATGGCATGGTGAGCAAAAAACTATGGATTTAGGCCCAGATCACTGTACTGGGGTGAATGTATGACATTGTTCTGCATTCTGTCCATCAATTGTTCTTTTTGCATTTGTCACCCCGAGTGGGACAGGTATGCCCAGACGTGGGTCCCCTGCTCTCCATGCCACTGGAGTCAAGCTATCCTGGCTGATGAGGGCTGAAAGCCCGAAACTGATCCTAGGATGCTTATTTCCAGTCCCAGGAGGACCTGGCCTGGCAGTTCGGGCAGGACTGTTCTCATTGGGCACAGGGTCAAGACTGATTTGCATATGGCTGGGTCCTAACTGGAATGGCATGGTGAGCAAAAAAACGATGGATTTAGGCCCAGATCTCTGTACTTGGGTGAGTGTATGACATTGTTCTGCATTCTGTCCATCAATTGTTCTTTGTGCATTGTGGGAACAAGGCATAACATTGGCTCTTGCTCTGTTCCTCAGGCATATAATGCTCTTTATCTGTCAAGCTTTAGCCAAACATGTGGATTCACTGAGAATCCTTGCCCTCCTGATTCTCACCAGAGGTTTTCTTTTGCCCTCGAGCACCTCACAAATGAAAGAAACGGACAAAGAACATGCCGTTGGGTGAGATTGCTGGTAAGTCTCAGTTTTATCTGGTGTCTGTTAGTGGACTGGTACATGACTGAGTTTTAGGCAGGAGGTGAAGTGAATTTTGGAGAGAGATAGAATTTGCAAGAAAGCTGTACAGTGTAACGCCTCTCACAATTCAGGGAGCTAACCCTGATCCATTGGAGAAGATGTGATGTGATGAAACCAGACCCGAGCAGGATTCCAGAGAGCTGGGAATTCTTTAGACATCAGCAGACAGATGGTTGACGACATGTAAACAACAAGGACGAGGCACAAAAGAGCAGGGCAGGGTCTAACCTGAAAAGGGGGCCCTAGAAGCAAACAAAGCAAGGTAGACGGAGGGATGCAAGGTCGGTTGCGCAATTTAAGCAGGGACAGAAATCCAATGCATCGATAAATCGTTGCCAGGCAAAGCACCAATATGAATTGTGGTTAAATATGCTCTGCCACTATTGACCCGGAAGTGAAATCCTAACCTAGTAAGTTCCTGCCTAGTGGTTCCTAAATGTATGGCCCAGTCTTCCAGGGTTTCCTGTCCCTTCCTTGTCTAAAGAGGGTCATTCTATGATGGACCTGGAGGATGATGCTGAGATAATTATTATATACTGGTATTCTGTTGTGGCTTTGTCAGCTCTACTCAAATCACGTCTTGCCCAAAATCTTAACCCACGGCCTCCATGAAGTACACACAATGTCACTTCTGTTGTCAAATGGTGATGTCATGGGTGAATTTGTGATCGGTGCATTGGCAGAGAGTTATGGCTGTACTGCTATGGTGTTAAGCTTTAGTTTTATATTGTCGCTTTAAATGTAACTTTTTATCGAAATTGTGAATTTTTATTTATGTTAACAGCCTTACTGATAAAGATGTGAGTCCATGTTTATTTCATGCTTAGTGTGTGCTTACTCAGTGCACGACCACTGTCAGTCCAGTCGGTGTACCATACAGGGGGCCAAGCCATGGACCAATCAAAGACTCTACCCACTACGAAAGTGATGTCCCAAATCACCCGTCCACAATAAAAAACTGACAATAAATTCATAATTTTACTATAGACTAAAATAGATTTTCTCTTCATAAATGCATTCCTGTAGACTACTGACATTACTGTCTGACGTGTTGCCATCACATACGAAATATGCCACAAAATTGCTCTGAGAAAGAGTAATAAAGAGAAGGACGACATTGCTCATCAACATGCAAGTGATGTAGACCCAACAAGGTAAATTCCACTTATGGTTTCTATTTCTTGACTGTGGCCTCCAGCCCTGCTCCTGACCTATTGCTCAGTTCAACAACTCGGGGGCCTATTATCAAGGTCCGGCGATAAATATCGCAAAGCGCGCTTAGCGCTTGCATATGTATCGCCGGCTATCTCTGGAATTTATTGCCCGGTTAGCGCGTTATCAACAAAGCGCATCTCCGAGGTGATAAAAATTCCAGAGATAGTGGGGATATCGCCGTTTTCCATGGTGGAAAACGGCGATATCCTAGATGATAGGCCCTGTGGTCTTAGCCACACAATCCACCCCCCAGGTTATGTATGCCTTAGTCAGAAATTTAACAGACGTTAAATTCCTGCGTTAAGGCATACTTAACGTGATTTTAAATATCGCTAACCCTCCTTGTCAATATGACGAAGCTGGGTTAGAGATATTTTCCCAAGGGAGTTTTGTCAGGCACGCCTCCTTTGCATCTCATTAGCGATGCGATGGGAGGCGTGCTGACAAGGGGCACTATTGCCAGTAAACTGTCGCTAACAGCTGTTAGCGACAGCTTGCTGATAGGGCAATAAAAATATCGCCGCTTTAGCGGCAAAAAGTGCATCTAAAGCGGCGCTATTGCCCTTGATGATATGCCCCTTCATTTCTACTTCACTTTCCTGATTTTCGTCGCTTGCTCTTTTCTTTTGGATACAGATTTTCATTTGGTGAATATGCATGGATTAAATATTAATTTTGCTGGGGATATTCATTCAATCTGTGCGCATGCAGACATTCTCAGACTTTCACATATTTCAGTTTTGTATAATGTTTATGTATGGGGGACTGGTTCTTGCAGATAATGTTTGGCCAAAAGACATTTTCTGCTTGAGCCACCCCTCTATCTGTATTTAGCATTTTATTCGTCACAAAGTAAATCCTCACCTAGAAAAGTCACGTGACATGCTGGCAAACCACATTTCAAAATTACATGCAGTTTTGGGACGTTTTAATAACAATTTACAAACAATTGAGTACAACCCTACGATATCCCATTTTGCTGCACTTTGGAAAAGCCTCGCAGCAGTTCTTATCTTCAACTTGACCATCATTCATTTCAATATTCCTAAAGATTCTCTTCTAAAGGCCCTCTCCTTCCCACTACCACATAAGACAAGTTTACTTTCACCAGTAATACCCTCAATATTCAGAACGCCTCCCCCAGAGCAATTTCCATTCTCAAAAGGCTCTCCACACAGTACATGTCCCATTCATCTACTCTGGTGGTGTTCAATGTGTAGATCTGCCCATCTATGCTGATTTTTCAGAATATCTATACAAAATACATTTGCTCATAATTTAGGCTATTTTGGACTACTCTAATGTAGTAAAAGAACATCAATTGTGGAGAGGCTCAAATCTCTAAACTACTCTTAGGAAGAATACCACATTACCTCAAAGAAATATTAATGGTATCTGTTACAAGGAAGAAATGTACATAGGCCAATTGATGTAGAACAAGATAGTAGATTTATTCATCAGGTTACTTCCTTGTTGGTTGGTTACAGGAAACAAGTAAGATTCATATTAGGCCCCCCAGGAGCAGCCTCCTTGCTGCTCAGCCCTTCCACACCATCTGATTCCTTCTTCCACTCAAACACTCACAACATTCTGATGACATCACATAGACTGAGCAGCAAGGCAAAGGGCAACAATAGAGAGGACGCATTAATCACTTACTAGATTATAACAGTATCTTCCTAAAAAACATGTTTGACCTTCAATGACAGACCAGCCTACTTCTGCATCATCACTGGTGAACATGAGAAGAGGGACGTTCGAGGTGAATGTTGACATCTCCTATATGATGCTGCAGGGTCTTTTGTATCCCCTTGCTGGCACTGCCTTCAGGCAAAGATATCCCAGATGCCCCTTGCACAGCCTTCTCGCGGTTGGTTGACGGCCAACGCCAGCTGTGCCGGTGTGACGGCAATAACGTGTTGGCTGCTCACAGTGGGTTTGTCACTGGGCCCGTGAGGCTAAACCCTGCTGTGCACAGCCGTAGGGGTTGGTAGTGATGGGTCATGCCAATATTTGCATAATAGTAGAACTTTATTTACTTTTTGAAATAAAAGCTCCTAAAAAAGTTGGTGCATGGGCTTGAAAGGGTTACCACTTTTGTATACCTCTGACATTTAAACTCAAGATTCAGAAAATCGCAAATCCTGTCATTCATATTTGATTTTTTTTCCTCAAATGTGATTGACGGATGAATTTGTTTCCCCCAAAATCTTAAAAAGCACGATTTTTAATAAAATCAAGATATTTGTGCTGTACAAATGAAAACTGCAGCCAAGGCGTGGGACCTTAAGAGGTCCCCGACTCCAAGGACATGCTGGAGGAAACCGATAAAAGTGGAAATACTGCACACAAAAAAATCCATAAAAGTAATCGGTTCTCTGCCATCAAATCATACTTTTTTAATAAACATTGCATGTGATGTTGTGGCCACCATTATTTCTGCAGCGAAAAAGGAAGGCAATATTTCGGGCTGAAAATCATAATTACATTACAATTGTGATGTTTGACTAAAAATTAAAAAGTAGGAAAACATGAGGAAATAATTGTCCTATTTTTAAAATGGTGTGGAAAAAACTCACAGTGCATCACCATAGGACATTTGTAGCAGGGCTTGGCTGCCCATGGCTAGAAACCAGCAGTAAGTCATCCCCCTGCAGAACGTTTGTTGCAGGGCATAGCACGTGAGGGCCTGTGGCGTGTTGAGACCTGTAACCCTACTCGTGTGCTATGCGACAATCTAGCACATTTGTAGAAAAACAATACAAATGCACAAAAGTAAACCTCGTCAGTTTGTATTCAGCGCAAGGGCATAGTGGCAAATTGGAAACAAGTATTGCAGAACATAAATGCCGTAATAACATTTAAATTAGCCAACATATTATTCATATTAAAAAATATAGTCTGGCCTAAGTGGGCTCCGTGTAGACTGTAGAATATCATCACAGCAAATCAGTTCTTCCATATGCTGCCTAATGGATAATTAAACTGGAATGTTGTGTTTTTCACATAATTATGGATTTACTGAATTTTCCACATCATTTGCTACTTTTGCAGGTTTTACCAAAAATGCAGATCCTAGCCAAACTGGATGAAAATAATACTGGCAAAATACATGGTGCGTAATTTGAATTTTTCCAAACATTTTTGCATATTTTTCTGGATAAGTTAGGTAGCCTTGGTGCATAGTTTGGTCCTCCATGCCGCATAATCCTAGTGGTCCTTACAATGCTAAAGGTATGCAGAGTGGTTTGAGGCCTGCTGTTATGACGGCCAACTGTGAAATATTGGTCATAGATCATGATTACCTGTGCCTGTGAAATACGGGTTTTATATCACTGCATTTTGTGCAATAAAGCACCAAAACATACAGTATATGTAAACAGAAGGGACTGGGTGCAAAATATAAAAATATGTATGATGAATGCTTCTTAACACTAATTAGATTACATTTAATATTAAATAAAACAAATAGTAAACGAATGGAAAAAAAAACAATTACTCATTTGATATGTCAAAATAAAAAGTAGGTGAAATAAGTGCATAAGCATTTACCAGATTGGCATAAAGGTAAGCGGAAGTTAGTAATCTGAATAAAATGTAACTACATTTTCCCCTTCCTAGAGAGAAACATAAGGGCATATCAGCAAGCAGCCAATAGAAAATTATCGCCGCCTTATCAGCAAGGTCACGCTACCGTGTGAAACCTTGCCTTATCGCCATTTGCCTTAACGCCCATCTTTGCATCTCTAATGAGATGCAAAGTAGACGTTCCTCCCCAGGATAACGGGAGAAATGTCGCTTAGCGACATTTCTCCTTTTATCAAGCCTCACGCAAAGCAGCATAGCGACAGGAAAAGTAGCGATAACCTCTGTTATCACTACTTTCCTTACGCCTGCTTTGAAACTGACTTAGCCACGATATCCTATGGAGGGTGGATATCATGGCTAAGTATGTGAGGCCCTATCAGCAAGCTATCGCCAAACTTTGTGGGATTATCGCTGGGTTTCCAGCGATAATCTCACGTTTGGCAGTTAGCACTAGGATTTTTATCGCTTTTGAGATAAGCGTTGCTAATGGCACGCTATCTCCGCGATAAAAATGCACGCTCGCCGGCGATAATTATCCTAGCGCTAAGTGCGCTTAGCGATAATTATCGCCGGTTGTTGCTGATATGCCCCATATAGAGCACGTTGATATCCTTCCCTTCTCCCTGGCCCAGGTGAATACACCGCTAGATGGTTATTTGACAGAGAGGCCATCTTTGATCCAGCTTCAATAATTCTCGTATTTGTATACCTCTTTCTACACCTTTCAACATTGGGAAGCAGCTTTGTGTTCAAATGTCTTCACCCTTTGCGTGGGTCGTATTTGACATCTACATCGACATTAAAAGATGTAAAATGTCGTTTAAAAAGTGTATGTTTTATACCGAAACCAAGAAAGAAGTTGTTGAAACATAGCATAAACAACAAAAAACAGCAAGCCTATAAAGCAAAGGGCCATTTGGATAATGTGTTCCTTTGCGAAATGAACAAGGAATGAAGGGGACTTTAGTCAAACTGATATTTATAAAGTTTAAGCCTTTCCAGACGGGTTAGTATCCTTGGTGGAATTAGAACACAAAGGAGGTGAGGGTTCCTCACTACCATCACAAACATCTCAAAAATAATGAGCATAAATTATAGAAGAGCAAACGTTTTGCTTGAAATATATTTACTTTTTCAAAATTATTTGTGGTACTCTTTTGCACAGTTAGAAGAAGAACAGCGCCAGTTATCAGATACAGACAATGCTAATTCATCGCTTTGCCAAAGGTGATCACTCCAGAATCGGACACAAGCTGGAAATGCCAGTATTCACATTTTCCCTGAAAATTTCCTATTTTGTACCTTCTAATTCTCCAGGCAAATGCACAGAGTATACATTCAATGTTGACACTTGTTGGCTGGTCTCTTTGACTTCAGTTAGATGGAGTTGGGTCCTGGTATTGGGGAAGCGTGGGCAGATACCCAACCTCATCTGTATCTGCCAGCTACAGAGGACAATAGAGGAACGCTGGCTGCTCCAAGGTCTATTTGGAGCTTTCACACAATGAGAAATCAGTTGATAAAACAGCTGGAACCACGGGTAATGTTCCAGGCATACCACTAATTGGCATTTATTCAGGAATATTTGAGGTGTGCAGATATCACAGTTAATAATTGTATATCATTTTCCCCACATCAGAGGGCGCTGACGTCAGTGTGTGTTTTTTTACACAGAAAATGGCCCAGTTCATTTGGAGGGAAACCTCTCATTCTTCTCAGTTTAAGGAAAGGGCTATTTACTTTCAGCTGACTGTAAAAAAAAATCAGACTAGCAAACTAGCTAACAGGCAGATATTATGTGTGCCCACCTTTCCGTTCTCCCACCTTATTTAGAGGCGTTGGAATACTGCCTTTCTGATGAGGTGGCGGCTGCTGGCTGCAGTCATGAACCTCAATATATATCAGATCCCGCGCTGTAGGATATTAAGTTCCTTCTGTCTTGCACCGCTGTTTAAAACATGGTGTCCCTGGACAGAAAAGGCTTTTTAAAAAACCTGCTCTGGGAGAAAATGCTCACTGCATGGGTGACATTAGGTATGCCATACCTGAAAAGGAACCCTCGGTTTAAGGATCTGCCTCTATGGCAAAAATGTGTGTGACAAGAAGTCAGACAGGTCAGCATAATTGGTTTAATGTCAAACATCCATTTCCCACAAAGTGCCTGAAGCCATGTATGCTAAAGCTGTTGCATAATCAAATGCCTGCAAAAACGGTGGACATCTTTAAATCTGTTAGCCTTGTTGGGGATGGTGTGGAGGAGGAATTGTTAGGCCACGTTGCAGGGGCGTAACAAAGACCCCCGCAGTGGGGGGGGTGGGCGAGCTCCAGGGGGTCCCCTCAGCAAAGTATTCTGGCCTGAGAGCTCCTGAGTGAGCTGGAAGGGGGCCCCTCCATGTACTTATAAGAAGGGCCCCCTCGAGTATTGTTACGCCACTGCCACATTGGTCTAATTTATGCCCCAAATATTTTTGATGATCAATTTTAAGTTGCACCAGACCTATCTGGGTTCATTAATGTTTGTATTTGACCTGACGTAAGCACTGCTTGAACATCACACAATCAGACCAGACACCCCTTTAATGTTTTACAAAAAATTTACACCTAGCAATAGTGTTGTGGTCTCTTTGTAGGATAAGCCTCAAGCATCCTCTGTCCTGTTATTCCGACCACTGGTGTGGTCACCTCATCATGACTCCTCCTTGGCACTTGTCTTGCTCTTGATGAGGCCGGGTTCCATGTTTTAGATTTACTCTGGAACCTCTGGTCAATGGTCTTTTTGCCAGCTTGCAAGTGTGGAGGGGAAAATCACACCCAATTATACATTATCGCCAGATACTACCTTAACGAATACCAACTCCTATTTTATACTTCAGGCTTTATTATAAAGCCAAGAAAAGTAGAACATATGGACCTCTCATAACAAGAGTATAAAAATACATAGGCACTAATAGAAAACCAAATCTACGGACAACGTTTAGACAATGTAAAATACATAGGATAACTAATTCAAAAATTAAGACACAACCTATTATGGATATCAAATCGAGAGCTTTCTCCATTGGCTATTCGTAATCAGATGAAAAACCCCAATCTGTCCCTACACTGTTTCTAACGTGACATCCCCACTTTACATCTTCCCGGGCAAGTCCCCAGCAGGTGTCAGCGCGTGAAGACTTCCTAAGAAGTACACTCAGGTTGTTTGGTTCAAGCAGCACAAAGCTACAGAGCTCGTTCTAAGATGCTCTCCTCTCACTAGGTAAGCAGCAATCTACTGACTCTTTCCTTAATTCTTAATAGTAAAGTCAGAAAACACCCTCCCAGTTACACCACACGATCGCCTCTTTTACTTGAACACCTCCTTGTAGGTAATTGTAGTAATCACACAGAGGCTGGTAAGTGTGAGAACAACTTATTTATTGACTGTCCATCTCCACAGCTTCAAATTACAAATGACAAGTGCCCCTCGGAGTTCAAACCATCACATTCTATTTCCATGACAGTGACATAGTCAGTTCTAAATAGCTAATTAATATGTACAATAGAAAGACTACTACAGCATCTCCCTTCTTTCCATAAAACAAGAACGATAGGAAAAGGAGGAGAAAACAAAACAGATGAGTATAGCAGAAAAGGAGAAGCAAAGTAGAATGAAGGGGAAAAGCAAAGTGAAATAAAAGACTATGGGGCATATTGTAAAGGACTTATCGCCGAGTTATCGGCACTTTATCGCAGCCAAAGTGGCGATAAAGTTATCGCTCCATTCACAAACCGGTGCTACCCGCCGATATTACCATTTTTCCTGCGATAGCAGCAGCAAAACACAGCGCCACAGATGACACGGCAACTAACGCTAATGAGATGCAGAGTAGGCGTTCCCGTGCAAAAAGCAGCGACAACACCACTCCTCAACACTCTCAACGAACAGCCAGATTGGCGATAAGATCTCAAAACAGGAGATAATGCGCGTTAGCAGCAGGGATTTAACACCTGCTCTGACCTGTTGTAAAGTCGGACGACAACCTGCACCATGAAAGGGAGCCCAGCCCAGAGCCACACCTGAAGAACAACAGGTGCCATGGAGCTACTGATCATGCAGCTCGGACACCCAAGAGGGCCACAACACCCACCGCCACCACCCACAGGCCCCCCCCCCCCCGGGCCCTAACCCGGGTACACTCCCCTCCCCCAGGACAAAGATATTTCACATCAACCTTAAGGAATCATGAACAAAACAATTTGCATGATGTCGCACAATGACAAAACTCAACATTCATGTGTGGTAAGAAAAATGAGAACCATTCATTCAACTTTTAATTCCCAAACAACTCATTTTATTCAAATTAACCACAAAACAAATATTTGGAAGAGTCATGGCGGGTCTTCTCTGGACAATCTGTAAGTCACAGCCTGCAAGACAAAATGTGTGTCATGCGCTCTACAAAGGACAGAGAGAGAGAGAGAGAGTGAGTGAAAGGAAGAGCGGGAGAGAGAGAAAGAGAGAGAAAGAAAGAGAAAACGAAAGAAAGAGGGAAAGAAAGAGAGAGAGAGAGTGAGTTAAAGGAAGAGAGGGAGAGGGAGAGAGAGTGCTGACCCAGGCCTCACTGCTCACCTGCTGCCACCAGTGTGTCTCCAACCACGTGCCGTTATACACTGCAGTCCACCAGGTCCCTTACCTGAAACAGAGTCCAGATATATGAATGGCAGAGTTCACATAATTACACACGCCATCATCACTTGCCCGCCCCTCTCACCGCCCAGTGGTGATTGCCTGCCCCTGCGCACACAGGCCTCACTGCTCACCTTATGCCACCGGCGTGTCTCCAAGAGGGCCCACCACATGCCGTTGAAAGCTCCAAGCCCCGGGCCCGCGACCTTGGCAGCCTCCACATCATGCAGTCACACACGCTATTCTGGGTCTTGATTTCGCAATGGCAGAGAACATATCAGTGCACACAGCATCATCGCAGGCTGCACACCCGCTCAGCCCTATAGGTACCACTAACTCTGTGAACCGCGAGGTGACGCCACCTGGCGGTCGGCACGCGCAGGCCACCGGCTCAGGCCTACACTGCGGTCCAGCAGGGCACACACAAATCCTTACCAGTCCGGACCGCCAGGAAGGCACATCATCGCAGGCTGCACACTTGCTCAGCACTCAAGGTGCCCCTACCTCAGTGCACCGAAAGTCAACGTCCCGTGGCGATAGGCCCGTGCCGGCCGCAGTGTATTCTGTGCCACCAAGTCCGTGCAAAGCAAATCATGGGCCCTTTATGATTGAGTCCCGTGGTGCGAACGCCATAATGTAACCTCCGGCAGTGGGGAATGTGATATGGTATTGCCCTAGGCCCTCATGCATCAATAATAACCAAACGCATACACCCAGATAGAGAGTGGAAATGGCGTCCAGCACGTGCACCCGGCCCTTTTTATTGGCAGGGTGCTGTGACACTTGTGCTGGATGGGTGTGGCATGGGTGTTAACCAGCCGTGAGGGAGTGGCTGTGGCATGCTGACAACTAGACCTGTGATCAGCAGATCACTACAGGGAACATGTAGCGGTGTCGTCCACCCCTGTGAGCAGAGTGGGCTGGTCTGGCGTATGCTAGTCCATCGTAGGGGTGTGAACAATGACCTCGGGGCACTGGGCGTGGTTCCGTCCTCTCCTAGACAAGGAAGTAACTAATGCGTGTGTCTCTGTTGTAATGTATGCGCCACCGGACCGCAATCGGCAATGTCGCACCCTGTGACTTAAGTCCCACAACATGAGCAATATGGACATAAGGGGGACTCACTGACCCTACATCCATCCATACTTCCACACTTGAATGATCATAGACATGACACATCTGTGTGAAAATGAATGTTTAATGCACATTCAGTGGAGTGTTGTAGCTGGCGCAGTACAAGGCCATGCAAACCCCACTTTACATTGTTGGCGCGTGGAGGGCCAGCCAGAGTCCTTTAGGGAATGACAAGTTCATCGGAAGAGGAAGAGTCCAGTGCGCAGTCTGATTGCTGTGTCATTGGTAACGAAACAGAATATAGCATGTCGAGGTCCAAGGTGAGTATCGCAGAGTGTATCGGGGGACAGTGGAAGGTGATGATGCAGAGTGCAGAACCAAGCAGGAACCAGCCATATGGCGGCGATGAATGATACCGCTTCCTTCTTACCACCAAGGCAGATTCATCCGCATATTCGTCCTCTGCTATTTCATGTGCCTCACATGTGGGTGGTGGTGTTTTGTCCCCAGCACTGTGTGGCACAGACACTTCAGGGGGCGGAGATGCGGATCGAGTGGTAGCAGCAGCATTCATCTGCGCCAGGCCTTGTGGCAGCAATGCCATGAGGAGTGTCTTCAGGGCATTGAGGAATCCAGCTACCTCTCGCTGGTGTGCAGCCATGGCAGCTGCTCTTTCCGCCTGCGTCCGCTCCATGTTCTCCATGATCCTCCGCATGTGTCCCAACTCCCAGGTGACATCGCTGGAGCCACTCTGACTAGACAGTTGTTCTTGTCTCAGAGTCAGGACTCCAGCGATGCCAGCCATGGATCGTTGGAGAGCATGGAGTGGACTGTGGGTCCTGAGTCATTGTGGGTGAGCAGTGTGCTCTACTTAATTGTGCATGTGTGCCATTATGCTTGTCTCCCCCGTCCCCCCAGTCCCTGGTCGTTACTCACCCTGTTGCTGTTGTATCAGGTCATGTTGAGCAGTGCCCGGTCCCCCAACTCCTGCCACCGTCTCCCCACTGATGACTGTGGACAACATTTCCTCCATCTCATCCAGGTCCTCCTGTGGCGCTGGACTCCCACCTCCAGTATGCATTGCTGCCTTCTGGTTGTTTGCTAGTTTCTGCTTGGTTTTGCACTTGACATCATTCCAGCGCCTCTTGACCTCTTCCATTGTCCTCTTCAGCACTCCCACTGCATTCACCTTGTCCACGATGGACTGCCATATGCCATTTTTTGTTGCCAATGACACAGTGGAGGAGACGAACAGTAGTTGACGGTGTTCTATCACCTCCGTAATCAGGATCCTGTTTTCCTGCGGACTGAACCACATCTTCCTCTTCTTCTTGTCCTTGCCTTTCCCTGACCCCGAGGTCCTGGCCTGGGCCTCTGTGGGGCTTGTGGGGTGATGGTTGTCCTCTGTATTCGCTCCAGCTCCGTCCATTGTGCTTCGCAGTTGTTTTGCTTTTGTTTGTTTTTTTCTTCTTTTATAGTGATTTTTCCCATCTGCCGTGTGTGAATTGCAGGCCTGGTGCAGCTTAACGCTGATTTTTGTATCGTAATTGGCCACATCGCAGATTTTTTCGCGTTTGTGTTTTGCGTTTTTTCAGGCTCATGTTAATTTTAACACGGTTATTTGACGCGTTATCGTGGGACTATCGCATGGTGCTGCCGGGCTGAGAATACTACGTTAACATGGCATTGTTTTCCCGCGATAGACTGCGATATGTAAAGTTGCGTGAAGCTAATTTTGCGATAATTATCACACGTTCTTGAGAATATCCTCCTATAGACGTTTGGGAGGGAGAATTATCCTTCCACTCTTGCAAGGAGTAACATACTCCAAAGACAGCTTGGGAGACTGAGAGATTTGCAGCGGACCTTGTAGAACCTGACCTGGATCGCTCCCAGACTCTAAACTCAGCTACAACACGACTCTCTATGGAACTTTGTATATTCTAGACAAATTCCACCAACTCCTCCCATTGACCCTCACAGCAAAGTGTGAAGTAGCATCCACCTTTAAAGGAGGACCATATTTTGACAGACCTTTTGCCACATTAATAGTAGATTTAATTCTTACCCAATCTCTTATTTGAATGCTGGACTTACATTCACCCTCATCATGTATAACAGGACGGACTTGATTCTTAATCGTAGTTTGAGCATTTGCAGACAAAGATCGTGTACCTCACTTTTTCATCCACGCAGGACACATATGGAAAGGGCTAGAGCCTGTGATGGGACTGAGAGTGGTCCGATGAGCCCACAACATACGTTGCACAGCTTCCTTGAAATCAAAATTTAGAAGAAACAGCCCACTGAATACAATCCACTAAAATCCGGTTAGTGCGCTAAATAAAACCATTGGCTTATGGGTAATATAGAGAAACACGATGATGTGAAATCCCAGATTTACTCAAAAACACAGACATCTCTTTGGAGGTAAACTACACCCCATTATTAGATACAATCTCCTTTGGGAAACCCTATCTGTCAAAAAGACACTGCAGAAATGTTATAACTTCTTGCGAATTTGGATCAGGCATGAATTGAACCTCCCACCACTTGCTGAAATAATCGGCGACGACCAAAGCAAATTTGTGTTTACCAGGCAAAACATTGAAAGGACGAACACAATCTAAGGCTAACTTCAACCAGGGAGCATTGGGTACATCAACCTCTTGTAAGGGGGGAACAGCGACTTTGATGACTTTGTAACTAGTATAAGTCACACATACCTCCACAGCATCATTGACTCTGCGATCCATGGAAGGCCACCAGTAAACAGATTGAATCCTTCTTTTGGTGCTAGACTGTCCTAGATGGCCCGCGTGGCCAAAGTCGAGGAAGCAAGACCTCAAAGACTCTGGTGGAATAAATGTATCCCCCTGCATGACCATCTCACCACCCTTCAAAGAAAGCTCATCAACAACTTTGGTGAAAGGGTGGAGCTCACTATCTAAGTGCTTTACTTTGAGCCATCCTGGCACTGTGAAACTTTTAACTTTTTTGAGTACAGCATCAGATTCCATGGCACAAAACCACTCACGTTCAGTAAAACATCCCTGACTGCACACATCCACTGCAGCAATAAGACATATTTCATCAGCATCGTCATCACACAAATCATGTTTTCCCATCTTGAAAGAATGTCTGCCCTTGTATTTTTCCCGCTAGGGATATGCACAACTTCAAAATCATATTGTAGCAATTTGGAACTTAACCTAGCAATTCTCGGAGTATGATCTTCAACAATGTTGCCATTGAGTATAGGGATAAGTGGTTAATGATCAGTTAATAATTTGAAAGTCTTTCCCCAATGAAAACTTTTAAATCTTTCGACAGCCCAACAGCATGCCAGCAACTCTCACTCAATTACAGAGTAATTTTTTTCACAGGGACGCAATGCACATGAGGCAAATCCAACAGTGTGTTCTTTACCCTGCTTGATCTGAGAGATCATACCGCCCAAACCATCCAAACTGGCATCCACAGACACAGTACACTGCTAATGAGGATCAAAGGGTGTAAGTATTTTACAGGATCCTAGTTCTTTCTCAATGTTAGTAAACTTATCTTGACAATATTTGTCCCATATGAAAGTGACTTTTCATTTTAATAAGTTTGGCATATGTGCAGTTTTTGCTGCGCAATTAGAAATAAACTTTGTGTAAAACTCACACACACCCCAAAATGAGGAAACCTGTTCTTTTGAATTGGGGCACGGAGCATTCACAGTTGCCTCGATAAGACCTTCTCTGGGTACAATCCCGTCACCAGAAATTCGATGACCCAGATAATAAATTGTTTCCACCCCAAAACAAATCTGAGTTTATTGGCAACAATACTTCTTTCCCGTAATCTCTCCAGAACAATAGCAAGATTTTTGTCATGGGATTCCCTGCATTTTCCTACAACCAACGGTGTCAGAGATATCCTCCAAAACTTTCTCCATGACACGTTGAAATATCGAGGCTAGCCCAAAAGGCATCCTTCTGAACTGAAAAGTCCCCACAGGAGAGACAAAAGCAGTAAGATGCTTACAGTCCGGATCCAATATCTACTGGTGGTAGGAAGAGGCAAGATCGATTTTTGAAAACAACTTTACACCCTCAAATTTGTATAAAATATCATCAATGCCAGGAAGGGGATTGGAGTCTACCCAGATTTCTTTGTTAAAGCTGCGTAAGTCAATGCACACCCTAAGACTCCCATTCTTTTTTGAGCGACAACCAAGGGAGACAACCAAAGAGAGGACTCAATGGGTTCAATGACACCTGATTCGGAGATCCTTTTAAGCTCACTTGATAAATCATCCCTAATGCTAAAAGGTACATTGCGTAGCTTGTGTTTGACAGGTATAGCTTGCTCCTTAACTTTGATAAAATGTTTAAAACCGTTGACACATCCCAAGTTATCAGCAAACCCACTGGCAAATTTATTGTGCCACACACTCAAGCTTTCACCACGAGGAATGTCATCGACAACCAAGACTTGTTTAGTGGTACGAGGTCTTAAGGTCATGCCAAACAACCCTTGATGGTACCCCCAAGTATGTTAAGCCCTTTCTTTGCCACATAAACCTTTCCATTGATGTGTCTGTCCTTGAAAAAAAGACTGGTTTAAAAAAAAAAAACCTTCAACTCAATTCTCCTACCCTCATAAGAGACAGGCCTTCTGTCCACAGGATTGAGGGATTTTTCTCCCCAAACACTCAAACAATTCTTCTGTAAGCATAGTCATACGCGCACCAGAATCCACCAATAATTGTTAGGGTTTTCCATCAACCAACACTTCGACTACTGGATCCACACAATTTTCAGAATCATCCTTGACAACCACCACAAAGTCAGTTAAGGAACTCCCAATCTCACTCACAGGATCATCCTTATTCTCTTCAGAATAAACCACATTGATCTTACTTTTGGAAGAGCACACTTTAGCAAAGTGACCTTGTCTACCATACTTTCGACAAGAAGCATTTTTGGCAGGACAGACACGTGAATTAGGAAAATGAGAGGGAAATCCACATTTGGTACAAATATTTCTAGCAAACCCTACTTTTCTTTCAGACCTAATAAGAGTATTCCTACTCCCCTTCTATTCAATGTGAGATTTGTCTTTTTCTGCTTGAAGTTTGTCTCCTTGATCTTTACACTCTTTGACGACATTCACCATACTTTTCTCAGGTTTAAGCTCGTTTGAGGCTTTTAGGGACAATTCTATACTCTTAACAATGGTAATTGTTTCCTGTAGAGAAGGGTTTTTCAAAGTTAACAATGTTTCTTGAACCTTCTTGTCTTTACAATGCACCACAATCTGATCACAAATTAGTTGAGACAAAAAGTGTTCAAATTCACACTCAGAAGCAAGAATGCCCAAAGCCGCCACATAAGATACAATACTATCATCCATTTCTTGTACTCTTGTAAAGAACTTGTGTCTGGCTACCACCAGACTACTTTCTATGTCAAATTGCTTTTCCAACATTTGTACTGCCTGATCAAATACATTCAACTCCTCCTCACCTTCAATAACGTCAAGAGGAGGTAAGTGTTCTAAGACAGCTTGTCCCTCAAACCCCTAGATTGTGCTTTTCTTTCTTTCTGCACTAAACCTGGTACCCCCATGGCCCCTAAATACTTCTCAAAAGCCCTGTACCATATCTTCCACCTGATTGGCGGATCACCTGGAAGCTGTAAAAAAGGAGGCGGGGTTGCACATTTTGAATCTTGACTCAATCTGAATAACCGAATACCAGAAACAATATTAAGTAGTTACCCTATTCCTGTGGAAAAAAATAGTAATATACACTGCTACAGGCTTTAAAAATACTATATTGTGATTTCATCCAGATGGGTAAGTCTTGCAATGGAATAAAATATAAATGACACTGCTAAACTGTATTTTCTTCTTCCTTTTTTTCTAAAAATATAAAATATAGTAGTCAACAGAAAACGTTATTACTTGAGATATGCTTCACAATGAAACTGCACAGCGTTCTAAAGCATTGTGAGAAACTAGTATTCCAGAGCTATGCTTCCCATGCGTGACACTCACTGCGGAGATTGTTGTCCGTGTAAGAATTAATTTCACTGATGACAGTAGACATTCAAACGTGTAAAGCAAAGTTGAAAAACAAATGATGAAATTTCAGAATAACGTTGCTAGATGTAGGTGAAATGCTGCCACTCCTCAGGTGCAGAATATAAAGAAAAACTTCTGACCTCAATGTTGCACGCTGCAAGTGGTATACACTTGAAGAATAAAAATACTTCACAGAGAGCACAAAGTACACAGGACTTCTCACCTCCGTGTCATACGCTCCACAGTGATCAGTGATCCGTGTACGAGCGTATTAACAATACGTATCCTTGACGCTTTCGTACGCTGCAGTGATGCTCATAAGAATGCACACTAATGACAAGACACCAAGACGTTGCGCACGCAGTCTTGACCGTTCCTGGCGCTGCTGAGTCTTGAGGGGGAGTGTCCAGGAATGACGACGCATTCTAGAGAATCACCGATACCCCAGAAATATTCTTTTGCATCATCATTCAGCACACAACACGCTGGTAAGCAGGTCTCCAGCTCCGCAAAAAGACCGTTGGGAAACACGCTATGCGAGATGCCACACAGCACATACAGCGTACAACCAATTTACGGTTGTAGAAGCTTGGCACCCAAAACACCGCCTGAACTCTGCCCCAACTCACAGTTGCAGTTGTTCTGCACAAAGACACAGCCAGAACACTGCAAAGAAGCAAAAAAGATCTGTTATAAAAACGACCGGCAGTCACAAAGGGGAAACAACCCTTCCAATTGCTTCACAGGTTTCTTCAGATGGCGGAATAACAGCAAACCCATCCACAGCATCAATCTCAGCAAAACGGATGCCAGCTGGAAAACCAACAGCAGTGACCCATAAACGGAACAATCTTGAAAATGTGAGAATTAGAAGCTTTAACACAGCAAAGGCAGCACACGTGGGTGGAGAGAGGGACAGTCCAACTCGTCGCCAAATCTGTATCAATCACACAGAGGCATGTAAGTGTGAGAACAACTTATTAATTGACTGTCCATCTCCACAGCTTCCAAGGACAATTGACAAGTGCCCCTCGGAGTTCAAACCATCACATTCTATTTCCATGACAGTGACATAGTCAGTTCTGAATAGCTAATTAATATGTACAATAGAAAGACTATTACAGTAATTTTCCATAAAGAAATGTCACGTCCAAGCTCCGGCTCGATGACCTTGGTTCCCAAGCCTTTCCAGACGCAAGAAACATCCTCCCATCTTATCAGCTCCGCTTATACAAAGGCATCCTCTCCCCCCTACTGTTGCCTAACTCCGAAAACACAGGAGTTATTCTAGCTAACAAGGTCGGATTCTTACACCAGCAGCAGATACATGACAGAAAAGAAAAAAGAAACATTCCACAGGCGTTTGACTTCCAATTAATGATTTAAAATCGAGAGAACACAGGGAGAAAGAAAGTTAGGTCTACCTAGTTCGGCTAACATAAGAACGGTATACACATTTAACATATGTACGTATATTGGCCACTAATACGAAACATTAATCAAACAGATATATTCTTCAGACACATATAGTTCATCTAGCATGCCTTTCTACTTCATTAATTCTCTGGTTACATAGAAGTATATGCAATATTCTGCTTACATGATTCTATAATCTACATTCTAATATCCTAAGATTAATATAGCAAAAGAATACGTGGGGATACGGTTCAATCATTATTATAATGCATCCCCCAAAAATTAAAACAGCATTGTGCTCTATCACTGTTAGATGGGGGCCAAGATGAATCATCCTGAGCTTACGTATAGGACAATACCCACTCCCTATCTGCCATGATACCATACCACTTTTCTGGGAACCAATGATTGAATCATCTTTACTCACCCGCCCCACTAATATAATCTTAATCATGTTCTTTCTGAACTGTGCAAATATCGTCAATGGCTTCTGTCACCACGCACATAAAGCATGTATTCCAAGTGCTATGTTCCCCAGGTACGAGACATTTTCACCTTTGTGTGCCCATGGTTCATAGTAAACAATTGACTGGGTTGTTCACCCCAAATATCACAAATGTTACACCTTTGCAATAAAACATTAGTATTCTGCACAAATCCAATTGGCTTACTCTAGTATTCTGAGCCTATTCCAATATGCAATAGGCACCTCAGATTCATCCAATTACTCGTGCTAATAGGTAATACTATTCCAGAAGTCACGGATGCATGGTCTTTGGCCTTGTGTAGTGGAGTTTAGCCACAAGGCCTAGCCTTTGTCGAGGCCCTATGCCAAACTGTCCACCAGTGCCCAACTTCAGCTGGGCATGGCCTTTGGCCATGCACAGTAGGGTTGGCCACAGGGCCTGCACCCAACCACCTACATACAACTAATCCCTTCTGCATATGTCCTTCGGCAATGTGAGCCCAACATGCATTTTGTTTTGTCAAATGGATAAAAATGACAGGCAAGAGGCCACATAATTTAGATAACTTTGCCACAGAATTTGTTCTTCTAACCTAGTAGCTCTGACAACTTTAAAGCTCTACGGAGTGGTTTGGGGTCTGCTAATATGATGATGAAAACCATACTTCACAGACAGCAGTCAAATGTTTACAATATTTGTTATGTGGGTAGTTGACGAGACCTGGAGAGAGACCCCAGAAATCAAAAGTTGATCTCCACATGCAGGATAATGAGCTGGGTGGTAGCCCGGAAGCACTTCAGATGTTGCTAGAGACATGCATACTGTATAATGTGGCTCTGGAATGGCTGCCATGCCCTGATTATTAAAACTACGTAAATCTGGTACATGAAGAGGAAGGGAAATCAGGACGGCTTCTTGCCTGAGTGGTTCGCTCAGAGAGTAGGGTTACCCCTATCACTCACCTAGGGTCGCCAGAGTCATCTTCTTGCCAAAGCATATTAATGAAGGGTTTATGTCTTATTATGTATTTCTCTTTTGTCCACCGGTGATAGGCCTTCTGACAGGTTTAGAATCCTTCTTGGAGAGGCTGCCACTTCAATCTCTCCCACAGACGGAAGAAGAACTACTTGGGGCTCCAGTGCTGGACGTAGAAGTCAGAAATGCCATCAAAGTCATGGGGATATGTAAGAGGCCTGGTGCAGATAGACTGCCCCTGGAGTTAAACAACTGGGTAAGATGAGTCAGACTACTCTATACCCACCCAATGGCTAGGGTTAAAACAGGGCGAATGATTTTGGAAGCCTAAGAAATATTCAGAGGTACCAGACAGGGCTGTCCTCTTTGCCCCTCTTTGTCACCCTGGCCGTCAAGTCGCTGGCACAAAGCTTCTGAACAGGGACGATAGCTTGGGGCATTGCTCTAGATGGGTCGGTCCATGTTATTTCACTATATGCAGATGATCTGCTAATTTACCTTCAAGATGGGGCAAATGATATTCCTCGGCCCTATGGTTCATTGAGGAATTTGGAAGGTGCTCGGGTCTCCAGGTAAACCAGAGTAAAACATATGTGTTTCTGGTGATCACCTGTTCGTACCAGCCTACTTCTTGCCCACCTGACATATTTGGGCTCCGAGAACCTTTAAATATCTAGGCATCTAGGTATTCCCCGACCTGGAGGATCTCAGAGAGTGGAGCCTGTGGGGGGTCATCCAGTCCATGAAATCCTGTGTTTCCTTTTGGTGCACCCTCAAGTTACTAACTATGGTGCGCAGTGTGCTCTCTAAAATGGTCATGCTTCTGAGGCTTCTTTATTTTTTCATAAACCTCCCAGTGAGAATTGTACTTTCACACAATCTAGTTTCAGTGGGTCACAAAATGGCTTGATGGGACAGGCTTATCAGGCTTATCGGACCTCAAACTTTTTGGCATTGAACCCAAACAGGGACACTTGCTTGCGAACCTGCTGCGCCCAGCGCTGCGGATTCCCCAGCCAGGTTATGCTTTTTTTCACTGTCCTGGCCTGCTGGTGATGCGGGCTGTGGCATACTGGTACCGTGACCCCTTATGCCCCTAAACTCATGTTGGTGGACCTCCCTCACGGTGACCCATTGACTTTCTTTACAGGAGGTCAAATGAACTCCTGAATGGAGGTGAGACTGGTGACCCTAGGAGACTGATTTCAGATGAATGTCTTATTGCCCATTAGAGACCTGGTGGAACAGACAGGCCTGCCAGTGGGACATTTTCTTAACTGCGAATCGCTAATACATGCCTTACGGGACCTGTGGGGAACTGCAGGAGCTGAACTTCCCACGCATGCAGTCCTTCAGCTACCCCTGATGCTGGGAACAGCACTTGCCTAGTCCTGTGGTTTTATAAGGCTCTAAATGGGCTGATAAAGAAACCTTTGTCCACCCTTCGGGCTTGCTGGGCAGCAGACATGGGGCGGGACATGATAGACACTGAATGGGGAAGGGTGCTTCCACAGAAAGTCTCTCCAAACATGCGCCTTAAATACATACAATACCATAACGCTCACAATTCGTATCTTGCGCCTCTTAGGATTCAGACTATAAAGGGCGGGGTGCCTAAAGCTTGTTCTTGCTGTGCAACACTGGACATTGACATTGGACACAAGACATGGCGACGCCCTGGGCTTGCAAGGCTCTGGGGGGAGGTAATTTTGTGACTCAATAAGACCCTGTCTAGGACACCCGCTAACATGTCTGCAGTTTGTTTACTGGGCCTCTCCCGAATGCCAGGCTCTAAGAAGGTTGGGAGCAGATTCGTGGACTTGGCCCTGGCCAAGTGATGAGTGGCCATAACTTGGAAATTGCCCAGGGGACTGTACGTGGAAACTTTGGTGACTGATGTCCTGTGCTGGGCATGGGCTGAGGAAAGGGCACTGGAGAGGGAGGAAGCAAGGGGTGTCCGATGCAGACCTATTGCATAGCTCTTAAGGGAAGTGGTCCATGAATGGGAATCCCCTGAGGCTGCAGTTGACTCGATGGAAGATCAGAGTGAGGGGCAGAGTGTGGGGTCAAGTCCTGGCTGCACAGATGAGCCGGAGCCTGATAGGAACGAGAGTGCACTGACCCTGGAACCTTAGGAAAGATGGGATGAGGGGTGCCACGGGCGAGCTGCCCTGGAACTAAAGTGCCTACATTCCCCCCCACCATGCCCACCCTCCCCGCATGGCTTCTCCGCGTCATCCCCTCTACGGGGGCTGTGACCCTCTTCACTTTATGATGAGACTTAGGCATGCATGGACATGGTTATAGTTAAAATGTTTAGCATTATCAAATAACTTATTTCAGTTAAAAACCATTAAAAGTATACAATATGTACACATATATATGGTATACCTTCAATGGTTTTTAACCGAAATAAAAGTTATCTGATGGTTTAGTATTATGATTTTATGGCATCTAGACATTCTGAAAGTGTAACCATAATCCCATTTCTTGTGGGAAATCATTTGCTCCTGTTTGCTTAGTGAGCCCTATACCGTGGCATAATATATGTAAACTAGGATACTGTTTCAGTGTTAATATTGTATTGTATCGATGTAATTTTGTGCTATATTGCTGTAATCTTTTAAATGCCAATAAACAAAACAGCAAATAACATAAAATGAAGAGGAGTCAAGAATTGGTTTGGCCTGTAAAGGTTCCTGAGGGAGTTATGATGCTAATCCTTGTACTAACAAAGGTGAAATCAGAGCTAAGTTAATTATATCCCATCTTTGTCTAATGATTTTATTCAAGTACATGTTTTGCCTCTTACACGTTAGGTGCCCACTGATTGCTGGTAATTATGTAAATTAGAAGGCTTTAAAAATATGCTGTTCATGCGGGGAATTTTTTAATTTCTAAATAGCCCATTTAAAGTGCAAGTGTTTCTAAAAGGTCCTTATGGCATTATCCTAAAGTAGGAATGGGTGCCGGCTAGGAGATTTACAGTCCTACTCATTTAGTAATTAATGTCATTAAAGTATTCAGTTCATATACAGAAGATGATAAAGTGCTTGCCGTTTCTGGATCATCTATAAAGTGCTTAATATTTATAAAGTGCTTCAAGTGCATCCGTTGTATTCTACATTGAAAGGAAGTTTTCATAAACGGTGCAAGTACCTCTATAGACAGTCCAAATAAGTCTTGATATCTCTCTTATAACAGATGCAATATCCTCCTGATAATACATTGCTTGATAGTTGGGACATTTGACCCTTAGGAATTTAAACAAAAGTTGGTCAAAACCTAATAAGCAAGGGAGGTGAGAGACTACCTGGCATCTGTATTTGCAAGAAAGTGCGCTAGTGCACAGAGAAAGTGATAATGCAAAACTTTAAATACGAGATATATATATATTTATTGTTAGCACCATGTTTCCATAAGAAAATAGTTTTTTGAGTTGCCAATAGCGTCGGTGCTGTTGCTGTTGGCTAATCTTCATAAAAGCTTTGAACGAAATTCGATGCTCACTTCAGCTGCTGTCTGAACAGTATAGGGGTTATCTGTCAAGATAAAGGGGAATGCATATTCCCATGTTAATTTCTAGAGGAAAACTGAACAGTGATATTGCATAAACTGCTGAACGGATTTACACCAAATTAGGGAGAAAGCTAGCCCTCGATCCACAAAGCACACTTTTTGCGATTTGCTGTAAATGCGTTCTGTAGTTTCAGCGATATTAACAATAAACCAAACTTGTATATCTAGGATCACAGATCCTCCGCGGATCTGACAGTCCCTGTGCTGAAATCGGATTGGTTGCCAACACTCCAACCAGGAAGTGTTGACATCCATCTTCGGACTTGACTTCAGCTGAGTCCCACAAAAAACATTAAAAGTAAAGGAGCAGTGTAGGATTACCCTGACCCCCTTGGTGTGGTGGTGGGGTCCCACAGGGACCCCGCAAGCGGTTAAAAATAGATATTTTTCAATTTTGCAATGAAATTGCAGGTTGGTCTGCGAATTCGCTGCAAAATTGAAAAAAAAGCGTGGTCTTTCGGGGTTGTTTACACTAAAGCCACTGGGTGGGCTGGGTCCCAAGGGCAGGCAGATCTTATTGAAAATATTGGAGGGGGGCGCACATGGGCCCCCTCCAAGGGCATCCTAATGCCCCAGGAACCACCACCTCCCCGGGACTGAAATAAACAATATGGAGGGGGTCTGCACAGACCCCCAGCACTGGGGACCATCACCTCCCCTGTACCAAATGCAAAATTAAAACATGGAGGGGGGCCATGCGACAACATTATGGAAGTACCTTCGGGCTATTTTTATAAACCAAGTGCTCAACATTTCTCTATGTTTCTCCTCATTGATCGCTGTCTTCCTCAGTCATATGCTGTTTCCGACTTATAATCATTTCTCCCCTTGAACAAATTGATTGACTGCAATTTAAGAGGTCACTTATTGCCCCAGAGATATTGTGTGAAGATATGGTGACGGATACCCGTGAAATTGCGATAATATTCTTTGCAAATGTTAATGTGGATACTGATACTATAATGTAACTTGGTGAGGAAATGGAGGTAAATGTAATTTCTCTAAATACAGCCTCTGACCTTGATGCTGATGATGGAAATCATTGTGCTGTGAACAAATTTGATAGAGCTCCTAAAATTGATCATAATGTATTTAGATTTTTATTTTAGAATGTAGAAGGTCTTTTCAATAAGGTGAGGAATGATGACTGGCTTGAACTTATAAAGGGCTATAATATTGTTTGCTAACAAGAAACATGGGCCCAGTTTATATAGATGGGTTTGTATCAATCCACACCCCAACTGGCCATTCCTTGGGGGGTCATCACAGAGGTGATTTGCTTACCTTAATAGCAACCACTCTGGGGAATAAGGTCTGCAGTACCTTGCCCAACTCGCCACATTTTCAATTTATTAACATTAACTGGCACATGCATCAATTTTGGCTGTTGCGATTCCTTAATTGCGATTTTTAAGGAATCGCAATTAAGGAATCGCAAAAGCCTATGCATGTAGAAATCGCTTGAAAAATAGCGATTTCTAAAGATTCCTTAATTGCGACTCACAAATTGCGAGTCGCAATAAAGGAATACCTCCCCATTCATTCCTATGGGCCAAGAGGCCCATAGGAATCAATGGGAAGACATTCTCAATTTGCGATTCTCAATTAGAGAATCGCAAATTGAGAATGCAATTTCAAGGGTGCAAGGGTGTCAAAACGACACCCCGTTGCACCCCTGAAATCGATCTGTGCACAAATTTTGCGCAGTCCAAAGGACATGTGTGTGTGTAACCTACGACTTTGAAAAATGCACTTAAGTGCATTTTTCAAAGTTTTCGCTATTTACCATGTGGTATGATTCTACGGTAAATAGCGGGCCCAAATAGCGAAATCGCTATTTTTAAAGGCATCTTGGATTGCAGTTAAGGAATCGCAATTTGCAATTCTTTACATGCAATCGCAATTTAAGAAATCACAAAAATTTGCGATTTCTTAAATTGCGAGTGGCAAGTTGTTTCATGCATCGCAAAAGCTATTTTTGCGATCGCAAACGGCAGATTTTTGCGAATCGATCCGTTTGCGATCGCTAAAAGCTTTGATGCATGTGCCTGTCAGTATGAGCCTAATTGTACAATGGTCATTGTCAATTTCTATCATATTAATTTTGTCCCTACAAACATTGATATGGCAGAGAGGTTTGAAAACTCTCTTAGTAAACAGGAAATGGATCTTAATACTGATTTTATTATTTTATGGGGCGGGAACTTCACTTGTAGATTGTGTCCCCTACCCAAAACCTCAGCCTGTAGTCAGCTGGGAGAGGAGACTGAAGATCAATGCCATTTTGATCATAATCCCCGTGGGGACACTTATAATTCTATATTGTCTAAATCTTCTCACTTTCTGACAATAAAACTCA
Source organism: Triturus cristatus (assembly GCF_964204655.1). Taxonomy (NCBI): domain Eukaryota; kingdom Metazoa; phylum Chordata; class Amphibia; order Caudata; family Salamandridae; genus Triturus; species Triturus cristatus. The sequence goes on along the minus strand of NC_140592.1, from coordinate 1,182,945,110 downwards.
TCGTGCAGTGGGAGCAGGATCAGGCTACATATATAGGCAGAGGTCAAGGCAGTCTCATTGATTGTATTGCTCTTTGGGAGTACTATAAACCAAAGGCAGTGGGTTTTTCAATTCGGAAAAAATATTTTACTGATCATTTTCCTTTGTCTATTTTTTCTGATATACAGTTTAAAAAACATTCCACCAAGTCAAAAATTCAGTCGATAACTTATAATAAAAATAAGGGTCTCATGCGTAAATGGGCTTTAGGATATCCTGATTTCTTACTGGAGAAGTTAATGAAAGAAAATATGGCATAATTTTCAGTCTGTTTAGAAAGCGAAATAAACCTGAAAAGTATGTTGGAAGCTTTTGATGATATAAATCAAACAATAAGGGCCAGATGTACAACGTGATATTGCATGCGCATACGGGTTTGCGACCCGTTTGAGCATGCAAAATCACAGTGGGCCATGTACAAACACTATTTTACGAGTCGTAAAAATTCTGACTCGCAAAATAGTATTTGCGACTCGCAATTAGGAAGGGGCGTTCCAAGGGTGTCCCTTCCTAATTTCGATTTGCAGTCCTATGTATGAATGTTTTGCGTCCGCAATTGCGAATGCAGGTGAAAATATTTTTTAGGGGCAGGCAGTGGTCCCAGGGACCACTACCTGCCCTTAAAAAATTGAACGAAAACGTTTCATTTTTTTTTTTAAATGCATCCCGTTTTCCTTTGTGGAAAACGGGCTGCATGAAAAAAAAAAAAAACAGCTTTATTTAAAATCATTCCCAGAGATGGAGGTCTGCCGAGCCCAGCAGGCCACCATCCCTGGGAGGGTCAGCCATTCCCAATGGGGTGGGCGCAAATTGTGAGTGCCTCATTAATATTCATGAGCTTCGCTTTTTGTGACCCCATTGGGAATTGCAATCAGTGTCTCTGACACTGCTGTACATTGTAAATTGCGACTCGCAATTTGCGACTCGCAATTAAGCGCAAATTGCGAGTCACAGTTTACACTGGTCATACATCTGGCCCTAAATGAATTATTACAGGTTGATAGAAAGCCAAAAGCTCAAAGACCCCAAAGATGATTTCATAGTGATTGTTCGTAAACTCATAGCAATCTTATCATAGCCTTGAAACTGAAACAGAGGGATAAAGGGCTGGTGAGATTGTGCAGGTATCAATATAAACAGGCACTTATGGCCCGTAGGGTGGCCATTAGACAACAGGTGTGTGACAAATTATATGAAGTATCCTTTAGTAAGGATGTCAGTCTTTTTTGGAAGACTGTTAATGCCTCTTTTTTCAAAATAGTCCCAATACGTGTATTAATATTACAATCTCGCCGACAAATGGGTTGACCATTTCTCTGGGGTATATAGGAGTGATAGGGAGCCTACCTGTCCTTCAGAGTACAATGACAAGAGTAGCCCAAAGCTGGCACCCCCACCTATCAGGGTGTTGCAAAAGCCCTAAAGAGACCATTAAGAATAAAACATCTGGCTTGGATGGGGCCCCTGCTGATATCTTGTTGGCAAATCCCGATCTGTGGCTCTCAGTGCAAACTAACATTTTAAGCTGTGCAGCAAACTCGGGCCCGCTAAATTCCTGGTCCAGTGGGACCATAGTCCTCATTTTTTTATTATTATTATAGAGGCTTTTGTAACGCGCTCTGCTACTAAATAGTATAGTATCCTGGCGCGGAGAGAAAAGGAAGGGGGCAGATCACAGTAAATGCAAAAGAGGGACAGCCATTTTTTAAAAAGGAGACAGGTCAAACCCTAAATGTTATCACCCGATTTCTTTGTTTGATTTTACATGTAAATTAATGGGTTTTACTTGATCTTCTCAAAGCCTGAGTAGCAGACAGAAGGAATCTTTTGTGCATCCAATACGGCTTCAGGAGAGTCTTGGGTACCATTGAGTAGTGTCTCAATCTCCACCTGGTCATAAGCAAGTACACATTGGTAAAGAATGGTACTCTCCATCTAGGATTTATGGATTTAGCATCTACTTTTGACTGGGTGGAAAGAGGGAAACTATGGCCAAAAATGTCAGGAATGGGCATAGAAGCCTCCTTGGCCCATTTCCTAGTGCAGATCCATTAGGATGTAACTGGGAGAGTAAGATATGGGGAAAGGGGTGAACTCACTGCACCTATTTAAATGAAGTGTGGAGTAAGACAAGACTGTGATTTAGCCCCTTTTTGGTTTTGCTTATATATAAATGATCTCAAGAGTTATCTTTTTCAGGGGGCTGCTGATCCGCAGATGGTTTGTTCTAGAAATCTTCCAGTTCTGCTTTATGCGGATGACTGCATATTGAGCTCTAGACCCGGTGTTGGCCTACAGAGTGATCGGGGCCAAAGGACGAATACAGCTAAGTTACATTTCATAGTGGTTGGGAAAACTTGCTCTTCTTTAAAGTCTTGTTTTATCGGTAATGGTAAGTTACTCAATGTACCAACATTTTCCTATTTGGGTGTGCCAGTTGATCAGAGAGGCACTGGGAACTATCTTATAGAGGCTAGCAAAAGGCGTTTATACCAAACTGTTGAGGCTTTATTAAGGTTTGTAGTAAAATTGGGATCTAAACCAATTGACGCACTAATTAACATCTACGTTGCGTGCTGTTGTTCTGTTATTTTGTATGGGGCAGGAGTCTGGGGGTTTTGTAATGCTTCACTCTTGCAGACAACAGAAATTGCTTTTCTCAAGACTCCTATCATTTCTTACTAGCCTTCCGATTATAATATGCTACAGGGAACTAGGTTCGGTCCCCTTCATACATCACATCCAAATTGCTCCGATTATGTTATGGCGTTCACTTAGGTCAGAAAATGAACCAGTACTTCACCGAGCAATAATACAGGATTGTTGAGTCTTGACCATGTACATAAAATACCATGGCTTAGTTATGTCAAAAAGTGGCTTGAACTTATGGGGAGAGTGGACTATTTCCTTAATCCGCAATTTATTGCAACTGTTTCAAAATCCCAGTTAAAGCACAATTTCTTAACTGTGTTTAGGGAGCACAGGGAACACATGAAGCTGGGTAAGAAGAGAGTGGCTGAATACCGGCCTTTGGTTACCACTGAATGTCTGGAGACATAGCTCTTGTTTACTTTCTGTCATTTTAAAAGGCTTTTACTTATAAGATTCAGGTTCAGTATTGCTCACTTTTTGGTTTCTAATCCGAGTAAAGTATATTGCGACTCCCTTCTTGATACTTGTCCATGTGACTCCAATTCACCCCAGAATATGCTGCACTTTGTCTTTTTCTGTCTGTTCTATTCCAAACCACGGACATAATTTATTCTTCCATTATTAAGGGTTTTGTACATTGGAAAATGCAGGCTGGCTCTGTATCACCTCCTGTTTCCTGAAACAGAATATATATATTTGTCAAATGATATACAAATCTTTTCCGACTGCAGAGCGACTAAGGAATATAGTAGGGAAATTATTATTTATATTAGATTGTACGTCATTCTATGATAATAATTTTTGTAAGTTTTTTTAACATTGATTCGATATAGATATACTAGACAATGTGAACTTTTGTGAGGACATTACTAAGATTGTACTTTTAGATTGCATATTGGCATGTAATTTTTAATCTTTGATAATTGTAATGTGATTTGTATATTTGTTCATTGTTGCATAAACCGCATAAAGAATATTAGACTGACTGACAGAATTAAAAGAATCTTAGATGCTCACTGAAAAAAACAAAGGTTACAGGGACGTTATACTTAGGCTCAGATTTCAGTCGTACAAATCAGCGAAATTCGGAAGTTATAGTTACCTGAACTAAGTATAACATACGTCCCCATAATGCATTGCTTACGACTCCTACTTAAGTAATCGATCACAGAAGGTCGGCCTGCAACCCTTTGTGTCTAAACCGAAACAGCGCTGGTGTGGAGTCCATCCTGTTTAATCTCTACCTGGCTCCGCTGTTCTCTCTGATAGCCAACTGGGGGTAAAGGCGATTTCGTACGCCGACGACACCCAGCTGGTCTTCTCTTTTAAAGAGCAGACCGAGGACTCCTTCAGGAGTTTTAAGGGCTGCCTGATAGATATCGCGTTGTGGATGAACAATAACAAACTGAAACTCAACGCAGGAAAGACGGAGGTGATGTTCTTTGGGAAGAGTCACCTCTAGCACCTGATCTCTGGTGGCCAAGGGAAATGGGTCCTCCCCCGTCCCATGCAGATATTATAAAAAATCTTGGTGTGAAGTGGGAGTCTGATCTTTCATTTTCAGCACAAATACAGCAGGTGACAGCTACATACTTCAGCAAACTAAGAAATTTTCGGACATTTCTGCATCTGTTGCCAGAGGAGTGCCGAAAAATCATAGTCCATGCCATGGTGACATCCAGGCTGGACTAAGCTAACAGCCTTCACTTGGGACTGCCAAAGTACCTAATCAGACGCCTTCAGATGGTACAAAATGCGGCTGCGAGACTGATTTGGCGTGTTCCTTTCTGCCATCATGTCTCTTCGCATTTAAAAGAGTTCCATTGGTTATCTGTGGCCAAAAGGATCAAGTTCAAGGTTCTGATACTTGCATTCCAAACCACGCATGGTAACTGTCCCAGCTACTTGAAACAAAGACTCTGCGGCTATAAGCAGACAAGATCTCTAAGATCCAACTCACAAAAGCTGCTCTGCACGGCCCCACTTCAAAAAAGCCCACCTGGGGGGCAGATCCTTCACGGTCGGGGCTGCTAAGTTGTGGAACTTCTTGCCAAGTGTCTTCCGCAACATTGAAGCAGAGCCTTTTTTTTTTAGGAAAATTGTGAAGACCTGGCTCTGTAGGGCAGAATAATGGGTCCGGGGCTTGGATTTTGCTGCCGATCGCTTTAGCGCCGAGACAACTCTGTTTGAGGTAGCTGTCACACTCTACAAGTGTCTGTATTATTATTATTATTATTATTATTATTATTATTATTATTATTATGACCTCCCATATTACATCACTCATGACATGGTCAGTGACATCACTGATGACATCACAAATGACATCACTGATGACATCATCTACAGAACCATTCACTCACCTACTCACACCTCCATACAATCTCTTGTATGCCCACTCACACACACTCACAAACATTCACAATACCAATTCACAGACCTATAGCAGTACTCACGCACCCACTCACTCCTCTGTAGAGCCACTCACACACCCACTCACTCACTCGTGCAGCCACTTACACAACCATTCACTCACCCATATATCCACTCATACAACCAGTCACCCACCCATACAGTCAGTCACATAACCACAAACTTACCTATATAGCACTAACACAGCAACTTATTTACCTAGAAAGTCGGAGGACGCTAGGTGGCGCACTAGCGAATGGACGCCTTCTTGTAGGGCTCCCGCAGTCCGGCGCTATTAATCCGCTAATTTATCCTTTTGGGCGCATACCTGGGAGCCGTCCTTGTAGTCGCAGGTCCAGTTGGTGGTCGAGAGTAACTGGTCCGACGTAGAGGGCCCTGGATGCTGGGAGTCCGACGCGAGACCGCCTTCAAGCTGCGGCGGGAGCGACGCTGGAGGCTGCCGTGCTGGAGTTCCGGATCGAGCCGGAAGGCGAGGCCGGGGCTGGTGACGAGGTGCAAGGCCGCGGACGGCCGGGACGATCCGGGAGGCCCCTTGGGGCTTATGGTGATCTGGCTGGCTGAGAGGAGCGGATCGGATGGCCACAGCGACGGGTGAGAGTGCGTGGGGGCTGCTCCTCTTCCCCCCCCACCCCCGACCCCCGAAGTGATTGCGAGGCCTGTGTGCCTGGGGCGGATCTCGTACCGGCTTGTGGTGGTGCGGGGCGGACCGCGCCTGGAACGATCTCCTCGGACTTGGTGTGCTAACCCCCCCGGGCCTGAGGATCGCAGCTTGAGCCCCTCTGCTCGCAGGGTGGTGTGGTTTGCCGCGTATGTCCTAAGTGGCAGCAGGGACACTGGCGCGGCAGCGAGGACGCATCACTCGTGGCCTGGATGCGGTAGTGCCTGCCAGCATTGAGTGACGAGCACGGGGATCCCCCTGGAAATTTGGAGCGGCGCAGGAAATAGCCGTACGGGATCGTGGGGAGAAGGTGTGGGGCCCGCACTGGTGGTGCTGGAGAGCTCTGCCCAGGCATAGCGATGGGCAAGACGGACACTAGACAACCCAAGCTCTCGTTTGCGGCTCCTAAGAAAGCGATAACGCCTGGGGAGAAGTCGAGCCCTCCGGATGGGGCGGCCGAAGCATCGGGGGGTGCTGCGGATGCGGCCACGAGTATACAGGCAGTGCTGTGTGAGGTGCGCCAAGGGTTCGCGACAATCGCGGACAAGGTGGATCGCCTTTCGTCACGTATGGATGCGGTAGTGCACAAGTTAGATGCGCACGAGGGTCGCTTGAAAGAAGCGGAGCAGCGCATATCGAACTCGGAGGATGTGGTGACCCAACACTCGTCGCAGCTATCTAGAATGGATAATCTCCTACGGATCATCGCCGCTGAGAATGAGGATTTGGAAGCGAGGAGTAGGCGGAATAACATACGCATCGTGGGTATTCCGGAATCTACCAATGTCGGCAAAATGGAGGAGTATGTCGAGAAGATGTTGGCGGCGGCGATCGGCTCAGAGGTTTTTTCTACACATTTTATCGTGGAGCGGGCGCATCGAGCACTGGGTCCCAGACCGAAGCCGGGGGCGACGCCTCGGCCGATCATAGCCCGGCTGCTGAACTACCGGGATCGCGATGCGGCCCTGCGAGCGGCACGTAGTACAAGGTCGCTGTCGTATGAGGGCAACTCCTTCACGTTGTATCTGGACTTCACCCCGCTTGTCCAGGAGGAGCGTCGGAAATTCCTCGCAGTTAAGACTAAATTGCGCAACCTGCAAATAGACTACGCACTGCTCTACCCTGCTCGTTTGCAGGTCACATACCAGGGGAGGCAGAAATTCTTCACCAATCCACAGCAGGTGGAGGACTTTCTCAAGCAGCACAAACGGAATAGGCGGCTGGAGACGGGAGCGGACGATGATCTGGCCCCTGGTCAAGAGCGGCTTGATGATGTGGACCCGTAGGTGAGCAGCACTGTCTATGTATACACACTCCTGGGGGAGTTCGAAGGGGGGCCTCTGGGCTATGCTTGGACCTTATTTATGATGGACATTGCCCTGAACTCCGGGAAGGAGTGGTAGAAGTGGGGGGTAGGGAGGTATCCTGCTGGTCGATGGTTGCCGGGGTCCCCCTGGCATGGGACTCCTCCTGGCCTACGCAGCAGGACTGTATTGTTGCAATTGGTCTATGGACATCATTGGATGTGGACGGTATTCCGCAGGTTGCTGCTGATTATAGCGCTGGACACCCCCCTCCTGGTTGCCAGGCTGGGCTACACGTGTTGTGGTTCGGACAGGCTTGCACGGAGGGGGTTATAGTGATGCCGCCTAGAAATGTTACCCGATGGGAATTACCCTAGCATACGTTTATGGGGTTGAGGGCTGTTTTAGTCCTAGTTGTTGGGATGTGTATGGGAGGGACGGGGAGGGAACGCTGCTGGCAGGTTGGGGTTTGCTTCAGTGGGAGGGGGGTGGGTACAAGGGTAGTTGTGGATGTGTGTATGATTGGGGTTCACAGATTGAGAGGAATGCAACCAAAATGTACGGAGTGGGTCGGCCGGGGAGTAGGCGAGAGATTGCAGGGTACGGAGCCGATGCTGCGGGGGTTCTTGTGGCTGCAGTGGATGTATGTTGCCGGGGATGTGGCTGGGGTGGCCACTCCTCTGGGAAATCCTTGAGGCTGGGAGGAGGCCGCGTCTTGAGTCATGGATGGCTAGCTGGGGATGGCTGACCGGGGTCGTATCTCTAGATTAGCGGTTTTGTCCTGGAATGTCTGTGGACTGAATGATGCGAGGAAATGTCGGAGGGTGGTGGCCTATTTGGATCAACATCAGGTGCAGATCGCCCTGCTGCAGGAAACACATCTCAGCCCCCGGGCCACCTATACCTTTGCGAGTAGATGGGCGGGTGTGCGCTGTTTCTCCTCATACTCTGGATATGCCAGAGGTACGGCGATTCTGATTAAAAAAACGGTGCCGTTTGTACGGTTGGGTGAACGAATGGATGATGAGGGTAGATTTGTATTGGTGTGGGGCAGATTGGGTGCTGATACTGTTACTATTGTCAATTGCTATGGGCCTAATGTGGACACTCCTGAGTTTTACACCAAACTGTGGGGCGAGATACTAAATGTGGGGTCCATGCATCTCATAAGGGGTGGTGATTTCAATGTCACACTGACGCCGGGGCTCGATAGATCGGATGGTAGCCCCCAATATAACAGAAAAGCGGGAGAAGCGCTGGAGGGTATAATGAGGGAGGGCGAGCTAATAGACAGTTGGAGGTTTGTGCATGCTGGGGTTCGTGAGGGGACGCATTTCACGGCGTATGCCAACACTTGGGCTAGACTTGACTACTGCCTACTATCCCGGGGACTGGCGGTTGACCTGGGCAGGGTGACCCACTTGCCACGGTCCTACTCGGACCATTGTCCAGTGCTGGTGCAGGTAGCCATCCCGGGATACGGCGGTGCAACGTCGCGGTGGCGCTTGCAACCCACGGCACTGTTGGATCCATTGTTCCAGGCAGAATTGGGGGAGGAGATCGCGGACTTTTTTCCACGCAACAAAGGGACTGTGGCTAGTGTTGAGACCATCTGGGAGGCGTTTAAGGTTACGGTCCGTGGCTTTTGCATATCTAAGAGCTTTGGAGTATTACGGGCCCTACGGGGTACACTCACCAGGCTAGAGGCTGAACTTAAGGAGCTGGAGACTTCCATGGCCCGAGAGCCGATGGGTCCACTCCACAAGGAATTCAGGGAGAAGCTGTCGCAATATGAGCGAGAGGCGGAGAGAGAGGCCCGCTTCAGGGGGAAACATTGGCAGGCCCGACGTTATTGTGAGGGGGAGAGACCTGGGCGGGCATTAGCGGGCATCACCAGGCAGTTACGGGGCACCTCACACATCTTAGAGATACGCACGCAGGACGGAGCTCTACATCATGACACACAGGGGATCTTACGCCGGTTTACTGAGCATTACGAGGGACTGTACACTGCCCGCAACGTGGGTGATGTCCAGTTTGGGAATTTCTTAGACGACGTGGCGTTATGCTGGCTGAGCGATGAACACAGGGAATTTCTGGGTGCCCCGTTTGAGCTGGATGAGATACGGGAAGCGATTATGTCTTTAAGTAATGGTAAGGCACCTGGTCTGGATGGCTTGCCAGCGGAATTTTATAAAAGCTATATTGACATAATGGCTCCGGTATTAAGGGAGGTGTATGAGGACTCTCTAGAAGCGGGCGTTTTTCCGGGTTCGATGAGAGAGGTGGTGATTACCTCCCTGTTGAAACCGAATAAGGCTGCGGAGGACTGTGATTCCTACAGACCGCTCTCCCTGATCAATTGTGATGCCAAGATTTTGGCGAAGGTGCTGGCCACGCGGCTCTCCCTCTTGATGACTAAAATTGCCCTCCCAGACCAGGCAGGGTTTGTCCCGGGTAGATCCACCGCTAGTAATCTGCGTACGCTCTTCTCATTGATTCAAACGATCGCGCCGGAGCTGCCTGTCGCGGCAATATTCCTGGACGCCACTAAGGCGTTCGACTCCGTGGAGTGGAATTACTTGTTCACTATACTGTACCGAATGGGTTTCCCCAAAATCTTTGTCGCTTGGATAAAATTGCTATATACCGGCCCTGCGGCTAGAGTATTGGTCAATGGGGAACTGTCGAAGCCGATATTGTTAACTAGGGGTACCAGACAAGGTTGCCCGCTATCCCCGCTGTTGTTCGCCATAGCGATTGAACCTCTGGCATGTCGTATCCGCCAACTCTACAAGCAGAGTGCCTTCCGATGTTGTCAACGGCAGATAGATGTGTCCTTATATGCGGATGACATAACGCTCTATGTGGTGGATCCGCAGAACAACCTGAACTCGCTGCTCCGTGAATTTGTGGTGTTTGGGGGATTGTCTGGGATCCACATCAACTGGAGGAAATCGCAATTTTTCCCTCTGACGACGGCGGTCGGGCGCTATGCACTAGATTACCCGTTAGAGTGGTGTGACTCTGATACCTGGGGGTTCGTGTTTCGACGAACCGGGAAGAGACTTTACGTCTGAATTATGGTACGGCCATAGATAAGCTGGCGGACGATGTGTCGCGCTGGATCTCGTTGCCGTTGACGATGGCCGGCAGGGCCTCATTGATAAAAATGGTGGTGTTGCCTCGCTTTCTCTATTTCTTCCAAAACATTCCATATTACCCGGGTGCCTTCTTCTTCCGAACACTGCGCTCGGAGTTGCTGCGATTGTTCTGGGCTGGTAAGCAGCCTAGGCTGGCCTGGTCGACTATTACCTTGCCATACAGCAAAGGGGGATTCGACGTTCCCGACTTTCAGGTGTACTATATGAGCGCGCAGGCGCACTTTGCATATCATTGGTTTGCCCCTACGCCCTACATGCCGCAACTAGCGGTTGAGGACTGGCTGGCTCGACCGCTGCCGCTACAGAGCCTCATCCATGGTCCCGTCACTGCGCTCGACACACCGCTCACCACCGTGACGAGCACGATTGATGCTTGGCAGCGCTTAATGCGCAGGCTATCGGCCGGTCTACTATATGCCCCGCGGCTGCCGTTGGTTTATCATCCGGGCCTCTCTCTGTTGCAGGAAGGCGGGTTCCGGGTGTTATGTGCTAAGATAAAGGTCAGCTGTTGGGGGGATCTCTTTGAGAGTGGTCAGTTCAAGACGAAGGAACAATTCTTTGCGGGATATCAGCCGAATCCACTGGAGGTCTTTTATTATCTCCGGCTGCGGCAAGGGATGCGACTGGTGATACCGCACTATCCGGAGGAGCCCGAGGTGGTGAATCCGTTGCAGATCTTGCTCGCGTCTACGGACGGTCGGCACCTGGTCTCACAGTTATATTGCAGTATTCGCAGGGGTGGTGGAGACGTCGGCGGCAAAGCGCTTCATGGCTGGACTGTCGAGTTGGGTAGGGACATTACGGAGGCGCAATGGGCGTATTGCTGTGAGCTCACCTCCCAGATCTCCTCCAGCTGCAGATTGCGTATTATCCATTATAAGTTTCTACAGCGCTGGTATTACACTCCTGTTAGGAAGTACCGATTTCGTTTGTCGGACTCTGATCGATGTGAGCGGTGCCGGTCGGAGGGAGCTGATTTTCTTCATCTGGCTTGGTTGTGCACGGGGGTAGCTGACTATTGGGTACAGGTCCATGCTGCTATTACGGCCATGGTGGGAGCCGTGGTTAAGCTTGACCCACTTGTGATGCTGCTGGGCTATACGGCGTCGGTGCCTAAAGCACACCGTAAATTTGTCAATATTGTGTTGCTAGTCGCGAAACGGCGGGTTGCGTGTCGGTGGGGTAGGGGTCGTGCACCTAAGTTCAAGGAGTGATTGGAGGATGTTCTGTACTGCCAGGACCAGAATGTGATATATGCCGAAACGCAACCTTTGAAGAGCAGAGCCAAAGACATCTGGGATCCGTTTAAAGCGTATCTAGCAGCCCAGACTAGCTCCGCTGAGGGGGATGGTTAGGTTGCCGGGGTATGTTGCGCGGATGGTTGGTGTATCTGACTTGGGGGGGCTTGTTGTAGCGTGGACGTGTGGGAGAAAAGAAGAATGGGGACATAACTGGCGGGGAAACTTGCTGGCTTGCGCAGAGTGATTAGTGCTGGGATGACCCTAGACGGGCTCCGTGGCCGTGCTGTGCCCCCCTGCGTGGGATGTGTGGATGGTATTTGACTCGGGTGGGCTTCCTAAATGCTCCCTCCCGTTATCCCTCAATGCTGAACTGTCTTCCGACCCATTTATGCTCAGAGGGGTATGTATACCAGTGCCGCCGGTCCCCCGGGTTGTCGGCTAATTGGCTGTGTACACGATGTTTGAACTTTTAATACAGTGTCTCCTGGAGCCGGCCGGAAAAAAACCAAAAAAAAAACTTATTTACCTAGAAAGTCACACACACAACCAGTAACTCACCCAATCAGCCTCACAACATAGCCACTCACTCACCCATACAAGCCCTTACACACCCACATAACCACTTACATACCCATTCATACATCCATACAAGCACTCACTCATCTGTGTACTCACCCATACAGCCATTCAAACAGACACTCACTCTCCAATAAAAAAAACTCACACACCAACTCACTCTACCAAATACCCACTCAAACAGCCACTCACTCTCCCATACAGCCACGTACACACCCAGTCACTCACTCATACAGCCATCAAAAAGAATGCCGATTGCTGTGTTTGATCTGCCCTGGTGGGACTACCTGTTCCAGGGCTCACCGCTCCATCATTTCCACAGCTGTTGGTTGGGGAGAAGCTGGGCATTGTGCTATAAAGTGTTGCCTCACATCTCGCAGTGCAGGAAGCCACTCATACAGCATCTCACTCACCCATACAGCTACTCACCCCCCCACTTATACACTCATACAGCCATTCACACACTTATACGCGTAAGGATGCATACAGTCACACAGCCAGTCACATTGGGCCTTGTGTACAAGAAAGTGCTTCAGTGCAGTACCGCAAGACCTTTGACTGAGCACGCTGCAGTACTTTCAAAACACAGGATACGTCATATTTACAACAATATCACGCATCCCTGTGCATTCCCCTGCACTAGCACACAATCGGCTACCATGCGCCACGCAGGCACTCTTGCACTATGATGCAAGATTGCCTGAGTTGTGAGGCGATCGTTTCTGTGCAGGAAGGGGTACCTTCCTGCACAAAAACAATAACAAAAACAATAAAAAGAGGTGATTTCCTCTCCCTATGTGTGCTGCAGAATGCAGCACCCCTAGAAAAAGGGGAAAAGAGGAGAAATGTAAACATTACTCCTTATTGCACCTCGCTATGCCACTCCTAGGGTAGCCTAGCATTCTGACGCATTTTCAGGTTGCATCCTGGAAATGCTGCAGAATACATGGGTGTTGCATTGTTCACCCACAGCAACTTCCATGTCATTTCATTTCATGCCCCTTTTTGTTTTGTAATTGTTTTCATATAGCGCTTACTACCCCTGACGAGGCGTCGAAGCCCTTTTTCAGTGAGTAGCACGCTACTCCAGGATTAGTGTTGAATTAGTATAGTGAAATATGAAAGTAATTCAAGTGGTGAATAGGTTAATCAGGTATTTGGATTCGGAAGGATAGCGAAGGCTAGAAGTGGAAAAAAGGTTTGTATTTATATAACGCTTGTTACCCCTGATTGGGTGTTGGAGCGCCCCTTTTTTTCCCTTTTAATTTTTTTTGGGCAGTAGCACGCTACTCCGGAAACCCATGAAGGATTAGTAGTGAATTAGTATGGTGAAATATGAAAGTAATTTGAGTGGTAGATATTAGTCAATTATTTGGAGTGAAAAGTATAGCGGAGGGATAGAAGGGGAGAAAGGTTTGCATTCATATAGCGCTTGTTACCCTTGAAGGGGTGTTGATGTGCTTTTCTGGCAAGTAGCACGCTACTCCAGAACCCATAAAGGATTAGTGTTGAAAATTAGTATAGTGAAATATGAAGTAATTTGAGTGGTGTATATGTTCTTCAGTTATTTTGATAAAGAAGGGTAGTGGCAGGATAGAAGAGGGAAAGAGGTTTATATTTATAAAGCGCTTTCTACACCTGATGGGGTTTGAAGCGTTTTGTTTGGTGAGTAGCATGCTACTCTGTAACCCATAAGGATAAGTGTTGAATTGGTATAGTGAAATATGAAAGTAATTTGAGTGGTGGATATGTTAGTCAGTTATTTGGATTAAAAAGGGTTGGGGACGGGTAGAAAAGGGAAAAGGTTTGCACTTATATAGTGCTTGTAACCCTGACGGGGTTTTGAAGCGCTTTATTGGTGAGTAGTACGCTACTCCGGAACCCATAAAGGATTAGTGTGGAAAACTAATATAGTGAAATATCTTCCAACCTCACACTGGCTGAAACCCTGCACATCCACAGAGCCAGAGCAGGCAGAAGATCCTTCTCTCACATTGCAGCCAAGCTACTGGCAGCGCCCTCCCTGAACACCTTCAGGAAGACCCTCAAGACCTGGCTCTTTGGTTAAACAGATCTGCGGACCCCCTTGAGACCCTTAGGGGTGAGTAGCGCACTTAGTGGCAGCAGAGGTTATTAAAAGAATTGTCTTGAAAGTTTGTGGTGGACACGGGTCAGAAGGGCTGCCAGCAGGCCTGCTTGCTTTGACCAGGTCCATAAATTCATTGTGTGAGATTTGTTGGAAGGCTGGGGAGGCTGGGTTAGAGTGTTCTTGGATTGTTTTTTTGTCAAAGGGTTAGTGCTGGTGTTTTGTCTCTGTTTTATGTATGAGTCCAACGTGTCTGTTTTGTCAGTGTAATGATTTTCCAGTTTGTCTGTGAAATCTTGAGTAACAGGATGAGTTCATTCTAGGCAATTTGGTTTGCAAAATTCATTGAGTATTTTATAGAATTCTTTATTTGCACATTTAGAATTTTGAATTCTGTCTGAATAGTACCTTTTCTTGGCTTTTTTGATAGCTCACTTGTATAATCTGTTAATTTTCTGTAGGTGAAGTATGTTTTGTTTGGCGTTTGTTTTGAGCCAGGTATGTTGCAGCTTTCTAATTTGTTTTTTTATGTCTCTCCAAGGTGCTTTTTTTCTTTTTTCCTGTTGTGTGGTTTTGAGTGGTATAAGGATGTCAAAAGCTTCCTGTAGCCACTCATATAGTTTTTGAACATAATTTATTGTTTCCAGAGTTGAACTGGTTGTTAGTTGTGTTTCTAAGTGTTCCAAATTGAGTTTGTTCCACGGTCGATAGGTGGATGGATGTAAGGTAGTTTTAGATGAGTCGCTTAGTGTTGTTTTATGTTGGTAAGCAAGCAAGTGGTGGTCTGACCAAGTGACTGGAGTTATAGTTTGAAAGGTAACTAGTTCAGTATTAGCAAAAAGGACAGCTAGGACATGTTCAGCGATGTGTGTGGGTTTTTGGACAATCTGAAGCAGGATTAGTGCGTCTAGGTCAATGATTCTTGTTTTTGGATGGGTCATATTGGGTTTGTATATGAGGTCAATCAGAACGTATAGGTTGGAGTGTATTGTTATCAGGTTTGAAACTTTGTCTAGAAGTGTGTCTGGGAATGTTGCTTTGCCAGGTGGAGGTCTGTAAAGGAGCAGGAAGTTACAGGAGGAAGACGGTGTAGGATTGCATCTGGTGAAAAGAGCCTCACAATTCTTTATCGTGATGTCGTCAACTTTAGTGATGCGTGAGAAGGGGTCATATTTACAAGGACAGGAAAATGCTGTGCAAGGTGGCTTTACGTGTCCTTGTAAAAATAAGGCAGGAGGTTGCACCAGCGGTGCGTCACAAAAAGTGACACACCGGTGGCGCAAGGGACCGATGGGCTTGTTGGCCCCCAGGGGACCGCAGGATTGAAGAGGAATTAATTCCCCAACTTAAAACGCGCCACAGGGCGTGTTTGCACACGTCACCTCAGGCCCCGCCCCGTTCCTTCACCATTGTACAAATATTCCTCTAAAATCAGCCGAACTACGAATTCCGATTTACTCACCTGTTATCAGGAGAGAACCCAGGGCTGCATCTTTTAGCTCAGCACTGACCCTGAAAAGTAATTCTAAGCGTACTTACCAGTAACTTGTATTTCCTTCCATAGGAATCCATTGTGTGGTTTTCACTAGAAAAGTTTCGAAGTGTCCATTTTTGAAATGTACAAATATTCCTCTGAAATCAGCCGAACTACGAATTCCGATTTACTCACCTCTTATCAGGATAGAACCCAGGGCTGCATCTTTTAGCCCAGCACTGACCCTGAAAAGTAATTCTAAGCGTACTTACCAGTAACTTGTATTTCCTTCCATAGGAATCCGTTGTGTGGTTTTCAGCAGAAAAGTTTCTAAGTGTCTATTTTTGAAACTTACAAATATTCCTCTAAAATCAGTCGAACTACGAATTCCGATTTACTCACCTGTTATCAGGAGAGAACCCAGTGCTGCATCTTTTAGCCCAGCACTGACCCTGAAAAGTAATTCTAAGCGTACTTACCAGTAACTTGTATTTCCTTCCATAGGAATCCATTGTGTGGTTTTCAGCAGAAAAGTTTCTAAGTGTCTATTTTTGAAACTTACAAATATTCCTCTAAAATCAGTTGAACTACGAATTCCGATTTACTCACCTGTTATCAGGAGAGAACCCAGTGCTGCATCTTTTAGCCCAGCACTGACCCTGAAAAGTAATTCTAAGCGTACTTACCAGTAACTTGTATTTCCTTCCATATGAATCCATTGTGTGGTTTTCAGCAGAAAAGTTTTTAAGTGTCCATTTGTGAAACTTACAAATATTCCTCTAAAATCAGCCAAACTACGAATTCCAATTTACTCACCTATTATCAGGAGAGAACCCAGTGCTGCATCTTTTAGACCAGCACTGACCCTGAAAAGTAATTCTAAGCGTACTTACTAGTAACTTGTATTTCTTTCCATTGGAATCCATTGTGTTATTTTCACCAGAAAAGTTTCTAAGTGGCCATTTTTGAAACGTACAAATATTCCTTTAAAATCAGCCAAACTATGAATTCCGATTTACTCACCTGTTCTCAAGAGAGAACCCAGTGCTGCATCTTTTAGACCAGCACTGACCCTGAAAAGTAATTTTAAGCGTACTTAACAGTAACTTGTATTTCCTTCCATTGGAATCCAGTGTGTGCTTTTAAGCAGAAAAGTTTCTGTCTATTTTCACAAACTAAAAATATTCCTAGGAAATCGTCTGTATGACTTAAACACATTCTTTCAACTGTTTACAGGAGATTCACCTGTGCTGGATCCAGGATCCACCACTGAGTAAGAAAAAGTAGCGATAACACTACTTACCTGCTAAGTGAATTTTCTGCCATAGGATAACATTGGAGATTCTATGGGAACATTTTTCGAAGTGTCAACTTTTAAAATACAATAATAATCCTTAAAAATCACTACTGTAACCAAAACGCTTTTACTCAACTGTTTACAGGAGATGTCCGAGGACTGAATCTAGGATCCAGTCCTGTGGTTAGAAAAGCAATCCAGAAAGTAACTAATTGCATTTGACTAGAAATTCACATTGAGCTCAATGTTGCTTTGTGTTTGAAATTGTGTTGCCCATTGCAACAACTGCAACTACTGTACTTAAAAGTCTATTGCCTATTTGCAAAGTATTTAAACTAAAGTAATTCATTCTGAGAAGTATATTTTGTTTTGTAATGTATAATGTAATTAAAAAAATAAAAATATCTAAAAATAAACAGTTTAAAAAATGTAGTAAATCAGTATAAAAAAAATCAGTATAACAATTAATACATTAAAAATTGTCATTTACAAAACCTTTGAAATTCACTGAAAAAACAATAGGTTTTAGGGATGTTATAGTTAGCTGGACATTTCACTCGAACAAAACCATTGAAATTTTTCTGATATAGTTAGTTGTACTAACTACATCTTGCGCGCCCCCAATCCACTGCTGATGATGTCACATATTACATCATTCATGACATGGTCAGTGACATCACTGATGACATCTCAAATGACATCACTGATGACATCACTGATGAAATCATCCACGTGAGAATCAGATACACCTCATCATACACTAGTATAGCCTTTCATCACTCACTGTAAAATACAGTGCCAGATTTAAAACCATTGACACACCAAGTTTCTAAACACCCACTCAGTGATTCCTAGATCTATACACACATCTAATCACTTACCTATAGATTCATTCATACATGCTGTCAATGATCAATAGAACACTATCAAATATACTTATACATCTATATCGACATTACACACCAGCACACATCCTAATCACTTATGAAGTCATCCTACTCACTTATGCAAACAATGTATCATACTTTCTTTTACTTAGCTATACACTTATAAAAACACCACTTCATCTATTCATATAAATAATAGCTCATAGTTAGTGTGTTATAAAATCACGAATACAACTATACAGTTATCCATACAGTCACTCATACAATCACTGAGTCTTATGTATACTTATTTATATACAACAACTGACACATACACTGGCTTTTATTTTTCTAGTTTGTTGGACATATACCATTGAGACATGTATTTGCTCATCTCCACACCCATAAAGATATTCACTCACCCAAACAACTGTTATAACATGTAGTTTTAACTTCATATACCTACTGAATCAACTATTCACGCATCTTTGGGCAGTCACACACCCCCCACCGAACCACACACACATTCACTCTCCCATACAAATACTCAGTTAACTAATCAATAAATAATATAGACTTTCACGTAGGTAGTAACCAACTGGTGCAGCAGTTTACACAACAACTGACAAAGTGATACAGATATTCACACAGTTTAGTCACTATCCAATATATTTAGTGAGACACTATAAATTAGTCAAGTAAACAGTCAATCACACTGCTACTAAATCCTCCATCCAGATATTTATATTTATATATCCACTCATTCTTCAATGCCAAATTGCTATATATATAATACATATTTAAATAACGAACCAAACCACATTCACTGGATGATGTCAATAGTGATGTCATTTGAGATGTCATCAGTGATGTCACTGACCATGTCATAAATGATGTAATATGTGACATCATCAGCAGTGGATTGCGGTCGGAGGAATTTCAATGGTTTTGTTCGAGTGAAATGTCCAGCTAACTATAACACCCCTAAAACCTATTGTTTTTTCAGTGAATTTCTAAGGTTTTTAAATACTATGAAAAGTGAAAATATATATATATATATATATCTATATATATATTCACTGAAAAAACCATAGGTTTCACACATGTTATAGTTAGCGGAAATTTTACTGATAAAAAACCAATGAAATTGCCCCGTTATAGTTAGTGCTGGCAACTATAACTCACGCGACCGCAATCCTCTGCTGATGCTAATACTGTATTTAGACACTTATTTGCCCATGTCTTCTTCCATACATTTTTAGCTATACAAATATTACAAATATTTTTTTTTATAAAGACACATATGTCATCAGCAGAAGATTGCGGTCGCGTGAGTTATAGTTGCCAGCACTAACTATAACGGGGCAATTTCATTGGTTTTTTATCAGTAAAATTTCCGCTAACTATAACATGTGTGAAACCTATGGTTTTTTCAGTGAATTTGCAAGGTTTTTTAAATGCTAATTCCTAACTATAACGTGTGTGAAACCTATGGTTTTTTCAGTGAATTTGTACGGTTTTTTAAATGCTAAGTTACTTTACGCCATTCGAGGCGTGCGCGCCCACTTAACGCAGTGCGTTCCGTGCACGGTTTTTATCAACTTTAATAAGCCCTGTACATTTGGTGGCCTTCGGCCACCAAAAGCACAGGGGGTGGGGTCAATGTGGATAGTGTTTTTTTTATTTCGATTTTATAATTTCATGTTGCCAAAATATAGTTTTTTTACTGATGTAATAAGCCTTGTACATTTGGTGGCCTACGGCCACCAAAAGCACAGGGGGTGGGGTAAGTGTGGATAGTGTTTTTTTTATTTCTATTTTTTACCGTACGCTTACGGTAAGCGTACGGTAAGCGTACTCGGCGAAATTGCCGAAAAAAAAATAAAACCGTTTTTGCTCTTGGGGGATGTTTGGGGACTCCCTCAACATGACTATGTGGGAGGGAGTTGTCAAAACAGCCCCGTAACATGTTTTTTGGCATCATGTTTGATAAATAACACTCAGTGCGAGAGACAAAATGGCGGACGCCGCTTCCTGGTTTCGGCCAATTCGAATGTTTACTAAGATCTAAGAGCCAATCAGAATCGCGCTCGCGCACGCCACCGTACGCGTACGGTAAGCGTACGGTAAGCGTACCGTAAGCGGGCTCAGATATATATATTGATTTAAAGGCTATTTTCTCAGAATCTACTGAACATATTTACACCAAACCTACAAAAGGCACTTCCTTGACATAGGGACTACCTCTCTGCCAAATTTCTAGTAATTCTGTTCAGCCGTTCGGGCTGTAGCTCTGTCTAAAGGTCCTATGGAAAAATGCATGGGAAAAACGCGTTTTGGGACCCCCCTTTTATCTCAGCCCCCGCTTGACGAATCCCCCCGAGACTTTCAGGGTAGGAGCGGAGCGTAGCGCCCCACCTATTTTGAGAAATTCGCGAGGATTCATCGACCGGCGCCAAAGTTATTCAAAATAGAATGTTGCGGATTTCCTATGGAAAAGGGGTCCTAACTATAACTACCTACTGGCGACCGCCAGTAGGTAATATATATATATATATATTCACTGAAAAAACCATAGGTTTCAGGGGCGTTATAGTTAGCTGGACTTTTCACTCGTACAAAACCATTGAAATTCCCCCGTTATAGTTAGTTCAGCTAACTATAACTTGCGCGCCCACAATGCACTGCTGATGACGTCACATATTACATCACTCATGACATGGTCAGTGACATCACTCATGACATCACTGATGACATTACTGATGACATCGCTGATGACATCATCCAGTGAATGTGTGTTTTTCTGAAAATTACATATGTTTTATATATGTATATCTCAAGGTCGATGGAAGAATAAATGGGTATATAAGTGTCTAAATGGATGATTTGTTTTTGAAAAATTGATTGTATAACTGACTGATTAAGTGTATCTTAGTGAATACATGGCTTAGTGAGTAATGTTTAAATATGTAAATATCTGTATCAGTCTCTCACTTTGTGTATAAGTGGCTGCATGGGTTGGTGAGTAGCTACATGAGTGTCTATATAGGTTATTAGTTGTTTTTTTGAGTATCAGTCTGAGTGTCTGTATGGTTCGGTGGGGGGTATTACGTAGTGCATAGGTGCATGAATGAGTGACTCACTGTTTGTATGTGTTGAAGACAGCATGTGTACAGGACTGTATGGGTGGATGAGTGTGTGCATGGGAGTGTTAGTGAGTGAATGACTGTCTCAATAGTGTCTTTGTGAGTAACTACATATGTTTTAAACTAGTATATGTGACTATTGGTGTACATAAGTGAGTATATGTGAGAGATTGAAAGAGTTCCTGTATGAATAAGTATGTGTTTCTATAAGTGATTGTTTAAAAGACTAAGTATGTGTAAGTTTCTGTAGAAGTAAGTGTGGTGGTGTGTGTATAACTGTATATGCATTAAATGGATGTTTGATTCTTTATTAGCATGAGCGACTATGTGTGTGAGTAACTCTATGGATGAGTGGCGTTGTGTAACAGGATGTATAGGTGTATGAGAACATATGATGAGTGAGTACATGTATGAGTGACTGTATAGGACGGTTGGTGAATGAGTGGATGTGTATGTGGATCTTAGAATTACTGAATAGGTTGTTGTAACTGGTATTGGCATGTCGATTGTTTTGAAAATTTTAGTTTCTATTTTTGAATGTGTGTATCAAAGGTTATATTAGGGGGAGAGGAGGTCTGCCACTCTATCACAAGGATGATGTCATCAGTGATGTCATTTGAGATGTCATCAGTGATGTCATGAGTGATGTCACTGACCATGTTATGAGTGATGTAATATTTGACGTCATCAGCAGTGCATTGCGGGCGCGCGAGTTATAGTTAGCTGAACTAACTATAACGGGGGAATTTCAATGGTTTTGTACGAGTGAAAAGTCCAGCTAACTGTAACGCCCCTGAAACCTATGTTTTTTTCAGTGAATTTCTAAGGTTTTTTAAGTGCTAATTCCTAACTATAACGTGCCTGAAACCTATGTTTTTTTCAGTGACTTTCAAAGGTTTTTTAAATGCTAAAACTACGCCTACAGAGATAGGACATGTGAAGAAAGAAGAAATAACGCACAGAAAGAAATGCAGAAAGAAGCAACAGAAGTCCTCAAAGACGAAGAAAAGTGCAGGAAGAAGGATAACGTGCTGAAAGAACAAACAGAAAGCAGAAAGAAGCCTTGTTGCAAAATCATCCTGTACCCTCAACTTTTTCAGACGGATACTGGTGGTAACTGAGTCTGACTAACCAGTCCTAGAGCCAGTGCTATGTTAAAAGACACTCAGAATACAGTGAAAACATCTACATACACTAGGGAACACTATGCGTTGGGGTCCCCCTGTGATTAGCATGACCTCCTCTGTGAGCCCCTAGTATATAATAGGGCAGGGGATTAAAACTACCTCTTAAAACGCACCACAGGTGTGTTTGCACACGTCACCTCAAGCCCCGTCTCCTCCCTTCCCCACTGTGTAAACACGCCCTGTGGCCGTTTAAAGTTGGGAGATTAAGTCCCCTTGAATCCTGAGGGTCCCTAGGGTCCAACTAGACCACTAGGTACCTCCAGTAAGCGCCACAGAGCTGCGTAGCAGAGAGATGTAAAAAGGGGCACGGGCTAGACCACCTCTCTGCAACGCAGCGCAGTGGCGCTTACTGGACGCACCTGGTGGGCTGGTTGGCCCCCAGGGTCCCTCAGGATTGAAGGGGAATTATTTCCCCAACTTAAAAACGCACCACAGGGCTTGTTTGCACACGTTAACTCAGGCCCCGTCCGCTCCCTTCACCACTGTGTAAACACGCCCTGTGGCCGTTTTTAGTTGGGAGATTAGGTTCATTTGAATCCTGAGGGCCCCTAGGGTCCAACTAGCCCACTAGGTACCTCCAGTAAGCGCCACAGAGCTGCGTTGCAGAGAGGTGTAAAAAGTGGCACGGCCTGGACCACCTCTCTGCAACGCAGCTTAGTGGCGCTTACTGGAAGCACCTGGTGGACTATTTAGCCCCCAGGGGCCCTCAGGATTGAAGGGGAATTATTTCCCCAACTTAAAACGCACCGTAGGGCGTGTTTGCACACGTCACCTCAGGCCCCGTCCCCTCCCTTCCCCACTGTGTAAATACGCCCTGTGGCCATTTTTTAAGTTCCCTTGAATCCTGAGGGTCCCTAGGGGCAAAATCGCCCACTAGGTATGTCCAGTAAGCGCCATTGCAGAGAGGTGTAAAAAGGGGCACGGCCTGCACCACCTCTCTGCAACGCAGAGCAGTGGCGCTTACTGGAAGCACCTGGTGGGCTAGTTGGCCCCAAGGGTCCCTCAGGATTGAAAGGGAATTATTTCCCCAACTTAAAACGCGCCACAGGGCGTGTTTGCACATGTCACCTCAGGCCCCATCCCCTTTCTTCACCACTGTGTAAACGCGCCCTGTGGCCGTTCTAAGTTGAGAGATTAAGTCCCCTTGAATCCTAAGGGTCCCTAGGGTCAAACTAGCCCACTAGGTACCTCCAGTAAGCGCCACAGAGCTGCGTTGCATAGAGGTGTAAAAAGGGGCGTGGCCTCAGAACACCTGTCTGCAACGCAGCTCCCTGGCGCATACTGGAGATACCTGTTGGGCTAGTTGGCCCTCAGGGACCCTCAGAATTGAAGGGGAATTAATTCCCCAACTTACAACTGGCCAGGGGGCGCGTTTGCAGAGTGCTGCAAGGAGGGGGCGTGGCCTCCAGCGCAATGCAAGTCTTTTATTTATTTTATTCTTTTAAGAATGAGGGCTGTGTGGCCCCCCTTCTTTTTCTAATTTATTGGCCCTGGAGACCCCATCCCCCAGGGCCTGCACCCTAATTCTTTTTGTTGAAAAAAATAAATTTGGCCATCCCAAGGCCTTAATCGGCCCCGGGGACCCCAACCCCTGGGTCATGGCCTTTGTTTTTTATTATTTTAAAAAAATATATATTTATAGAAACACCTAGGACATGCTGGACAAACCGTATGTACCTATCACCATGACGATTTGCGTGATATTAATTAAAAGGTGACTATGCATACAATGAATCCATGTGGAATGTATTTACACCGCTAGTGAAGCTCTGACGTGTCTGACGCCCTACCCTGCCTAATCCCGGCGCCCCCGCCGGTGGGTACTCTCCAAGTAGACACCCTTGTCGTTTATTTATACAAAGACGGGTAGCTATTGACGGGCACATTTAATACACACGCACACCAAGCCATTCAAAGGGGATTCGACAAAAATTCGACCAAACTATGCAAGAATCCCCCCTCACGGTTAATAAAACACACATCCACCGCCGGATGTGTAATACTTTTTATTTTACTCTCTGGAAAGGAGACGAACCTCACTTGAGAGTCACAGCGTGCTCCTGGCTGAGCCCAATGCTGTGTTACACCCACCAGTGCCCACCGAGTGCCACACACCTCTGTGTGTTATTCCACCAGCTAGTGCGTATGCTATGACACTCTCTAGCCCATGTGCACTGTAACACCACCCCGTGAATATGTCATGCCACACTTGCCTTCGCACGGGTTATATTGCCCCATCTAACGTGCCTTCCTCGATGCCTATTTTATAACGGACAGCGCTATGCCATACATATTACAATCTGGGATCCATATCTTTGTCACTGTGCATATGCAATGTTACACTCCCCAGCACATATTTTATATTACAACTTTAGAGACTATTTAGGTTACACAACACTGCCCTGTGCATATTACACTCCAAGGCGCATAACGCATAGCACGCGCTAGTGCCTGTGCTATCTCGCGCTCTCCAATTAATCTGTCATTGCGCACAATGTATTGCATATTATATTTCACGCCCCGGTTCATCTTATATCACACTTTTTGGTGCATAGTTTATACCATATACTATATCTTGTTTTCATTTTCAATCGTGCTCTCAGGACCATGTTCTCTATAACACTGCGTCCACCTACCCTTTTCACGGGCATTACATTTTGCGATGGGGGGTGGAGGGTCAGGGGGTGTTTCTCCCAAGGGAGCCCAGTGTTACAGTCACAAACGTCCTCTTCTTCCTGAATAAAAGTGAGATTATGCTGCATACTTGTTCATATTTTAAGTAGTTCGCACAGACACACATTTTAAAAACAATAAAGTTCCTAATACCCACCTTCTCTGAACAGTTAGCTTGCTGCCCCATCCACCTCCTCCCTATCCTCTGTTGTCTGAATCCATGGACTAGCCTCCTCCCTCCTGCCATGCATGGTCTGATGTGCTGCCACTGCCCTCCATTTAGCATGATGTACCAGTCCACTCCTCCTGCCCTCCATTGCCCAATTCTATGGCCCATCATTGACCTCCTGCTTAGCCTCTGTGCTTAGCTTGCTGCCCCTATTCTCCTTCCCCCTGCCCTCCGATGTCTTTGTGCATGCCCCTGCTCCATCCTTTTTGCCCACCATGTTCCATGGACCTGCCACTCCTATCTACTCTGAGTGTTATGTTGATATGCCACTCCCCTCCCACCTGCCTAGCATTGTCTGATGACTGCAACCTGTCCCTGCCACCTCCACCCTGCCTGTCCACATACCATGCCCCTATCCCCTTCCTCCTGTCCTCCATGGTCCATTTTACTGCCACACCCTTCTGCCCTCCCTGGTCTGTTGTGCTGCAACTGCTCCTCCTGCCTGCCCCGCGCTGTCTGTTGTGAGGCCCCTTCCCCTGAACTCTCTTGTCTGTGCCCAGGTCCTGACCCTCCCTTCTATCCTCCATGGTCCTTTGTGCATGCCCCTGCACCCTCCTTCTGGCTCATCATAGCCATTGTGCTGCCACTAACCCTCCCGCTTGCCATGCATGGCCTTCTCTGCTGCCATGGCCCCTCCCACCTTCCCTGTGTGGTCAGCTAGCTGCCCCTGACCCCCTCCCACCTTCCCTCTGTCTCCATGTGCAGACCCCTATTCCCTCCCTCCTGGCTTGTCTGTTCCATTGTAATGCCCCTGATCTGTCCCTCCTGCCCTTTATGGTCTGTTATGCTGCAGCTTTCTCTCCTGTCTGTCCATTATGGTCAGCTGGCTACCATTGCCTCTTTTCCCTCTGTTCTCTGTTGTCCATGTGCATGGTCCTGTCCCCTCCCTATTGCTTTCTATGGATTGTTGTGCTGCACTCCCGTCCCGCATGCCCTGTGTGGTGTATTGTGCTGCTGCAATCCCTGGTGCCTGCCCTGTAGGGTCAGCTTGGTGCACCTCTCCATGTCCCTCCTGCCCTCTGTTATCCGAGTCCATGTCCCTACCCCAATTCCTCCTGCCTACCATAATCCAATGTACCATGCTTGCGAACATTTTGAAATTGATAAGAGGGAGATTTTGAAAAAAACTGGGGTATTGATTTTCCCCTTTGAGTTACATTGAAAAAGAGGAGATTGTAGACAGGAGACAGATCAAATAAAGCCCATTTGAGCTTAAAAACATTGGACGTTTCCTGGCTGAAACGGGTCTGATGGTATGTATGGTTGTACTACCACTGCCTCTTCCTTCTGCCCACAATGGTCTATTATATTGCCACAGCCTCTCTTGCCAGTCCTGTATTGTTGGTTTGTTGCCCCTGCCCCCCTTTCCACTGCCCTCCATAGTCTGTTGTGCTGCCACTGCCCTTCCTGCCTGCCCAGTGTGGTCAAATTGTTGCCTCTGCACTCTCCTACCTGCCTTCAATTTTCAGAGTCCGTGCCCTTGGCCTCTCAACAGTATCCCAATGAACAACTAGATTGCTAACATTCTATATTTATTACAAAAGTGTGGAACGCCTGACGTCATCTTGATGTAATCAAAACTGTAATACCTAGAGCATTTGCTTTAGAAATTACATATATGAGAGGGTCTCATTTGCATCAAAATTATGGTTAGTGCTCTAAAAAACTAAAATGAGGACATATTTTCTGAGTTTTCAAATAGCCACAAAGAACTTTTAAATTATTTATAATCTTTATTCTTTTTTATCCAGTTGACCACTTGATTAAATGTTGCACCTAGGGGAGAGGATGTGGTGTTACTTTGCAACTGGGGAACCAGGTTGGAGTTTCTGCTTCAGCTCAACATTCTGTGATTCTGGTCAAATCACTTAATCTCCCCATGTCTACAACCAAAATGAATTTGATCTTGTGTGATGTAACCAATGCTCATGTAAAGCACTCCAATACCTGACAAGTCTGCACTATATAAAACTGCAAATACACAAAAAATGTGTTTTGCACACTTCTGTCATTGGGCTACATGTGGGCTACATCTGGGTGATATTTGTGCTGCATTTGGGCTCTTTTGTCTCTGGTTGCCATCTTGGGAGATTTATCTGTTATGAAGTTTCCTAATTTCCTCATTTACTGCAGTCTCCTCAGTAGGAAATGCTTTCAGTTTTTTACTTTGATTCCATCAAGAAGGTATTCAGATATGTCACACATTTGCCATAAATTATAAATGTTAGCACTCTAGTTGCTCATTAGATCACTGTAGTAAAGCTACTGCTCACCACGGAGGTCTGCTGCTGGTATTACAAGTGCATGTTTCAGTCTGCATATCAGAATTTTTTAATGAAATAGAAGAGGATTTGAGAAGTCACTCAAAATGTGCCCTAATTTTTCTTTCTATAGCACTAATCATAATTTCTATGGCAAAATGAACATCCTCATTGTGTTCCTTTTTAAATTAAATGTTTTAAGTGTTACCACTTTATTCCAATCAAGATGGCTTCAGATGTGCCATACGTTTGTCATAAGTAAGACTGTTAGCGCTCTAGTTGTTCGTTAGAACACTCTGGGATATTCTGTTATTGGGCTATACTTGGGCTACATCTGGGTGATATTTGGGCTCTTTTGTCTCTGGTGGCCATTTTGGGAGACTTATTTGTTATGAAGTTTCCTAATTTCCTCATTTACTACAGTCTCCTCAGTAGGAAATGCTTTCAGTTTTTTACTTTGATTCCATCAAGAAGGCATTCAGATGTGTCACACATTTGCCATAAATTCAGAATGTTAGCACTCTAGTTGCTTATTAGATCACTATAGTAAAGCTACTGCTCACCAGGGAAGTCCGCTGCTGGTATTGAAAGTGCATGTTTCAGTGTGCATGTCAGAATTTTTTAATGAAATAGAAGAGGATTTGAGAAGTCACTCAAAATGTGCCCTAATTTTTCTTTCTGCAGCACTAATCATACTTTCTACGGGAAAATGAATCCCCTCATTGAGTTCCTTTTTAAATTAAATATTTTAAGAGTTACCACTTTATTCCATTCAAGATGGCTTCAGGTGTGCAATACGAATGTCATAAGTAGGAGTGGTAGCTCTCTAGTTGTTCTTTAGAACACTCTGGGAAGTTGCAGTAGAACACAAAGGAATCAACTCACAGTCTCTGCCCTTGTTGGATGTACATGTTTTACTGAGAATGTCAAACTTCATTCTCACATGACTGAGAAAGATAATGTGAATTTACAGAAAATATGCTCTCAGTTTAGCTTATAGATCACTTTCCAAACCTCTGTGGGAAAAGCATGAGAAAATGGTTTTCTCTCAAACATGATTCATGATATCACAGAAAAAGGCTTTTACACATGGTAAAATCACCTTAGAACACACAACAATTCCTAAAATGAGTATGGTACCATCAACAAATGATTTATAATGTAACTAAAGTCTTAAATCTTCTATTAACTTCAATGCTTTTTAATGAGGTGCTATCATGTATATTGGTCCCAAGATGGCTGCCAACACTTCTTGGATGAAGTGCTGACAGCCAATCAGATCTCATGATGAAATGTGAGGTTAGGCTCCGCCCAGATATATATGTGATTTTGATTTTGATTTTCTCAGGAACTACTGAACCGATTGACACCATATTTGCAAAAGGCACATGCCTGACCTGAGGACTACCTCTTTGCCAAATTTCATGTAATTCTGTTCAGCCGTTCGGGCTGTACCTTCGACTAAAGGTCCTATGGGAAAATGCATGGGGAAAACGTGTTTTGGGACCCCCCTTTTTTCTCAGCCCCCGCTTGACGAATCACCCCGAGACTTTCAGGGTAGGAGCTGAGTGGAGCGCCCCATTAGTTTTGATAATTTCACGAAGATAAGTCAACCGCGCCAAAGTTATTCAAAATAGAATTTTCAGATTTCCTATGGGAACTTGGTCCTAACTATAACTATCTACTGGCGACCGCCAGTAGATAATATATATATATATATCAAAGGTAACCACCTCCACCAGCTTCACACTCCTTCTGCCGCTTGCGAAGTAGCACACGAACCAGATTAAGGTGCAATATATCCATTTATTTGCCCAGAGCGACGGCCATAACGTTTCGGCTCTCCTAGAGCCTTGATCACATGACAGCGTTGTGCTCGTAGAGCCACATATTTAAAGTGCTAATGCAAACTACGTATCACATCACATGGGGAGGTCACATGCGGGGGGATTTTTCACTAAACCATAGACATAGTAGAAACAATACAATGACTTCATATAAGTAGAGCTCATGTTATCACTGGGAAAGTATATATATATATATCTCAGTTCTGAACTAGAATCTGAAACAGAATCCATTACTAATGTATCACAACCACGAATGGCCCCAACTGTAATTCAGGAATTGGGTTTTTTACGCATAGAGAGAACAATGAATCTACGCCCGCGTCCCCCGCGCCAAGAAAACAGCAATGTAAACACGGAACAACGAGAGAAAGGCGGCAAAAAAACAGGAGATGGGGTCAGAAAAACACAAAATACAAACAAACAACCATACAGAAGAAACAAGCGCAGATAAGCACTAGAAAAGATAATGCCAACACAGTAATCAACCTTACTAATATGGAACTTACAGATAAAGAACAAAATATCCTTGCTTTAGGACTCTCTTTCTGTGATAAAACCAATTTTGATTACCCTCAAACCCGGATCGACCTTTTTCAGTTTGTTAGAAAACTCAAACTAAAAAAACACTTTTTCTCCATCTCTAAAAAGGATCCCAACGAAATACATAGTGGTGAAACGAACACTGGTCCAACAGTGGCCGACATGGAACTCCTACAGGACATGATGCAATTGCAAAATGAGGAGCAAAGCGTTCCCGCATCGGTTACAACAGGTTTAACCGATAACATCATTGACACTTTTCCTTTTGAACGAACTCCTTTCAGACCAAAATCAGTTTTTACTCCCATAATGCCGAGAGATGGCCTTGATACCTTTGCAGACAATGTCATCAAAGACCTTAAATCCTTAGCGCTTAAAAGCAGCCAAGAATTCAATCGAACATTCAATGCAAGCAGAAGGGAATACAACACTGTCATGAATAAAATCAAAGAAAGGCAAGACATTGTGGTGAGATGGTCGGACAAGGGTGGCAATGTGGTCCTTTGGCCACTAACTAAATATAACACTGAGGCTCAGAAACAATTGAGTGACAGAGAATGCTATAGCCGTATTGCACCAACTATCATCATAGGTATAAAAGAAAGATACCATAGAGCCCTTTACGAATGGAGAAGCCAAGGTCTCCTCACCAAACCGGAATTTGATTTCTTAAAAAATGACTACCCAACCACACCACAACTGTATTTAATCCCTAAAATACATAAGAACGCTATCGATCCACCTGGCAGACCGATCATATCTGCCATTGGTGGACTGTTTGTAAACACCTCTCGATTCATTGACTTTTTTCTCCAGCCTTTTGTATGTGACTTACCCTCTTACATTAAGGATACAGGCGATTTCTTGTCTAAAATATATGATGTGAAATGGCATGACAATTATGTATTCATGACTATGGATGTATGCTCGTTACACACAAGCATTAGACATAGGGACGGTTTACATGCACTTGAGCACTACCTAAACAAAAGACCTATACACCTACACAGACACACCTCTATGCTGCTACAAATGGCCGAGTGGTGCCTGGAAAACAATGTCTTCATATTTGACAAATTGTCTTACAGACAATTACAGGGCACAGCCATGGGTACTTGCTTCGCCCCCAGCTATGCTAATTTGCATATGGGCTGATGGGAGGAGCAAGTACTCATGCTAACACACAGTCTGGAAATGAAAGAAAATGTAGTTATCTATGTCAGGTACAGAGACGACATTTTTGTTTTATGGCAAGGTACACAGGAAAGTGCAGTAAAGTTTGCACAAGACTTGAACAACAACACTCTCAACCTCTCTTTTACAAGCCATACCAGTAAGGAATGTATACAATTTCTGGACATAGAATTGTATATAGACCAAGACAAAATCCAAACGAGAACATATAGGAAACCTACAGCAGGCAATGCGATCCTGCATGCTAATAGTTTCCATTATGACAGTGTCAAAAAGGGCATCCCCTATGCAGAATGCTTAAGAATGAAGCGCAACTGTAGCACGGAAGAGAGTTTAAATAAATCCACCAATGATCTCTTCAATAGACTGCAGAGCAGGGGATGTGAAACAAAAATCCTTAACAATGCCAAAACTAGAAGTGAGAAAACCACCAGAGAAGAACTCTTATTTGCTAGGAAAAGTAAAAACCAGGCCAAGCATGAATTCGCTAAAATAGATACGCCTAGATTGATTACAGGGTTCAATGCGTACCATACTTCCCTGCGAAAAATCCTGTACAAACATTGGAACAACATAAGGAATGACCCCATTATAGGACCAACATGCGCCAAAATCCCTTCAATCAGTTTCAGACGTGCCAAATCTATGCGTCAGGAACTAGTGCGTAATGCACCTATTATCACTAAAAAACCTAATTGGTTCCAAACACCTAAGGGATTTACCAAATGCAGTAAATGCAAAGCGTGTAAACATGGAAAAAATACCAAACTGGTCCACATGCCTTTCAGAAATACACCATTTGAAATAAGAGGGAGTTTCAACTGCAAAACTGACTTTGCCGTGTATGTCCTACAATGCACCTGTGGTAAAAACTATGTAGGAAGCACCATTCAACCAGCACACGTCCGTATCCTGCAACATCTTAGAGCCATCGTGCATAATGACCAAACATATCCTGTTGCCAGACACATAAACTCACAACATGCAGGAAGATCTCAAGAGCTTTCCTATTTTGTCATTGACAATGTTCCCAAAAATCCAAGGGGAGGCAACAGGCAATTGGCACTCAGGAGACTGGAGACAAGGTACATCATTCTCCTTAATTCCAAAATCCCACATGGGATTAATGCCGA
The DNA here is from genome assembly GCF_964204655.1 of Triturus cristatus. Classification (NCBI taxonomy): domain Eukaryota; kingdom Metazoa; phylum Chordata; class Amphibia; order Caudata; family Salamandridae; genus Triturus; species Triturus cristatus. Next base: position 1,182,913,110 of record NC_140592.1, on the reverse strand, counting down.
TGAAGCTCTCAGTGTCTATTTGTAATAATTAACACACTCTCCGTTCCCACTGCTCCATTCCTCCGAGCGTTCAGTTCTCGCACGCTCCACTACCTCATCGATGGCACACCCGCCGTTTTTCACTTTTCTTTTCTACTGTGATTACCTGCCTAAAACACAACTAGACTTTCACTAACCACGCCAAAGTGGGTTTGAATGGTCAGTTCTCTGCCCACTCGGGCTTTACCCTTAAGAACAGTCCCTTGAACAATAAAATAAATTACTTATTTACTTTAAGTACATTTAAATGGTTCTATACATTCGGGACCAACTAGTGTTTCCTGGCCAAATAGTACTCTACTCACACTTCTGCACTAGGTCAGTCATTTACGTTTTTTGAGTACTCTTATGGTACGAAACCATAAAGCTCACACCCCTTTTGCTCACTATTTCAGTGCTTTAACTATATTTTCTTTTCTTGGGCGTATTCACATTTGAGGTCTACACAGGTAACCAACACATTGCAAAAAAATTTGTGTGAAGCTTATTATCCAGTATTGTTTCAATTTCTTTTTCGCTACTATTGTGTGACAATATAACCATAGTACAGCTTTTTACTTTTTACGTTATCTATTAGATTTTCATATATATAGCAATATGTAAGTCTGTTTTCTAGTTGCTATAACAACTAAACCTAACAGGACCTCCACTATGTCTATTGCGTTCTGCTGTTGGTTACTATGACAACCCTAAGAGAGTGTAAAACTAACGACTATTTAATCATGCATGATTTATTTAGAACTGGATGCAGTGAACAAGGCGGTTGTTTCCGCCGAAACGCGTCTGTGCCTAACGTTGGAATAAACTTTTTTTTTGCTGAATTACTCACGGAGTCGGTGCCTGTTTGTTGGACGCTGTCAGGCTGGTACTATATATATATATATATATATATATATATATATATATATATTTATATATATATCAGTTATACTAGTTAGAATTGCTTTCCCATAGACAAGGCATTTTTTGGTTTGCTAATAACTTTGGCGCCATTTGACTTGTATCCTAAGGTAACTATAACGTGCACCCTCGCCAAGCACTGCTAATTACTTTACATATTGCATCACTCATGATATTTTCTATGACAATATTGATAATATCACTGCAACATGTGCAATTCAATTTTTGATGTAGAAACTGTGCATGGCAAGGGCGTGAGTTGTAGTTACCTTAGGATATCAATTTAAGGGCCATATGTACGACCAAGTAAGTTGCGCCTCGCAAATTGCGACTCTTTAGCGAGTCGCAATTTGAGAGGCACAATTTTACTATGCACAACAGTGTTTTTCTCACTGTTAGCGATTCCCAATGGGGTCGCAAATAGAGAGGCTCATGAATATTAATGAGCCTCTCACAATTTGCGACCCCATTGGCAATGGCAGCCCCCCCCAGGTATGGTGGCCTGCTGGGCTCAGCAAACCACCATGTCAGGGACTGCTTTCAAATAAAGCAGTTTTTAAAAAAATGCAGACCGTTTTCCTTAACGGAAAACGGGTTGCATTTTTCCCCTGCGTTTGCAGGAATGCCCCTTCCTAATAGCAAGTTGCAAAACCCAATTTTGCGATTCGCAAAATATTGGGACTTGCAAAATAGGGTTTGTACATACCCCATGCCATTTGTGCATGTGCAAACGGGCTGGCTAACCTGTTTGCGTTACAACAAACAAGTGATGGACGGAATGCTGACAATGCAGACATTCTCCCCCAGTCAAGAGATCTGGGTTCAATCCATTGTTCTTTTGCCCACTACGCCACCCCAGTTCAGACATGGCCATATGCAAATCAGTCTTGACCCTGTGCCTCATGGGAACAGTCCAGCCCGAACTGCCAAGCCATGTCTTCCCTGGACCGGAATCAAGCATCCTAGGACCGGTTTCTGGCTATCAGCCGTCATCAGCCAGGATAGCTTGACTCCAGTGGCGTAGTGAGCACGGGTCCCACGTCTGGGAATACCCATCCCACTTAGGGCGAAAAGCGTTACAACAAACAAGTGATGGACGGAATGCTGACAATGCAGACATTCTCCCCCAGTCAAGAGATCTGGGTTAAATCCATTGTTCTTTTGCCCACTACGCCACCCCAGTTCAGACATGGCCATATGCAAATCAGTCTTGACCCTGTGCCTCATGGGAACAGTCCAGCCCGAACTGCCAAGCCATGTCTTCCCTGGACCGGAATCAAGCATCCTAGGACCGGTTTCTGGCTATCAGCCGTCATCAGCCAGGATAGCTTGACTCTGCAGACATTGCAGACATTCTCCCCCAGTCAAGAGATCTGCCCATCAAAAATTGTTGCACATCTGGCCCATAGTTACTTGAGATAACTGTAACTTTAAGAAGTTACTGAATTTATCAGCTAGCTATAATGTTACGTTTATATATGTTACCTACTGGCGGTCGCCAGTAGGTAGTTATAGTTAGGACCTAATTTCCATAGGAAAAGCATTTTTTGTTTTCCCAATAACTTTGGCGCCGGATGACGAATCTTCGTGAAATTTTCAAAACTCGTGGGGGGCTCCAGTCAGCTCCTATCCTGAAAGTTTTGGGGTGATTTGCCCAGCGGGGGCCGAGAAAAAAGGGGATTCCCAAAACACGTTTTCTCCATGTTATTTCCCATAGGAATCTTTACACACGACTACAGCCCGAACTGCTGAACGGAATTACACCAAATTTGGCAAAAAGGTAGCCCTTGGTTCAGAAACAGACCTTCTTTTAAAACGGTGTAAATCCGTTCAGTAGTTCCTGAGAAATTTTAAAAATTAAAATATCGATATATAGAGGCACGGTGGAACCGCGCACCCTGCCGATCACGAGCTGCATTCTAATTGGCTGTCAACACTTCAAACCAGGAAGTATTGGCAGCCATCTTGTGCCTCGGTACAACCGAGGCACAAGAAAAGAGAAAAGAGAAAAAGAAACGCACAAAACAAGAAAATAGGGCAGGGTAGAAACACCCTGACCCCCTACGCCTGCTCAGGGGGTCCCACAAGGACGGGCCAAAAAACAGCATTTAAAAAAAAAAAATGACAAAATCCGTGGAGGATCCGCAGATCCTGCCACGAAAATAAAATAAAACGAAGCGTGGTCTGCCGCGCTTCGTTATTATTTAGCCCCAGCGTGGGCCAAGTCCCAGGGGCAGTGAAAAATTGAAATTGCAGGGGCCCAGGCTGGCCCCCACAGCCCCTGGGGACCGCCACCCCCTGGGGCTTTCATTAAATATTTGCACGGGAGCTCATGGCCCCCCACAGCCCCGGGGACAGCCACCCCCCGGGGCTTTGCTTTTTAGTATTTTGTATAAGTAAGTGAGCTGGTGTGTGTATAACTGTATAGGTGAGTAAATGGCAGTGTGATTAATTATTTGCATGACTGACTAGGTGTGTGAGTACCTCTATGGATGAGTGGCGGTGTGTGAGTTTCTATATAGGTGTATGAGTGCATATGATAGTCCTGTACTGAGTGACCATAAGAATGAGTGACTGTACGGGTGAGTGAGTGGATGTGTGTGTAAACCTACGAATCAGTGAGTGGGTATGTAGTTATTGGTGTTGGAGTGTCTATGGTTTTGAGAATGGCAGTCTGTAATTTAGAGTGGATGTATCAAAGGTTATATTGGGGTGTGAGAAGATGCATCAATTTATCACATGGATGATGTCATCAGTGATGTCATTTAAGATGTCATCAGTGATGTCATGAGTGATGTCACTGACCATGTCATGAGTGATGTAATATGTGACGTCATCAGCAGTGCATTGCGGGTGCGCGAGTTATAGTTAGCTGAACAAACTATAACGGGGGAATTTCTATGGTTTTGTAAGAGTGAAATGTCCAGCTAACTATAACTTTCCCTAAAACCTATGGTTTTTTCAGTGAATATGTATATATATATATACATGCACACACACATATATATATATACACACACACACACATATATATTACTGCCTCCTGACTGCTGCAAACCTGCCAGGGAACTGTGGCTGCTGCGGCAGGGCACTGGCGATCTGACCGCCCTAATCGTAATAGGCTGTTGGTGGAACGGCCATGTCACCACAAGTCTGGTAGTCCATGGACCGCCAGACTCATAATTGGCCCCTATGACTTTCTTATGCTTGTGCATCACAGTCACATGAAAGATATGAGGAGAACAACAAATGATCAAATCTCCTAAAGACAAAAGAACTGGTTTAGAAAGTTTTATTTTTTTGATTTGCATAAACGGAAGCCAACAGGGCCACCTATGTTAAAAGATATAGGAAACAGCTGCAAGTGTTCAAAAGACAAGATGCCTCGCAGAAAAAGAATGGGGACCAAGCAAAGAATCTGATTTAAACATTGTACTTTTGGCATGTTTTGTTTGGGAAATTGACTCATTGTTGGTCAACACGTAGACCTCTCTGGTATATAAAAACAACTTGTTCTCAGAACACTTTATTTTGCGCATGTCAGAATGCGGCCAATTGGTGCCCTGCAATTCATTGGAGATTTAATGAGATTATAATTAATACAATTGCCTGCATCTTTGCTGTAAATAATACAGCCACAAGAGCAGGTCTTTTGTGCATTTCTGTCTTCCAAGAGATCTACTAGTACTCTGCCTACGATACCCTTGCAGAGGCAACACATTTTGCAGTTCAGCACGTTCCTACCTGCCGTTCTTGTGTATCACCTGCCAGCTGATATGTCTCACGCATATCCTACAGCTTTGCCTCATACAATAATCTCATTAGTACCCTGTTTATCTCTAAGTATTTTATTTTGTATTACAATTGTCATCCTGCGTCCTCTTCTCTATTACTCTCTCATGATGTGAAGCACTTTGATTCCAGGGAAAGCTATTGAAAAAGCATACCTAAATAAATCGACATCATTACAAGGCCTGACAAAGGCACAGTGCTGCATTCACGGCTGTCAGACGGTAAAGCAGGTTTCAGCATCATGCATTATTCCAAGTGCAGGCACACATTGTTCTTTCTGCTTTAACTGCAGCTTCTTGTGTTGGTGCCTGAGAGCAGAAGTGACATTGACAGGCATTTGATCCTTTGTTGTGGATGGGATATTCAGCACTGCAGAAGGAATTGTTTTTTTCGCTTCTTCGTACTTTTTTATTAACTTTCAATTATTAACATTCTCAGTTTTCCCACTCAAACTGGAGTATCTGTTTTTGTTAATCGTTTTACCAACAATTAATTACTCAAACAGCCAGTGAAAAGTATTTTTTGGAGTTAAAATGTATTCCAAGTCCTTAACCTGCTTGTTAGATTTGGGATTCCTTGTTCGCTGAGGTGTGAACCCAGGCCAGGCAGGAACCACCACTGTAATCAGGTTAAGCTAGTTACACACTAAAAGATAACCTGTGCTCACTCTCTGGTAGTTTGGTGTAAAGTATTTGTGCAACACACAGAGAAAGACAATTAATACACCACAGAAAGACTCCACACAAGGTTAGAACAATAGAGAATATTTATCTGAGCAAAATGAGAACAAAACTATAAAAATCGAATCAGTAGAAGTCGAGATATGAATTTTTATAGAGTAACAGTGCTTAGAAGTCAATAGAGCTATAAGGTCACTTTAGGTCATGCTAGACTGGGTTAAATCCAATGTTCAGGCCGATGAAGATGGAGCGTGGGTTGGATACAGTTCTAAACAGGTCCAGCTGACATTTTACCTTCTCAAGCTAAGCCAAGAACACAGTTTGCGGGGGAGACGGTCGCTGGGGGCAAGTAGAGCATCGCTAGAGATTAACTTGCGTGCGTAAAAAGTTAGCTGGGCAACGTGCACGGCAGAAGGGGCATCGCGGTTGCAGGTGGCGATGCTTGCTGTGCGAGTAGACAATGCTGTGGCGGATTCCGCTGATCATTTGAGTGAACGGTGCATTCCCAGAGCAAATGGGCCCATTCGTGGTCGCGAAGATCCCAAAAGAGGCGTTTCAAGGGGCTTAGAACCACTTCCAAGGGCCCAAGACTGCATAGTCACCTCTTGGAAGTCAGGTGCAAGTTGCAGATGGGCCCAGGTGCTGTAGGTGATGAGTGGGAAGTCTTTTGTAGACAATAGCTGAGGGACAGAACTGGGAGGGGCACCTCAGGCAAGGACTCAGACAGCAGAGTCTAGCAGCACCATCAGAATTTTGTGTCCCTGAGACTTCAGTAAACAGGAGGCAAGTCAGCAAACCCTTGGAGATAACTTGGAGGGAAAGCATAGTCCAACTCTCCTTCCAGCAGAGTCAGGGAGAAGCAGGCAGCAGGGCAACAAGCAGAAACGCAGTCCTTCCAGAAATGCAGTCCAGTTGAGTCCTGTAAGCAGCACAACAGTCCCTCTGACAGAGGTTCAGTTCAAGATCCAGAAGTGTCGTCAGAGACCTAGTCCTTATACCCAAAAGTTCCTTTGATGTAGGGGTGAGTTAAAAGGATATATCTGAAGTGCACAAGGATCCTTTTCAACCCAGTATTGCCTCCCAGGCTAGCCATGGGAGGTAAATCAGTGACTTATGTGAGGACATGACACATCCTATTCAGATATAAGTGTGAGCCATCTCTCCCCTTCCTGCCTAGGAAGGCTATCAGAATGCAGATGAATGCAGATGAGTCCTCTGTCACAAACAGCCCTTCCTGTGTTTGTTGCTGTCTAGAGGAATTGCCAAATTGTAGCTGTCACCCAGTCCAGACATGAATTGGAGTCAGGCTGTCAGGCACAAAGAGCAATAAGTACAGAGAAATGCCCACTTTCTAAAATTGGCCTTTCTAAAACAGTAATGTTAAATCCAACTTCACCAATCAGGAGGGTTTATCATTACCATTCACAACATATCAAACATGAAAAAGCTACTCCTCTCTGATCAGGAATTATAGCTTAAATGTATATTAAGGAATTCCCAAAGCTGGCCTTTGAGAGGGGTAGGCCTCACAGTAGTGAAAAATTAAGTGGGCTGTTTGTCACTACCCGGACATGCAAAACATAAAAGTACATGTTGTACCTTTTACTTCCATAGCACCCTGCTCTTAGGGTTACTTAGGGCCTACCTTAAAGGTGACCTATATGTAATAAAAGGGGAATTTAAGGCTTGGCAGGTAGAATTAAATGCCAAGTCGAAGTGGCTGTGAACTGCATGAACAGGCACTGCAGTGGCAGGCCCTAGACAGGTTTGAAAGGTGACTTCTGTGGATGGCACAATCAGTCTAGCAGCACACTAGTAGCATTTGCAGTACAGGCCCTGGGTATATGGTATACCACTTTACAAGGGACTTACCAGTACAACAAAAATGCCAATAAGGTATACACCAATGCCATCATGTTTAAGGGAGAAGCACATGCACTTTAGCACTGGTTAGCAGTAGTCCTGAGGCCAACAAAAATAATCAGCAAAAATGTGTCCACTCTAAGGATGACAGGTCTAACACTGCTAAAGTAGCAATGATAAAGAAATGCATAGTTTCAAGCTGTTTGTTGTGTGTGGGTAAGTGACTGCTGAACAACAGTTAAGCCCCCAAGTGTTTGTCATATAAAAATATTCATGATCTCCTCACACACGTGATTATCAACACAGACACATAAAACACCGACATTGTCGAATTTACATTGCCAAAAATACACCTGAGGTCAGCTCCGGGCATTTGGTAAAATGTCTCTCCTTTTAAGTATGACTTCAATAAAGTCTATGGAGTATGAAATGAGGGAGAAGCTGGTGGGGAGATTATCGTGTTCTGATATGCAACATGTAATAACAAAGAATATGTAAAATATGACCTGAATGATACAAGTACTACAAGTGATGGATAGATGCAATATATTCTAGGCCTAGGGTAAGATATGCCTATGTGGTACTGGATTAGCACCTGTGTGCTTGTAAATAGGGAATAACATACTTTACATAGTTGACGCCCGCTACTGCTTTCAATTAGAACATTGAGATTTCACTGCATCTACAGCCTGCCGCTATTATTATCCTTGTTCCAGCTTGACTCTGCTAGTACAGCTTGATCTTCGGCACACTTGCCTGGATATCCAATCCATGGTTTTTGCTGTTATACTGTCGTTAATTGCAGCTTGCTGTCACTTTTACCAATTGTATTGCTTCACGAAACAGTAGAGTGAGTATGTTTAATAGAAAATCAACAAAGAACACCTGATCATTCTGAGAAGTGAACAAGGACAATGATTGACCAAAGTGCCCGGAATAGAGAAAGTGACATGACACACGCTCTTACCTCAATCAAATCAAATGATGTTGGACTCCCAGATAGTGATGTCAAAGGACATTGATCCAGATGCATCACATTAATTGATACCACTGAGCTTAGTGTGTACCTCAAAGTGATATTGCTAAAAGATGCACAGAAATCATATTTAAAGAAATCAACAGTGGTTAGTTTCACTTGTGTTAATTCATATGGACCATATATTACTTATGAACTATGGAATTGGCTGGTTTTGTGACCACTTGTTTGAATTATGACACTTCTGTTCATGTATTCATAATAATGTAATGTGGCAGGACGTTCTTAAAAAAATCTGTATTAAAATATATATATATATATTTGTATTGTAAATAATTTAGATTTCACAGAAGTATTGGAGGCAGAACTAAAAGTGTACTCCCCAAGTAGGCATGGCAGAAAGTAAACAGTGGTCAAACACTGTTTACCTTCTGTTCCAGGCACTGCGTTTACTGTTCTGAGGCCAGTGGTGGCAAAAACAGTGGCAGATGATGCAAGGAGCAAGTCAGGGGTTACAACTGTGACCCTTGCCAACTTTGCACACCTAGGGGCCGATTACGATCTCGTCCGGAAAGCATTCCTACCAAATCAGTCCCGGAATGCTTTCCGGACGACTCGGAACAAGTGAGTCTGACCAAGCGATTTGGGTTTATCCAGATGCTTCCGGACACGATTTGGTTGGACTCCCATTGACGTTAATGGGATCCTGTGTTCCCAATGAGAACACAGGCTCCCTTTCAAAAAGGGGTGGCTGGGGAAAATCGTGCACCCTGTGGTGGGCACCCCATGTGCCTGCCACACTGTGCATGGTTGGAAAGGGGGGTCCCTTGGGTACCCCCACGGGACTAATTTTGAGGGTCCCAGGTGAAGGGGGGGCCTGCTATGGGCCCCCAATGACAGATTTCTACAGCGTAATCGCTCGCTGGGATACTGAGTCCATAGAGCTGTACGATTCGGCTTCGAAATACATGACCTGTCCGAATGCCTTTTGGAACCGATTCAGCCAGCCCTACTAGTTTCCGGCCACCGTAATTGGTCGTTGGGAACTGTGTACGTTTCAGTCAGAAACAAGGGTTCCTAATCGGATTCGGCAAGCCCAAATCCGATTCGGAGCCCTTCCTAACGAGAGGGGTCTGGCTCGGCGCTAAGAACTTCATTTGTTGCTGTTTCTGACTAAAACGCACAATCAGCATGGTATATTTTTCTGTGTCCCATTCCTTTCTAGCCTTCGTCATCATTTTTTTGGTGAGTTTTAAATAGTGCGAACTAGACCCAAAGGTATAAGAGCGCTTTACATGAGCACCAGTTGCGTTACAGATGGACACATTCATTGTTTTTTTGTTAGGCACTGGGAGATTAAGCGATTTGTCCAGAATCCCAGAATGTTGAGTGTCCCTGTCCAGACTCAAACCCGGTTCCTCAGATTCTAAGTTAACCAGCCTAGCCGCTAGGCCACATCCTCTACCCTTGTTGTTTGGCTTCTCATATTTCTGTTTGTCTCTTTCCACTTTCTCTGCCACTCTTGTCTTCCATGCCTCACTCCTCTTCTATGGCGTGTCTTTCCTCACTCCCCTTTTTTCTCTCCTTTGTCTCGCCACTTGCTCTCTATGCCAAATGCCCTCTTATCTCATGCACACCATTAACATGTCACTCAAAGGCTGCCACCTGTATCTCTCTCCAAGCCCTCTTTGGCTGATGCCCATCTTACTATGCCTCCTAATTCAGTCTATCCCTTTTCCTTCTCTAACTGAAGCATGAGTTCTTCAGAAGTCGGGGGCTAGAAGCAGGTACAATATCAGAGGTAGTGAGAGGAAATCTTTATGAGAGGTCTGCTTTTTCTCTTTCCCTGGATACTGCATCAAAGAGAGAGACTGATTCAGCAGGTCTTTAAACTTGGAACCTATGTTGTGGGTACACAAGGTTGGACACAACCCTGCTGTGAGAGGCATCACAGTGCAAAGGCAGTAGCTGAACAGCAGCTGGATACATTTTCACAACAGCTTTCTTGACTGGTGGGAAAGCTGGAACTCCCTGCATTCAATCTAAACGTATGCCCCAGGGAGGTGGCAGTCCCTTGGGCTGCGTGGGAGGCATACGGGCCTCCACCTCAATAATATTTTAAGAAACCCTGGGAGATTGTGGTCCCTTCGCTTAATAAGCCCAAGGAGGGGGCCCATTCACCCCTCCTATTTTCAATAACTCTCCCAGGACCTGGCCCACCCAGAGGCTGATAATGAAAGAAGCACAGGAGCGCACGTTTCATTTTTTAAAAATGTTTGGCCGGGTCCATGGATCCGGCAGAATTCTTTTTTTTTAAATGCTTTTTTGGGCCATGGCGGATCGGGTGTTTCTATCCTGCCCCCTTTTCTTTTCTTTTTTTACTTTTTTTGTGGAACTCGGTTCAACTGAGTACCAAGATGACTGCCAACCCATCATGGTTGAAATGTTGGCAGCCAATCACATTTCAGAAAGGTTTCAGAAGGATTTGGGGCTCCCAGATAGCTACATTTTTTAAATTTGAATATCTCTGAAACTACAGAATGGACTTACACCAAATCACAAAAAGCACGCTTTCTGGACCAACATCTATCTTTCTGCCAAATTTGGTGTATTTCCATTCAGCGGTTCGGGCTGTAGTCATGTTCAAAACATGAAAAATGCCCATAGACATAACATAGGTAAAACATGTTTTGGGATCCCCCTTTTTTCTTTGCCCCCATTTGAAGAATCACCCGAAACTTTTAACACAGCAGCCGAACCAAAAAGGGGGACACACACGTACACATTTATAAATATAGATATTTTTTTCCGCAAAAAAGGTTACAAGGGGGTTATAGTTAGGATCACATTTTACACACACAAAAACATAGAAATTCAGCAGATATAGTTATGCTTATCTGAGCACTTATAGTTATACTTCTGGTAAGAAACTATAACTCATGGCTTGAAGTTACTTTACGGCACAAGTTATACTTTCTTCAGATAATTAGAACTATAACTGCTGAATATGTATGGTTTTGAATATGTAAACTGTGAAGCTAACTATCTCTGTAATCTTTGTTTTTGTCAATGAATCCCTAGGGTTTTTTAACATAAAGTAATATGTCATTACCATATGCTAATCCAAATACTGGCATGCAAGGCCTTCAGCTGCAAGTGGCGGGTATTGGTGGCAGGGCCTGGCCTTCAGCTATGCCAACAGCTAACCCCCACATGCAGCCAAGCCCATGGTGCACACTGCCATTGGTCTTGTGCGGTATGGGTTTGGTGTGTGAGTGGGTATTTTATTTTACTTCAGTATGCTGCTGTTCCGTGGTGTTACACTAGGGGTCACACTGAGCACCATAGTGGATCCATGGATCAGCCCATAAAAAATATTTGAGCAAACATTTGCTCAAGAGGGGTTACTTTAAGACCACTCCATGTGCTCTATGCGGTCAGGATACTTATATCCTGCCAACTTATGTCAGTTTTTTTATTCTATCCTGCAACTTTCCTCTCAAGTTGTGGCCAGCCATCAGGGCCATGCTTTTGGCTCAGGATCCTCAGAACCCTGAGAGCAAATTTGCAAAGAATTTGGATCCCTAGATCAGGCCTGGGCAGTAAATACCTTTCCGCTTGCGAAATTTGCGGAATTTCGCATTCCGCGGAGAACGCGGAATTGCCCAAAATTTTGCTTGTTCGCGTTCTCAAAATGCGTGTTCGCAAGATATTTCCCCCCGAGCACGCAAACAGTGTACGCAAACAGGAAAAAATCGCGAACAAGCAACTCCGCGTGTTCGCAGAACTTCTGCATGCTCGCGGAGATTTTTTACTGTTTCGCTGAGCTTTGCGTAGCGAGACTACGCAAATTCCACCCACACCTACCCTAGATATCTATATTTTTCTTTCTTTAATAACTCCCAAACTACTGAACGGATGTACACAAAAGTATAAGTAGGGCTCTAGAACAAGATCTGCTTTTCTGCAAAATTTGATGTAATTCCGTTCAGTGCTTTGGGCTGTAGTTGTGACTAAAAACTGCAAAATTCACATAGGCATTACAGGGGGAGAAAGTGCTTTTGGACCCCCCTTTTTTTGCCCCAACTTGATGAATCACCCTAAAACCTTTAGACAGCAGCTAAAGAAACTGGAACACTAGTTGTGAAAATATCGTGAAGATTCATCAAACGGTGGCAAAGGTATTAGCAAAACATAAAATGCTTAGGCTATGGGACATGTTGGTCCTAACTACAGCTACCTATCACCAGTAGGTAATATATATATATATATATATATTGTTTACGAAAGTCACTGTGAAAAGCCACTCACCCTCCTGACGACGCCGGTGCCAGCAGCGGACACAGTACCGCTAATATTATTTTCCAAAGAAGTCGTTATCCCTTGACAAAGGCTTCGCCGAAACGCATCGTACTGTTTGGTTTTTAAGACATTAAATCTTTATTGAACTCGTCCTTTGGTGTGCCGCTGGAAGTTATTCTGCATTTCTGGATAACGACTTCTTTGGAATATATATATATATATATATATATATATTCTCATAGGTTTCAGGCCTGATATAGTTAGGAATTAGCATTTAAAAAACCATAGAAATTCACTAAAAAAACCATAGGTTTTAGGGGTATTATAATTAGCTGGACATTTCACTCGTACAAAACCATTGAAATTCCTCTGATATAGTTAGTTGTACTAACTACATCTCGCGCACCTGCAATCCACTGCTGGTGATGTCACATATTACATCGTTCATGACATGGTCAGTGACATCACTGATGACATCTCAAATTACATCACTGATGACATCATCCAGTGAATCTGGTTTGGTTCGTTATTTAAATATGTATTATATATATAGCAATTTGCATTGAAGAATGAGTGGATATATAAATATAAATATCTGGATGGAGGATTTAGTAGCAGTGTGATTGACTGTTTACTTGACTAATTTATAGTGTCTCGCTAAATATATTGGATAGTGACTAAACAGTGTGAATATCTGTATCACTTTGTCAGTTGTTGTGTAAACTGCTGCACCAGATGGTTTCTAGCTACGTGAAAGTCTATATTATTTTATGATTAGTTAACTGAGTATTTGTATGGGAGAGTGAATGTGTGTGTGGTTCGGTGGGGGGGGGTGTGACTGCCCAAAGATGTGTGAATAGTTGATTCAGTAGGTATATGAAGTTAAAACTACATGTTATAACAGTTTTTTGGGTGAGAGAATATCTTTATGGGTGTGGTGATGAGCAAATATATATGTCTCAATGGTACATGTCCAACAAACTAGAAAAATAAAAGCCAGTGTATGTGTCAGTTGTTGTATATAAATAAGAATACATAAGACTAACTGATTGTATGAGTGACTGTTTGGTTATCTTTATACATGTATTAGTGATTTTATAACACACTAAGTATGAGTTACTATCTATCTGAATAGATGAAGTGGTGTTTGTAAAAGTGTGTAGCTAAGTGAATGTAAGTATGATCCATTGTTTGCATAAGTGAGTAGGATGACTTTATAAGTGATTACGATGTGTGCTGGTGTGTAATGTCGATATAGGTGTATAAGTATATTTGATATTGTTCTATTGATCATTGACAGCATGTATGAGTGAATCTATAGGCAAGTGATTAGATGTGTGTGTAGATCTAGGAATCACTGAGTGGGTGTTTAGAAACTTGTATTGGTGTGTCAATGGATTCAAATATGGCACTCTGTATTTTACAGTGAGTGATGAAAGGTTATCTGATTGTCACGTGGATGATGTCATCATTGATGTCATCAGTGATGTCATTTGAGATGTCATCAGTGATGTCACTGACCATGTCATGAATGATGCAATATGTGACATCATCAGCAGTGGATTGCGGGCGCGCGAAATGTAGTTAGTACAACTAACTATATCAGAGGAACTTCAATGGTTTTGTACGAGTGAAATCTCCAGCTGACTATAACACCCCTAAAACCTATGGGGGCATATTTATGTTTCCTGGCGCATCCCTGCAAATCAGCAGGGATGCGCCAGGAAAGATGCGTCACACAAGTTTACCCTTGCGCCACCACAGATGCGCCGCATTTACAATGCAGCGCATCATGGCGCAAGGATAAACAGATGCGTGACGCATCTGATGGCGTAAGGGCGGTGCATTGCTGGAGTAGTGTCGCAAGCATGACGCAACTCCAGCAATGTTTAGGGGCTGCCCATACCTAACATGCTGCGTCATGCCTTACGCCTGCTTCAAGCAGGCGCAAGGTTTTGACACAGCAGCGTCGGAAAAGTGACTGAGTGAAATCTTGTAGATTTCACTGCGTCACTTTTCCGAGGCTTTTTCCGATGGAACGCCCACCCTGCATACATTAAACCTGACGCAGGTTTAATGTAGCGCTGGGCTTTACAACGTGACGCATCTCCCTAGATGCGTCACGTTGTAAATAAGGCGCAACATGGCGCATGGTTTACACCGCCGCTGCGTCACAAAAGTGACGCAACGGCAGCGTAAAAGTGGCGCAAGTCTAACATAAATCTGCCCCCATGGTTTTTTCAGTGAATTTCTATGGTTTTTTAAATGCTAATTCCTAACTATATCAGGCCTGAAACCTGTGGTTTTTTTCAGTGAATTTCAAAGGTTTTTTAAATGCTAATTCCTAACTATATCAGGCCTGAAACCTATGGTTTTTTCAGTGAATTTCAAAGGTTTTGTAAATGACAATTTTTAAATGTCTTATTATATTGAATTTTTTATACTGATTTCCTACATTTTTTTAAACTATTTATTTTTAGATATATTATTTTTTAAATGACATTATAATTACATTATACTTTACATTACAAAATATACTTTCTCAGAATGAATTGCTTTAGTTTAAATACTTTGCAAATAGGCAATAGACTTTTAAGTACAGTAGTTACAGTTGTTGCAATGGGCAACACAATTTTAAACACAATGCAACATTGAGCTCAATGGGAATTTCTAATTAAATGCAAATAGTTACTTTATAGATTACTTTTCTAACAACAGGACTGGATCCTAGATTCAGTCCTGCGACATCTCCTGTAAACAGTAGCGTAAAAGCATTTTGGTTACAGTCGTGATTTTTAAGGAATATTATTGTATTTTAAAAGTTGACAGAATTTTTTTCACATAGAATCACCAATGTTATCCCATGGCAGAAAATTCACTTAGCAGGTAAGTAGTGTTATCGTTACTTTTCCTTACTCAGTTGTGGATCCTGGATCCAGCACTGGTGCATCTCCTGTAAACAGTTGAAAGAATGCGTTTAAGTCATACAGGCGATTTTGTAGGAATATTTTTAGTTTGTGAAAATAGACACTTTCAGGTGAAAACCAGACAATGGATTCCTATGGAAGAAAATACAAGTTACTGGTAAGTACGGTTAGAATTACTTTTCAGGATCAGTACTGGGCTCTAAGATGCAGCACTGACATCTCTCCTGATAACAGGTGAGTAAATCGGAATTCGTAGTTCTGCTGATTTTATAGGAATATTTTAAAGTTCAAAAACTCCACACTTAAAAGAATTTCCAACTGAAACCAGTCAATGTTAACCTATGGAAGGAAATTCACTTAGCAGGTATGTAGTGCTATCATTACTTTTTATTACTCAGTGGTGGATCCTGGATCCAGCACTGGTGCATCTCCTGTAAACAGTTGAAAGAATGCGTAAAAGTCATACAGGCGATTTTTTTGGAATATTTTTAGTTTGCGAAAATAGACACTTTGAAACTTTTCTGGTGAAAACCAGACAATGGATTCCTATGGAAGGATATACAAGTTACTGGTAAGTACGGTTAGAATTACTTTTCAGGGTCAGTGCTGGGCTAAAAGATGCAGCACTGGGTTCTCTCCTGATAAGAAGTGAGTAAATCGGAATTCGTAGTTCTGCTGATTTTATAGGAATATTTTAAAGTTCAAAAACTCCACACTTAGAAGAATTTCCAAGTGAAACCAGTCAATGTTACCCTATGGAAGGAAATTCACTTAGCAGGTAAGTAGTGTTATCGTTACTTTTTCTTACTCAGTGGTGGATCCTGGATCCAGCACTGGTGCATCTCCTGTAAACAGTTGATAGAATGCGTAAAAGTCATACAGGCGATTTTTTAGGAATATTTTTAGTTTGCGAAAATAGACACTTTGAAACTTTTCTGGTGAAAACCAGACAATGGATTCCTATGGAAGGAAATTCAAGTTACTGGTAAGTACGGTTAGAATTACTTTTCAGGGTCAGTACTGGGCTCAAAGATGCAGCACTGAGGTCTCTCCTGATAACAGGTGAGTAAATCGGAATTCGTAGTTCTGCTGATTTTATAGGAATATTTTAAAGTTCAAAAACTCCACACTTAGAAGAATTTCCAAGTGAAACCAGTCAATGTTACCCTATGGAAGGAAATTCACTTAGCAGGTAAGTAGTGTTATCGTTACTTTTTCTTACTCAGTGGTGGATCCTGGATCCAGCACTGGTGCATCTCCTGTAAACAGTTGAAAGAATGCGTAAAAGTCATACAGGCGATTTTTTAGGAATATTTTTAGTTTGCGAAAATAGACACTTTGAAACTTTTCTGGTGAAAACCAGACAATGGATTCCTATGGAAGGAAATTCAAGTTACTGGTAAGTACGGTTAGAATTACTTTTCAGGGTCAGTGCTGGGCTAAAAGATGCAGCACTGGGTTCTCTCCTGATAACAGGTGAGTAAATCGGAATTCTTAGTACATCCAGTAAGTGCCCCAGAGCTTTGGAGCAGAGAGATGTAAAAAGGGGCACGGCCTGCAACGCAGCGCAGTGGCGCTTCCTGGAAGCACCTGGTGGGCTACTTGACCCCCATGGTCCCTCAGGTTGGAAGTGGAATTTTTTCCCCAACTTAAAACGAGCCACAGGGCGTGTTTGCACACATCACGTCAGGCCCCGTCCCCTCCCTTCACCACTGTGTAAACGCGCCCTGTCTCCGTTCTAAGTTGAGAGATTAACTCCCCTTCAATCCTAAGGGTCTCAAGGGTCAAACTGGCCCACTAGCTACCTCCAGTATGTGCCGTTGCAGGGAGGTGTAAAAAGGGGTATGGCCTGGACCACCTCTCTGCTACTCAGCGCAATGGCACTTACTGTAAGCACCTGGTGGGCTAGTTGACCCCCAGGGGCTCTCAGGATTGAAGGGGAATTATTTCCCCAACTAACACGCCACAGGGCGTGTTTGCACACGCCACCTCAGGCCCTGTCCCCTCCCTTCGCCACTGTGTAAACGTGCCCTGTGGCCGTTTTAAGTTGGGAGATTAAGTCCCCCTGAATCCTGAGGGTCCCTAGGCTCAAACTAGCCCACTAGATACCTCCAATAAGCGCCACAGAGCTGGGTTGCAGAAAGGTGTAAAAAGGGGCATGGCCTCTAAACACCTCTCTGCAACGTAGCTCCCTGGCACATACTGGAGGTACCTGGTGGGCTAGTTGGTCCTCAGGGACCCTCAGTACTGAAGAGGAATTAATTCCCCAACTTACAACTCGCCAGGGGGCACGTTTGCACAATGGTGAAGAAAGGGGACGGGTCTGAGTTGACATGTCTGCAAACACGCCCTGTGGCGTGTTTTAAGTTGGGCAATTAATTCCTCTTCAATCTTGAGGGTCCCTGGGGGCCAACTGGCCCACCAGGAACCTCCAGTATGCGCCAGAGAGCTGCGTTGCAGAGAGGTGTTCAGAGGCCATGCCCCTTTTTACAACACTTTGCAACCCATCTCTGTGGCGCTTACTGGAGGTATCTGGTGGGCTAGTTGGCCCCCAGGAACGATCAGGATTGAAGAGGAACTAATTGCCCAACTTAAACCACGCCACAGGGTGTGTTTGCACACATGTCACCTCAGGGCCCGCCCCCTCCCTTCACCACTGTGCAAACGCACCCCGTGGCTCGTTTTAAGTTGGGGGATTAACTCCCCTTAAATCCTGAGAGTCCCTGGGGTGCAACTAGCCCACCAGGTACCTCCATTAAACGTCACAGAGCTGCATTGCAGAGAGGTGTAGAAAGGGGCATGCCTCAAAACACCTCTCTGCAACGCAGCTCCCTGGCGCATTTTGCCAATTTTTAAAAAAAATTAAAGAAGTTTGGGGCCCTGGGGGTCCTTGTGGGACTGCCAACACTTCCTGGCTTGGAGTGTTGACAGCCAATTAGCATAAAGCTCGTGATCGGGAGGGTGCGCGGATCCAGCATAGGTATCGAAACTTTTTTCATTTTGAATTTCTCAGGAACTACTGAACGGATTTACACCATTTAACAAAAAGGGTTCTTTCTGAACCAAGATCTACCTTTTTGCCAAATTTGGTGTAATTCCGTTCAGCAGTTCGGGCTGTAGCCGTGTCTAAAGTTTCCTATAAGAAATTGCATGGGGAAAACACGTTTTGGGACCCCCCTTTTTTCTCGGCCCCCGAAACTTTCAAGATAGGAGCGGGCCATAAGTTTTGAAAAATTCACAAAGATTCGTCAATTGGCACCAAAGTTATTGGGAATAGAATGTTGCGAATTTCCTATGGAAAATAGATCCTAACTATAACTACCTACTGGCACCCGCCAGTAGGTAATATATATATATATATATTCACTGAAAAAACCATAGGTTTCACACATGTTATAGTTAGCGGAAATTTTACTGATAAAAAACCAATGAAATTCCCCCGTTATAGTTAGTGCAGGCAACTATAACTCACGCGACCGCAATCCTCTGCTGATGCTAATACTGTATTTAGACACTTATTTGCCCATGTCTTCTTCCATACATTTTTAGCTATACATATATTACAAATATTTTTTTTTCATAAAGACACATATGTCATCAGCAGAAGATTGCGGTCGCGTGAGTTATAGTTGCCTGCACTAACTATAACGGGGGAATTTCATTGATTTTTTATCAGTAAAATTTCCGCTAACTATAACATGTGTGAAACCTATGGTTTTTTCAGTGAATTTGCAAGATTTTTTAAATGCTAATTCCTAACTATAACGTGTGTGAAACCTATGGTTTTTTCAGTGAATTTGTACGTTTTTTTAAATGCTAAGTTACTTTACGCCATTCGTGGCGTGCGCGCCCACTTAACGCAGTTCGTTCCGTGCGCGCACGGTGCGCTTCGCGCACCGCTCGCCCACTTTACGCAGTTAGTGCCGTGCACGCACGGTGGGCACGCGGTGCGCTACGTGCACCGCGTGCCCACGTTACGCTAGATGGGCCATGTACGCACGATGCGCCTTGCGCACCGTGCGCACATGGAGGACATATGATGCACTTCGTTTTGAAAGGTAATATTTTAATTTTTCGCAACACATGTAAGCCATGCACAAATGGTGCCCTTCGGGCACCATTTGCACACGGGGTGGGGTGAGTGTGGATATATTTTTTTTTTTTATATTTTTTTACCGTACGCGTACGGTAAGCGTAATCGGCGAAATTAGCGAAAAAATAAAAATTCCGTTTTTGGCCTTGGGGGATCTTTGGGGACTCCCTCAACATGGCTAGGTGTTTTGGAGCTGTCCAAACAGCCCCTTTACATGTTTTTGGTCTTTGTATTTTAATCATCACTCTCAGTGCGAGAGAGAAAATGGCGGCCGCCGCTTCCTGGTTTCGGCCGATTCGAATGTTTACTAAGATCTAAGAGCCAATCAGAATCGCGCTCGCGCACGCCACCGTACGAGTACGGTAAGCGTACCGTAAGCGCACCGTAAGCTGGCTCAGATATATATATTGATTTAAAGGCTATTTTCTCAGAATCTACTGAACAGATTTACACCAAACCTACAAAAGGCACTTCCTTGACCTGAGGACTACCTCTCTGCCAAATTTCTAGTAATTCTGTTCAGCCGTTCGGGCTGTAGCTGTGTCTAAAGGTCCTATGGAAAAATGCATGGGAAAAACGCGTTTTGGGACCCCCCTTTTATCTCAGCCCCCGCTTGACGAATCCCCCCGAGACTTTCAGGGTAGGAGCGGAGCGTAGCGCCCCACCTATTTTGAAAAATTCGCGAGGATTCGTCGACCGGCCCCAAAGTTATTCAAAATAGAATGTTGCGGATTTCCTATGGAAACGTGGTCCTAACTATAACTACCTACTGGCGACCGCCAGTAGGTAATATATATATATATATATATATATATATATATATATATATATATATATATATATATATATATATATATTACCTACTGGCGGTCGCCAGTAGGTAGTTATAGTTAGGATCTATTATAATATAATATAATATATAATATATTATATAATATATATATTACCTACTGGCGGGAACCAGTAGGTAGTTATAGTTAGGACTTAGTTTCCATAGGAGAAGCATTTTTTCTTTTGCCAATATCTTTAGCGCCATGTGACGAATCTTCACAAAATTTTCAAAACTAATGGCCCACTCTGGTCAGCTCCTAACTTAAAAGTTTTGGGGTCATTCGTCAAGCGAAGCCCGAGAAAAAAGGGGGAACATTTCTCCATGTTCATTTCCATAGGAAATTTTGGAATAGGCTACAGCCCGAACTGCTGAACGGCATTACACCAAATTTGGCAAAAAGGTAGCTCTTGGTTCAGAAAGAGACCTTTTTTTAAATGGTGTAAATCCGTTCAGTAGCTCCTGAGAAATTCAAAAAATAAAAATATCAATATCTGAGCACCGAGGAGGATTCGTGAACCATCCTGGGCACGAGCTTCACTGTGATTGGCTGTCAACACTCCAAACCAGGAAGTGTTGGCAGCCATCTTGTGACCCGGTAACCAAGTCACAAGAAAGCAGTAGAATAAAAGGTGAAAAACAAGAAAAGGGGAAAGGTTGGAAACACCCTGACCTCCTAGGTCTGCTCACAGGGACCCCCAGGCCCAAAAAAAGCATTTTTATTTTAAATCGGCAGAATTCACTCTGGGTGCATTTGAGATGTCATCAGTGATGCCATCAGTGATGACACTGACCATGTCATGAATGATGTAAGATGTGACGTCATCAGCAGTGCATTGCGGGGGCACAAGTTATAGTTAGCTGAACTAACTATAACGGCCAAATTTCTCTGGTTATGTACGAGTGAAATGTCCAACTAACTATAACATCCCTGAAACCTATGTTTTCTTCAGTGAATAGATATATTTTTTATTTTAAATATATATATGTGTATATATATATGTATGTATATATAGATATACTTATATTGCATATATATAAAACACATTCCCTGCTCCAAAAGGAAAAGAGCACGCACATGAGGATATATATATATATATATATATATGCCACAAGGAATCGCCTCACAGGATGCGCTGCATGAAAACGCCAGAGACGAACACGGACCCAGGAATAGGTGCTCTTAATTTTTTATTTTACTCCGTAACCTGCACCACCGCCATGACGCGTTTCGACCTACTGGAGGCCTTGGTCATATATATATATATATATATATATATATATTACCTACTGGCGGTCGCCAGTAGGTAGTTATAGTTAGGACCCTGTTTCCATAGGAAATCCGCAACATTCTATTTGGAATAACTTTGGCGCCGGTCGACGAATCCTCGCAAAATTTTCAAAATAGGTGGGGCGCTACGCTCCGCTCCTACCCTGAAAGTCTCGGGGGGATTCGTCAAGCAGGGGCTGAGAAAAAAGGGGGGTCCCAAAACGCGTTTTTCCCATGCATTTTTCTATAGGACCTTTAGAAACAGCTACAGCCCGAACGGCCGAACAGAGTTACTTGAAATTTGGCAGAGAGGTAGTCCTCAGGTCAAGGAAGTGCCTTTTGTAGGTCTGGTGTAAATCTGTTCAGTAGATCCTGAGAAAATAGCATTTAAATCAATATATATCTGAGCCAGCTTACGGTGCGCTTACCGTGCGCTTACGGTAAGCTTACCGTACGTGTACGGTGACGTGCGCGAGCGCAATTCTGATTGGCTGTTAGATCTTAGTAAACATTCGAATCGGTCGAAACCAGGAAGCGGCGGCCGCCATTTTCTCTCTCGCACTCTGAGGGGGGGAGGAAAAACAAAGGCAAAAAACAAGTAAAGGGGCTGTTTAGACAGCTCCTAACCACCTAGCCTTGATGAAGGTGTCCCCAAAGAACCCCCAAGGCAAAAAAGTCTATTTTTTTTTTTCAAAAAATCGCCGATTACGCTTACCGTACGCGTACGGTAAAAATAATTTTTTTTTAAAAAATTAACCATACTCTCCCCACCCCGTGTGCAAATGGTGCCCGAAGAGCACCATTTGTGCATGGCATATATATCAGTAGTGAAAATATAAAAGTTTACCTTGCACAACGAAGCGCATAATATGCCCTCCATGTGCGCACGGTGCGCGAAGCGCATCGTGCGTACATGGCCCATCCAGCGTAACGTGGGCACGCGGTGCGCGTAGCGCACCACGTGCCCACCGTGCGTGCACGGCACTAACTGCGTAAAGTGGGCGCGCGGTGCGCGAAGCGCACCGTGCGCGCACGGAACGAACTGCGTTAAGTGGGCGCGCACGCCACGAATGGCGTAAAGTAACTTAGCATTTAAAAAACCATACAAATTCACTGAAAAACCATAGGTTTCACACACGTTATAGTTAGGAATTAGCATTTAAAAAACCTTGCAAATTCACTGAAAAAAACATAGGTTTCACACATGTTATAGTTAGCTGGACATTTTACTGATAAAAAACCTATGAAATTCCCCCGTTATAGTTAGTGCAGGCAACTATAACTCACGCGACCGCAATCCTCTGCTGATGACATATGTGTCTTTATGAAAAAAAAATATTTGTAATATATGTATAGCTAAAATTTAATGGAAGAAGACATGGGCAAATAAGTGTCTAAATGCAGTATTAGCATCAGCAGAGGATTGCGGTCGCGTGAGTTATAGTTGCCTGCACTAACTATAACGGGGGAATTTCATAGGTTTTTTATCAGTAAAATGTCCAGCTAACTATAACATGTGTGGAACCTATGGTTTTTTCAGTGAATATATATATATATATATATATATATATATATATATATATATATACATATATATATCAGATCTACCAGCTCCACCAGACTCGAAACACGTGTTGACGCTTCAAGAAGTTGGTACACGAACCAGTATAAGGTGCAATTTTCTTTATTTGCCCAGAGCGTCGGCCATAACGTTTCGGCTCTCCAAGAGCCTTGATCACATGACAGCGTTAAGCTCACAGAGCTACAAATTTAAAGTGCTAGTGCTGTGCACGTGTAACATCACATGGGGTAGTCACATGGGTTGGACTCATCATAGACATAAAAGGCAAGTAAAGTACAAAGCTTTTAAAAGTACATACTCAACCACTTGGTAAAATCAATAGACAATATAGAAGATATAAAACCATAATGAAATGTGGTTGAAACATGCAGGTGGTAGCGGCGTAAATGCCTGAGCTAGAAAAAATATGTTAACGTTGTACATAAAACCATGGTAAAATGTAACATAACAGAAAATATCGGCGTAAATGCATGGGCTCATTGAGGCAAAATTATTAATAAAGATTTAAATAAAACTTCACCAATAAGACTAATAAAACAGCCTGCCGCTCATATTTCATACAAAATATTAGGTAAAATCGTCATAATAACTATGAGTCCTTGATGATAAAACCAAGTATGAAAATGATGTCCCCATTAAAGGAGTAAAAAATGAAGATAAGAATAAAAAAGTGCATTACTAAAGTGCGGTGTGAGAGTGTTTAAAAAGTTAGAATATCAAGAGAAGAAAACAGTTAAAAGACACAATTGTGTCCAGTACTTCAGGAAAAGAACAGGTAATAATTATTGCTGAATCAATTATGTGCCATCCATTACTTGCAAACAGAAAGGTGGTTGCACTGCAGTATGAACAACATAGGTTGAATGGCTATATATATATATATATATATATTATATAAAAAACACACAATCCCTTCTCCAAAAGGAAAAGAGCACACACATGAGGAGTGCAGGGATATGACTTCTTTATTCTATTAGGCCTCCCTCGACCCAGCTACCAGGAGAGACGCATTTCGGCTGTAACCACATCCTTTGTCAATCTGGTAAGCGCCATTATTTTCTTTCTATATATAGTTTTAACTACATAGATACTAAAAACATACTGCATGCTAATACAAAATTAAATACATTGCTTAATGCATAAATGTAGGCTGCAATGTGTTCATAGATACAGAAAATCAAGAAGAAACATATTATGGCTAGTTAAATTGTTTCAAACAACTGCACAAATAGTTATTTTTTTTGCCAATACCAATGCCCTATCATACTCTAATTGTCACACATTGCACAATAAGCATGGAGTACAGAAAACATGTTACAACTGTTAAAACGTGTTTCAATAATTAAAAACACTTCAATTCTTAAAAAAACATTCGCGCAAACCACCTCAGATAGCACTAATGTGTCAAATGGGCTAACAGTGTGTGTATCGTGAAGTGTACACGGGTTACCTGAATAGTTTGTTTAAATGTTACTACTCTTATCGCAAATGCAGAACAGTCTGGTTTAGTAACAGTTTAAACAAATTGCATTCATTCCTCTATGGCTCAGAAAAGATGGAAAGAAATCTTGCCTAATTCTCCGGGACACAAATCATTGCTACGCACACCAATTATGTAACATTCACGTCGCTATATCTTTACATATTTATCTATGTATGTATATATATATATATATCTGTGTATATATTCACTGAAAAAACCATAGGTTTCAGACATGTTATAGTTAGCGGAAATTTTACTGATAAAAAACCAATGAAATTCCCCCGTTATAGTTAGTGCAGGCAACTATAACTCACGCGACCGCAATCCTCTGCTGATGCTAATACTGTATTTAGACACTTATTTGCCCATGTCTTCTTCCATAAATTTTTAGCTATACATATATTAGAAATATTTTTTTTTCATAAAGACACATATGTCATCAGCAGAAGATTGCGGTCGCGTGAGTTATAGTTGCCTGCACTAACTATAACGGGGGAATTTCATTGGTTTTTTATCAGTAAAATTTCCGCTAACTATAACATGTCTGAAACCTATGGTTTTTTCAGTGAATTTGCAAGGTTTTTTAAATGCTAATTCCTAACTATAACGTGTGTGAAACCTATGGTTTTTTCAGTGAATTTGTACGGTTTTTTAAATGCTAAGTTACTTTACGCCATTCGTGGCGTGCACGCCCACTTAACGCAGTTCGTTCCGTGCGCGCACGATGCGCTTCGCGCACCGTGCGGGCACGGTGAGCACGTGGTGCGCTTCGCGCACCGCGCGCCCACTTTACGCAGTTAGTGCTGTACACGCAAGGTGGGCACGCAGTGCGCTACGCGCACCGCGTGCCCACGTTACGCACCGTGCGCACATGGAGGACATATTATGCGCTTCCTTGTGATAGGTAATCTGTTAAATTTAATTTGTAAGTGATGACAATAAAATGCCATGCACAGAGAGTTTTTTTTTTTTTATTAAAATTTTTAGCGTAAGCGCACCGTACGCGTACGGTAAGCGTAATCGGCGAAATTTTCAAAAAATAAAAATTTACCGTTTTTGGCCTTTGAGGACTCAACTAACATGGCTATGTGCATGGGCGCTGTCTAAACAGCCCCTTTATATGTTTTTTGCCTTTATTTACAGCCCCCCCCCTCAGAGTGCGAGAGAGAAAATGGCGGCCGGCGCTTCCTGGTTTCGACCGATTCGAATGTTTACTTAGATGTAACAGCCAATCAGAATCGCGCTCGCGCACGCCACCGTACGCGTACGGTAAGCTTACGGTAAGCGTACCGTAAGCTGGCTCAGATATATATATTGATTTAAAGGCTATTTTCTCAGAATCTACTGAACAGATTTACACCAAACCTACAAAAGGCACTTCCTTGACCTGAGGACTACCTCTCTGCCAAATTTCTAGTAATTCTGTTCAGCCGTTCGGGCTGTAGCCCTGTCTAAAGGTCCTATGGAAAAATGCATGGGAAAAACGCGTTTTGGGACCCCCCTTTTATCTCAGCCCCCGCTTGACGAATCCCCCCGAGACTTTCAGGGTAGGAGCGGAGCGTAGCGCCCCACCTATTTTGAGAAATTCGTGAGGATTCGTCGACCGGCGCCAAAGTTATTCAAAATAGAATGTTGCGGATTTCCTATGGAAAGGGGGTCCTAACTATAACTACCTACTGGCGACCGCCAGTAGGTAATTTATATATATATATATATATGTGTATATATATATGCATATATATATATATATATAAGCCGAGGACTCTGGGTATTTCTCAAGTTTAGGTGGAAAGCAGCTCCAGTATAGAGCACTCTCAACACCAGCGACACTCTAGATCGGCTCACCTCAAATGTCTGCTCTTCTATCAATGTCTTTAAGCATAGGATTAGCACAATGCCATCCACGCTGAGATAGAAAGTTACAAAGTCTTTTACCATCTCTACAGCAAAGTCTTTGATGCATAGGACTAGTACGGTGCTATCCATGCCGAGCTGTAAAATGGCCAAAGCCTTTTACCACTCAAGGCACAATATTACAGCGTTGGATTGGCAAAACCATCCAAGCCAACCTGAAATGAGTAAAAGCAACCCCTGATATGTGTGTTGCTCTCATTAGAGCTCTTCTGAGTGGTATAGCTTTGTCCACATACAAAACTCTTGACTCCGCACCTATGTACCTTAAATAAATATATATAATATAGGTAGAAACACTGTACCTACAGGAAATCTACAATCCCTTAACACCAACAATACTGCAGTAGAACTGAATATAGTCAAATCAGTGAGAGTGATCTTTCCGAAAATAGAGCAGGTGCCTCTGTGGATGATGGCACCAAAAATGCAGTACATTTCTGGGAGGAATTAAAATGAATTGGTCAAGAGAGAAACCAACAACAATGGGAGAAAGACAGGGGAAGAGGAAGGGGGAGAGGCAAAGGCAGAGGCACAGAAAAACCAGAAGAGGATACATGAACAGGAACACAATCTCCCATGGGAATTAAAAACCAGGGGCCAAAAAAGGACATTAATGGATAACATTCCAAATGTGGTAAATGCATCTTCCCACACACTCAGTGATACTGAGGTGGGTGGTCCTAAGATTGGGGTTATCATCCTGTCCAAACAATGACTTTAGCTATGCACACAGTCGTATTGTTCTTTTCCACCTTGTAAGAAACCTAAAATCTAGAAAATGTGTTTATTTTAATGGCAATCTCAAAACTATGAAAATTACTCAAACCAAACCTAGCAACTTAACCATAAGTGATATCAACACCTTATTCACACTAGCAGAGCTTCACTCGGAGGAGACATATACAGGTGACCGATTCCTGAATCTAGCAGATCAAGAATTTGACCTGGAATTGTAGCTTACCCTTGACGCAAAGAAATGCAAAGCAGATTTTCACGCTGATTCGCGTTACTTTTGAGTACCTTCCAGCGCAAAACAAGTTTTGCACTGGAACGTGAATCAGGAAAAAAACATTTTGTGCTGGTAAGCGTCACTTTAGTAACGCTTACCCTGTGCAAAATGTTTGAGAATCTCTCCCTAGGTGTTCAACTATAGATAGCTAAAGCGGTCTGGAGGTCAAGACCTGAAAACCAGGTGGAATATTTACAAGTCGCTTGCGGCACAATAGCGCCTCCGGAGCATCACTTTTGTGACGCTCTGGAGGTGCAGTGTGGAGACCCATATCGAGGTGCATGGCTTTGCATGCCCTCGCAGGTATGGAGGATGGTAAACCAGTGCAAGTCACTGCCTTGTCTTGAGTCAAAGAAGCGTTCCATGGGCATTGCGGTGAGTGTTCCACACAATGCCAATAGCTTTTGATGCATTCCCTGATTTGCACCATGGCATGAATCGGGGAATGCTTCAAAACCTGACGCCGTCCCAGAGCAGGTTTAACGAGGAGAAATGTTTTAATTTCTCCTAATTTTTTCCTCTTTCTGTGTGTGCTGCAATCTAACGCCTTCTAGCGCTGAATAGGATTGTTTTTGTGGAGAAAGGTGCCCCTTCCGGCACAAAAACAATCCTGCCAACAATACAGACCCAATTGCACCATGGTGCAAGGGTGCCTGCGTTGGCACACGGCTGCAAAATGTGCGCCAGCTGTAAAGACGACAATGCACTGTATCTTGTAAATACGGTTAATCCCTGTCCCTACAAATTGGAATAGGGCAGCGCAACAAGAAGCCCTGCAGTGCTGCCCCATGCTAATTTCTTGTAAATATGCCCCCAAGTGTGTGCTCGTTAAATCAAAACTCTACTATGCAGTTAGAAATTGTTAAAGGAGAGACTTACTGAGACAGTTTGAAACGTGAAATGAGAAAGGGAGACAGTCAAATAAATCCCACCTGCCAATGCATTTTGATTTCTGCTTTGACCTCAAACCTGCTGTTGATTTTAAATATTTATTAACTCCTCCTGTCTCTCTCTTACCCGACACTGGACCTGATTAAGAAAGGTAAACTTAGACGTTTAGTCTAAGCTTAGAACAAATGTCTAAGTTTACGGAGATCAGCCCTGAGTGCATTCAGAAAGATAGTACTCGTAAATGTCGTTTGTGAATTCTCAAAGTCGTTAACTTCGATGTTTGCTGTAAGTTTAGACCAAACGTCTAAGTTTATGACGAGGATCAGCCCTGAGTGCATTCAGAAAGATAGTACTCGTAAATGCCGTTTGTGAATTCTCAAAGTCGTTAACTTCGACGTTTGCTGTAAGTTTAGACCAAACGTCTAAGTTTATGAAGGAGATCAGCCCTGAGTGCATTCAGCAAGATAGTACTCGTAAATGTCGTTTGTGAATTCCCAAAGTCGTAAACTTCGACGTTTGGTGTAAGTTTAGACCAAACGTCTAAGTTTATGACGGAGATCAGCCCTGAGTGCATTCAGCAAGATAGTACTCGTAAATGACGTTTGTGAATTCCCAAAGTCGTAAACTTCGACGTTTGGTGTAAGTTTAGACCAAACGTCTAAGTTTATGACGGAGATCAGCCTTGAGTGCATTCAGCAAGATAGTACTCATAAATGTCGTTTGAGAATTCCCAAAGTCGTTAACTTCGACGTTTGGTGTATGTTTAGACCAAAGTCTAAGTTTACCTTTGTGAATCGTGCCCTGTGTCTTTTGCCATCCCTATGGTTCTGATAGATGATAAAATGAGTGAGACATTATAATTGCCAGAGTAAAAGAAGTTAGTTCCAAAGGGAAGATGCAATAACGCTAAAGGTTTTTGCTGCCAACGCTTCTTCTGAAGCATCATTGATGGATCAAGCGTGCTCAGGAAGAGCTTACTGATAGTTGTCTAACATGATGGATTAGTTTGAGGTAGAGAAACCCTGATCTCAAAAAATCATGAACGGCTCAGTAGGGGGTGCAAAGTGCCTTGAAAGCCTTGGACTAGACATGAACATCCGTTTTCCCTGTAGCTTATTATTGTCTCCATGTGGTTGTGTCATTCGTGGTACCAGCGGTGTAACACCCTGCCTGGCGCCTGGGGCACAACGAGAACCTTCCTCTAAAGTGAAACTCATATTAAATTCCAGCCTTTGGATAGACTCCGCTTTGGAAGCATTATGGAGATGGAAATATCACGCCCAAATGCAAAATCAGATATGGAATACTCTAAATAGAATTATATATTTACAGAGGGTAAACGTGTTTATGCTTTATCCAGTCATTCATGATTTCTACAATCAATGAATCAACGAAATGTTAAACCTTTGTCTGAAGAGAAAATCTGATCTTAAAATGAAAATACTCATCATAAGTAACAGCAGCTTTCCTGGCCACAGGTTCAGGCGATCAAGGGCTGAGAACCAAGAGCTGCTTTGGAAACGGATAGGATAGTATAAACTTATCTCATGACCTTGACTTCTTGAGGCCCCGGTATTTGTTTTTATTTATTATGCAAAACGTACACCAGGTATGACTAGTTTATAAGTGCAGAGAATAAACAGATGGGGAGTGGAACAGAAGTGTGGGTTTAGATAAGAGGTAATTGACAGGACATTGTGACAAGGTGTAAAGCTTAGGAAGAGTGATGTAAACATTACATGACTTTCAAGTGGTGAGGACAATGGACGTACATAACAATAATAAGAAATCAATTAGTCTTGCTCAGATTTAAGAAGACAGGGCCTCATTTACGAGGTTTTGGCACAGGGCCACGACGCAAGGAATCTCTGACAGTAAAACGAGGAGAAATAAAAGTATTTCTCCTTGTTGCGCCTCCTTACGCTTCCATGGGGAGGTGTAGGATTCTGACGCATTCCCTGGTTTACAAAATGTTGTAGAATCCATGGGTGTTGCATGGGAACATTCACAGCAACACCCATGGTAAACCCCTTTCACGCAAGGGATGCACGAAAAACGGCCATACTTACATTGCTCTGAATAGCCATTCAGGGTGGCTTTGTGTGGCCTTGTAAATATGCGGCAGCACACTGTGCCGCAGGTGCGTCAAAAAAAAGTGATGAATCGGTTTCACAAGTGGTTTGTAAATAAGCAGCAATGGGTGTTGTGTGGGAACACCCACAGCAACACCCATGGAACGCCCCTTTCACGCAGTGTTTTGCGTGAAAGGGGCACATATTCACAAGGCCATGATTTACGTGGCTTTGAATTGCCTTGTAAATATGCTGCGGCACATTGAGCCACTGGAGCGTAAAAAAAGTGACACTCCAGTGGCGCAAAAATGCCACAAGGGGCCTTGTAAATGAGGTCCTCAGACTTTAGCACAAACTTGAATATGAGCAGTGGCATCTTTGCAGTCTGACGGGAGTTCCATAATGTAATGCCAACTATTAACACTTTTGTTTCTTCCCAAGATTTTTCTTCTTCATTTTTCTTGAACTCCAACGTTTTAGTGGTAAACACTTCCGACACATTTATAGGGTAGTTAGGAAGGGTAACATCTCCAAATAATGATCATGCATTTCATTTTGATTTGAGTACTGATGGGAAGCCATTACAGTTTGATACAATGTGGTGAGGCATAACTTGGTCAGTAAGATTGAGTAGGTGTGAGCTTCAGGTTTTGCAACAAACAGACAGGCATGAAATGTTAAAATACATTATACAGGTTCAGGGCGCATGAGAGGGGTTTAAGGTGCAGTAGAAAGGGAGATGAATGCAGATTGGTTGGACAGTGAGGTAAAACTCTGGGCCCACTTCACAGCAGTAAAGTTAGACAAAAGTCTACCTTTACAACTTTCTGTATTCACAAAGGGCATTTACGAGTAGTAAATGCCCTTTGTGAATACCAAAAGTCATAACGTTAGACTTTTGTCTCAGTTTACCTATGTGAATCGGCCCACAATATTTTGGAAACTAACCAACATTTTTTAAGCCTTTCAAACCAGAGTGTGTGTGTGCATTTTTGTCTGTGTGCATGTCAACATTTCTGGTGAAATCACCATACCCTAGTGAAAGCACCTGTACCCAACTATTTAGCAGAAAATACATTTATTTGGGAGGTTGTAGCACCCCAAACAAACTCCCCCCCGAAGCTTTGCCCCGTCCCTGATGCTCTACTTTGTACCATTTGTAGTTTGGATACATTTTTTGATGCTGCATTGAGGAAGATGGGTGAGCAGTAGAGTAGCTAGGATGATACACATGCTTGGATGGGGATTGTTTTGCTAAGTCTAATACGGAGCAAAATGTAGGTATATTGTAAAGCAGATAGCACGTTTTTTTGGTGACTTGTGCGTGTGAGGAGAATGGTAAGTCATAGCCAAACATATCCTACATTTTGCTTTTTTCACAGAGCCCACGGTGGTTCCATTTATGTAAACTGTAGGCTTAATAACATCAAAACTTGTTGATGGGTTCACACTGATCACCTTTTCAGAGATAGGAAAGATCTTTGAAGTTTCAGAAGGGGGAAACTGACCTAGAGTGAGTTCATGCTTTTAAGTAGAGACATCTCAGCCAACCTGGTGCCCCATTACAGGTGACTGGCAAAAATGGTCCTGCAATACAGCCCCTGGGACCAGGCAGTATTATCAGGCCGTTGCAAATGTTGGCACCATAGTGGATAATCACATGCAAGATTCCATAATACCAAGCATATTTTCCACCTGTGGTGAAGCCCATGGATTTGTGGCCAGAAATACCAATACATTTGTTTTCTGGTTACATACAAAAAACGTTTGAGCAACGCCCCACTTGTAATGCATCCTTCAGTTTAGCGAGTAAGCTGAGTCCACAGTTCTGAAGTTGAATCTATTAAGCTTTCCATTAGAAAAAAAGGAATTAACGGCGGACTCCAAAAGCCGCACCTCCTTACTCTGTTCCCATAAAGTGTAATTAGAAAATATAGTTAATGATGGTGTGCACACCAACGCTCCTGCATCCGCCGCTAAAAGATGCAAACTGCCAAGCAGATCAATGAAATTTGAAGAGAAAGTCGGAGCGGTGCACCCCCAAATTGGTATTTTTATATCACACCCAGTGGTCACTTTTTTTAATAGAAAAAGTCTTTATTTTAATTGTCCAACAATAGTATAAGAACAGTCTCAGCCAACGCGTTTTGTTCAGAAATTGAACTTCGTCAGGGCTGAAAAGGTATAGAAAAACACAACATAAATATAAAGACATTGGAAAAGACATAGAAAGAGAGAAAGCACAGGACCAAAATTAAAGACAATTATTATACAATTACAACTATACAAACATCTACACAATTACATATATAAATGAATACACAACTTGATGACAAATAATCAACTTGACACTGAACATTACATACACACAAATATATATTAAAATCCCACGTGTCCATATTCTTGTATGTCACCATTTTAATGCGGCATAAGTATGCCCACATTTGCAAAGGGATATACATCCAGAAAACTATCTTGGGCCCATATATCACATATAAGACCTGAGTGTACCCGTAGGGAGAATGAAAGATAAGACCAACCAATCAGGAAGAAATATTATTGCCTATTGCATTAAGTATTTGAAACCACCCAATATAGATCATGGTCATATGTGTGTATGCCTTCCTACATAAAAGCCCGCTTAACACAGCTAACTGAAGTCATGTACGTGAATACAATTGATAAGACAAAAAGTATTGCATTATTGGGTAAAACCCAGAGTCAAAGAAAAATTCTAATATATAATATAAACAAGTCCTAATATTGTATCTTTTTGACCTGTCTTGGCATATATAAGTCAACTATTTTACCAAAGGGCAAAGGTTGGTTAATAAGTAACAGCCCCCTATAGAAATACATACCATGTGTGAAGGTGAGAGATCACTCCAAAGTTCAGCAATCGTCTGTGTTAATATATATCAGTCTCAAGGGGAGCAGTATTACTAGCGTAGTGATTCCAGAATACTCCTTATTGCAATCTAAGTGCCTCCTTGATAAGAGCACTATACACGATTCTGTCAAGCAAGAAGTGGAGAAAGAAACAAGAAGTGACGAGTCAATTCATATAATGTATCCTGAAATTTGAAAAAACAAAGCCAATCCTGCTTAGAGCGTCAAAACGAGGGTATGCACCCAAGAAGCGTTAAGGCAACAGAAAGAGACAATAATCAAAAAATAGACATCTACGGCTCATTGTGTCTAATAATTATATACAATGGAGATCCAATGCATACAAAACACAAACATTGAGAGAAAAATGCATTCCAAAGTAGAATTTAAAAACAAAATATAACCGACTGCATCAGAATATGCACGGTGACATTATTCCCAATGCCACTATCGGAATTGCAGAGTATAAATTAGGTATAAGCCACATAAAATCCAAGTGAAATGATACTACAAATGGGGAGATGAGGCAAACCAACCGCCATGCTTTCATACACGTCAAGAGTAACTGACCCGAGATACACGGAATAAAGATATATACAAACTCCGTACCACTACCCTAGGCGCCTTGACTCCAGATACACCCCTTGTGACCAACAATCAATCCAAGTAGCGTCATTTCAACTATCAAGTCAATACAAAAAACGGCACCGATGTAGCTACGCAAACGTGCCCAAGCTAAGCCACACTTTCCAATATGTACAGACGGCATAAGATCTACCGTAATTCGCACCGCATACCTGAATATCGTCAAAGGACCAAACTCTCCCCTCAAAGTATCACGTTCGTCATGTACGAAAGCACACCGATATTTAAAGGCAATGCTCGTACGTGGGCATTGATTACCGCAAGCAAAAACCCGGAAGCTGTAAGTAGGCGTGCACAGGGTAGCCTATGTGATCCCTACATCATGCGTCTCCTGGGCGACGTGAACGTCTGCACGGAAATAGAAAGAAGACTCGCGCCTGTGTGAAAATGAAATGAACTCCAGGCAAGAAAAAGAAAAACTTTATTGTAC
The DNA here is from genome assembly GCF_964204655.1 of Triturus cristatus. Taxonomy (NCBI): domain Eukaryota; kingdom Metazoa; phylum Chordata; class Amphibia; order Caudata; family Salamandridae; genus Triturus; species Triturus cristatus. The sequence continues at coordinate 1,182,878,524 of NC_140592.1, read as the reverse complement.
CAAAAAAGACGCGTGTAGTTATATTAGTGGGGACGCGTTAGGACTTTGGTGCCATATTCTGCAACACTGACCTGCCGTGAGGTGAACGGCCACTGCAGCGGGACATATTTGGTCCCTATTTTGTGAATAATCCTGCCATGAGGGGAACGGCCAACGTGAACCACATCCCCCAGCATTCCCGGCTATCGCGCCTGCTGGTGACGGCGCCTGGGAGCATCGGAACACTACATAGGCCTCCAGGTGCCCCCGCAGCGCGGGACGCGTTAGGACTTTGGTGCCATATTCTGCAACACTGACCTGCCGTGAGGTGAACGGCCACTGCAGCGGGACATATTTGGTCCCTATTTTGTGAATAATCCTGCCGTGAGGGGAACGGCCAACGCAAACCAAGTCAAGAAAAACTTTATTTCGGAGAATCTCCATAAAAGGTACATAAAATTGAATATAAAAGCATTAAGAACCATACATTAGGTAATTAAAAGTAGTAGTAAAAAGAAAAAGATTGCAACATTAATGCAGCCGCACAGCTAGATATCTGCTGATTGCATAAAATCATGTGCCATTTAACACAGTGCAAGATGAGTCATGTTGACATTTTCAAATACCGTTTTCGCTTGTGCCATAAAGCCCCCAGAAATTTGGCCACAGCAAACACAATGTGAACAGCCATTTCACTCTTGAGAATTCTAAAGGCTTCGTGGCACCTGGTGAAACCCAGATTCCTACAGACGGGGATGATCCATTTTCTGCGCGCCTCGGTATAGCCCGGACAAAAAAATATAATATGCAGCTCAGTTTCATCGCTTACTCTGCATGCCGGGCAAATACTGGGTGTCGGCACAGACCAAAGGCTAGTAAGTGCACGAATTGGCAAAGACCCATGCCTCCATTGCAAATAGAGCTTCCTAATTATTGCAGGGTAAACATTGTCGAGGATTGATTCAAAGCTGTAGGTATTCTTCATGTAAAGGAATTGGTGTGTTAAAGACCCTAAAGATTTTGAAGGACGAAGTGCGGGAGCCCTGGAATTATAATGCAATTTGGTTAAAACTTTTTTAGGAAGCCTGGGGCAGGCATCCTGAGGGTCGTTCCAAAGTGCATCTAGACCTAGGCCCACCAGACTGTTCCTTACAAATTTAAGCCAGGCAATGTTCCCCGAGTTTGGAAAGCTAAGGACTTCCTGCAAGCCCTGTCTATAATGAATCAATTCGGGCACCGCCCACAATCTACGCCAATAGATCACAGGGCGAAGTGCCAGTTCTTCTTCCAGGGGTCTAATGCCTAGGTCGAGTCTTAGAGGCACTAAAGGTGTACTTGGAGGAAGAGCTACTAGACACCTAAGAAACCTATTCTCCTCTTTTATCAGACTGGCCAAGACTTTATGACCCCATAATTCACTACCATATGTGACGGCTCCTCTGGCTTGCACCCTGTAAATGTGGAGGGGTGGGCCTATGGGTTTGAGGGTCGACCTATTCTTCCCTACCATCCTTAGTATCCCACCCACATGTTGCACTAGTTTCATCCTTACTTTCTCCTGGTGCGGACCCCACCCCAATTCCTCATTAAGGGTAACACCAAGATATTCAAAGGTGTTGACTCGTTCAAGTATGTTATTCCCTATGCGTGGGATGCGGTTGAACCTGGGTGGCGGATTGAAGGCCATGAATTTTGTCTTTAGGGTGTTTATCTCTAATCCATGCTCTCTACAAAAGTCCCCGAAACCATCCAACACACGCTGGATTCCCATCGGCGACTTGGAGAGAAGGAGGGTATCATCCGCAAACATGATTGCCGGAACCCTCCTTCCCGCCAGCTTTGGGACATCCGAGTTGGGGACCCCGTTGAGGTGATCAATAACACCGTTGACGAAGAGGCAGAACAGGGTTGGTGCGAGTACGCACCCCTGTCTTACCCCTCTGTCAACGGGAAACTTATTTGATAGAGCACCCTGCCTACCACACCTCACACGAGCATAGGTGTTAGTGTGGAGGCGGATGATCATTGTCAAAAGATCAGCTGGCACCCCGGCATTCGCCAGCACTTCCCAGAGCTTACCGCGTGGGACCAGGTCAAAGGCTGCCCTTAAGTCCACAAATACAGTATAGAGACTGCCCCCCTCCAGCTGTATTGTTTTCCAGTATAAAAGGGACAGCCTAAAGACCTGGTCTATGGTAGAGGTCTTCTGCCGAAACCCTGCCTGAAGGGGGCTCAAAATGTCCCTCTCTTCGATCCAGTCCAAAAGACGATCCAACAGAAGCCTGGCGAAGAGCTTCTGAGGGACGTCTATCAGACTGATCGGTCTGTAATTAGCAGGGAGCAAAGGTGAGCCCCTTGTGAAGATAGGCACAATCTCCGCCCCGAGCCAAGTTGGAGGGACCGCCATCCCATGGGTGATGGCATTGAACAATACCAAGAGGTAGGGTGCCCAAATTCCGACCTCATGCTTTAAGAGATCACCTGGGAGCTTATCAAGACCTGGCGCTTTTCCTGTGGAAAGGCGAGTGATTGCCATTTCCAGTTCCTCCAAGTTGAAATCTTCCATCTCAGAAGAATTATCAGTGGTTAGGGCAACTAGGGTCCCAGCCTGGATTCCTGTTTGGTCCAGCCCAGCCGCACTATAAAGCGATGAAAAATGTTCCTCCCATACTTCAGGCGCAATATTTCCCTCTATAGCCATAACAGGCTCAGCTGAGCCATGTTTGACTATTTGCCAGAATTTCCTTGGGTCTCTGGTTTTAAGTGCAGTTGTCATTTCTGCCCAGTTCTCCCAGTCCCAGTCGATTTTGGCATTTTCAAGGAGGAACTTGTAAGCGACCCTCTTTTCCCTAATTACCGAGGGGGCCTCCTTTTTTTTGAATGCCCGGAGAAGATCTTTCTTAGCTTTCCTGCAGCTGGCATTGAACCATGAGGCTCTTTCTCTCCTCACTTTCCTGTCCCGGACCACAGGGTTCAATACCTCAGCGAGGTTATCGCAAAGGGTCTGGTGGATGTCCCCAAGGGAGAGGCACCCATCAGGCGAAGGCAGTTGAGGGAGAAGTCTTTCCACTTTTTCAAGGGCTGATGCCACTAGCTCATAGATGGTCCTTATGCAGTTCGGTTTCTCTAACAGTTTGTCCCACCTTATTCTTCGCCTATTGCTGGATAAGGTAAGACTTGGGGCAGATACTCTATTTCCTGGAACAGCAGCATTAAAAAATCTGTCAGCAGCTAGTGAAAGGATTAGGGCATTGTGGTCGCTGTCTAACCTGGGGGCTATTTTAAAGTCTAGGACCAGTTTCCAGTCCTGGAGTTTGATCATTATATAATCTATCCGGGACTCCTGGCCTAGTCTGTTAAAAGTTGGTTGCGGCGGTATGTCCCCTTGGAACCTGCCATTGCAAGCTCTAAGTGAGTTTGCCAGGGTCATTGTTATAACTTGGAGTAGGAGTGGTGATGATGACCTGACTGGCGGACCCGCAATACTTGGGATATCCCAAAGATCATCCTCCTCACTACTAATCCCATCTAGGTGGATCGGGAATGGTTCAAACTGGATGTTGAAGTCACCTCCAACCAGGAGTGTTTCTGAACCAGAGAGGGAATCAAGGAATATCACTAAGTCCTCCATTGTCCCTGAGGTGGCTGCGACTCCAACCGGTCTGGAATATGCATTTACCAAGGTCAGGCCCATCCCAGTGGGCCAACGTAAGACCACACACAGGATGTCAAATGAGTTTGTTTCTACCATCTCGGCCATACAGCCAAGATGGGAACCAATCCATATTGATAAACCGCCAGATGGGCGTCCCTTCCCTCCCCATCTGGCTGGGACGTTAAAGGTTGCAAACCCAGGGTAACAATGGTTTTCTCTGGCCCACGTCTCTTGGAACATGCATATATCATATTCCTTAATAAAAGTTTCCCATTCACTACTATCCAGCTTGTTAGGCAACCCAGCAACGTTCCACGATAGGATTTCCAATGACCTCAGAGCCCTTTCTGTGGTCATAACAGTCTCATCCGGAGTGCTTTGTACTGGCCCCAAAGGGGCACAAACCCCTGTATCATAGCGTTCCTTGTTTGATGAAACCTGTGTCGGATTAATCTGTCTTGGCAAACAACCACCCTGCGCCTTTTTCCTCTCCGCCCTAGATACGGGACGGTAGGGATTTATAGCTAATTCTTCTGCAACCACAGAAGCGTGTTCATGGGGCGCTGTGTGAGTGTCAGATGGAGGCAGAGATAGCCCAGGAGTGGTGGAATGTTGCGGGCAAGAAATCTGCGATGGAAGAATCAGATCAATGACCACAGCCTGGTGCACCAAGGTACTAGGCCCATAGTCGGAAAAACTCCTCTGTCAATCGCAATCATCGACTCCTGATAAGGCGCCGAATCTATTTGCGACTTCAAGGGGAGTAAATGGTAGCCTATAGTTCACCCTCCTTGGGCCATATCTGTGACTCCCAGAGGGCACCGTGACCCATTCTGAAACATTTTCATGAGCCGCAATGGTGGGTGCATAGGTATTACAGTGTTTGACAGAGGGAACAGAGAATGCAGAAAATACGCGGGGGTGTGTCGACATTTGTACTGGGGCCCTAGGGTATACATTATAAGAGACTGAAGGTCTTGGATAGAAGTATAACAATTCACGGGGATTTATGGACCCACGGGTATTACCCAAGGGGTAGTCTAGAATGTGGGTAACTGCTCTAGGGTCTCTAAAGTTAATGATAATTATATCCCCTTCGATGTCCTTGCTTCTACACCCTAACCAAGGAAGTCTCCGGACATGTAATATCTCCCCATTGATGTTAAAAGGAAGGGGTCTGTTTGACATGAGCCAGTGCATGGTTTTATTTTTGAGCTCGTAGAAACCTTCCTTTTTACCCTTTTCCAGAGGCGGGACTCTTGTGAGCACTACCACATATGGAACCGCCTCTGGGGGTAGATCGACTTGATGCCTAGGTCGATCTCTTACCCTAGCTGAAGGCTGATTCCTGCCCCTCTCATTTGGTATTGTTTCTATGATAGGGTCTGATACTTCCTTTGTCAATTCACCCACATCGCTTTGTCCGTAGCATTGTTGGGCTATATTATAAGACTTGGCCATAGACTGGCAGTTAGAACTAGCCATGTCGTTTTTCCTAGTATAGATGGGAGCTAAGACTGGTACCACAGGGGGGGGCAGAACTGGTTGTACGGGATCTTTGCGTGCCTCCGGGTATTTTGTAATTGCTAGTTCTAGGTCCCTTAGGCGTTGCTCTATGTTTTTTAGTCTTTCGATAATGGGTAGGATAAATGACCTTATCAATTGCTCGATGCCCTCAAGATAGGGTGGCATCGGACCTACATTGGATGGAGGCAGCGGGGGACAAATCAGATCAGAAGAGGGGGGTGCCAATAAAGTAGGTGATCTTATGGCCATGGTATGTGTTATTGGTAAAGTGGATGATACCTTTGGCAGAGATGTAATTACTGAAGTTTGGATGGGTCCTTTGCCAAAGTCTGTTTGATGAATCTTGTCCTTTGGCAAATCACCTAGCCTCTTTCTTCTTTTAGAGGGAGGGGGCCTTGAAGCTTTGGGCACCACAACCCTCCCCACCTTCTTATTGGTTGCCTTAGCCTTAGATTGGAAAGGAATGGTAATAATATCAGTTTCCTTGATAAAAGTACTAGAAGGGGGCAGATCAGTGGAACCATGCGGACAGTTAGGTTTGTCAGATGGGGAATCAATGACTCTGAGCAGCACAGGAACATTGTCAATAGCTAATGCCTCCTGCGTAAGAGTGGGAGAACTTAGCTCGATGGGAGTCGGAGTAGACAAGTTATCCAACGGTGTCCTGTTTTTAATACACTCTATGGACCGACGTCGCTCAGCCCTTCGTTCAGCGAGCGTGGTCTCCTTGTCCGTGGCCGCAGCAACCTTCATGAAGTAATTGACCAATGTACCTTTGTTTATACCACCAGTGGTTGTGGGTGCGTTTCTAGGGACAGTCTCGGCCATGATGATTAATACAATTATCGCAAACAAAACTCGCGTTTACTGGGAGGTAAAGGGGATTCCCCCGGCCCGGTCTCCTCGTGACTCTGAGGGCCTCAGAGGGCCCGCTCTTTGCCCGGTCTTCGCCCCGATCTGCGTCCCACGCGCGTTCCGCTGGCGCGAAAAGACCGGCAAGATGTTTATGAGAGGGAGGAGGTAAAGGAGGCGGGGCCGGGAAGAGGTACCAGGTGTGCAGGAATAATTGGCAGAATGCACCCTGGGCCTCGCAGTCCCGTGTAGTCAGCCTCGATGGTGGGTCCCTCGGATGTCGATCACAGCGTCCTCTCAGAACGGGTAACAGAAACCCAGCAGCGTCCCAGCGCTTTGGCCTGCGCAGGAATCAACCCACTTTCGAGCGGCGCCCGCGAAGCGGGGGCCGCGAGGAGTCGGAATAAGCAGCAAGCAACCTCCCGGTGCAAAAGCAACGCGCTCCACAGTGTCCCAACACTTTATAACACACAGGGAGACAATCGATGGAGGCGGGGCCGGGAAGAGGTACCAGGTGTGCAGGAATAATTGGCAGAATGCACCCTGGGCCTCGCAGTCCCGTGTAGTCAGCCTCGATGGTGGGTCCCTCGGATGTCGATCACAGCGTCCTCTCAGAACGGGTAACAGAAACCCAGCAGCGTCCCAGCGCTTTGGCCTGCGCATGAATCAACCAACTTTCGAGCGGCTCCCGCGAAGCGGGGGCCGCGAGGAGTCGGAGTAAGCAGCAAGCAACCTCCCGGTGCAAAAGCAACGCGCTCCACAGTGTCTCAACACTTTATAACACACAGGGAGACAATCGAAGGAGGCGGGGCCGGGAAGAGGTACCAGGTGTGCAGGAATAATTGGCAGAATGCACCCTGGGCCTCGCAGTCCCGTGTAGTCAGCCTCGATGGTGGGTCCCTCGGATGTCGATCACAGCGTCCTCTCAGAACGGGTAACAGAAACCCAGCAGCGTCCCAGCGCTTTGGCCTGCGCAGGAATCAACCCACTTTCGAGCGGCTCCCGCGAAGCGGGGGCCGCGAGGAGTCGGAATAAGCAGCAAGCAACCTCCCGGTGCAAAAGCAACACGCTCCACAGTGTCCCAACACTTTATAACACACAGGGAGACAATCGATGGAGGCGGGGCCGGGAAGAGGTACCAGGTGTGCAGGAATAATTGGCAGAATGCACCCTGGGCCTCGCAGTCCCGTGTAGTCAGCCTCGATGGTGGGTCCCTCGGATGTCGATCACAGCGTCCTCTCAGAACGGGTAACAGAAACCCAGCAGCGTCCCAGCGCTTTGGCCTGCGCAGGAATCAACCCACTTTCGAGCGGCGCCCGCGAAGCGGGGGCCGCGAGGAGTCGGAATAAGCAGCAAGCAACCTCCCGGTGCAAAAGCAACGCGCTCCACAGTGTCCCAACACTTTATAACACACAGGGAGACAATCGATGGAGGCGGGGCCGGGAAGAGGTACCAGGTGTGCAGGAATAATTGGCAGAATGCACCCTGGGCCTCGCAGTCCCGTGTAGTCAGCCTCGATGGTGGGTCCCTCGGATGTCGATCACAGCGTCCTCTCAGAACGGGTAACAGAAACCCAGCAGCGTCCCAGCGCTTTGGCCTGCGCAGGAATCAACCCACTTTCGAGCGGCTCCCGCGAAGCGGGGGCCGCGAGGAGTCGGAATAAGCAGCAAGCAACCTCCCGGTGCAAAAGCAACGCGCTCCACAGTGTCCCAACACTTTATAACACACAGGGAGACAATCGATGGAGGCGGGGCCGGGAAGAGGTACCAGGTGTGCAGGAATAATTGGCAGAATGCACCCTGGGCCTCGCAGTCCCGTGTAGTCAGCCTCGATGGTGGGTCCCTCGGATGTCGATCACAGCGTCCTCTCAGAACGGGTAACAGAAACCCAGCAGCGTCCCAGCGCTTTGGCCTGCGCAGAAATCAACCCACTTTCGAGCGGCTCCCGCAAAGCGGGGGCCGCGAGGAGTCAGAATAAGCAGCAAGCAACCTCCCGGTGCAAAAGCATCGCGCTCCACAGTGTCCCAACACTTTATAACACACAGGGAGACAATCGATGGAGGCGGGGCCGGGAAGAGGTACCAGGTGTGCAGGAATAATTGGCAGAATGCACCCTGGGCCTCGCAGTCCCGTGTAGTCAGCCTCGATGGTGGGTCCCTCGGATGTCGATCACAGCGTCCTCTCAGAACGGGTAACAGAAACCCAGCAGCGTCCCAGCGCTTTGGCCTGCGCAGGAATCAACCCACTTTCGAGCGGCTCCCGCGAAGCGGGGGCCGCGAGGAGTCGGAATAAGCAGCAAGCAACCTCCCGGTGCAAAAGCGCAAACCACATCCCCCAGCATTCCCGGCTATCGCGCCTGCTGGTGACGGCGCCTGGGAGCGTCGGAACACTACATAGGCCTCCAGGTGCCCCCGCAGCGCGGGACGCGTTAGGACTTTGGTGCCATATTCTGCAACACTGACCTGCCGTGAGGTGAACGGCCACTGCAGCGGGACATATTTGGTCCCTATTTTGTGAATAATCCTGCCGTGAGGTGAACGGCAAACGCGAACCACACCCCCCAGCATTCCCGGCTATCGCGCCTGCTGGTGACGGCGCCTGGGAGCGCCGGAACACTACATAGGCCTCCAGGTGCCCCCGCAGCGCGGGACGCACGCGGGCAGCGCCCGGGCGACGCCCGGACCAAGGGCGGGCCCGTCCTTGCCCGTCATAGGCCGGAAGAGGCCGGGCTGGGCCACCCCTCCTTACTGCTGTTATTGGGTCAGTTGTGTTTCATATGGTTCCCATGTTTAGTATTTAATTCTTTTATTTTAAGCATTCAGTCTAAAGCTGTTCACATAGTCCCTTATTTTATTTATTTGTGTTGCCCGTCATTTAGCAAATATCTTAAGGGCGAGTTTGCTTTAAGTGACTGTTGTTTTAAACATGGGGAAACACTGTAAACCTTCCACTGCTCGACCAATGACTAGGCAACTCGCTAACTCGAATCCACCACTCCCGAGCCTCACAGCTATTGATAAAATGCTGCAGAAAACCATTGGGGTGGTAGCTACGGCAATCGAAAATACCGAAAGGCGGTTGTCAATTACTCCCGCTATCCCGCCTGCCCCCCCTATGGATGATGGTTCGGCAGATTCTTTTAATCAAACTGAGGCAGAAGCTTTGTCTTTTATGTTGCCCTCTTTCTCACATTTACCATGTGCTCAGACTACACCAGGCGAGACGGTGCAAGTGGAAGCTGGTCCGCTTTCATCTTCTCTGGTATCCACAGTGGTACCCATGAGGCGCGTGAAGGTTAAGAAAAGAAAGAAAGCCAAAAAATTGGTTAAAGACCCCGCACCCTCTGATTTTATCCCTAATTCTACGGATACTGTTTGCCATCCACCAATCTCAAGTCCCCCGGTGTGGGTTACTAATACACTAATGGATTTACAGTCCCATATAGATCAGACTCTAAATGCTTTTTTAAAAACTCTGTCGTCTAAGATCGACAGATTAGTAACTTTGATTAACACTAAGGGTGTTGGAAAAAAACAGCCAAACCCTGTTTATAAAGATCAGGGTAGATTGGAGGGTCTGGGAACTTTAATTACGACTAGTAAATCCACTCTACAGGTTCCCTCTATTTCTCCTCAATCTACTTTACCTGCCTTTGCCCAACCGCCTTTGGTGATGCCAATGGTATCCCCATTGGTGGATGGTCCTTCTATTTCTTCTAACATCTCTCGAGTTGCTATTGGTGCAGCCCTATGCGAACAACCTCCTAGTATTAAGGCTCGTGCTACTCGGAATCTGGGGGTGGGTATGCTGCCTCCTAACCTGGTTGAAAACACAGGCACAATAGGCTCGGCTAAATCTCCTCCCTTCCCGCAGCTTCCTCCCGAGGTTTCACCCTATGTGGTGGTGCTTACGGGAGTACCTCCATTACTAAGTGATAGGGGGGAAACATACCAGGAATTAAAAAACAAAGTTATTCACTGGTTGTCTAAATTCAGACCACTGAAGGGAGTAGGTCGGGGGGAGATTCTCTTTGTACGTTGAGTCTGCTGGCTGGGGAGCAGACCTAAAGACATAGGTGGGGATTGTGTCTTAATTAATTTCAGGGACCCGAGAGTTGTTGGTTATATATTGGATTTTGGAGGGAAGACTAAAATAGGCTCTACTGACACCTGCTACTTGGGATATTTTTATACGTACCCTAAAGTTCCAAGTCCTAGGGAACTACCCTATTTTCATCAAGCAACTCGCCAATTTCACTATAACATACCGACCACCGACCACTTTGATGTATTGAGCTCTGTAGATTGACCACCATCTTTGCGGAACACCCAAGGTGGGCATACGCATGGGGATGGGGGACAGGTTAAGGTTGGCTGTGGTACGGAGGTGGTTCTCCATAATACAGCTTATGGAATTGGGACAGGGGTAATTTCTGTCCCTCTATTGCCCCAAAGCAATAGTTTCACTCAAGGGTCACTTGAGTCTGGTCTCTCAGACCAATTGGCCTCCCCCTGTTCTGCTAACCATGACCTTCAAGTGGATTTTCCACCCCAAGTAGCTTTACGCAGACCTCTGGTAGGGTCGTGGAATGTGGCTGGTTTGGGGTCCAAACTTTCTAATCCTGAGTGGGGAGAGTTAATGGACAAATATGATATTTGTCTATTTCAAGAAACATGGCTACGGTCTTCCCCGGTGAGGGTGGGCTATGCATCTTTTTCTGTTCCCGTGGCTCAAGGAGCCAGGGGTAGACCCTCCGGGGGTTTGGCTGTATGGGTTGCCACTCATTTAGGTTGCACAGTCAAGACTATTGACTCTCTGTGCCCTGATATTTTATGTCTTCTACTTACTTTTCCCGCAGGATACTCGTTGGTAGTATTGAATGTCTACCTGCGCCCCTACCCTTTACAGATGGGTTTATCGATCTTGGGTGCCCTAGATGCTATTTTATACTCTCTCCCCCCACTGTCTCATAAAATAATAGGGGCTGATCTTAAATGCCACTTTGAACCCCTTCTCGGGATCCCGTCAGTCACGCTCGACGAGGATGACATTTTTAAAATCCCTGATTGCAGTATGTACCAAGCAAAACGTTTATTGCTTCTGGCCCTTGAAATCAATAAGATAGTTATCTTTCATCGCTTAAGGGCCTGTAATGGCAGACTTTTTCCCGATGTCCCGTGTTCCTACACTTTTAACAGACCCGGGAATTGTTCAACAATTGATTATATCCTGGTGAATGCTGAATTTTGGGGCCACTTGGGAGCTTTCTCTGTCATACCTAGGGTTGACAGTGACCACAATTTATTGTCATTAGAACTATTATCTAAAATTGGTGGTGGTAAAGTTCCTGGGGGTATAGTTATACCAAGCAGCGAGAATCTGGTTTTAGCCGCAGGTGGTAGACGCATCAGGTGGGCAAGGTTTGTGACTGAGGAGGTGAAGTTGGCGGATTTATACCACAGCGTCTCCTGTTTTTTGGTGGAAGTCTCCCACCTTTTGGGTCCCAATGGTGATATTTTACAGCATTATCTTTTGGACCTGCAGGATATCCATACAAAATTTCTCGGCTGTTTGGCTGGCTATTTCCATAACCCCTCAACACAAAGGCCGAGGCCAGCAATGAAGGATCACTGGTATAATAAAAGTTGTAGGTTGGCAAAGTCTGCCTTAATCACGGAGGTAAAAGAGGGTACACAGTCAAGCATTAGAGCTGCGAGGGCGTATTATAAAAATTTGCTAAAACTGGCAAAGTCTGAGTGGGAGGACTCAAGGTGGATGAGCATGAAGCAAGCATTAGAGGTTCGTGATTTAAGGGCATTCTGGAATCTCGTACGAGCAGGTTCGGCAGAAAGTTTGTCTGCCACTATTCCTAACCTTAGCGAGGAAGTCTGGCTTGAGCATTTCAAGCCTCTCTACTCGCTTAGTAATGCTAATGGCAGACTAGATTTAGTAATTCAGCCAAACGATATTCCTGTGGTTTATCCGGTACAAGAGGAGCTGGAGAGCCGACTTTTTACCCTTTCGGAAATTGAGATGGCCCTTAGTACCCTATCTGCGGGGAAAGCCCCGGGCCTCGATAAGATCCCAGGTGATCTTTATCGAAGCGAAATAAAGATCTGGGCTCCTTACATTCGGGCCTATTTTAATGCTATTCTACAGGGCCTTGAGATCCCCTATACATGGTTAGGTGCTGAAATTATACCCATCGATAAAAAATCTTCCCCTTTGGACCCGGCAAATTATCGCCCCATAAGCCTGATCTACGTTCTACAGAAACTGTTTGCCCGTGTGCTCTTAATAAGACTGCAGACCTGGATGGAGGAACACCAAATCTTAACATCCCTTCAAGCGGGCTTTCGAGCAAAAATCTCGACCATTGACCAACTGTTCAGGCTGCAGCTGGTCTACTGGAAGACAGTTACTATGGGTGCTGGTAATTGGTATTTGATCTTCGTGGACCTTCGGTCCGCATTTGATATGGTCCAAAGGGAGAAATTATGGGCAATGTTAATGGAGATGGGTGCCCCCCCTTATCTTTGCCACTTATGTATGCATGAAGGTACCTATGCAAGGGTGAGATATGGGAGATGTGGGGAAATCTCGGCCCCATTTCCGGTTGAAAAGGGTGTGAGGCAGGGATGTGTTCTGGCCCCAACTCTATTTGCCCTTTTTATTAATGGGCTGATTGAGCACTTATTGTGTGCTACTAATCTGGATTCCCCAATGTTAGCGGGGCGTAAGATACCTGCCCTAATGTTCGCGGATGACACGCTTTTACTGTCAAAATCATCTATGGGCATCCAGTGTTCCTTAGAGGCATTTTGCTCCTTTTGCAAAATAAGGGGTCTGGAATTGAATTTATCTAAAACCAAATTTATGGTTTTTAGCCCTAGTTTAGCCAATTGTCCCCATCCCAAGATGGAAGGTATAGAGTTGGATCGTGTATCCACGTTCGATTATCTCGGAGTAACTCTTAATGATAAAATGAACTGGGGATCTCATATGGTGAAGACAAATCTGAAGTTAACACAAACTGTGGGGGGTATACTGAAGGTTTTCAATAATACATCCTCCAAACCCCTGGGTCCCCCTATGGAAATTTACAAATCCCAAGCTAGAAGGGGTGCACTTTACGGCACTGAGCTGTGGAGCCATTGTAGTATTACACCTCTCACTTCAACTGAGAATTCCTTTATTATGAGACTCCTGAAATTACCTATGAGTACCCCCTTAATCCCCTTGAGATGGGATATAGGCTTAGTCCCGATTGAAGAGATCGCCTTGAACCGCCCACTCCTTTATTGGAGACGACTCTGGTCTACACCCGAGCTCGCGAGTTATAGGCAGGATCTTGGTGATCTCTTGTCAAGAGGGAATCAGGGGAAAATACCATGGTTGGTGTATGTCAAGAATCTTTGTTATCGTATAGGGAAGGGAGAGTTGTGGTTGACACCAGAAGAATCTTGCCGTTCGCTAACCAAGAAATCACTGACTGCGGTGTTACAACAGTATCGAAAGGAAATTCTATTACATTCTTCTCTGGGTAGGCTCACTAATACCTTTCTGGATGTTAAGACCAGTCCTCATTTTGAAGTTTTCTTGGATGTTATCCAGCCCCCATTGGCCAAGAAACTCTACATTCAGTTTAGACACGGCTCGTTACCACTGAGGGCTTTCACCCAAAGGTGGTCTAACGCGCCTTGCCTTACGAGCTTTTGCCCAGAATGTCCGGATACCTGTGAGTCAGAGTTGCATGTTGTCCTTTTTTGCCCCCTCTTTACATCAAGGCAAGATCAAAATGGATCATTCAACTCTGCAAATCCAGGGGTCTTAGGGACTATCAGGAGGTGTTTAGAATTCTTAAATATGACACTACCCCCATGATAGTCTTTGCGACGGCTAGATTTCTTCTTTCTATGTGGTTTTCTAGTTGTAAAAAACTTCAAAACAAGAGGTAATATCCCATTCCTAAGGAGGATTTTAGCGCTGTAGTGGAATCATGTTTAGAGACGAGGTTATTTAGGGACTTGAAATTGTTTATTTTTGTCCCTTTCTATCAATCGCGTTTTTAACGCAAATTTATTGTAATTAAGGTGTCTATGTTGGATTGTACTTTATGTATTGTACATTTTTATTCATTTTTATTGTAAATAGCTATTTATGTCTTTTTATGGTATTATACCGAAATAAAAGATTTTTGACTGACTGACTGACTGACTATATTAGTTTAAATTACACACACTGTTTCAGAGCAAAAGTTGGTGTATGTCAGTGTGTAACAAGGCAAAGAGTCCCCTCGAAAAATAAGATTGACGATTTGGGGCATCAAAAAAGCCCTCATACATGATAAAAAATGTGAGGCATCAGGAAGTCCCTCATGTAAATGAACAAAGAATTAAGTGACAATCTAACCACAGATTTATATGTGTTTATTGCATAAACGCAACAACACCTCGTATGTCATGTATGGATTAGATGATAAACAAGAAATTCTCAAACATTAAACTGGGAATAACGATGGTGTAAATATTGCAAACCATCCAAGAAGGCTCCCATTGTAATTTATACACATATGTAACAAAAACCTAAACTATCCAAAAAAGCGTATTGGGTACTAGTTAAAATAGGTTAGATGTGCCCTACTGTTTTAAAAGTCAGGACCTAATTCAACAAAGTGCAGTGTGAACAAAGAGACATCATGTGGCAAGAAAAATTACCCTATTTTACAAGAAAAGTACACAGGCATAAAAATAGCCCATAACGGTTATGTAGCGAATAAATCGGATTTAGGGAGAACATTAAGGACATTAAACAGCTTTTTACGCATAGGGGATATGATGCCATTACTCTAAATAGAGCCGAACGTAGAGTTTTGAAGCTTCCTAGAATACAGACCCTTGTGCACGCTGGTACAGGGGCCCCCAGGAATTCACGTACAAGTTCTAGAACCAGAGAAAAAATATGCTTTTTCACGGATTACACTGTACATAGTGATAAAATCTTTAAAGCATTTAGGAAACATTGGCATCTACTCTTGGACATTCCTAGATTACGTCCCAATATCAGTGTAAAACCCTCTTTGGTGTATAGGAGGGGACGTACGCTTAGAAGCTCTTTATGTCCGAGTTATGTGACCACACAGAAGACACCTAAAACCTGGTTACCCACACCACCAGTTGGTTTTTACACATGTACCACTTGTAATGTATGTGTATTTGGACGGAATAAATGCAAATAATTCAGTCATAAAACTGATAAGGTACAGCAGATCAGGCATTTCATCAACTGCAATACTAAATATGTAATATACACACTTGAGTGCCCATGTGGGAGAGTTTATGTTGGGAGTACAGCGCGATGTCTGAAGAAACGTATCCAAGAACATCGACGTCCACTTATTAACAATGACACACGATACCCCATGACTGAGCACTGTAATAGAGTACATTTGGGAGATAAGTCTTTCCTCTTCTGTGGCACAGATCATATTCCCGTAAACAAACGGGGAGGAAATCGAGACCTTACATTAAGACAAACAGAATCCAAATGGACATGTAGATTGTGGTCGGTTTCTAAGGGGCATAATTCTGATCACGAATTCCATTACTTCCTCACATGAGATTTTGGCCTGTGTGATGTTTGCACATAGGTCTTGATTAACTAACCACATGGATTTTGAAATTGGGGGCTGTAGGTATTACATCTGCCTGCATTGTACCTACTTTCTGTCTCCATGTATCCATATGATGCCCTGGATCTATCTTTAAACAGTTATGGGCCATTTTTATGCCTGTGTATTTTTCTTGTAAAATAGGGTAATTTTTCTTGCAACATGATGTCTCTTTGTTCACACTGCACTTTTTTGAATTAGGTCCTGACTTTTAAAACAGTAGGGCACATCTAACCTATTTTAACTAGTACCCAATACGCTTTTTTGGATAGTTTAGGTTTTTGTTACATATGTTTATAAATTACAATGGGAGCCTTCTTGGATGGTTTGCAATATTTACACCATCGTTATTCCCAGTTTAATGTTTGAGAATTTCTTGTTTATCATCTAATCCATACATGACATACGAGGTGTTGTTGCGTTTATGCAATAAACACATATAAATCTGTGGTTAGATTGTCACTTAATTCTTTGTTCATTTACATGAGGGACTTCCTGATGCCTCACATTTTTTATCATGTATGAGGGATTTTTTGATGCCCCAGATTGTCAATCTTATTTTTCGAGGGGACTCTTTGCCTTGTTACACACTGACATACACCAACTTTTGCTCTGAAACAGTGCGTGTAATTTAAACTAATATAACTACACGCGTCTTTTTTGGTACAATAAAGTTTTTCTTTTTCTTGCCTGGAGTTCATTTCATTTTCACACAGGCGCGAGTCTTCTTTCTATTTCCATGCAGACGTTCATGTCGCCCAGGAGACGCATGATGCAGGGATCACATAGGCTACCCTGAGCACGCCCACTTACAGCTTCCAGGTTTTTGCTTGCGGTAATCAATGCCCGCGTACGAGCATTGCCTTTAAATATCGGCACGCTTTCGTACATGACGAACGTGATACTTTGAGGGGAGAGTATGGACCTTTGACGATATTCAGGTATGCGGTGCGAATTACGGTAGATCTTATGCCGTCTGTACATATTGGACAGTGTGGCTTAGCTTGGGCACGTTTGCGTAGCTACATCGCTGCCGTTTTTTGTATTGACTTGATAGTTGAAATGACGCTACTTGGATTGATTGTTGGTCACAAGAGGTGTATCTGGAGTCAAGGCGCCTAGGGTCGTGGTACGGAGTTTGTATATATCTTTATTCCGTGTATCTCGTCAGTTAATCTTGACGTGTATTAAAGCATGGCGGTTGCTTTGCCTCATCTCCCCATTTGTAGTATCATTTCACTTGGATTTTATGTGGCTTATACCTAATTTATACTCTGCAATTCCGATAGTGGCATTGGGAATAATGTCACCGTGCATATTATGATGCAGTCGGTTATATTTTGTTTTTAAATTCTACTTTGGAATGCATTTTTTTCTCAATGTTTGTGTTTTGTATGCATTGGATCCCCATTGTATATAATTATTAGACGCAATGAGCCGTAGATGTCTATTTTTTGATTATTGTCTCTTTCTGTTGCCTTAATGCTTCTTGGGTGCATACCCTCGTTTTGACGCTCTAAGCAGGATTGGCTCTGTTTTTTCAAATTTCAGGATACATTATATGAATTGACTCATCACTTCTTGTTTCTTTCTCCACTTCTTGCTTGACAGAATCGTGTATAGTGCTCTTATCAAGGAGGCACTTAGATTGCAATAAGGAGTATTCTGGAATCACTACGCTAGTAATACTGCTCCCCTTGAGACTGATATATATTAACATAGACGATTGCTGGACTTTGGAGTGATCTCTCACCTTCACACATGGTATGTGTTTCTATAGGGGGCTGTTACTTATTAACCAACCTTTGCCCTTTGGTTAAATAGTTGACTTATATATGCCAAGACAGGTCAAAAAGATACAATATTAGGACTTGTTTATATTATATATTAGAATTTTTCTTTGACTCTGGGTTTTACCCAATAATGCAATACATTTTGTCTTATCAATTGTATTCACGTACATGACTTCAGTTAGCTGTGTTAAGCGGGCTTTTATGTAGGAAGGCATACACGCATATGACCATGATCTATATTGGGTGGTTTCAAATACTTAATGCAAAAGGCAATAATATTTCTTCCTGATTGGTTGGTCTTATCTTTCATTCTCCCTACGGGTACACTCAGGTCTTATATGTTATATATGGGCCCAAGATAGTTTTCTTGATGTATATCCCTTTGCAAATGTGGGCATACTTATGCCGCATTAAAATGGTGACATACAAGAATATGGACACGTGGGATTTTAATATATATTTGTGTGTATGTAATGTTCAGTGTCAAGTTGATTATTTGTCATCAAGTTGTATATTCATTTATATATGTAATTGTGTAGATGTTTGTATAGTTGTAATTGTATAATAATTGTCTTTAATTTTGGTCCTGTGCTTTCTCTCTTTCTATGTCTTTTCCAATGTCTTTATATTTATGTTGTGTTTTTCTATACCTTTTCAGCCCTGACAAAGTTCAATTTCTGAACGAAACGCGTTGGCTGAGACTGTTCTTATACTATTGTTGGACAATTAAAATAAAGACTTTTTCTATTAAAAAAACTGACCACTGGGTGTGATATAAAAATAACAATTTGGTGGTGCACCACTCCGACTTTCTCTTCATATTAAGCTTTCCATATTTACGTACAGAAATCTGACTTAAAGATGATGGTGGGTTAATTATTGCTCAAGCACTTCTGTGGGTTAGCCTTATGCTGGTCATCAAAGATGCTTTTTATCAATGATTCAAGTCCCCAGCTTGCACTGAGGTACTGGTGGCGAGGTATAACTTGCCACTCATCAACACTTCAGTGGTGATCACTGTTACTCGTAAAAAACTGGGTTACTGGTTGAAGGGGGTGAAACCCTACTCAAGCAGGTACCACAATCATTGTCAGTATGAAGTCACAAGCAAACCCTAAATTAACCCATGCTCAGCCCTCAAGTAGCTTGGCACAGAGCAGTCAGGTTTAACTCAGAGGCAATGTGTAAAGTGTTTTTGCAACACATCAAACAGTACCACAGTGAAAAAACACCACAAAAAGGTTCCATATGAGATTTAAAAAATAAAGTAATTTTTAATAAATAAAACAAGACCAAAATGACCAACATCCAGTCAATAGAACCAGAGATATGCAGGTTTAAACATTTTACTGAAAATAGCGCCAAAAAGCACAAAGCGCTATTGTGGATATCTGGTCCTGCTGGACCAGGACAAACTGGTGGCTACAGGGACCCAGTTAGGCCCACTGAACTAAGTACCTTAGACCCTGGTTGCTGAGTGCTGCAAGGTCCCGTGCTAAGGATGTGTCGCGCAGCCAGGAAGGTGCATCGGTTCCGAGAAGCTGCAGAGCTCCTCGTCGAGGTCCTACATCATTGTCGAGGATCCCATTGATGAGGGCTTGCATTGGAGATGCACCGCACATTCCAGGTGATACCTTGCTTCCAAGGAGCTGTGAGACTGTGATGCGAGAACCTGCATTGTTATCGGAACTGCTGTCGACAAGAGATTTGCAATGCCGGGGCCTGCAGGGAATGCAGGCTGCGAGGTTGATGCAGAGTCCATTTTCATTGGGAGATCCCTTTCAGCAGAGACGATGTATCAGTTCTACTGGGGTCTGCGCCGCACAGCAGAGGAAATGCATTGGTTCTACTGGGTCCGCAGCTGGGCTGGCACAGCACCTTCTGCCCCAGTGCCAAGGGTTCAGGACTGGAGTGTCACCGCTTGGCAGGGTAGGACTCACAGATGGCAGGCTCCAGGTGCTGGATTCAAGGTTGTTGGAGCCTTCAGTCCTTAAGGCTCTAGTCAGGCGGCCAGCCAGCTAGGCCTTGGAGTCACTTTGGGGTTCTAGGTTCAACAGGTGCGGGTCCAGTCCTTCTCATCCACTCAAGAGTGCAGCTGGTCAGCACAGCAGGGCAGCAGTTCCTTCAGAGCAGAGGTCCAGCAGAGTGACAGTCCTTTCAGCAGCACAGCAGTCCTTCCTGGCAGAGCATGCAGAGGTCCAGAAGTGTACTGAAGAGGTGGTATCTGAGGTCCCATATTTATACCTGGTGCTCTGCCTCTGTAAGGTGGGAGTTGCTTCTACAGGTTTCAATGTGAAGTCCCAAGGTATCATTCCTTCCCTGTCCTGGCTCCAGACTACGTACAGGGGATATGCAGCTTTTTGTTCGGAGGCAAGATACAGCCTATTCAGGTGTAAGTAGGGCTGTGCTCAGCCCTGCCCTCCCATCTTGCTAGTGATGGCCCATAGAGGAATATATAAGCCCTCTATTGTGTGTGGCTGTCTAGGAGGAATACACAGAAGAAATCTGTCAGCTACACTCAGTCATGTGACCCAGAAACAGGCTGCAGGTACTAAATGGCTAAGTCAGGAAAATGCCAACTTTATAAAAGTGGTGTTTTCAAAATTGTAATTTAAATTCTGACTTTATCATAAGAAAGTATTTTGCATTACAATTCCAAAGACACAATACATGAACTGACTACCAGCTCTGATTTGAAAATGACAGCTTATTAAATCAATTAAGGTAACTCCAATGTTATCATATGAGAGAGGGAGACCTTGCAGCAGTGAAAGACGAATTTTAGAGTTTTTCACTACAAGGACATGTAAACGTAAAATTACATGTCCTACTTTTTAAATACATTGCACCATGCCCTCTGGGCTGTCCTGAGCCCACCCTAGGGGTGACTTAAAAAGTAATAAGGTTTGGGCCTGCCAAAAGTTTTTTTTGCTAGGTTGAAATGGCAGTTTAAAGCTGCACACACAGGGGGTGTAATGTGAGACCTGAGACATATTTTAAGGGCTACTTAAGTAGGGGGCACAATTTATTTATTTATTTGAAAAGTTTTATAGACCGCAAACAAGACCCAAATGGGTATCAGAGTGCTGTACAGAGTAGTCTTCAGCCATTATACAAAACATAATAAAGGAGGTAAGTGAGAGTACAAACAGTGGGAAAAAATTCAAGAGGAACGAGTAGGGTGTATCAGAGGCGCCATATAGCACAGTAATACATCATACAATAGAAGGAACCAAGATGTGTGATTAGCATCAAGGAATATTAACAAAAGGGGATCAAGCAAAAATCAACAAATGATGCAGTTAAAGGAGCTATCGAGGACTGGGACAAAACGAATGCAAAAAGAAGGTACAAAACATATAGAACATCAGTGAGAATACGACAAGATTTTGGTTATTAACAAAACACATGAACATGATCAGTGCGATTAAAGTTCGTTCATTAGTAGTCTTTTGAATAGTATTTTAAAGGAAGTAGTAGAAGGATTTGATCTGATCTCGGATGGTAAGGAGTTCCAGATTCTAGGAGCAAGACCGGTGAATGCACGGTTGTACGATCTTTTCTTTTTGAATCTTGGCGGTTTCAAGAGAAGGGTGGATGTACTTCTGAGGGTCCTGCTAGAGCCTGATAGCTCAAGTTTATTTGTTAGGTAGTATGGGGTATTGTGGTGTATGGCTTTATGAGTCAGACAAGCAATCTTGAGTCGGATTCTGGCTTCATTAGATAACCAGTTTAGCTGCAACAGGTCGTGTGAAATGTGATCAAATTTCCTAGATCCCGTTAAAAGCCTGGCTAAAGCATTCAAGGTAGCTCTGAGTGGGGCTAAGCTGGCTTTGGGAAGTCCTGCTAGGGTCACCAATCCATGTTCCAATCTAGGGATAATCAGGGATTGTACCGCCAGCCTAAGGTCTTTGGGGGGGAGGAATGGTTTGATTTTCTTCAGCGTGTTGAGTTGGAAATTGGCTACCCCTAGTGGTAGCGCTGATATGTGCTTGCATATTTAGATGTTTATCCAATGTGACACCTAAAGATTTGGCAGAGTCTACAACATGAGGTGTGCAGTTCAGAGCAGTTAGGGTTTTTGTTTTTTGTAGAGTTGTATATAGCGCGCAAACTTGACCCGAATCCGAATCGTGTATCAGAGCGCTTTACATAGCACCAGTTACGTTACATGCAGACACACATTCATTTTTGTATGGCACAGGAAGAATAAGTGATTTGCCCAGAATCACAGGATGTTTAGCGTGATTACCGAGACTCGAACCCAGTTTCCCAGGTCAGAGGTCGAGCGGCCTAGCCGTTAGTCCAACTCCTCTCCCCCAAGTAATTGTTTAATAATAGTTGTTTAATCCAGTCAAGGGTAGGAGCTGAGTGATTAGGTGGGGTGATCAAAAGAAATTCCGTTTTGAGAGTATTTAATAAGAGATGGTTTTGGGCTAGCCATTGTTGATTTCGTGCAAGTGCAGCATTTAAAGTTTTTATGTCTTCCTGTGATGAGATCTTCAGGTACAAATTGCGTGTCATCTGCATACATGTGGTATTGAATGTTGGCTCTGTTCAGAATGACTTCAAGAGGCTCCATAAATAGATTGAAGAGAGTGGGCGAGAGCGTCAAGCCTTGGGGGACTCCAATTAAGACCGGGGTACTGGAAGCTAGGGCATGATTAACTTTGATCCTTTGTGTGTGGTTGTGAAGGAAGGAGGCAAACCAATTTAGTACCGGGCCCGACAATCCCATCCTATTTTGTAGGAGATCAATCAAGTTTTCATGTTTGATGGTATCGAAGGCTGAGGACAGGTCTAGAAGGATCAGGAGACAAGGGACATTTTGGTCAAGGGCTCTCACGGCGTCATCAACGATGTGCGTTAGTGCCGTTTCAGTGCTATGTCCTGTTCTGAATCCTGACTGGAGAGGATCCAGGAGATGATATTTCTAAATATGTTTGCAGAGCTGTGAATGAACGCATTATTCCAGCACTTTCGCTAGAGTCATGCTGCTGGTGATAGGTTGGATATTGTTAGGATCTGATAGGTCCGCATTGGGCTTCTTAGGAATGGGAGTAACTTGCTCAACTTTTAGGCAGTCCGGGATCTTTCCCTGTATGAGGGATTCATGAATGATCTTGGACCAAAGAGGGAGACCGGCTGAGATTAAATCTTTATAGAGCTTGGTGGGAAGTGGATCTCCAAAGTGGTTGGAGGGTTTGATGGATGACATGTTGCAAAGTATCTCAGTGTAGTCTGGTAGGAGAAAACTGCTCCAAGCAGCATTGTTTTTGAGAGAGCTGCCCAAAGGCCGGTGGTAAATTGTCAAGGATTCAGACCCCTGCCCTGATTCTGCGGGTGGTATTTTGGATAATAAAGTTGGGGCGGTGCAATCAGTGCTGCAGGCTCACTAGTAGCATTTCCTTTACAGGCCACGGGTATATGTAGTACCACTCTACTAGGGACTTACAAGTAAATTGAATAGACAAATTGCAGCGAAACCTATTTGACCATGTTTTAAGAAGGGAGCACACTCACTTTAGGACTGGCCAGCAGTGATAAACTATGCAGAGTCAGAAAAGCCAGCAAAAACAAGATCAGCAAAATAATGGTGGAGGATGGCAATACATTTTGGGGAAGATCACCCCAAGGCTGACAGGTCTAACATGTGTCCCACACTGATGCTAGTGAGGAGAACTATCCAACTTCTTGCGAGTTCTCGTCACTAAGACTGAAGAAGCTAAATAGACCATCAGCATTGGTGTGGTCTGACCCAGGAGAGTGTTCCACCATAAAGTCCATTCCCTGTAGGGGGATTGACCACTTCAACTGTTTGGGATTTTCACCCCTCATTTGCATGAGCCATCTAAATGACCTGTGGTCTGCCTGAATGCAGAAGTGAGTTCCAAACAGGTATGGTCTCAGCTACTTTAGTGCCCAGACCACAGCAAAATCCTCGCCTTCAATCACACTCAACCTCCTGCTAATGAAGGCTACCAGTTGGTCTAGGCCCTCCTCATTTAACTCTGCTGAGGCAGCCCCTGTGCTCAGGGCCAGACTGAGAACCGAAACCGGCCCTGGCAAACAGCTCGACCGGCCCCCCTGGGGAGGAGGGCCGAGCTTGTCCCTAGGCCCGGTTTTGGCTGATTTGGTCACCAGAGCCAATATTGCGGGCCCCGGTTACAAAAACGGCCCCCTGGGGCCCAAAACCGTCCCCCAACCTTGCGGCCCACCAGGGAAACGCCCGGTGCACGCTACAGCCAGTCCGGCACTTCCTATGCTATGCTCTGAAGTATCTGAATGCACTATAAATGCCTTAGAGAAGCCAATCAATCAGGGCTTGCAAACCGCGGCTACTCACCCGTGAGGGTCTCAAGATGCGGGGGGGAGGGGGGATGCTGGTCCCTCTGGGTGTAGGATCATTCGAAGAGCCAGGTCTTGAGGTCCTCCTTGAACTGGGTCAGCGTGGCGGATTGCCTGAGGTGGAGGGGCAGGGTCTTGGCGGCGAGGTAGGAGAAAGAACGTCCACCGGCTCTGGTCCTGTGGATCCTGGGGACGGAGGCTAGGGCAAGTTGGGTGAAGCGTAGTTATCTGGCGGGCATGTGGAATGTGAGGCAGTGGTTAATGTATGGTGGTCCTTCGTCATGGGGAGCTTTGTAGGCATGTATGAGGAGCTTGAAGGTGATTCTCTTGTTGACTGGGAGCCAGTTGTTGGAGGTGTTGCGTAATGTGGCTGTGGTGGGAGATGTCGAGGACCAGTCTGGTTGAGGCGTTTCGGACATTCTGTAGTTTCTTGAGCTGTTTCTGGGTGGTGCCGGCGTAGAGTGCGTTGCCGTAGTCCAGTCTGCTGGTGATGATTGTGTGGGTGACCGTCTTTCTGGGTTCTGTGGGGATCCATATGAATGTCCTTTACATTAGGCGGAGCCCAGGCCTAGATGCCACCCAGCAAGCTCAGGCAGGTCACTCAGGGCAACAATGTCCTCCCAGGTAGGTTCAGGGGCATCCTCCTCAGGTGCCCTGTGAACCTGGCTCATGGGAACTTTTAGAGGCTGGTTTCCCACGCCCATTGCCCTTACTCTTCTTGGCAGTTGCCTGGACCAAGCACCCTTGACTCGCTTCCCAGGTAGCCATGGACATTGCGGTCATACAGACTCACTTAGGCATTCATTCCCAACGTCTCCAAGTGTTACCTGAGCTCTACCTCCTTCCAGATAGTGGGTTCCAGGTCATTGCCTAACAGGCAATCTACAGGTATGGCAGGGCTCACAGCTACTTTTAGAGAAGCTGAGACCCCCCCTCCACACTCATAAGAAATCTGAGCCACCTGTAGATAACTCTCATGGTTGACTGCAACTATGATTTGGTGGAATGTGTTAGGAAGGACCTGCTCCAAAGACACCAGCTGATACTTTACAGTAATCATGCTGGCTCCTGTGTACCATAGACCCTCCACGCACTGCCCATTGATGGTGACCCACTTGCCTATACATAGAAGTATTTACAGCTATATGGGCCTTTGGCACCATCTCCTTATCTCCCAGGGACATTATGGTATCCCTTGTCTGCTTCCCAAAGCTAACTGGGCCCACCTCCTCCCCAAGCACTGCACTTGCTAATCCAGATGTCTGCCCCCCCTTTTGGGGACTGTGCCTTCTTGGGACATTTGGTGCCTCTGTTGGAATGGCCATATTTGTGACACCCAGTACATTGAGGGGAAACCTCCCTGTCTAATTATGAAAGAATCCCTTCTTCTTTAGTTCAGATTGGGATTGGTTACCTCTGTTCCCTTGGGCATTATATTGGGGTCTTTCTGAAAACTACTTCCTTTTAAGTTGTTCTCTCCCTTCTTTCTTCTGGTCTGAGACCTGCATACTCTTTTGATAGTTCCCCTGATGCCTATTTGGACACTCTGGTGCCAACTTAGAGGTCCTTCTCTTCATCAAGATTCCTGGGGTCAGTCAGCTTGCTGTCCTCTAGGTGCTGGTACAGCTCTGTAAAACAAATATTGAGCATGTTCTCCCTGAGAATCAAGTTGAACAGCCCGATGTAATCATTCATTTTGCTGCCCCTCACCCTGTCATTGAGTAGTCCAGGAAATCCAACAAAGACTGATTGGGGGTTTGGGCCTGTACCTGAACCTCTGGTAAAACTTTTCTAAAGTCAGCCCAAAATTTAACTAGAAGTATAGCTTTCATCGTGGTGTACCTGATTTGATCCTCTACTTATAGGGTCTAAAGAATGTCCCTCCCCACTGGAGGCATATGCTTTCACAGAACCCTCTGTGCTTTGTGTGATTTTGTCTACTCTCAGAGTCACATCTTAAGTTGAAAACCATGTATCAATATAATCTCCCACCACATGAGTGGGTATCAGGTCTTTGGGATATTGAACTTCTTGTCTCTAGTCTCCTTCAGACACTGAGGGAATGCTGCCACAAATACTGCTGGAATCTGCCTGCTTTGCTTTCAGTTCCAGCACTTTAGGGTTCGTCTCACGGGCCAATCTTTTCTCTTCCAGAACCAACTTCTCCTTCTCCATTTTGAGTTTGGCCATCTGTAGCCTGAACTCTCTCTCTCTCTGCCTTCCTGGCCACCAGCTCCTCTGGGGACACACTATGCAAGAAAGCAATGCTTCCTGCTCTGGGATGGAGTTCTAACTCAGGAGTTGAGTCATCCTTCTTCACTGAAGGCTGTGTTTCAGGGCTGTTGTTTAGGTTCTGATCTTGCTCATCCACATCATCCTCATTATCCTGCTCCTCTGCAGCTGTCACCAACTGGTGGACCTCTGCCCAAGCTCTCAAAGCTTTCTGCAGCTACAACTTGTTGGTGCACTTCTTCATTTATAGTTGGGTTTTTTTGCAAAACTGTCAGCCACCGTGTAACTATTCAGGTTGGCCAGCTCAAACTCCATTACTGCAGGTATGGTTTCAAACAGTCCAGTGGAAACGAGGGTAGATTTTGAAGAAAGAAAAAAAAAGCCAATCAGGGAGGATTTAAAAAAAAAAAAAAACGGTCTCAAATCATTCATATTGGATAGTGGACTAACAAATCATATGGCACTGTACAAACACAAGTCCAAATCGACACTACCGAACACCAGTGTAAGAAATTGGTTTACTGGTTGAGGGGGTGAATCCCTACTCAAGTAGGAACAACAATCCTTGTCAGGGTGAAGTCACAAACAAACCCTAAATTAATCTCTACCCAAACCTTGGGACCAAAACGACAAAATTCCAATCAGCAGAACTGGATATTTGCAGGTTTAAAGATGTTATTGAAAATAGTGCCAAAAAGCACAAAGTGCCAACTGTGGATATCTGGTTGTGCCGGACCAGGACACAGTCACAAGTTTAGGCTGACCGTGGCTACAGGGACGCAGTTAGGCCAGCTGAACAATGTACTTTAAACCCAAGTTACAGAGTGTTGCGAGGTCCTGCGCTGAGGATGTGTTACACTGCTGAGGAGGTGCGTTGGTTACAAGGAGCTGTGGAGCTGCAATGTGAGGTCCTGCGTTGTCATTGAGCATTCTGTCGATGAGGGCTTGTGATGTGAAGTCCGGACACGGGGATGCTTCGCGCTTTCAGGCAATGCATCAGTTCTTAGGATCTGTGAGCGATGCAAAATCCTACGTCTTCATTGAGGCTGCCGTCAACGAGAGGTTTGCGATGAGAGGGCCTTTGTCGGGGAAGCTTCGCACAGGCGGCAGTTCTGATGCAGGCTGCAAGGTTGTTGTGGAGTCCTTTGTGTTGGGAGAACCCTTGCAGCGGAGACGATGCATTGGTTCTGCCCAGGTTTGCGCCGCACAGCGGAGGAGATGATTCAGTTCAGCTCAGTCCACAGATGGGCTGGCAGAACACCTTCCGGCCCACTTTCAAGGGTTCAAGACTGGGGTGGCACCACTTGGCAGGGTAAGACTCACAGATGGCAAAGTCCAGGGGCTGGGTTCAAGGTTGTATGAGCCTTCTGTCCCTGAGGCTCTAGTCAGAAGGCCAGCCAACCAGCTTTTAGAGTCAATATGGAGGACCTAAGTTCAGAAGATGCAGGTCTCACCCATGCAAGAGGGGAGCAGGCAGCAGGTCAGCACGCAAGGCAGAAGTTCCTTCAGAGCAGCAGTCTGGCAGAGTGGTAGTCCTTTCAGCAGCACAGCAGTCCTTCTTCCTGGGAGAGCATCCACAGGTCCAGAAGTGTACTGAGAGGTGGTGTCCGAGGTCCATTACTTATACCTGGTTACCTCTTTCTGGTAAAGTAAATTAAATTAATATTTCTGCATTAAACAGTAGGAAACCCTACAGAAAAAGTTTAGGAACGTTTTCTGTTTTTAAAAATGCAATGTATTTGTAAGAACTTATTTTTTTCTAACTTGCTAAGAAAAATAACGTTCAGAAAAGTTATATTTAGTTGTCTGAGCCACTATAAGCTAATTAGCCTTGGTCTGCAGCTGATGGCCAGCCTTGCACGGCCTGTGAGGAGGTGTGAAATTCCTTCCTGGACATGCACAGTGGACCACTTTGATTGACAGGTTGACCTAAATGGGGATGGGTGACCCCCTTCAGCATACTTAGAACTTTTGCACCCTTGAAAGGGATCAAACAGGTCCAGATCACAATTCTTGTATGTCCCCTACCTGGTAACTGAAGTATCCTGCTGTGCCTAAGTACAAATCTTTCTCATTTTATGTTGTGGGTTTGGGATTGCTTCAAACTGGATATTAGTATCAGATATGGGAGGACACTAGTAATTTCTATAGTATACTCACCTTCACACCCCTAGCTCTCAGAACCCAAGTTTAGTGTGGCTGAAGACTCTGTCCATCTTGGATTTGTTCTGACACATTGCATTTTGGGAGAGTTTTCAGTAAGGCAAACAGGAACTACTGAAAAAGTAGGTAGACCAAGACCTGGGAACTTCTACCGTATTGGCCAGAGAGTGGCTAGGAGTTTCCTATGGTGTCCTCCACACACATGCTGGTGAACCCTACAAAGATAAAGCTTCATTGCGGGACTTGTGAATGTATACCAGGCAGACTAAACCTGCTGCACCTGACATACGTGACCTGTGAGAATTAACTGAGGAAGCTGGACCCCCCCCCTTCCCCTTGAAATCCAAGGACAGAAAGAGCCCCAAGATTCACAAGACTGTTCCCCTGGGTTGTTTTAGCCCATATAGTTCAGTCAGGCTGCTATCAATAATGTTTGAAGAACCAAAGGGGTTCTGGAGACATTTTTGCTTATCGGCAAGCACCACAGGCATCCCTATGTGTCTTGATTGGTGTACGGGACTTTCCATGCATCAGGACAACTCACCACTTCACTTGAGAGATCACTCTCAGTCGACGAATCACTGCAACTTCATGAGCACTACTGAGTTTGTTGACCAGGGCTGGCTTTAGTGCTGCTGGCAACTTGTGCAACAGTCTTTTTTTGGTGCTCCCCACCATGACCTCCTTCTCCACAAATTCCCTCACTTCCACTCTCCAACAGTGCCCCTCACCTCTCCATTGCACCTCTCTGACATACATTTAATTATTTTTAAAGAGCTACTCACACTCAGTTTGGTGATGTGCATGTACATGTTCTTTGAAGCAGGCACATTATCCCTCTGCGCTACCTTATTATGAGCAAAAACTAAACAAAATTCTGATCTCTCACCAGCAGTAACATTAATCACCAGAGTTATCTTGACATTTTTATTGTTGCCTGAAAAGTGCTAGACAGAGAAGGAAGTTCACATGCTTTTAAACCAATAAGTTATTTTGAAACACAGAACCCCAACCAAAGTCAGCACCAGGTACGGCTGGACCTGTTGCACTGCCCTACAGCTGCCCCTCTTCTTGACTGCTGGTGATGTGGCAATATGTCGGCTGTGGGGCATGCAGTCCGATGCTTCTGCCACCACCAAGAAGTTGACGCTCGGCGTCCCCATCCTTATGATCATATTGCATGAGGGGCCGCCACAGACCATAGACAGACAATGCTGTCTCAGCCCGAGCATGCAGACAGCCTTGCGGGCATATTTACAAGGCGGCGATAGAAAATTATCGCCACTTTTGCGGCCGTTTTCGGCAGAAAAGCGGCGATAATTTTATCGCCTAATTAGCAAGGTCACGCTAACGCGTGAAACCTTGCATTAGCGCACCTATTCTTAACGCCCAGCTTTGCATCTCTAATGAGATGCAAAGTGGCCGTTCCTGAACTGACATGACAGGAGAAATGTCGCTAAGCGACATTTCTCCTATCATCAAGCCCCATGCTATGAAGCATAGCGGCAGGAAAAGTAGCGATAACCCATGTTATCGCTACTTTCCTTACGCCTGCTTCAGGACTGACTTAGCCATGATATCCTATGGAAGGTGGATATCATGGCTAAGTTTGTGAGTCCCTATCAACAAGCTAACGCCACATTTCGTGAGATTATCGCTGGGTTTCCAGTGATAATCTCACGTTAGGCAGTTAGCGCTAGGATTTTTATCGCTTTTGAGATAAGGGTTGCTAATAGCACGCTATCTCAGCGATAAAAATCCACGCTAGCCGGCGATAATTATCCTAGCGCTAAGTGCACTTAGCGATAATTATCGCCGGTTGTTGCTGATATGCCCCTTAATTTATAACTTGGCTCCGCCCCCATGGTCAAGACACAGGGACACATGAGGTCGTGACTCACAGGTGGCGCACTACACAGACTAAACCTCTCTCGGCACACCTGAAACGTATGTTCCAGGTTCATTAATTTCCAGAAATGTGACCAGGTGGTGGAACCTTTGAGGTTGTGGAAATGTGGAGATCCCTGCCTTTCCACCAACAGTAGTTCTATTTCCTATTTAGGAAAAAGCTGAAGTTCTTACTGCGGCCGTGAGTGGCCCAGGTCCTTTTTAAGCCTTAATAAAGCTAGCCTGCCTGTTGAATGAAGTGATGCGGTGTCTCAGTGCCTTCAAGCCTATATTGGGAGGACTGCTTCACAAATAAAAATAAATAAAGAAACTACTACTGCTAATAAGAATAAGAATAATAATAAAATACAGACAGTTTCACCTTTTGGGCTACAATAAGATTTTTGTAATGATGCTTGTGACGTTATGACATGAACATGATCAGTATATTGTATTAACATCCTGTAATTTGGCTTATTTTTTGTAGTAGGTATTACAGACTCTTTGGTTTCTAGTTCAACATGAACATTAGCTTCAGTCAAAAACCTTCAGCGAACAAGTGCCACATCCAGCTCCAGAGACGCTGCTCCCTCCTTCCTCCCGCGCGCGCAGATGGCCGCGCGCCCTGCAGCCCCACTAGAGAGAAGAGGGGATGTTGCGGAGGATCAACACCGCTCGCGCTCACCTTTTTTAATCCCGCTCCGACAGGCAGGCAGGCACTCCAGATCTTCGGCAATGGCGAATGTTTCCCGAGGGGTAAACACCGCTAAAAGCTCCTCCGTGTGCCTCGCATTGAAGCGCGCCTCTGATGGAAGCGGGCCTCTGCGTCGAGATAAAAACCCTTTATCTGGAGGCGCAGTCCCCTCCGCCCCCACTCCTGCGACTCTCGAACGAAGTTTCTTTAGTTTCCACTTAAATACAGCTTTTTGAGTGCGTCTCCCTGGGGTTAGCGGTGTTTTGTTTAGCGCAATTTCTGTCCCAGAATGGAGTCATCCATTAAAATAAGGGGGAAATGAAAGCCATGAGAAACCGTTTGTGAGTTCACTATGACCGATTCAGGCTACAATGTTATGGGTTCGATGCTCGTGTGTGTTTAGTTATTCATCTATTTGTGGCTGTTTACAAAAAGCAAGTAAGTCGCTTTTTCTCCATTTTAGAGCTACAAGAAATAACGCACATAACTGCAAATGGGCAAGCACCATTTAGAAAATGCAGGCTGTCGCTGCAAACAGACTGCGTTTCCTGCGTCAAGGGGTTCAGCTGGTGCGTTGTAACGTCATACATTCATCGAAAGATGGATGTTTTGCTTTAAAAAATAAATTTTTGGCGTGGATAGTACAGTATTCATCCTACGTGTAAATATGTGAGAATCGGGAACGCCTCTGTGTGTCCCACCCCTAGACCATGTTCAGCATATATCCCAGCTGAACCCCTTGCCGCAGGAAACGCAGTCTGTTTGCTGCGACGAATGTATGACATTACAACGCATACATTTACATTGCATGCCTTTGCAACGCAGTTTTTACATTGCAACATCCTCTAGAACGCATTATTTTACATCGCATGCCATTACATCGCATTTTCAGAAACTACCTTTGCAACACATTCCATTACATCGCATTATACCTTTACAACGCATACCATTATAATGCATACCATTACAATGCATACCATTACATCACATTTAAGGTAAGTGTTGGATAGTATAGTGGTAATAATTACTATTCTAACTCCAGTGAGTGCAACAGTAGGGTTAGTGTTGAATTGTGTAGGGGTAAAAATTACTATTCGAACTCCAGTGAGTGCAACAGTAGGGTAAGGGTACTATACATTGTAATGACATGCATTGTAGTGACATGCGATGTAATCGCTGCGTTGCAATGAAATGCGATGTAAAGGATGTTGCGATGTAATGACTGCTATGTAAAGGTAGTGCGATGTAACGACTGCGTTGTAAAGGTTGTTTCCCTCTTTCGATTGGGTCTTTATTAAATTTATGCAGGTGTTTTGGTGCTCAGCTTTGAAGCTCTCATAGGTCCTTTCCAGAGAGAAGCTCAAACAATTCTGAAAGATAGAAATAAGAATATCTCTGTTTTAGGCATTCGATTTACCACAGACAACCTTCCAACAAGGAGAAGTCAAGAACTTTTACTTACACTTCGATTGTAGCAGGAAAATCTGAAACATTTTGTGTTGTATGTAGAAGAGAATTTTGAATGTGGACCGATTGAAATTATAATGAAGAGGAACTTCTTACACAGACAGCAGAGTGCACATTTTCTTCTAATACACAATTTTACAGCTTGTGGCAAAAGCAGATAGAGTGATTGTCTGGGCTCACATCATTTTTAGATCAATTGCAGAGGCAGGATTAGAACCCAGGCTTGGAGGTTCTAAGCCCAACAATGCAGCCATCAGTCCATATCGCTTAGAATTATGGCTATTAGAACCCGCCTGTGGAAATTCTCTCTCATATGTAGAGAAAAATACTGCATTATTGCTTTAAATATAAATGGTTTGAAAGCACGGATGAAAATAAGGACAATTTACAGTCACCTAAGAGGCACTCACTAGATGTCTTTATTCGGAACACCTGCCTCATGGATAGAAACTGCAGCTTCCTAGGGCATCATCCTGGTTTCACCGGAGGCTCTATTCATCTTCAAAAGTAATTCCACCTACGGTCAGCCAGTCCAAAAACGATATTAAAGGAAGATACATTTTAGTGCCTAGAGTGAAGCCCTTGGACAAACCTTAGCATTTACGTACTCCTCTTAAAACCAGGATGACCCCCAGATCGGTGTGCGTCCTACCATCAGATTTCTCTCATTAACATCAAGATAAAAGTCTTCGCTAAAATGACAACAAATAGACTATTGAGGGTTTTCTCCTCGCTACTTTGCCTGAATCTGGTAACTTCATCGTGGAACAAAGCATGAATCATTGCATTAGGTGAGTTAAAACGGCCTTAGTGAAGGACAAAATTCTTAGTAACCAGTGCCTCAATTTTAATAGACTGTGAGCAAGAATGGAGCACTCTAAGTTGGACAAACATTTACAAAGTTCTCCATACAGCAAACTTTGGTCCTCACTTTTTGGCTTGCATCTAAATCCTGTAGAGAGACCCATGGGTCAGGGTTAGCGCTGTGTTTCCTACTCTTTCCATATAAAAAAGGGCACATGGCATGGTTGTCAATTTTCTTTTCTAATGTTCAGTCTTGCAATTGAGGCTATTATGATATCGACAACAAATGATGTATTAGTACAAACCTTTCAATCGGACAATTACATCAAACATCGGGTATCTCTTTACGCAGATGATAGACTGCTCATTCTATGTTCACCTAGATGGGTATACTAAACATCTTTGAAGGTGCAGAGGGAAACTGCATATGGTGTCCCTGTTTGAGGGATTGCATAGAGACTTATAGAGGCGAAATGCCATGCCCATTTATGACTTGGACAGAGTAGCTTTGTTTATAATTGCTGCACTCCAATCACTTCTCTATGCCATGCATAAATACTCATATTATATTTCTACAGACTTCTTTAACTCCTTTTGTGATGACTGCTGCAGCTTTCACTGGAGGAATAAGGCAAAATGAGTTGCCTTCAATAAATTCATTTAAGCAGCTTACAATGGTGGGCTGGGTAGGGCAGTAATATGCATCTACTATTGAGTAGTTCAGTCGACAGAAGTGAATGACTTGCTATTTGGGTGTAGAGAGAACCCTGCCACTCATTTGGATGTAGACTTATTCAATAACTCCAAAGCATACAAAATGTGATAGGGAAAGGCTGGAATTAATCTCAGGGCCGCACTGCCAGGCAAGGTCCTCCATGAACTGGAACACAAGCAACCCAAACCCAGTTTCACCCTGGTTGGAGCTGTTCAGTTCAGCTTGGTTCCAGTGGCACAGCGAGCATGGGAACCATGTTAAAGCATACCACACTTAGGGCGTCGCACTGAAGTATAAAAAAAAGCAGTGATGGTAATGCTTGAATTAGTCTCAGCTACTGGTAATTACTCAGAACACATTCTAGGCTATTGTTATTTTGTACACATCACCTCAGTTTGGACCCAGCCAGATGCTAATCAGTCTTGACACTTCTCCAATAGGAACTGTCTGGCCCAAACTGCCAGGTCAGGCCCTTCCTAAAGCAGAACACAAGCAACCGAAGACCAGTTTCACCCTAGTTAAGACTATGCAGTCAGGTGTAGCTTGGTTCTAGTGGCACAGTGAGCATGCGAACCACGTCTGAGCATACCCATCGCACTCAATGCATTGCACTGAGGTCTGCAAACAAGTAATGGGTGGAATGCATGGATTAATCTCAGCCACTGGTAATTACTTGGGTCACATTCTTATTATTTTGCAAACAATGGCACATCAAATTGATCCAAGCTATACCTTACTGATGAGCCCTAACAAGGCCTGGTGTTAGGGGCGGACTTTCCCCATGTAGGAGATGGGTCAGTACTGATTTGCATAAGGTGTGTCTTTGACCAGAGTGGCACAGTGGGTGAAAAACAATGGGTTGAAACGCTACCCTGAGGGATTGCCAGTCGGTAGATTTTTTGCAAGCGTTCCTTCCATCACTATTTGACGGATTGTAGTTTAACAACTCCAGCATACTCAGAAGTCTTCATGTCTCCCTGTGTCTGATTCAGTTCTCACGATCTACAAAGTTGTCATAGATTGCAGGTGCACAGCCTTGCACTGGATACGATGTATCAGTTGATTGACATAAGAAGCTCCATTATGGCATTTAACATAGTTAACACATTTGGATAGCCGGGCAGGCTGTAGTGGTTGGGATCATACAGGGAGTTTGAGTTTGGGGATGTATTGGATAAGAGTCACAGAAGTTATTTACACCATTAAGCAGGCAATTCAAACTCTACAAATCCAAGTTTAAAGTGTTTAAATTTAAGACAAGCTCAAGAAGTGTGCCAAACAACACTATTGCCCTTACCTGAATGTAATGCACTGGAGGCTAAGATAATAATTACCTGATTAGGTAAGATACCATCTCTCAAAATGACTGTGGCTTTGTAGGTAATGCTTCAGATCACTTCACTGTGCTCTTGATGGGAACATGTCCTGGGGCAGCTAGAAATCTATGAGGGGAGAGGGGTGAGACTGGAATACCGACAACTGGCCTTATCAGGCATTATTCACTTGATCCATTTAACTACATTGAAAGGATATATTACACCCCAAAATGAGTATAGAGGATGTGTAGAGCCCTCCCTCCGTCCTGTCTCAGATGTCACACAGGAATGGAAGACTTCTGACGTGGGCTGGTGCTGTGATGTAATACAAAGATATTGGCAACACGTTGTATGCACTTTCTCAGCGGTACTAGATGGTGGGTAAGTTCTGTCTCCTAGATGGTGATTCTAGGAAATGGGTTCTTTGTATTAGAGTTTCTGCTTGCCAAGAGAGATGTTGCTAGGCACTTGTGACCCACCCATGCACACCAATCCCAAATTGGGGAATCGATTCTTATTCACAACCAGAGAGAAGCTGAATGACCAGATGCACAGCAAGAGAAAGCCTTTCCTGAGATCCCACTACCACAATCAAAGTAGAGAGGGTCCTCGTCGAGGCAAGCGGTGTTTCTGTTTCATAGTTTTTTATTTATCTATGATCTCTCATGTTTCTATGGTCATCATTTTGTCTAAGCTCCAACATGAACTCAAAAAAATGGAAAATAAGTCTGATGAGGGATCTAACAAATATTTGGCAATACAAAACATAGGTACCCCATGGATACCCTGTAGGAAAGTAGGATTTGCTTTCATGGTTTCCTCCACTTTTTGCTTGGTGTCAGTGTGTTTTTGACCTAGTCTATTGGGGTCCTGCTAATCAGGACCCCAACAACTGTGCTTTCTCCCCTAAATTGATATGGGAAGTACTTTGGTACCTTTACAATTGGCTACTGTTGAACAGTTGTAAGTCCCTAGTACATGGTACTAATGTACCCAGGGCATAGGTACACCAGGGGTCTCCAATGGACTGTAGCATGTATTGTGGCACCCATGGGAGTACACTTAAACTGTGACTACAGGCCTGCCGTTGCAGCCTGTGTGAGTGGGTACTTGCACCTCTCACAAAAGATATAGGTTTCCTTATATCTGAGGTTACTGCACTTTTAACCTATAAGTCACCCCTGAGGCAAGCTCTTCAGTCCTGAGGGCACGGTGCTTGTTTATAAGTTTGAGGGTGCCCCTGCATGAGCAGGACACCCCTACAAACCCCAGAGCCGATTCTCGAGGCTTTGTAAGAGTGGTCAGCCATTTTAGACATATAGTGGACATCAGTCGTTATGAGATGTTTAACAATATAGTGTCTGCACCAAACCCAGTCATGTTTGGTATCAAACATGTTGGAATCATACCCCAAAACTGATTCTGTTGTTGGAGGTATGATCTCCGCACACAAAAGAGAAGGGGTAGGAGGAAATGAACACCCCACTTCGACCTCCTTTAAACAGCTTGCGCACACACAAAAAGAAGGGGGGCCTTGTGCTAAAACTCGCTGTGATCAAAGGGTGGGGAAACACACCAGGGTGTTAAAACTGCCCTCACACACAGAAATCTGTGTCATGCTTCATCATAGGGCTGCTAACACACCTCCGGTAGACCAACGCTGGAGGTGGAGCAATAAGGAAGGGGAAGACAATGCAACACGTGCAAAGAAACAATATGGGATCACAAGTGAAAGAGTGGTGCAGAAATACAATTTAAAACTAGCCACGGGATTTACAAAACCAACTTTAATATTGGATTCCCTGAAGGTATGATCCCATTTACTGGGGGCTCCTTAGCAGACCCCCCGTCCTCCCGGTAACAGCCTTTCAGGGTCTACAAGCAAGTTAGTGCTGCTGCCGATCACAAACATGATTCTGCCCTCCTGCTGCTAAGTCAAGCTCGAGCAGGGGAAGGTAGAACAATAGGTTTCCTGTCACAGGAAGGTGTGACGACCTCCCAGACAGGACTCAGTGTATTGGGTGGGGCTGGGGGTGGGGGCACTTGTGAACGCCACCAGACTGCTTTGAAGGGCACATTTGGTGCCCTCCTTGCATACTCCAGTTTATGCCAGTTCAGGAACACTTGTTTCTTGCTCTGGCACAAAACTGGGCAAAGAACATGGGAGTATCCTACCCTCTGTCCAGTCCGTCCTCTGGGAGGGACCCCTGAGTTGTTCCAACCCTTTCCTTAGGGTACTTAAGGGCTTACCTGTGGGTGATTCCTTAGATTTGTCGTGGGACAATACTCAACCCTGAAACTACGCCACTCTTCACTTGTCTGGACACTTGGACTTCGTTGGACTTCGACTGGAACCGAGACTGCACCAAAGAAGATTCCTGCTGCTCCTGGTCCTGCTGTTATTCAAGTATTCTTTGTCGTTTGTGTCTGTGCTTCATCTTGGTTCTTCAACAGACCTGTGGGCATCAAGGACAACCAAAGAAATCTCCCTTGGAGTGAAGGAGTCACTCCCCCACATCTGCAGGCACCGCAATGAAGCTGACTGGTCTGCTGCTCTTGTCGTCCTACGGACTTCCCGAGGCTCAGCAAAACAGGTGGTGGTTCTGCAACTCCCTTGAGGCCTGACCTGTCCTCTCTAAAATTTTTAGGCCAGTATCCCTTGTCGGATAAGACCAAACCCCTGTGCACCACATCGACTTACCGCTGCCAAGGCTTGTTGGCTCTGCACTCCAGGGATTTTCAGGCTACAAAAAGCTCCAGCCTCCAGCACCTCTTCCCTCCAATCTCAGCATCCTCACTGCAACCTCTGCACCATGGACCTCCAATATTTGGTGAGCTGCTCGAGGTCCACTAGCGACTCCTGTGCCTTCAGCCTGTGGGTCTCCCTGAGGGTCTTCTGTTGCTTCAGTGGTCTCCCCTGCTTGCTCAGGGTCTGCTCTGACTCCCCTGCTGTTGGTGAGTTCCTTGGACCTTGCTGGTACCAACGTTTCTCCTTTTTTGTCTTCCACGCTAGTTGCTGCTACCAAGACTTATTGGTGCTGCCGCTGGACACCGACCACCTAGTCACCGACATCCAATGTGGGCCAGTTCATGCACAGCTCCTGGTCTTCCTGAGCATCGCCTGGTCCTCACAGCTGCAACGACAAGGTCACCGTTGACTTTTCAGAACCTCCTGACATCAGTCGGCATTGTGTCTCCATGCCTCCTGGTCACCTCCAAGAGGCATAGACTCTGACCCCTCTGCTTTCAGGGTCTTCACTTCCAGAATCCTCTCTTGGTTTCCACCATACTCCTTCACAGTCTTATCCAGAGGCATCTTCTACGAAATCTCCCATTGCTGTCTATGGTAGGTTCTGACGTCACTTCACCCCTATGCACTCGGCTTCCCTGGTGCAGGTAACCTGGTTCCTGGGGCATCCACTGGTGGAGTGGCTCTCCAACCTTCTGTCTTCCAAAGGGTTTCTTCAGAGTCCTCTGGGAAGGGGCCTTCTTCTCTGAAACTGCTACCGTGACTTCTACATTGACTTCTATTGGGCATGCGACTGTGTTCCCACTCTGCACACAGCCACCGTAGGGTTCCTGGGTACTTACCTTAGGTGGTTCCTTGTGTTCACGGCTCCTCTGGGTCTTCTGATCCAAGTCCCATCCTTCGTTGCCGTTCACATTCCACTTCCTTAATATATGGTTTGGTCTCCCCCTGGAAACCTCTTTATTTTCTGTTACTTACCTGATTGCTGTTGAAGTATTCTTGTGTATTGTGTTGATATCTCCGTGTAGGAGGTATACCAATGTGATAGTGATAATGTGCTGTAATAAATAGACTTATTTTTGCTAAACACTGTGTGGTTTCTTTTCTAATCTACACTACAGTTTAAACTGGTAAAACAAGCTGCTTTACACTCCTTGAAGATAAACCTGAAAGCTGCTCTCCACAACTACCACTTTGAGAGCTTTCAATGGTTATCAAAGACCACTAAAATCCCCATATGGATTAGTGCAAGGTGATTCACTCAAATAAGTGTACACAATATACTAAGCCAGCCTCCAACAATATTCCATGACTAATTCTAGGTATACCAAATATCACCCCACTGACACATGGACTTTCATGTTCATAATGTTTCTGTTGCATCATTTCTCAGTTCTGCTTGTCCAGATATTGGCTCTGATGAGAGTGATCAGGGTAGAGCACCTCCTGGTGCTGCTGGTTTGTCTTCTACTGCAGGTGCTATCGTGCTGCATGCTATTTTCTTGTGCTGGTACTGCTGATTCCCAAGATGTCTTATGTTGATACTATGCTTCTTTGTATACCACAGCAGGTCTGCAGACTCTAATGGTGATGATGAAAGTAAAGATTGTACCTCTGAGACAGCCAGTACTCTAGGTGCATTTGTCATTCCTGAAGTGGAACTGCATGTGCAATACAAAACACAAGCAAAAATCAAGTTTCAACCTTTTTATTTTATATGGGCCAGAAGTCTTCTGGAACATATAGATCCATATTGTGCAGTGTCGTGGTACACTATTTTGTAGAGATGGGCGAGCCACTAACACCTCAAGCCAGGGTCTAGCCAGATGGCTAGCTGTGGCTCAGTTCAAAGTCATCTTGGATCCTTGAGTCAAAAACGAGTTTTCATGTTGTTTCTGCCTGCCAACCACACCCTGACTTCCTGCTCCAAGATTTAAAACAAAGTATTAACCTTTGCTGTGAAGCAGGAAAGAGAAATAGACACCCATCTAGTAGCAGATTTACAAAATGTTAAACCAGAAAAGCTGAGATCACTCCTTGCTTCTGCTTGAATATATTGAGTGATCCTAGGCAAATATTTTATTTCACTGAGCCTTGTTTTTCTTTATTGTCACCTATGCGAGCACCTTGAAATGTGTGAGTGCAGTGTGAGCACTGTACAAAAGTAGGCTTAGCAGACTATAATGTTGCTCCATGTACCATAGGAATATAGGCTGTGATTAGGGTGCTCATGGCAACTGACTAGTTAATAAATGTCATTGTCGTCAGGGGCCTCGGGGGATGTAGTGAAGGAGTCACCCGGCCCGCACTATAATATGGGGCTGATTCACAGAACTAATTTAAGACAAAATCCTAAACTTACTACTTTTGGTATTCAGAGAAGTTAGGATTTTGTCTTAAGACAAACTTAAGACAAACTTAAGACAGACTTAAGACAAACTTAAGACAGACTTAAGACAGTCTTAAGACAGTCTTAAGACAGACTTAAGATAAACTTAAGACAAACTTAAGACAGACTTAAGACAAACTTAAGACAAAATCCTAACTTAAGTCTGTCTTAAGTCTGTCTTAAGTCTGTCTTAAGTTTGTCTTAAGTCTGTCTTAAGACTGTCTTAAGTCTGACTTGACTGTCTTAAGTCTGTCTTAAGACTGTCTTAAGTCTGTCTTAAGTTTGTCTTAAGACAAACTTAAGACAAAATCCCAACTTCTGTGAATACCAAAAGTAGTAAGTTTAGGATTTTGTCTTAAGTTAGTTCTGTGAATCGGGCCCTAAGTTTCCAGTGTTGCATGCACCCGGAGGGCGGGCTCGCCCAAAGGTATAAATAAAAGGGCGCATGACCGCTCGGGGTCTTGGCTCACACTATAAAACTGCGTGTGCGTGTCCTTAATTTACTTAGCACCCCATAGTAGGCCCCTACTTACTTCCTGTGGAGTTCCATGGTGCCCACAAACTCTACACTGGCGACGAGGCGGGTTCCACCCACAATATTGCCGTACCAGGTTGAGCCCGTCATCCGGCCTGCCGTGGCGAAGTGCGGTGCGTATCAGCTGCTGTGTGCGCACAGGGCAGTGCCCCAGATCCATCGAAGCCCCGGCATCAGCCCTGACTGCGCGTGCCCACCCCACCAGTGCTGCGGTGCGGAGGAGCCTGGTGGAGGTTCCCGTGAGGTCAGTGGAGCGCAGGGAGCGAGCACAGCCCGGGCGTGACCGCGTGACTCTTCAAAGAGTGGCCCGCTCGATCGCGTCTACCCCAGGCCAGGCGAAGATGCAGGGAGTGCATGCGGCACATGTTTGAATCCCTCCGCCATCTTCTACATTCCCCACACACACGCACCTGCCCCCAAAATCAGCGCGTCCAGTGAAGACTCACATGGCCTGAGAAAGAAAAAGAAGAGAGATAAATACAGATTGCGGGTACGGCAATACGCCTTGGCAAAGGCAAGTGCATGGAGGGCACAGTGTGAGAGTGGCGACCTTCAGACAAAGGATATATCGTCACAACTGCTGTTGTGACAGGTTCCACGCTGCGCCACAGCGCTGAGGGCGATCTGGAGACCCCATCAAGCATTGATAAAGACAAGCCTCTAAATACTGAGTTAAAAACTAAACCTACCAATCATATAGAAATCTACACGCCAGAAATTTCTGGCATGTAGATTTCTAAATGATTGGTAGGTTTAGTTTTTAGCTCAGTATTTAGATGCACTTAATGTCTGACATGTACACTGTGGTTTGGTTAGCTGAGATTATAATATTCGGAAATTCTGTTTCTAATTTTATCTGTCCCGTCCACTCTCGTCAGTTTGTTTGTTTATTTATTTATGTATGTACATATTTATTTTTTCTTTTCACTTCTCTTTCTTGCTTACTATGGTGGTTTGGTCTGTGCATACACTTTCATACCTTTGTTCTGATTATATGTTTTACATATACAAACTTACACATAGGATCTAGATAGGTTTTATGATTATGATAATATGTTTGTTATTCCAGCCTTGAAAAAGTCTTAGCAAAAGACTAAACACGTGTCGGCTATTGTGTTGTGGGAATGTTTGATAAAAAAGAATGTTTTCTACAATAGGAATAAAGACTACTGAACTGCATGAGAAATGACTCCTCTAGATCTTTGCTTCGGATCAATATTGTTGTGTCTTGTCCACTCTTAGAATTGTGATTTATACTGTATGTTCCCACTAATTTGATCTCAATTGTTTATAGATCAATAATACACATAATGGTGTGCTGCCAGTGCCCCAATTTGTTTATATAAGTGATTGCACTTTTTTTGTGCTAATAATACCTTTAGGTGGTAGGTGTTTGGGGCGGACTTAGCACACTTTTGTATGAACTTCACACGCTAAAATTCATGATAAATCAAACTATATTTTTTGAATGTGCGGATATTTCCCTTTAAGGGAACACTACTACCTATGTTTCTATGTTATAAACTCGGCTATGCGTCGGTATGCGCCTTCCTAATCAGGCGGTGAAGCGGGAGCGGCACCTAACGCCCAATAGGGATGACATCGTGGCTGACCTCAATGTGGCCAAGTGGTTTACAAAACTCAACCTCAATGCTGGCTACCACCAGCTGGAACTTCACCCGGAGGGCAGAAACATCACAACATTCTCCACGCATGTGGGGTTGCGGAGGTACAAGAGGCTGAGCTTCGGGTTGTCGTCAGCCGCCGAAGTGTTCCAGAACGCTATTCGAGAGACACTCTCAGGGCTACAAGGGGTCATCAACCTGAGTGACAACATCTTAGTGTTCTCGAAAACTCTGGAAGACCACCACATGCATTTGAGGAACATCCTTCAACGACTAGCAGACAGTGGACTGACCCTTCATCGAGCCAAGTGCTCATTCTATTGGCTACATCTTCTCACGAGACGGCCTCCAAGTCGGCCCAAAGAAGGCTGCAGCCATTCTATCTGCTCGGAGGCTCATATCGCCCACGGAGGTCCTCAGTTTTCTGGGCATGGCCACATATTGTGGCCGCTTCATCCTGAACCTGGTGTCCCTCTCAGAACCTCTCCGGAACCTTACGAAGACCAGGGTTCCATGGGAATTGACTGAGAAGGAAGACGTGTCGTTTCATGCTGTCAAGGAAGCCCTCATGGACAAGACTGTCATGGCTTATAACCAACCCAGCAGATGTATCAAAGTGGTGGTAGACGCCAGTCCCGTGGGGCTTGGTACCATTTTCTTCAAGAGTCCTCAGCAAAGGAGTGGGTCCCAGTGGCCTATCCCAGCAGAGCACTGACAGAGACCAAGATGCGGTATGCCCAGATAGAGAGAGAAGGATTGGCAATTAAGTGGGCATGTCATCACTTCCATTTGTATCTCTATGCGCATGAGTTTGGTGTGGTGACAGACCATAAGCCGTTGATCCCTCTCTTCGCTGGCACCTCCCAGCTGGCACCTCCAAGTATTGAGAGATGGGTAGTACACCTGCAGGCCTACCGCTTCAAAGTGGTCTTCCGCCCCAGCATCAGCAACCCCGCTGACTTCCTGCCACGGCATCCCGCCAGGACCACGCCAGCTGGACAGTCAACCGTCCAGGAACACACCGAAAAATTCACCCGGATGGTGTCCCAGGAAGCATGCCCGAAGGTGCTCACTCTTGAAGAGGTAGGGAGTGCCACCTCGGCCAACGAGGGACTGACCAAGGTGAAGAGAACGCTGGTCGACCAAAGCTGGCAACAGTTCCTCGATGGAGCTCGGGCCTTAACGGAGGATGAAAGATTGTCATTCCTACATTTGTGAAGGGCCCCTAGTGAGCTGAGTGAAGGGTGGCATGGAGTATTCCTGCATGGTACCACCATAGTGATTACCCGGAGCCTTCAGAGGAGAGTGGTCAATCTTGCACACGTGGGGCCCCAAGGGATAGCCAGAACGGTGGCCTGTCTCAGGAACAAAGTATGGTTCCCTGGCATGGACACCATGGTTGACGAGACCATTCGCGCCTGCCATTCATGCAACATCACCAGCAAATACCCGGCCCCTCATCCAATCATCACGGAAGATCCATGCCAAGACCCGTGGACCCAAGTCAGCATCAATTTTGGATCATTCCCGGATGGGCGGAACACACTCGTCCTCATAGACTCTCACTCCAAATTCCCAGTCGTGGAAGCGGTGCCATCTGCTGCTTTTCCCCAGGTCAAGACCACCCTGGACCGAATCTTCGCGATGATGGAACTCCCAGAAGAAATCAGATCGGATAATGGGCAGCCTTTCCATGGGAGAGATTTCCAAGAGTATATGGCGTCCCATGCCATCCGGCATCACAAAATCACACCACAGTGGCCGCAAGCCAATGGAGAGGTAGAGCTCTTTATGCAGACCCTAAACAGAGCCCTGAGAATCGGAGTCCAGAGAGGGGAAGACGCAGCACAGTGCCTACAATTCCTGAGGGCATATCGTCAGACACCATACTGCACGACACGGTATGCCCCGTCACATTTGCTATTCAGAAAGTATTCCCGCTGCCCCGTTGTGATGTCCAAAAGATCTAGATCAAGCAGCCGTGCAAGCCAGGAGAAGGGCCACCAACGAAAAGGCAAGCCAAGCGCGAAAGGCATAAGTGACTGGCATCTGAGTGGGAGACCGTGTCATAGTGAAAGATCCGCATCCCGCTGGAAATATCGCACCTCATACGAACCAGAGGTGTGAGAAGTCACAGAGGTGCAGGGAACCATGGTGTCTGCTCGACATGAATATCGCACAATTGCAAGAAACGTCTCCTGGTTCAAGAAGGTAAATACCAGCACCTGCGGAGAGAACGGAGGGACAACGGAGGTGCGGGAGAAGGAGAAGAAGTAATGTCGCCACCAAACATCCCAGGAGGAAATTGCGACCCATCGCTGAAGCACCAAG
Source organism: Triturus cristatus (assembly GCF_964204655.1). NCBI lineage: Eukaryota > Metazoa > Chordata > Amphibia > Caudata > Salamandridae > Triturus > Triturus cristatus. The sequence goes on along the minus strand of NC_140592.1, from coordinate 1,182,833,794 downwards.
AGGAAAGAATACCAGCAGTCGAAGTACAGCCAACGATAAGTCCAAGCCCATTGTCATCTGTGGATGACACTGCAGGGACAGGGGCTACCAACAACTCCCCGAGCCAGAGATATGGTCTCCGGCCGTACCCTGCTTTCAGCCAGAGACTCTGAGACTTTGTATGCTGCATGTCCAAAGATGGATTTGTGAACATTGGGCAGCATTGCATCTAAAGGAAAGGGGGGATGTAGTGACGGAGCCACCCGGCCCGCACTGTGATATGTTGCCAGTGTTGCATGCACACGGAGGGTGGGCTCGCCCAAAGGTATAAATAAGGGAGCTCGGGGTCTTGACCTACACTATAACACTGTGTGTGCGTGTCGTAATTTACTCAGCACCCCATAGTAGGGGGCATAAATGTTTCTAAGTTCAATTTAAAACTAGCACTTTTGATAAATGCCACTCAATGCATTTGTAAAATCTGATGCACTAAGGTGATACGCCTCTTCATGTTAACGAACTACACTTTTTTAAACTTTAAAGGGACTTTATCATATTTTATATGATGTTTGTTGCACTATTTACATAGAAAAACTCGTGCACAGGTTCGACTTTCCACGTAAATTAGTTTACTAAGAAGCAGAGCCTGCATAGATGCTGTTTGCTGTTTAATTATTTATTTACAAAGTTGCTCTTCTGTCCATAATTGAAATGTTCCTTTGAAAATTGCTAACTTGAGCGAGGAACAGCAGTCGAAGTTATGATCCTCTTAAAATCTGGCTACACGACGACGCTCGTTGTGCCTGCCGTCTGGTTATTACTACAATATGCACGTGATAGTTCAGCATCGCAGGCGTTCTGGGCCAATTAGAGCTCTGACAGAAATTCACAGCTTTGTTCCGTGGAACCCCAGCGCACGCGTTTGAAAACCTGAATTGTAAAATGGCGGCGCTACAGCTATTAGCAGCTAATTTGCCTTTGAAATACCTGGGTCGTTCTTTGTTATGGTACGTGCAGATTTCGATTTTAATTGAGCTGATCACATCATGCATATTATCCATAATTCAGTTTCAGATACAATGGCAATTAAACACTCTTTGGATGAATACCGAATGGCGTCTAGGCAGCTTCAAATAAAATACATCATATTGTTTGTGAAAATGGTTACAGTGGACGGGTCTCACTGGCGGTCAGAATTAATTCTGCATTGCAAAGCATGCTGACTCCATGGGCGTTGATTCACAAAAATGAGAGGGTAGTGTAAGCGACATCAGTTAGCCTTTGACCTTAATGACATCAAAGAAAGTGACATGATTTGACCCTTGGCCACGATTTCGTCCAGGAAGGCATTTCACAAGACCCTAACATACCAACTATTGACACTGCTGAAGTCCCTTAATAACTGTGATAACAAAGACAAATGTCATTGTTTATAGATACAGAGGGCCTCCAGTACAATATTTTGATGCACGGCAGTGCAGCAAGCCTTCCTGCTGGACTACCGTGCATCTAAAGAAAAGGGCAGGAATGCTCATTACTGTCTTTTTCTCCTATGCTGGCCCACAATGAACTGTCATGCGCCAACACAGGCACCCTTGCGCCATGGTGCAAGGGTGTTTGCATTGTAGGGGGTGATTGTTTTTGCGCAGGAAGAGACACCTTCCTGCACAAAAGCAATCAAGAGAGGTGTTTTCCTTTTTCTATGTGTGCTGCAGAATGCACCACACATAGAAAAAGGAAAAACAAAGAGAAATAAAGGTATTTAACCTAGTTGCGCCTCCCTTGGGAGGTGTAGGAATCTGACGCATCCTTGGTTTAGAAAACCTTGTAAAATCTGGTAAACCTTGTAAAAAACGGTTCATGGATGTTACATGGGAACACCCACAGCAACACCCATGGAATGCCCCTTTCACGCAGTGTAATGCGTGAAAGGGGTCCATATTAAAAAGGTCATGAAAAGCCACACAGAGTGGCTTTACGTGACTTAGTAAATATGGGCAGGCACAAGTGACGCAGCGGCAGGACAATGGGCTTGTAAATAAGCCACCACATATACTAGGGTGCCTACTTGAGCTTTGAAAATCCTGAGGCATAATACTTGCCCTGAAAAGTAATGAGCAAGCAAAGCAAGCAAGCCAGACCACTTCTAGAAGGTTTCTCCCCCTGAGAAAAATGTAAAAAGAATTTGGTGCAACAGTGCATTCTGATGAACAATTTTCACATATATTTTCTATAATCCTATGGGTGCTGAAAGGACGTTATTTAAACAACGAAGGGGCATATTATCAAGAAACGGCGTTAAAATTATCGCCGCTTTAGCGGCAGAAAACTGCCGCTAAAGCGGCGATAATGGGCTTGATAATATGCCCTTGAGAATTCCAATAGAAGCCCATGTTCTGGTGTCAACAAGGGCTTCTATTGGAATTCTCACGGGCATATTATCAAGCCCATTATCGCCGCTTTAGCGGCAGTTTTCTGCCGCTTAAGCGGGCGATAATTTTAACGCCGTGCTTGATAATATGCCCCTCAGTGAGTAAGAACAAAGGCAGGTGGTAAGAGAACAAACTTTTGGAGTGTAGTTTGAAACTTGAAAACTGCTTTTTTCCTCTACCCGCGACTGTTTAAATTTGTCTCTTGGTTTCTGTGCAATTTGTACTTTTAAAACTGCTGTTTACTTCTACCCGCAACTGTTTACATTTCTCTGCCTGGTCCAACCTAAACTGTGCTAAGGCCTTTAGAGGGGACCCCAACCTCCCCCCACCTCCCCTTTTTACCAGCTAAAAAGGCAAAATACACCCCTACATCTAACTGGAGTGTGTTTAAGAGACTGCTTAAATCTGCTTTCTGGTTTAAATTGTGTTTGGAAAGTGTATATAGCACTCGTTTTTGACTAGAAAAGGTGAATTGCCTATGTGCTCAAAAAGCAGTATTTCAATGGCTTTAGATTTGGGCAATACCTGCCGGGTTGAACAGGAACTACAAAGTGTGGATTGAGTCTGTCTGTATTCAAGGAGATTCTGACTTCAGGGCCACCTCCTTGCCCTTCTGCACACCAGTTTGTGTTTAAGGTCACATGACCCTTATGTAGGTTTCTTATTAGTTGTTGCTCTGACTGACTCCAAGGGCTAGGGTTTCTATGGAACTTAGGGCTTAGGGGTTGAAATCTGATTGACTGATTGTGCTAAGGGTTTGATTGGGTCCTAGGGCTACGGTGTCTATTGGACTTAGGGCTTAGGGTTTGAGATCTGATTGGCTGATAGGGCTAAGGTTTTGATTGGTTCTTAGGGCTAAGGTTTTTTTATTGGATTTAGGGTATGAGATCTGATTAGCTGATAGGGGTAAGGTTCTGATTGGTTCCTAGGGCTTCTATTGGACTTAGGGTTTGAAATCTGATTGGCTGAGGGGCGTGTCTAGCGGCCAAAGGAAATGGTCGCTTGCTAAGGCGGCTCCGTAGCCCTTGCCGTAAAATCCATTAATTTCTCCGTCCATTGACCGGGAGACCACCCCAAAACTCCGGGGAACTCTCCCGAAACCAATCCACATCGAAGGCGCCGCTCTGAAGCAACTAACGGCAGGATTCTGAGCAGCTGTGCCGCTGAGTCCCGGAGCCTCCCAGATGACCCAAAATGGCGGCCGGAGCCTAGAGACTTAGACAGCCCGGACCGCGAACCGAACACAGTGGCCACATCGCCCGACCCCCTGACCGGAGCACTGTCATCACCTACTGCGGTTCCTGGGCCTCCTTGATCAGTGCCGGTGGGAATATACCCGATCGAGGAGGCAGACGCGAAAAGCGGAGAGGATCACACACGGCGGGGGACTGCCGCAACATCGCCCCCGGACCGCAGTGCTTTCCTGCTCGAGGTCCCGTACCCTGGGTCCTTCTGAGGGACTGCAGAGCACCATCGGAGGTCACCAGACCCCACGGAGACCCGAGGTGAGAGAGTGTTGGTTTTGGCGACGGCGGGAAAGAAAACGGGTAACTCCGCTTCCGCCGATCCAACGAGGAGAAGAGGAACCGGGGAGGCTGAGGTAATCGAGGCCCCGGCTTTGCGGCCTACCCCCAGAAAGTTCGCTAGGCCACTTGCTTCTCTCGCTGACCACCCGGAGTGGTCGCTGAACTTTGCATCCTTACCTGGGTCCGGGCCGCTCCAAGAACTGCTGCCTTTCAAGGGTTCCGGGCGGCGAGGGCCATACCACCAGGCCAGGCTGCAGTGCGGACGATCCCACAGTCGTGCCGCCAGTATATTACGCCCTTCCAGCAAGACACACACAGGAGAACGCGATATATCCTCCTCCACCGCGGCGACGGTTCAAATCGCCGGACCAAGGTCATCCTGAGGGGCGTGGGCCGCTGGGCTGGTCGAGGAAGCCCAGGTGGACTGCTGCGCTCATCGCCGTACATCTTGTCCAGGACGCAACAAGTGGTGGGATGGCCTTCACCCATGCTGGCAGAAGATGATTATTAAACGTCGCTTGCTCAAGACCACCGAAGCGCGGGCCTCCGCCATCGTCTGGCTCACGGGATCCACCTGGAACACCGGCAGGCCTATGGAGGGACATCCATCCTCCGCGCAGGCAGCGGCCATTACAGGTGCGTTCCCCCAGACGGCCTCCGTCTCCAATATTCCACCCATGGCCAACAATAAAGGTCTTAAATCGCACGCACAAAAACAGTTGGTGAAGTTTGCCTGGACGAAGCAGGGAGAAGACGACATGGCATCGGGCGGGGATCCCAAAGTATCACAATCTCGCCCCCAGACCAAGACTCTTACCCTAGAAGATGTAATGGAGGCGATAGCTGGAGTGAGAACGTCGTTGGAAACACGCATAGACTCAGTAAATATCAAAGTGACCCTTCTACAAGCAGATTTGAAGAAGATGGATTCTAGAGTTCGTGAGGTTGAGACAACAACGGCAGCCCTAGTATCCGACATCTCTACCCTCCAGGACCAGGTCACCGAGTTGCAGAACCAGCAAAAAAGAATGGAAGAACTCCTGGACAACTATGAAGGGTGGGCCAGAAGGAACAACATCCGAATTCTTGGGGTGCCGGAACGACTGGAGGGGCCGGTAGCTGACCTCTTTGTGGAGGACCTCATCCTCAATAAACTTCAACCGAAACGTCTCTCAAGCTACTTCTCCATAGAGAGGGCTCACAGGGTTCCTGGGGGCCACCCTAAACCAGGAGCTCCTCCACGACCCATAATCGCAAAAGTATTCAATCTTCGAGATAGAGACACTGTTTTACAGACTGCGAGGGCTGGACCTCCACTGGCAGTAGACAACGCAAACATCACGTTTTTCCCAGACTATACTGTCAAAGTACAAGCACAACGATGCAGCTTTATGGCAGTTAAAAAAGCCCTCTGGAACAAAAATATCAAATACTCCATGCTGTTCCTGGCCAAACTACGGGGGGAGTCCGAGGGCAAGACCTGGTTTTTCCTGTCCCCGGAGGCGGCCTGAGACTGGGTGGATGGATGGTGCAGAGCGGGAAAACATTTCAATAGACGACATGATGGCGGCCCGAGTAGCAGTCAGCGGGCTCCTCCCGCTGCAAAAGAGGGACAGCTGGGGGAGGGCCCTGACGACACACACTGATTCCAGTTGTAGAATCCGACTGCTTTAACCCATGTCGGTAAGTAGCTCTACATCTACCGGATTAGTTGCTCCCAGCTATCAGGCCACGACCCCCTGGGTCTGCGCGAATTATACCTTCGATTCGAAAGGGACGACACCTAACATGCGCCTCACTGGCTTGGGACTCTCAAGAAACACTATCGCAGGATTGGACAGTACTAAATGTTGTATGCAAACACGATAATAATACATTGATTAACGGCGGGTGATGGAGGTGGTTAGCCGGGCACCTCGCAAATGAGAGGGTGAGCGACAGGCACTCTGCCTCGTTGGGGAGTGGATAGTTCTGAGTCCACTGGAAGGGGGGCTGCGAGGGGAGTTCAAGAAAGGGGTGGGGGGTTGGTTGGGGTTTTGATTGTTTGTTTTTTCTTGCACAGAACATACATGTAAGTGGGGAATCACCAATTCATAAGATCACAGAACAGCGTTTTCTAAAAGACGGTGGGAGGGGAACGAAAGGGCTCCAGTCCACATCGAGGCCACACACCACGCATCCCTACCTGATCCAACACTAGGGATACCACTATTGGCATGGGGCTCCATCTTCGATATCTATAACTACTGGAGATGACAGACTCTAACGCTATAAATCTATCCATATTGAGGTGGAATGTCAATGGACTGGGCAGCAAAATAAAGAGGGGGATAGTTCTGCAATACCTTAAACGACACTCGCCAGATCTAGTATTGCTGCAGGAAACTCACTTGGTGGGTAACAGCTGTAAAGCTCTCCCCTGGTGGGGATACAGACTTATGGCCAATGCAGGTTTTACGTCTGGCTCTAGAGGTACGGGTATCCTCATACGTAAAAACCTAGCCCTCATTCCCAATCGCATTTGGACTGACCCCCAGGGAAGATTCGCTGTTCTAGAAGCGACCTGGGTGGGAAAACAATTGAATATAATCTCGGCCTATCTTCCACCACCTCTGATCAAGACAGCACTACAGGATCTAGGCAAGATACTAATTGATCTCCCCCAGGTACTCTTATTCTGGGAGGAGATTTTAACATGACCATGGAGGACACGATCGATAGACACCCCCCGAGAACAACCCCCTGATGCGACACCTCCCTGGCTCACTTTACCCAAGCACTAGGTCTCACTGATATTTGGCGCACTATGAACCCAGATGGCACTCATTTCATGCATTACTCCAATGCACACAACAGCATGTCACGCATGGACTATTTCTTTACTTTCCTCCCAGACGTAGGGCACTTCCAGCATCCTCAGGGACTCCCAAGGGGTATATCGGACCACTCTCCCCTCAGGGTTGACCTCACCTTTCACAGACGCTCGACCCCTGGCCCCATAATTATCAATCCGTGACTGCTCACCATTCCAGATATCAAAGAGGACCTTGCCGAACACACAGATCATTTCTTCACTGACAACATAGGCTCCATAGATTCAGCAACCACCATATGGGAAGCCTATAAGGCAGTAATCAAGGGTAGGTCTCTAGCTTTAAAAATTGGATACCTCCGGAACCATAACGAACAGCTAACCCAGCTGGAGAGTGACTTGCTTCTTCTTGAGATGGAGCACAGCACCCCTCCCACTGAAGCCACAGCCCATACACTCTGAAATAAACAACTGGAATACAAAGCGCTAACAAGGGAAAAAGCCCAAGCCAGACAACTACTAACGAGACACAGAGTCTATGAACTCGGGGAACGAGCTGGTAAAATGCTAGCGTGGCTGGAAAAACGAGATCAAGAGGCGCAATGGGTCCCTGAAATAATACTAGATAATGGGAGGCGGGTGACGGATCCCCAAGACGTAGCAGAGACTTTTGCAGACCACCTGGAGGCCATATATACCTCCAGACCCACGTCCTCCTCTGAAGACTCTCGTCACCTACTGTAGGAAATGACTCTATCAACATTATCGGACTCAGACAGGGACACCCTGGATGCCGATATTACCGCTGAAGAAGTATGCAAAGCTATCTTTCCTATTAGTTTTGGGAAAGTGACGGGGCCTAATGGGATTCCCATTGAGTTCCTTAAAGGGATTGCTCCACACCTCAAAAATATGTATGACGAGAGTCGGGAGAAAGACACTCTTTCTTTAGACCAACGATTAGCAACTATGGTCGTCATCCGCAAACCCGGTAAGCCAGCAGCAAATTACGGCTCCTACAGACCTATTTCATTAATTAGTTTGGAGGCCAAGGTTTTGGCTAAACTTCTAGCATCCCGGCTAATAGCTGTACTCCCCTCTCTAGACTAATCAGGATTCATACCAGGTTGGAATACCACCCTTAATATTCAACGTGTCCACAATGTCCTGGGTCGGCAACCCTATCTGCGTGAAGCTGCAGTTATAATATCATTAGACGCCACTATGGCGTTCAACTCGAAAGAGTGGCCCTACCTTTTTGAAGTTTTGGCGTGGTTTGGGTTTGGTCCACGCTTCAGACAATGGGTCGCATTGCAATATAAGGACCTACTGGTTCAGGAAAGGGTGAACAATCACACCTCACGCCCATTCGCCCTGCAGAGAGGAACCCGGCAGGGTTGCCCTCTATCCCCCTTGCTCTTTGCACTGACCCTCGAACCGTTAGCCTACTGGATAAGGTGGGATGTTTCCATTGGGGGACTAAAGTGGAGCGAGGAAATAGAGGACAAAATATCACTCTACACGGATGATATTCTCATATACTTGGCATCCCCCCGAGCCTCCATCAACAGCCTACTCAACGTCATTACCAACTTTGGAAAATACACGGGTTACACTATTAACATGTCGAAATCAGTAATGTATATACTACACGGACCCCTGCCCTGTCTACCTCGTGGATACACAATTAAACGGGCCTCAGGAGGTTTTACTTACTTGGGCATCTTTATTACTGCTGACCCTAGGTTATCTTATGAACACAATCTCCAAGGCCCCTTAAAGCAGCTACAAGACGATGTGAAACACTGGAGGTCGCTGCCCCTATCCCTCCTGGGCAGAGCAGCTTTATTTAAAATGTCAGCACTTACCAGATTTGTATATGTTCTTCAAAATTGCCCATTTCCAGTAGCTGACAGTTACTTCACTACCATAAAGGGAGAACTCCGTACCCTATTATGGGACGGGAAAGCACCTCGCATTGCCCTTCAGAAACTTACCAAAGGGTGGTATGACGGAGGAATAGCCCTTCCAGATTTGTGCCTCTACTATTGGGCCTCCCAATTAGTACCCGTCAACCTATGGATCCACGGATCACCAACAAACCCAGCCTTCCACTTAGAAAAATACCAAACAGGCTGAGATGGATACATGGGGGCCCTCTATAGTAAAGCCCGGAGGGGTCGATATGTAGGGCCTATGTCACACACAGTAGTCGTTTGGCATAAGGCCAATAAACACCAGGGTTGGGCGGACACATTTACGAAAGCTACACCGCTATGGTCTTCGCAAAAATTGGGATCACTTTGCTTCCACAAGGGCTTCGATAAGTGGGACGCCATAGGAATCACTAAAGTAGGAGACTTGGTCAATAAGGGGAAAACCCTCATTTTCAAAGAACTGCAAACTAAACACTCCCTCACACAAGGAGAGATTTTCCGATATCTACATATTCGACATTCTTGTTAACATCCCTGACCTTCCCTCCTTACCAGATGCCTCCCCCTTAGAGGACCGATTGCTCATCGAACCACTTTTGACTAAAGCCATCTCCTGCACGTACCGTAAACTCTGCAATAACCTACCGGACACATTCCAGCCCCTGCGCGACCACTGGCAGGCGGACCTGGGGGTGTTGGAAGATGACGACTGGCAGACAGCATTAATGTCCCCCAGGGAAACCGCCATAAATCACCGCTTCCGCCTCATTCAGTTGAAAATACTCCACAGGTCCTACCTCTCGGGTGTTCTCCTGGTACAAATAGGTAGCCGAGGGGATGCGTTCTGCCTTAGGGGTTGCCCCCAAGGCCCCAAAATCTTTTCTTTTTTTTAAATCGCGGGATGTGCGTAGGGTCCACGCATCCCGCGAATGAAAAAAAAAAGAAGCACGGATTCCCGCGCTTCGTTATTATTTAGCCCCCGGGGGGCCAAGTCCCGGGGGCAATGTGTTTAACATAATGGGGGGCTTAGAGGGGCCCCCCAGCCCCGGGGACCGCCACCCCCGGGGCTTAACGGAATGTATGCGGGGGGGCTCATGGCCCCTCCGCAGCCCCGGGGACCGCCACCACCCGGGGCTTGTTTAAAAAAATATATTTATATACCAGTGTGGGGGCTCGAGCCTCCCCACATGCCCCGGGGACCGCCACCTCCCCGGGGCACTAAATATTTAAATAGGGGGTCCGTTACGGACCCCCAAGCCCCGGGGACCACCACCCCCTGGGGCTTAAAATTCAGTGGGAGGGGGGCCACGCGGCCCCCCTCCTGGAGCCTTGTCGTGGCCCTGGGGACCGCCACCCCCCAGGGCCGGCTCCTGCAGTGTCCCGGGGTGCCCATCCCCGAGACACTGCTGTTTGCTTTGGCAGGGTGGGAGCCTCGCGGCTCCCATCCTGCCATAGCAAACTGCTTTAGTATTTGGAAGAGAGAGCAGGAAACCTGCTCTCTCTTCCAATACCAAAGACGATTTCTTTTCCACACGGGAGCAGAATGTTAGCTGCTCCGAATGTGGAAAAGCAATGCCGGCTCCCGCAGGACGTGGGGAGCCGGCAGGGCCGTGGGGGGATTGGGACCCCCCCACGGTCCCCAACGTGAAGGCCAGGCCCCGGGGGATGGGGTCCCCAGGGCCAGTAGTGGCCCGGGAGGGGGGCCACGCAGCCCCCCTCCAAAAAATAAATAAAAAAATAATTTTAAAAAATCCCCCCGGGGTATGGGGTCCCTGGGGCCAAAATGGGCCACAGGAGGGGGGCTACGCAGCCCCCCTCCATAAAAAAAAATAAAATAAAAAGGGCCATGCCCCGGGGGATGGGGTCCCCGGGGCAAATTATGGCCTCGGGAGGGGGGCCATGCGGCCCCCTTCCCGTTTTAAAAAAAATAAAAAATAAAAATTGGGGGCAGGCCCTGGGGGATGGGGTCCCCAGGGCCAAAAAATAAGAAAAAGAAGGGGGGCTACACAGCCCCCCTTCTTAAAAAAAAATAAAATGACATGATCGGGCCGGAGGCCACGCCCCCTCCTTTCATCACTCTGCAAACGCGCCCCCTGGCGCGTTTGCAGAGGGGGAACGAATTCCCCTTCAATACTGGGGGTCCCTGGGGGCCAACTAGCCCACCTGGAACCTCCAGTATGCTTCAGGGGGCTGCGTTGCAGAGAGGTGTAATGAGGCCACGCCCCTTTTTACACCTCTCTGCAACGCAGCTCCCTGGCGCTTACTGGAGGTACCTGGTGGGCTAGTTGGCCGCCAGGGGACCTCAGGATTGAAGGGGACTTAATCTCCTAACTTAAAACGCGCCACGGGGCGCGTTTGCACAGTGGTGAAGGTAGGGGGCGGGGCCTGAGGTGATACTGTGCAAACACGCCCTGTGGCGCGTTTTAAGTTGGGCTATTCATTCCTCTTCAAACCAGAGGTCCCCTAGGGGACGATTAGCCCATCAGGTACCTCCACTAAGCACCACGGAGCTGCGCTGCAGAGTGTTGTAAAAAGGGGTGTGGCCTCTGAATACCTCTCTGCAATGCAGCTCCCTGGTGCATACTGGAGGTACCTGGTGAGCTAGTTGGCCCCCAGGGGACCTCAGGATTGAAGAGGAATTAATTCCCCAACTTAAAACGCGCCACAGGGCGTGTTTGCACACGTCACCTCAGGCCCCTCCCCCTTCCTTCACCATTGTACAAATATTCCTCTAAAATCAGCCGAACTACGAATTCCGATTTACTCACCTGTAATCAGGAGAGAACCCAGTGCTGCATCTTTTAGCCCAGCACTGACCCTGAAAAGTAATTCTAAGCGTACTTACCAGTAACTTGTATTTCCTTCCATAGGAATCCATTGTGTGGTTTTCACCAGAAAATTTTCTAAGTGTCCATTTTTGAAACGTACAAATATTCCTCTAAAATCAGCCGAACTACGAATTCCGATTTACTCACCTGTTATCAGGAGAGAACCCAGGGCTGCATCTTTTAGCCCAGCACTGACCCTGAAATGTAATTCTAAGCGTACTTACCAGTAACTTGTATTTCCTTCCATAGGAATCCATTGTGTGGTTTTCACCAGAAAATTTTCTAAGTGTCCATTTTTGAAATGTACAAATATTCCTCTAAAATCAGGCAAACTATGAATTCCGATTTACTCACCTGTTATCAGGAGAGAACCAAGGGCTGCAAGTGCATTGCGGGGGCGCAAGTTATAGTTAGCTGAACTAACTATAACAGGGGAATTTCTAGGGTTTTGTACGAGGGAAATGTCCAGCTAACTATAACGCCCCTGAAACCTATGGTTTTTTCAGTGAATTTCTAAGGTTTTTTAAATGCCAATTCCTAACTATAACGCCCCTGAAACCTATGGTTTTTTCAGTGAATATATATATACATTATCTACTGGCGGTCGCCAGTAGATAGTTATAGTTAGGACCGTGTTTCCATAGGAAATCCGCAACATTCTATTTGGAATAACTTTGGCGCCGGTCGACGAATCCTCGCGAAATTTTCAAAACTAATGGGGCGCTACGCTCCGCTCCTACCCTGAAAGTATCGGGGGGATTCGTCAAGCGGGGGCTAAGAAAAATGGGGGGTCCCAAAACGCATTTTCCCCATGCATTTTTCCATAGGACCTTTAGACACAGCTACAGCCCGAACGGCTGAACAGAATTACTTGAAATTTGGCAGAGAGGTAGTCCTCAGGTCAAGGATGTGCCTTTTGTAGGTCTGGTGTAAATCTGTTCAGTAGGTCCTGAGAAAATAGCATTTAAATCAATATATATATCTGTAAGCGCGCTCCGTGCGCTTACCGTAAGCTTACCGTACGCGTACGGTGCCGTGCGCGAGCTCAATTTTGATTGGTGGTTACATGACTGTAAACATTCGAATCGGTAATAAAAAAAAAAAAAAAGAAGTAACAATCACATTTATTAAATAAATTAAAGGACCCACAAGGGAGAAAAAAACAAATGTTACTGCGTAACAAAAGGCGAGGCGCGCACGGCATGGACTGTGCAACGTGGGCGCTTGGTGTGCGAAGCGCACCGTGCGCCCACTGCGCGCGCACGGTGCGCGAAGCGCACCGTGCACGCAGGGTGTGCGCATAGTGAAAAACCAGAAAAAAAAATAAAAAATAAATACATAACTTAGCATTTAAAAAACCTTGCAAATTCACTGAAAAAACCATAGGTTTCACACACGTTATAGTTAGGAATTATCATTTACAAAACCTTGCAAATTCACTTAAAAAACCATAGGTTTCACACATGTTATAGTTAGCTGTACATTTCACTCGTAAAAAACCAATGAAATTCCACGTTATAGTTAGATCAGGTAACTATAACTTGCGCGACCGCAATCCACAATGTGTAATTTCAGATGTCATCATTGATGTCATGAGTGATGTCACTGACCATGTCATGAGTGATGTACTATGTGACGTCATCAGCAGTTTATTGTGGGCGCGCAAGTTATAGTTACCTGATCTAACTATAACGTGGAATTTCATTGGTTTTTTACGAGTGAAATGTACAGCTAACTATAACATGTGTGAAACCTATGGTTTTTTAAGTGAATATATATATATATATATATATATATATATATATATATATATATATATATATATATATATATATATATATATATGTATTCACTGAAAAAACCATAGGTTTTAGGGAAAGTTATAGTTAGTCGGACATTTCACTCGTACAAAACCAGAGAAATTCCACCATTATAGTTAGTTCAGCTAACTATAACTCGTGCCCCCACAATGCACTGCTGATGACATCACATATTACATCATTCTAGACATGGTCAGTGAGTGGAGAAGTGTGGCTCAATGATTAGAGCGGCAGACCCTGATGCAGAGGTCTAGCCCGGGACCAGGGTTCAATTCCCCGCCTCAGCGCGTCTTGGGCTCAAAAATTCCATGGACCTGATAATTCTCGCCTCGGTGCCTATTCCAATCATGGAGTCCCACTCTGCAACTCTGGGCAATAGCTTGCTTAATCTCCACAATGGCCCCCACAATGCTAAGGATGCCTGGCCTCCACCTTGGGGGTTCCCAGGAGTGGACGCCTCACAGGGAAAACCAGGATGGGTTCCACAGCGGTATTCGTACAAGTGCCTTGCGGGTGAGTAGTGCGCTATACAAGTATCAAATTTACATTTGACATCTCAAATGACATCTCAAATTACATCACTGATGACATCATCCAGTGACTGTGTGTTTCTGTAAAGTTTAAATATGTTTAATATAAAAAGGGAAAGGCGTATTGAAGAATGAGCGAGTGTATAAGTGTCTGAATGGATGATTTAGTAGGTGTGTGATTGACTCTATAATTTAGTGATTAAACGTATCTTACTGAATGCATGGGTTAGTGAGTAAACTGTGTGAATGTGTATCCGTCTGTCTGTTGGTGTGTGAGCAGCTGCATGGGTTTGTGAATAGCTACATGAGTGTCTATATGGGTTATTGATTGGTTGTCTGAGTATCTGTATGGGTGCCTGAGTGTTTGTGTCAGTGGGGTCTGTGTGACTCTGTGCATAGATGTGTGAGTGGGTGATTCACTGGGTGCATGGTTTCAAGAGTGCATCTGTGATGGACTGTATGGGTGTGTTAGTGAGTCAATGTATATCTCAGTGGTACATGTGTGAGTAACTACATATGTGAAAGGCAGTATATATGTGTGTTGCAGTATATAAATGGCTATAAGAGAGAGTGTGTAATTGTGAGAGTGGCTGCATGGATGAGTGTGTACTTGTATCAGTGATTGTATAAGAGCGTAAGAATGTGCTAGTATTTGTATGAGTAAGTGAGCTGGTGTGCGTATAGCTGTATAGGTGAGTAAATGGCAGTGTGATTAATTATTTGCATGACTGACTAGGTGTGTGAGTACCTCTATGGATGTGTGGTGATGTATGAGTGTCTATATAGGTGTATGAGTGCATATAATAGTCCTGTACTGAGTCACCATAAGTATGAGTGACTGTACAGATGAGTGAGTAGATGAGTGTGTAAACCTAAGAATCAGTGAGTGGGTATGTAGTTATTGGTGTTGGAGTATCTATAGTTTTGAGAATGGCAGTCTGTAATTTAGAGTGGGTGTATCAAAGGTTATATTAGGGTGCGAGAAGATGCATCAAATTATCATGTGGATGATGTCATCAGTGATGTCATCAGTTATGTCACTGACCATGTTAAGAGGATTGTAATATGTGACGTCATCAGCAGTGCATTGCGGGGGCGCAAGTTATAATTAGCTGAACTAACTATAACGGGGGAATTTCTCTGGTTTTGTACAAGTGAAATGTCCAACTAACTATAACTTTCCCTTAAACCTATGTTTTTTTCAGTGAATTTCTAAGGTTTTTAAATGCTAATTTCTAACTATAACGTGCCTGAAACCTATGGTTTTTTCTGTGATATATATATATATATATATATATATATATATATATATATTCACTGAAAAAAAACATAGGTTTCAGAGACGTTATAGTTAGAAATTAGCATTTAAAAAACCTTCGAAATTCACAGAAAAAACCATAGGTTTCAGGGGTGTTATAGTTAGCTGCCCATTTCACTCATACAAAACCATAGAAATTCCTCCGTTATAGTTAGTTCTGCTAACTATAACTCACGCGCCCGCAATGCACTGCTGATGATGTCACATATTGCATCATTCATGACATGGTCAGTGACATCACTGATGACATCACTGATGACATCTCAAATGACATCACTGATGACATCACTGATGACATCATCCACTGAATGTGGTTTAGTTTGAAATTTAAATATGTATTATATATATACCAATCTGTATTGAAGATTGAGTGGATATATAACTGTCTGGATGGAGGATTTAGTAGCTGTCTGACTGTCTTTTTAAGTGAGTAATTAAAAGTGTCTCACTTAAAACATGGATTAGTAGCTAAACTATGTGAATGTGTGCAGCACTGTCTCTGTTGTTGTATAACATGCTGCATCAGTTGGTCACTAACTACATGAGTGTGTATATTAGTTATTGATTAGTTGGGTGAGTATTTGTATGGGACACTGAGTTTGTGTGTGGTTGGATGGGGTGTGTGTAACTCTATGCATAGATGTGTGAATGGTTGATTGACTAGGTGTATGGGTTTAAAAGTGCATGTGGAAACAGTTGTTTGGGTGACTGAGTGTATTTATTTGTTTTTTGGTGAGCGAATATATGTTTTAGTTGTACATCTTCAACAAAGTAAAAAAATAAAAGGCATTGTATGTGAAAGTTGGTGTATATAAATAAGTATGTGTAAGAGTCAGTGATTGTGAGAGTAACTATAGGAATGAGTGTATAATTGTAATGGTGCTTTTTTTAACATATTAACGATGAGTTACTAAGTGTTTGAATAAATGAGGTGTTGTTGGATAATTGTGTAAGTGAGTAAATTTAAGTGCAATACATTTTTTACATGAGTGAGTAGGATGACTGCATAACCGACTAAGATGACTGCTGATGTGTCAATGTCTATATATGTGTATAAGTGCATTTGATAGTGCTCTATTAATTAATGACTGCATGTATAGATGATTCTGTTGTTGAATGGGTAGTTGTGTGTGTAGACTTAGGAATCAGTGAGCGGGTATGTAGTAACTGGTATTGGTGTGTCAATGCTTTCAAATATGGTACTCTGTATTTTACAGTGAGTGATGGAAGGTTATACTAGTGTATGATGAGGTGTATCAGATTGTCAAGTGGATGATGTCATCAGTGATGTCATTTGAGATGTCATCAGTGATGTCACTGACCATGTCATGAATGATGCAATATGTGACATCATCAGCAGTGCATTGCAGGCGTGTGAGTTATAGTTAGCAGAACTAACTATAACGGAGGAATTTCTATGGTTTTGTATGAGTGAAATGGGCAGCTAACTATAACACCCCTGAAACCTATGGTTTTTTCTGTGAATTTCGAAGGTTTTTTCAATGCTAATTTCTAACTATAACGTCTCTGAAACCTATTTTTTTTTCAGTGAATTTCAAAAGTTTTTAAGTGTGATAGTAGTTATATCTATTTTTTTGTACTGATTTTCTACAGTTTTTTAACTGTTTATTTATTAATATTTTATTCATTAAATAACATTATATATTTTTCTGAAAATTGCAAAAAAAAAATTTTTTTAATTAAAACTGAAATATTGATAAATTTTCTTGTTTTCATTTTTATTTTAATATATTTATATTATTTTCTTTAAAAAAAATTCCAATTTTTTTCGGAGTCGCGCACTAAAAGTGTACACATCACGGTGGGTGCGCGCATTCTAGCCACCATTTTAGAAAAGTCATGAAGGATCCGCGTATGGTGTGCGACGGCTGCGTGTTTTTCAGTTACATCATATACATTTAATATCACGTGATATGCGCGGTTGGTATGCGACCAGTCTGCGACTCCTGCTCCCGCGCATCCGCGACACATGCGCATTACGGTACGCGATGTTAATAATATATTTGTACTTATAATAAACTTATATTATTTTTAAATATATTTTCGCGAAGTCGGGTGCGTGCATCGTGAGTGCAGAAAACCAGGTCAGCAGAGCTGCTGTAGTGCCAGAGAACCAGGTCAGCAGAGCTGCTCTAGAGCCTAAGAACTAGGTCAGCAGAGCTGCTTTAGAGCCAGAGAACCAGGTCAGCAGAGCTGCTGTAGAGCCAGAGAACCAGGCCAGCAGAGCTGCTTTAGAGCCAGAGAACCAGGTTAGCAGAGCTGCTTTAGAGCCATGGAACCAGGTCAGCAGAGCTGCTTTAGAGCCAGAGAACCAGGTTAGCAGAGCTGCTTTAGAGCCATGGAACCAGGTCAGCAGAGCTGCTTTAGAGCCAGAGAACCAGGTCAGTAGAGCTGCTCTAGAGCCTAAGAACCAGGTCAACAGAGCTGCTCTAGAGCCAGAGAACCAGGTCTGCAGAGCTGCTGCAGAGCCAGAGAAACCAGGTCAGTAGAGCTGCTTTAGAGGGAGAGAACCAGGTCAGCAGAGCTGCTCTAGAGCCAGAGAACCATGTCAGCAGAACTGCTTCAGAGCCATAGAACTGGGTCAGCGGAGCTGCTTTAGAGCCAGAGAACCAGGTCAGCAGAGCTGTTGTAGAGCCAGAGAACTAGATCAGCAGAGCTGCTCTGTAGCATAAGAACTAGGTCAGCAGAGCTGCTTTAGAGCCAGAGAACCAGGTCAGCAGGCCTGCTGTAGAGCCAGAGAAACCAGGTCAGCAGAGCTGCTTTAGAGAGAGAGAACCAGGTCAGCAGAGCTGCTTTAGAGCCAGAGAACCAGGTCAGCAGAGCTGCTCTAGCTGACACTGACTGACTGACACTGACTGACTGACACTGACTGATTGACACTGACTGACACAGATTGACTGACACTGACACTGACTGACACTGATTGACTGACACTGACTGACCGACTGACACTGACTGACACTGATTGACACTGACTGACACTGATTGACTGACACTGACTGACTGACACTGATTGATTGACACTGACTGACACTGATTAACTGACACTGACTGACACTGACTGACTGACACTGACTGACACTGACTGACTACTCTCTACTACTCTACCTCTGACTCTCTACTACTCTCTACTACTCTCTCTCTACTACTCACTCTCTACTACTCATTCTCTACTACTCTCTACTACTCACTCTCTACTACTCTACTGCTCACTCTCTACTACTCACTCTCAACTACTCACTCTCTACTACTCTACTACTCACTCTCTACTACTCACTCGCTACTACTCTCTACTACTCAATCTCTACTACTCACTCTCTACTACTCACGCTCTACTACTCCCTACTACTCACTGTCTACTACTACTCTCTCTACTACTCACTCTCTAATACTCCAGTTTTCACTCTCTACTACTCACTCTCTACTACTCACTCTACTACTTTCTACTACTTTCAACCACTCACTCTCTACTACTCTACTACTCACTCTCTACTACTCTCTCTCTCTACTACTCTCTACTTCTACTCTCTACTATTCACTCTCTGCTACTCACTCTCTACTACTCACTCTACTACTCTCTGCTGCTCTCTACCACTCACTCTCTACTACTCTACTACTCTCTCTCTACTACTCACTCTCTACTACTCTCTCTCTACTACTCTCTACTACTCACTCTCTACTACTCACTCTACTACTCTCTACTACTCACTCTCTACTACTCTCTCTCTACTACTCACTCTCTACTATTCACTCTCTACTACTCACTCTCTACTACTCGCTCTCTACTACTCACTCTCTACTACTCGCTCTATACTACTCTCTACTACTCACTCTCTACTACTCAGTCTCTACTACTCTCTACTACTCTCTCTGCTACTCACTCTCTACCACTCACTCTCTACTACTCTACTACTCTCTACTACTCACTATACTACTCACTCTCTACTATTCTCTACTACTCACTCTACTGCTCTCTCCTACTCTCTACCACTCACTCTCTACTACTCTACTACTCACTCTCTACTGCTCTCTCTCTACTACTCACTCTCTACTACTCACTCTACTACTCTCTACTACTCACTCTCTACTATTCTCTACTACTCACTCTGTAATACTCATTCTCTACTACTCGCTCTCAACTCCTCTCTACTACTCAATCTACTACTCACTCTCTACTACTCTACTACTCTCTCTACTTCTCACTCTCTACTACTCTCTCTCTACTACTCACTCTCTACTACTCTCTTCTACTCACTCTCTACTACACACTCTCTACTACTTACTCTCTGCTACTCGCTCTCTACTACTCTCTAGTACTCACTCTACTACTCACTCTCTACTACTCTCTACTACTCACTCTCTACTACTCCACTACTCTCTACTACTCACTCTCTACTACTCACTCTCTACTACTCACTCTCTACTACTCTACTACTCTCTACTACTCTCTCTCTACTACTCACTCTCTACTAATCACTCTCCACTACTCTCTACTACTCACTCTCTACTACTCTCTACTACTCACTCTCTACTACTCTCTCTCTCTCTACTCTCTACTACTCACTCTCTACTACTCTCTACTTCTCACTCTCTACTACTCTCTCTTTACTACTCTCTACTACTCACTCTGTTACTCACTCTCTACTACTCTCTAATACTCTCTCTCTGCTACTCACTCTCTACTACTCTCTACTACTCACTCTCTACTACTCACTCTCTACTACTCTCCACTACTCTCTACTACTCTCTACTACTCACTCTACTACTCACTCTCTCCTACTCACTACTACTCACTCTCTAATACTCACTCTCTACTACTCACTCTCTACTACTCACTCTACTACTCTCTACTACTCACTCTCTCATACTTTCTCTACTACTCTCCACTACTCACTCTCTACTCTCTATTACTCGCTCTCTACTCTCTACCTCTCTACCTCTCTCTACCTCTCTCTCTACTACTCTCTACCTCTCTACCTCTACCTCTCTACCTCTACACCTCTACCTATACACCTCTACCTCTCTACCTCTCTGTACATGCACACATATGCACATATATATATGCATATATATGCATATGCATTTAAATATATGTATGTGTATATATATATTCACCGAAAAAACCATAGGTTTCACACATGTTATAGTTAGCTGGACATTTCACTCGTAAAAAACCATTGAAATTCCCCCGTTATAGTTAGTTCAGCTAACTATAACTCGCGCGACCGCAATCCACTGCTGATGACGTCGCATATTACATCACTGTATTCACTAAGATACTGTTAATAAGTCAGTTATACAATTAATTTTACAAAAAAAACCCATCCATTTAGACACTTATTTACCCATTTATTCTTCCATTAACCTTTAGATATACATATATAAAAAATGTTTTTTTTTCAGAAAGACACATATTCACTGGATGATGTCATCAGTGATGTCATCAGTGATGTCTTTTGAGATGTCATCAGTGATGTCATGAGTGATGTCACTGACCATGTCATGAGTGATGTAATATGTGATGTCATGAGCAGTGGATTGCGGTCGCGCGAGTTATAGTTAGCTGAACTAACTATAACGGGGGAATTTCAATGGTTTTTTATGAGTGAAATGTCCACCTAACTATAACATGTGTGAAACCTATGGTTTTTTAAGTGAATATATATATATAGGTTCTTATTGACATCCAACTTTATACAACTATCAACGAATAATGAAGAATTCACTATGTAATGTATAACAAATGCAAAATTGATTGAGAAAGTATTATTAGTCGTATTAACTCACAGTCCTATGTTTATGTTTGAACCGCAATTGCTTTGGTAAAATCTAAGCGTGTCTTTGATTAGTTACCTTATATATACTCACTGATTGGTCCAGCGCGTCATGTGATCAAGACTGCCGTGGGGCAGTCGAAACGCGTCAGGCTGAGCACTCGCTTGATATAATTATGCACTATGCACTTGCACTTTAATCTGCAGTAAAATAAAATAATTATTTTCTACGCTGTGGTCCGTACCTGCTTTTGGATCGTATCAAGGATCGTTCCAGGATTTTGGTTATCGTGCAATTTTAACGAAGTACGGCTGTCTTCATTACTACGGACCCTCTCTCCATGTTGTGGCTGGCAGGCACACAGTCGGCATCACGGAAGTGAACTTGTTGTTTAACCCGGAACGGGTATTCGCCGTGACCAGCTCCCTGCACCATTCATGCTGAAAGTAGGATCTAAACTTGGCTGCCGTGAGGATTTTTTCGTAAGGACCCGAGGCGTCGGACGACACTGAAGGTACCGGACTGGTTAATCCGTACGGTAAGCTGTTCAGCGGGCTGACTAGGCAGATATTGCAGGTGGAAGAGATAGTGGAAATATTTACTTTTCATCCAACAAAAGCAAACGTTTGGACAATTTGCTATTGAATGCAGGTTATTTAATTATGTTATCGTCAGCAGACGCGCTTAAGGATCGTGAAACAGCAGCAGCCGCTTTATTTTCGAATGTTTCAAGAGTAGAATACACACGTGCCATCCAAGATACTAACCCTAGTTACAATAATGATGTTAAGTCCTTGCTCAAGAAGCTAGAAAAGCTCCACCGTACCAAAATGACCAAATGGTGGGAGAGAAAATCATTGGAAAAATACAAAGAGGTTGGGAGAGTCCCGCGAGGATTGAGGGTAATGATTGCGCCCTCATTTGAAAATCCAAACCCCATGATGCTGAAGGAAAGGCAACAAATAACCTAGATGCCTCAATGAATATGGTGCCGATTTTGATAAAATACGCTGAAATTGATAGAGAAAAAATACTGAAAGAAATAGAGGAAGTCAATGCTATATTGGAAAAAAATGAAAACAAAGAACAAATAAAGAATGGACGTGAAGCAATACAATCCAGACTGAATAAACATGAGGAAACTATAAAAGAAAGGAAAATCTATAAATTTGCAAGGGATAAAAAGGACTACGAGACTGGACGTGTGTTCACTTTCTCGAAAAAATTTGACAACATAAAACGCTGAGCACTAATCAGTGATGAAAGCAATATCAATAGTGCATCGACTTCTTTCATGCAAGTAGATGACAATCTATCCTCAGTTTAATTAAGCAGTGTGGAGAGTAGCATTGAATCAGATGACAACACGGGTCGCAAAACATCTCAAATACCTACCAATTTTGCACCTGGGGAAGAGCTATCTTTTGTAGTGGAAGACCGCCGGCAAACTCTGAGACCACGCAACCAACCAATGGGTCAAGAAATAGAAAGAACCAACGGAGGAAACAGAGGCGGAAAATCAAATTACAGAGGAAGAGGCAAGAAAAACTACAGCAACCGGAAATAAATAAGGTAAATGAGGATGTTGTGGATAACACTGTGATCAATTTATCAGAAATAACTTTATCAATTGCTGAACAGCAATTGTTAGCTCTAGGTTTGTCATTTTGTCCGTCCAATCATTTTAAATACACGCAAACGAGAGTGGATGTATTCAAATTTATTCGCAAATTAAAATTGAAAAAACATTTCCAACTTAAAAACGCAGCGAATATTGCATCACAAACTAGACCTATGCAAGGATTATGCTCGAATCTGCAAGCTTCAGATGTAGGTACGATGTTAGTATTACACTCTTTGGCGAATGACAATGACCCAACAGGGAACTCCACACAGGATGAACTTCATGAAGCAGGTATTATGTGCAATATTCCAGCTATTAGTCCATTTAAGCCTCCCTCTACATTTATCCCTAAGATGCCACGGGACGCGATTGATGTGTTTAGTGACTGTATGATTGAAGATCTTAAAAAATTAAATTGCACTGTTCTAAAACAGAGAAGACGTCAAAACTATTCAGAGCTTCAGTACACTAAACTCATCCAGAAATTGCAGAAACATACAGAAATCATCATCAACAAAGCTGATAAGGGCGGAAATATTGTCCTATGGCCCAGATCTCTTTATATGGAGGAAGCCTGGCACTATCTTAATGATGCCAGTTGCTACAGGAAAGCTAGCTTCCAAGAATTGTGTCAAATTAAAGAGAATGTATTTGCCAAACTATTGCAATGGAAACGAGTGGGTCTACTAACTAAAAACGAATACCATTTTTTAAAGAATGATCATCCTATGACTCCCATTTTATATTTTATCCCTAAAGTGCATAAGAATATAATACCAGTTCCAGGCAGACCTATTATATCAGCACAAAAAAGTCTACTAGAAGCTATGTCGAAATATGTAGATTATTTTTTACATGAATTTGTGGAAAATTTGCCTTCTTATATTAGGGATACTGGACATTTCTTAACCAAACTGAAGAAAGTCAAATGGGAGAATGACTGCTATCTAATAGTGATGGACATAAGTTCACTGTATACTAGCATCAACCACAGTGATGGTACAAATGCAGTCCGTTTCTATCTAGACAAAAGAAGTATACCATGTATGAACATAACAAAATGATTGTAAAAATGATTACCACTTACAATAGGCTGGGCTGCTCGTCGCGGATTGATTATACTTTTCTAAATTTCAAACTGTGGCAGTATTTAATAGATATGGAGATAATACTGACAGTTGACAGCGATCATAACCCACTCTCTTTAACTCTAAAATCCGTGTGATTACCCGAATCTGGTGGTTTGTTACTAGAAGATCTAATGCCAACAAGGGAAGTAATTCCCTCTAACTGCAACAGGTACTTGAAATGGAACAGGGTCCTCCTAGACGAAGGGAGGCTATGCGCCATTAATAGAACTGTTGCAGAGGAACTGGAAGAATTGGGAGGCAATTCCTTGGATCATGATGTTGCTGTCAAAATTCCTGAAATTTACGACAAAACAGTTAGCACTCTCCAGAATCTTTTTTGCACAACAACTAGAGCAGGACATCGGCCCGTGCCCTCAAAAACAAATAGTGCCAATTTATGGTATACGAAATCTTGTAGGCAAAAAAAGACGGCTTTAGTTGCTACAGTTAGAAGCAGATCGCACTCTAACATTAAGCAAGCAAGGAAGGACTACAAGAAGGCAGTGCTTAGTGCTAAAAAAGAATGGGAAGAGCGGTATTGGCAGGATCTGAAAAAGGCTAGTCTAGAAAAGGATGCCTGCCGGTTTTGGAATATCATTAGGACAAAGATGTGCCCCGAAAGTGACATAATTACTTGTAACATCTCAAGCTCCGTTTGGTATGAACACTTCCTGAAGCTTTACTCTGCCCCTGATGATCCTCCACTAATGGGTTCACCAATAGAATTAAGATCAACTACAGGGGCACCAAATAGCCATCCCTTTTCCGAAATGGAAGTGGAAACTGCCATCCGGCGCATAGTTCCAGCCAAGGCAGCCGGTCCAGATGGCATACCTGGAGATCTTTTTCGTACGGACCCTGCAAACTGGGCAAAATTCATTTCCATCCTAATCAATGCTATTGTTACTGGCAGCCAGATACCAGACTCCTGGAAAGGTGCTGAGGTCGTCCCTATATATAAAAAGGGAAAAAGGGACGATCCAGCAAATTATCGCCCAATAAGCTTAATTGACTCCATGCCGAAGACTATTGGGAGGGTGGTGTTGGAGAGAATCCTGGAATGGGCAGATGAAAAGAAGATTCTCTCTGACTACCAAGCAGGCTTTAGGGCAGGTACGGGGACAATTGAGCAGGTGTTCAGACTACTTCTCTTGTATTGGAAGGTGGTCAAGATAGGCAAAGGCAGTCTTTATCTTGCATTTATAGATCTAAAGACTGCCTTTGACCTGGTTCCTCGAGGGTGCCTTTGGAAGGTCTTATCTGATCAGGGACTCCCGACGTACATCTTAAACCTTTTGTTACGCTCTCACGAGGGAAACTATGCCCAGGTCAGATGGGGCCCGAAGGGGCAGAGAACGGACAGAATATCGGTGAACAGGGGCGTCCGCCAGGGCTGTGTTTTAGCCCCCACCCTATTTTCCTTGTATATAAATGGGGTGGTGGAGCACTTGCAGCAAATACCATCTGACGCACCGGCATTGGTGGGTGAAAAACTTCCTACTCTCCTGTTCGCCGATGACACCCTCCTTATCTCTAAGACCCCGAGGGGCCTACAGCGCCTGTTGGATAGTTTCCAATCCTTTTGTACCATCAGAGGATTGGTTATCAACACAGAAAAAACTAAGTATCTGGTGCTGAACTCTCCTGCTAAACTAAGAATTTCACCTGTCCTAAACAACGCCCAGCTTGAGAGGGTCACTGTATTTGACTATCTAGGCATCCGCATTTCAGACTCCATGTGCTGGAGCTCACACATTCAAAAATTGCTCTTGAATCACAAAAGAGTTACTGGAGCTATATTTAAAGAACATCGTATGTCAGTTAGCAAGCCCATAGCTCCAGCAATTGATATATATAAGGCGAGAGGAGCAAATTCGGCCCTTTAGGGAGCCGAATTGTGTGGCTTTTCCAATTTAGATCAAATTGTGAAGTCTGAAAATAAATTCCTAAAAGATCTTATGATGTTGCCTGTAAGGACTCCTACCAGACCTCTGTTACAAGATCTAGGGTGCCATTCACTCAGAGACTTGGCTAGACTTCGCCCTCTTTTATTATGGGCTCGCTTGTGGCGAACCCCTGAGCTAACCAAGTATGCTGCAGGACTAAATGAAGTCATGAACATGGATGGCTGGCATAAAATCAACTGGCTTACTACCTTGAAATCACTGCTCTACGATCTGGGCCTCAAAGAGATGTGGACAACTAGATCTTCTCCACCCAAGGCAGAACTCAAGAAAGCTTACTGGACTTGGATTCATAACAAGGTTTTTTTGGACCATAAACTAGGTAGGCTCACCGAGGAATTTATGCAGCACAAATTTACCATCTATTATGAACCTTATCTAGATGTTATTCAAAAACCTTATGATAGAGCCCTATACTTTGAGTTCAGGGTTGGCTCACTCCTTACCCGTGTAATGTCTGCCCAATGGAATGTTCCTTACAAAACATTAGCCTCTTGCCCAAATTGTACGGTAGAGCATGAGACAATAGCCCATATCATGTTCGTATGCCCAGCCTACAAAAACCCAAGGAAATGCTGGCTTAAACCACTCTGTAGGGAGCTGGGTACTCGCAGCCACTCTGCGGCAGTGCGCATCCTAAGATCTGATTCACGAACTTTTTATGCTTGTAGCGTGGCAAAATTCTTGAGCTGGGCATGGAATATTAGATCGAGAAATTTAAAAGCCAATTCTTGAATACTTCTACTGTTAAGAGCCAATTTGTGCCCTGCAAATGATTTTATGACGTTTTATGCTATTAACTCAATTAGCTTGTTTCTTCTTAATGTCTTCTTAACCTTGATGAAATGTTTTTTTTTTTGTAAAATGCTGATTTTTCTTTTAAAAAGCTTTTATGATATGTCTTTTATCGAAATAAAGCTAATATGACTGACTGACTGACTGATTACCACTTGTTTGACTAATAACTATTTTTTATTCAATAAGGAAGTTTTCCAGCAACTTCGCGGCGTGGCCATGGGAGCATGCTTCTCCCCCAGCTACGCGTGTTTGCACGTGGGCTGGTGGGAGGAGCATGTTTTGAAGGTCACCCACAAAGTTATGTTTGAACAACATGTTCTCCATTGGTGGAGATTCATCGATGATGTTTGTCTAATTTGGAAAGGTACCATCGAGTCAGCTAACAATTTTGTGGAGGAAATCAACAAAAATACATTGAATTTAAAATTTACATCTGACATAAGTGATACAAAAGTACAATTCTTGGATGTTGAAATTTTCATTAGGGAAGGTATACTACACACTAAATTGCATAGAAAAGCAACAGCTGGGAACTCTGTACTACATGCAAAGAGTTCCCATCCTCACCACCTTATTCGTAGTATCCCCTATGGGGAATTTCTTAGAACAAAACGGATCTGTAGCCATGAGGATGATCTTAAAACTTGTCAAAATGAAACATTTGAAAGATTTTTAAACAGGGGTTATGTGGCTTCTGATTTGCAAATAGCTCGAGACAAGGCAAATAGCATCACCCTAGATGCTCAGCAGCCTATCACTCACGAGGTCCAAGAACCATCAAGGCAGAGTACCATTGATACTAACTCCATTATCTCTGAATCTATTAACAACATCAGATTGATAACCAACTATTGTAAACAAGAGAGACAGATTCGCAGAATTTTATATAAAAATTGGCCAATAATTCGGACAGTCATCACTATGTCACAAATTCTGCCAGAACTTCCTCTGTTGACATTTAGAAGGGCCCCCTCAATGAGGGATGCTCTAGTAAAAAATAGTCCTGAGGTGATGACTTCTAACACATGGCCAACAGCCAGACAAGGTTTTTTTAAGTGTAGTTCTTGTCGCGCGTGTAAATTTGGGAAAAATATATCTGAATATGTTACAGCTTTCAGTCCCAATCCAGTTAAAATAAAAGGACACTTTACTTGCAGAACTGAATATGCAATCTATATTTTAGAATGTACTTGCCAGTTATTATATGTTGGCAGTACAAAATTGCAAGTTTTTAACAGGATTTTACAACATCTTAGAGCAGTGGTCAATTCCGATCCTACCTATCCTGTAGCGCGACATCTCAAACTAGTACACAATAATAACCTTAATGACCTCAGCTACTATGTTATCTGCGCAATACCCAAAAACATTAGAGGGGGTAATAGAGAAAAAAGGCTGAGACAAGTGGAGTCTGAATTTATTATGTTACTAGATACTAAAATGCCAAATGGTCTTAATAACAATGAAGATTTGCACAACTTTTTATAATGAATAACTTTTATAATGAATAATTTTGGTGATGTTGATTGTTTGGTGAAGTCTCGGGTTGCTCTTAGACTGGCTTTTTATTCCTACTTTTGCCAGGTTTTATCTGGTTTTCTAGGTTTTATCTGTTTTTTGTGGGAATTATTGTCGGTTTTGGGTCCTTGGATTTTACCAATTTTTTAGACATAATTTTATCAAATTTGTGCACTTTGTGATTCATTGGCTGCTAAAATATATGGTTTTATTTAGGCCCATATTTTATTATGAGACATAGTAGAAGTATAACATCTTAGGTCTGTTTTAACTCCATTATAAAATATACAATTTTCTTGTCTCATTAGATGCTATAAACCAGAACAGTTCTGAAGATGGGGACGTGTATACTTGTATGAACATTATATCTTCAAGTAATTGAAACATCGGAAAACATTTGTAACGTCTATCATAAGCTGCAATGTAATTTAAGTTATTTATGTATATATAAGTCAGTTATGATTATGCACTTTAGTATTAGCACTTTTTTTGCACTATTTTGCACAATTTTTTAGAATAACCGCAAGATGCGCCAATCGGTTCAATGGGTATGTGAAATAGGTTATATTAATTCGGTTAATTCTTATACAAGTAATTTTGCAATTAGTATATCTCAACGAATATGCACTGTGCTAAAATTTATAGTTGGAGATATATTATAGGTTGATTTTTGCATATTTGATGCTCTTTAGTTGTGAAATATCGTAAAGGAACACTAGGTTCTTATTGACATCCAACTTTATACAACTATCAACGAATAATGAAGTATTCACAATGTAATGTATAACAAATGCAAAATTGATTGAGAAAGTATTATTAGTTGTATTAACTCACAGTCCTATGTTTATGTTTGAACTGCAATTGTTTTGGTAAAATCTAAGCGTGTCTTTGATTAGTCACCTTATATATACTCACTGATTGGTCCAGCGCATCATGTGATCAAGACTGCCGTGGGGCAGTCGAAACGCGTCAGGCTGAGCACTCGCTTGATATAATTATGCACTTGCACTTTAATCTGCAGTAAAATAAAAGAATTATTTTCTACGCTGTGGTCCGTACCTGCTTTTGGATCGTATCAAGGATCGTTCCAGGATTTTGGTTATCATATATATATATATATATATATATATATATATATATATATATATATATATATATATATATATATATATATATATATATATATATATATATATATATATATATATATATATATATATATATATATATATATATATTCACTGAAAAAACCATAGGTTTCAGGGGTGTTATAGTTAGCTGGACTTTTCACTTGTACAAAACCATTGAAATTCCCCCGTTATAGTTAGTTCAGCTAACTATAACTCGCGCGCCCGCAATGCACTGCTGATGACGTCACATATTACATCACTCATGACATAGTCAGTGACATCACTCATGACATCACTGATGACATCTCAAATGACATCACTGATGACATCACTGATGACATCATCCAGCGAATGTGTGTTTTTCTGAAAATTAAATATGTTTTATATATGTATATCTCAAGGTCGATGGAAGAATAAATGGGTATATAAGTGTCTAAATGGATGATTTGTTTTTGAAAAATTGATTGTGTAACTGACTGATTAAGTGTATCATAGTGAATACATGGCTTAGTAAGTAATGTTTAAATATGTAAATATCTGTATCAGTCTCTCACTTTGTGTATAAGTGGCTGCATGGGTTGGTGAGTAGCTACATGGGTGTCTATATAGGTTATTAGTTGGTTTTTTAAGTATCAGTCTGAGTGTCTGCATGGTTTGGTGGGGGTATTACGTAGTGCATAGGTGCATGAATGAGTCACTCACTGTTTGTATGTGTTGAAGACAGCATGTGTGCAGGACTGTATGGGTGGATGAGTGTGTGTATGAGTGTGTTAGTGAGTGAATGACTGTCTCAATAGTGTCTTTATGAGTAACTACATATGTTTTAAACTAGTATATGTGACTATTGGTGTATATAAGTGAGTATATGTGAGAGTGAGAGATTGAAAGAGTTCCTATATGAATAAGTATGTGTTTCTATAAGTGATTGTTTAAAAGACTAAGTATGTGTAAGTTTCCGTAGAAGTAAGTGTGGTGGTGTGTGTATAACTGTATATGCAAGTAAATGTGTGTTTGATTCTTTATTAGCATGAGTGACTATGTGTGTGAGTAACTCTATGGATGAGTGGCATTGTGTAACAGGATGTATAGGTGTATGAGTACATATGATGAGTGAGTACATGTATGAGTGACTGTATAGGACTGTTGGTGAATGAGTGGATGTGTATGTGGATCTTAGAATTACTGAAGAGGTTGTTGTAACTGGTATTGGTATGTCCATTGTTTTGAAAATTTGAGTCTCTATTTTTGAATGTGTGTATCAAAGGTTATATTAGGGTGAGAGGAGGTCTGCCACTCTATCACAAGGATGATGTCATCAGTGATGTTATCAGTGATGTCATTTGAGATGTCATCAGTGATGTCATGAGTGATGTCACTGACCATGTCATGAGTGATGTAATATGTGTCGTCATCAGCAGTGCATTGCGGGCGCGCGAGTTATAGTTTGCTGAACTAACTATAACGGGGGAATTTCAATGGTTTTGTACAAGTGAAAAGTCCAGCTAACTATAACACCCCTGAAACCTATGGTTTTTTCAGTGAATTTCAAAGGTTTTTTAAATGCTAATTTCTAACTATGCCTACAGAGATAGGACATGTGAAGAAAGAAGAAAAAATGCACAGAAAGAAAAAAAGAAGTGCAGAAAGAAGCAACAGAAGTCCTCAACAATGAAGAAAAGTGCAGAAAGAAGGATAACGTGCAGAAAGAACAAAAAGAAGAGCAGAAAGAAGCCTTGTTGCAAAATCATCCTGTACCCTCAACTTTTTCAGACGGATACTGGTGGTAACTGAGTCTGACTAACCAGTCCTAGTGCCAGTGCTATGTTAAAAGACACTTAGAATACAGTGAAAACACCTACATACACTAGGGAACATTATGCGTTGAGGTCCCCCTGTGATTAGCATGACCTCCTCTGTAAGCCCCTAGTATATAATAGGGCAGGGGGATTAAAACTACCTCTTAAAACAGGCCACAGGGCGTTTTTGCACACGTGAACTCAGGCCCCGTCCCCTCCCTTCAACACTGTGTAAACACGCCCTGTGTCCGTTTTTAGTTGGGAGATTAAGTTCATTTGAATCCTGAGGGTCCCTAGGGTCCAACTAGCCCACTAGGTACCTCCAATAAGTGCCACAGAGCTGCGTTGCAGAGAGGTGTAAAAAGTGGCACGGCCTGGACCACCTCTCTGCAATGCAGCTCAGTGGCGCTTACTGGAAGCACTTGGTGGGCTAGTTAGTCCCCAGGGGCCCTCAGTATTGAAGGGAAATTATATCCCCAATTTAAAACGTGCCATAGTGCGTGTTTGCACACGTCACCTCAGGCACCGTCCCCTCCCTTCACCACTGTGTAAACGCGCCCTGTGGCTGTTCTAAGTTGAGAGATTAAGTCCCCTTGAATCCTAAGGGTCCCTAGGGTCAAACTAGACCACTAGGTACCTCCAGTAAGCGCCACAGAGCTGCGTTGCAGAGAGGTGTAAAAAGGGGCTTGGCCTCAGAACACCTGTCTGCAGCGCAGCTCCCTGGCGCATACTGGAGATGCCTGTTGGGCTAGTTGGCCCTCAGGGACCCTCAGTATTGAAGAGGAATTAATTCCCCAACTTACAATTCGCCAGGGGGCGTGTTTGCAGAGTGCTGCAAGGAGGGGGCGTGGCCTCCAGCACGATGCCAGTCTTTTATTTATTTTAATTTACTATGAAGAAGAGGGGCTGTGTGGTTCCCCTTCCTATTCTAATTTATTTGCCCTGTTAACCTCTTCCCCCAGGGCCTGTCTCCTAATTATATTTTTTTGACCCCAATCCCCAGGGCTGGCCACTGTTCTTTATTATTTTAAAAAAATATATATTTATAGACACACCTAGGACATGCTGGACAAACCGTACATACCTATCACCATGACGATTTGCGTGATATTCATTAAAAGGCGACTATGCATACAATGAATCCACGTGGAATGTATTTACACCACTAGTGAAGCTCTGACATGTCTGATGCCCTACCGTGCCTAATCCCGGTAGACACCCTTGTCGTTTATTTATACAAACATGGGTAGCTATTGACGGGCACATTTAATACACATGCACACCAAGCCATTCAAAGGGGATTCGACAAAAATTCAACCAAAACTATGCAAGAAACCCCCCTCACGGTTAATAAAACACACATCCACTGCCGGATGTGTAATACTTTTTATTTTACTCTCTGGAAAGGGGACGAACATCACAGCGCGCTCCTGGCAGAGCCCAATGCTGTGTTACACCCACCATTGCCTTCTGAGTGCCACACACCTCTGTGTTGTATTCCACTAGCTAGTGCATATGCTATGACACACTCTAGCCCATGTGCACTGTAACACCACCCCGTGAATATGTCATGCCACACTTGTCTTCGCACGGGTTATATTGCCCCATCTAACGTGCCTTCCTCGATGCCTATGTTATAACGCACAGTGCTATGCCATACATATTACAATCTGGGATCCATATCTTTGTCACAGTGCATATGCAACGTTACACTCCCCAGCACATATTTTATATTACAACTTTAGAGACTAGTTAGGTTACACAACACTGCCCTGTGCATATTACACTCCAAGGCGCATATCGCATAGCACGCGCTAGTGCCTGTGCTATCTCGCGCTCTCCAATGAATCTGTGATTGCGCACAATGTATTGCATATTATATGTTACGCCCGGTTCATCTTATATCACACTTTTTGGTGCATAGTTTATACCATACACTATATCTAGTTTTCATTTTCAATTGTGCTCTCAGGACTATGTTCTATATAACACTGTGTTCACCTACCCTTTTCACGGGCATTACATTTTGCGATAAGGGGTGGAGGGTCAGGGGGTGTTTCTGCCAAGTGAGCCCGGAGTCACAGTTACAAACGTCCTCTTCTTCCTGAATAAAAGTGAGATTATGCTGCATACTTGTTCATATTTTAAGTAGTTCGCACAGACACACGTTTTAAAAACAATAAAGTTCCTAATACCCGCCTTCTCTGAACAGTTAGCTTGCTGCCCCATCCCCCTCCTCCCTATCCTCTGTTGTGTGAATCCATGGACTAGCCTCCTCCCTCCTGCCATGCATGGTCTGATGTGCTGCCACTGCCCTCAATTTAGTATGATGTACCAGTCCACTCCTCCTGCCCTCCATTGCCCAATTCTATGCCCCATCATTGACCTTCTGCTTAAACTCTGTGCTTAGCTTGCTGCCCCTATTCTCCTTCCCCCTGCCCTCGGATGTCTTTGTGCATGCCCCTGCTCCATCCTTTTTGCCCACCATGTTCCATGGACCTGCCACTCCTATCTACTCTGAGTGTTCTGTTGAGCTGCCACTCCCCTCCCACCTGCCTAGCATTATCAGATGACTGTAACCTGTCCCTGCCACCTCCACCCTGCCTGTCCACATGCCATGCCCCTATCCTCTTCCTCCTGTCCTACATGGTCCATTGTACTGCCACACCCTTCTGCCCTCCCTGGTCTGTTGTGCTGCAACTGCTCCTCCTGCCTGCCCCGTGCGGTCTGTTGTGAGGCCCCTTCCCCTGAACTTTCTTGTCTGTGCACAGGTCCTGACCCTCCCTTCTATCCTCCATCATCCTTTGTGCATGCTCCTGCACCCTCCTTCTTGCCCATCATAGCCATTGTGCTGCCACTAACCCTCCCACTTGCCATGCATGGTCTTCTGTGCTGCCATGGCCCCTCCCACCTTCCCTGTGTGGTCAGTTAGCTGCCCCTGACCCCCTCCCACCTTCCCTCCATGGTCTGTGTGTATGCCATCACAGTCTTACTGTTGCTCTTCATGGTGTGTCTTGCTTCTAGTGCCCATCCTGCCTGACCTCCATGGCTATCTTGCTGCTCCTGCCCTGCCACCTTGACCCCAGCCCTCTGTTTACATGTGCAGACCCCTACTCCCTCCCTCCTGGCTTGTCTGTTCCATTGTAATGCCCCTGATCCGTCCCTCCTGCCCTTTATGGTCTGTTATGCTGCAGCTTTCTCTCCTGTCTGTCCATTATGGTCAGCTAGCTACCATTGCCTCTTGCCCCTCTGTTCTCTGTTGTCCATGTGCATGGTCCTGTCCCCTCCCTCTTGCTTTCTATGGATTGTTGTGCTGCACTCCCGTCCCGCATGCCCTGTGTGGTGTATTGTGCTGCTGCAAACCCTGATGCCAGCCCTGCAGGGTCAGTTTGGTGCACCTCTCCATGTCCCTCCTGTCCTCTGTTATCCAAGTCCATGTCCCTACCCCATTTCCTTCCATGATCCAATGTACCATACTTGCGAACATTTTGAACTTGGTAAGAGGGAGATTTTGAAAAAAAACTGGGGTATTGATTTTCCCCTTTGAGTTACATTGAAAAAGAGGAGATTGTAGACAGGAGACAGATCAAATAAAGCCCATTTGAGCTTAAAAACATTGGACGTTTCCTGGCTGAATCGGGTCTGTTGGTATGTATGGTTGTACTACCATTGCCTCTTCCTTCTGCCCACAATGGTCTATTACATTGCCACAGCCTCTCTTGCAAGTCCTGTATTGTTGGTTTGTTGCCCCTGCCCCCCTTTCCACTGCCCTCCATAGTCTGTTGTGCTGCCACGGCCCTTCCTGCCTGCTCAGTGTGGTTAAATTGCTGCCTTTGCACCCTCCTACCTGCCTTCAATTTTCAGAGTCCGTGCCCCTGGCCTCTGCCTCTCAACAGTATCCTAATGAACAACTAGATTGCTAACATTCTATATTTATTACAAAAGTGTGGAACGCCTGACGTCATCTTGACGTAATCAAAACTGTAATACCTAGAGCATTTCCTTTAGAAATGACATATATGAGAGGGTCTTATTGGCATCAAAATTATGGTTAGTGCTCTAAAAGACTAAAATAAGGACATCTTTTCTGAGTTTTCAAATAGCGACAAAGCACTTTTAAATTATTTGTTATCTTTATGTTTTTTTATCCAGTTGACCACTTGATTAAATGTTGCACTTAGGGGAGAGGATGTGGTGTTTCTTCCAGAACTGCAGACTTTGCAACTGGGGAACCAGGTTGGAGTTTCTGCTTCAGCTCGACATTCTGTGATTCTGGTCAAATCACTTAGTCTCCCCATGTCTACAACCAAAATGAATTTGTTCTTGTGTGATATAACCAATGCTCATGTAAAGCACTCCAATACCTGACAAGTCTGCACTATATAACACTGTAAAAACACAAAATATTAAGTGTTTTGCACACTTCTGTCATTGGGCTATATTTGGGCTACATCTGGGTGATTTTGGGCTACATTTGGGCTCTTTTGTCTCCGGTGGCCATCTTGGGAGATTTATTTGTTATGAAGTTTCCTAATTTCCTCATGTACTGCAGTCCCCTCAGTAGGAAATGCTTTCAGTTTTTTACTTTGATTCCATCATGAAGGTATTCAGATATGTCACACATTTGCCATAAATTCTGAATGTTAGCACTCTAGTTGCTCATTAGATCACTGTAGTAAAACTACTGTTCACCATGGAAGTCTGCTCCTGGTATTAAAAGTGCATGTTTCAGTCTGCATGTCAGAATTTTTTAATGAAATAGAAAAGGATTTGAGAAGTCACTCAAAATGTGCCCTCATTTTCTTTCTTCAGCATTAATCATAATTTCTATGGCAAAATGAACCCCCTCATTGTGTTCCTTTTTAAATTAAATGTTTTAAGTGTTACCAGTTTATTCCAATCAAGATGGCTTCAGGTGTGCCATACTTTTGTCATAATGAAGACAGTAAGCGCTCTAGTTGTTTTTAAGAACACTCTGGGACATTCTGTCATTGGGCTATACTTGGGCTACATCTAGGTGATATTTGGGCTACATTTGGGCTCTTTTGTCTCTGGTGGCCATCTTGGGAGACTTATTTGTTATGAAGTTTCCTAATTTCCTCATTTACTGCAGTCTCCTCAGTAGGAAATACTTTCAGTTTTTTACTTTGATTCCATCAAGAAGGCATTCAGATGTGTCACACATTTGCCATAAATTCAGAATGTTAGCACTCTTTTTGCTCATTAGATCACTGTAGTAAAGCTACTGCTCACCAGGGAAAACTGCTGCTGGTATTGAAAGTGCATCCTGCATGTCAGAATTTTTTAATGAAATAGAAGAGGATTTGAGAAGTCACTCAAAATGTGCCCTAATTTTTCTTTCTGCAGCACTAATCATACTTTTTATGGAAAAATGAACTCCCTCATTTTGTTCCTTTTTAAATTAAATGTTTTAAGAGTTACCACTTTAATCCAAGCAAGATGGCTTCAGGTGTGCCATACGTTTATCATAAGTAGGACTGTTAGCGCTCTAGTTGTTCTTTGGAACACTCTGGTAAGCTGCAGTAGAACACAAAGGAATCAACTGACAGTCTCTGCCCTTGTTGGATGTACATGCTTTACTGAGAATGTCAGATTTCATTCTCACATGACTGAGAAAGATAATGTGAATTTACAGAAAGTAAGCTCTCAGTTTAGCTTATAGATCACCTTCCAAACCTCTGTGGGAAAAGCATGAGAAAATATTTTTCTCTCAATCATGATATCCCAGCAGAAGGCTTTTTCACATGGTGAAATCACCTTAGAACATACCACAATTCCTAAAATGAGTATGGTACCATCAACAAATGATTTATAATGTAACTAAAGTCTTAAAACCTTCTATTAACTGCAATGCTTTTTAATGAGGTGCTATCATGTATATTGGTCCCAAGATGGCTGCCAACACTTCTTGGATGAAGTGCTGACAGCCAATCAGATCTCAGGATGAGATGTGTGGTTAGGCTCCGCCCACATATGTATATGATTTTACTTTTGATTTTCTCAGGAACTACTGAACAGATTGACACCAGACCTGCAAAAGGCACTTCCCTGACCTGAGGACTACCTCTCTGCCAAATTTCAAGTAATTCAGTTCAGCCGTTCGGGCTGTACCTTCGACTAAAGGTCCTATGGAAAAATGCATGGGGAAAACGCGTTTTGGGACCCCCCTTTTTTCTCGGCCCCCGCTTGACGAATCACCCCGAGACTTTCAGGGTAGGAGCGGAGCGGAGCGCCCCACCTATTTTGAAAATTTTGCGAGGATTCTTCAACCGGCGCCAAAGTTATTCCAAATAGAATGTTGCGGATTTCCTATGGAAACACGGTCCTAACTATAACTATCTACTGGCGACCGCCAGTAGATAATATATATATATATATATATATATTCAGTGAAAAAACCATAGGTTTCACACACGTTATAGTTAGGAATTAGCATTTAAAAAACCTTGCAAATTCAGTGAAAAAACCATAGGTTTCACACACGTTATAGTTAGCTGGACATTTCACTCGTAAAAAACCAATGAAATTTCCCCGTTATAGTTAGTTAAGCTAACTATAACTCGCGCGCCCGCAATGCACTGCTGATGACGTCACATATTACATCACTCATGACATGGTCAGTGACATCACTCATGACATCACTGATGACATTTCAAATGACATCACTGATGACATCACTGATGACATCATCCAGTGAATGTGTGTTTTTCTGAAAATTAAATATGTTTTATATATCTCAAGGTCGATGGAAGAATAAATGAGTATATAAGTGTCTAAATGGATGATTTGTTTTTGAAAAATTGATTGTATTACTGACTGATTAAGTGTATCTTATTGAATACATGGCTAAGTGAGTAATGTTTAAATGTGTAAATACCTGTATCAGTCTCTCACTTTGTGTATAAGTGGCTGCATGGGATGGTGAGCAGCAACATGAGTGTCTATATAGGTTATTAGTTGGTTTTTTGAGTATCAGTATGAGTGTCTGAGTGTCTGTATGGTTCAGTGGGGGGTATTACGTAGTGCATAAGTGCATGAATGAGTAACTCACTGTTTGTATGTGTTGAAGACAGCATATGTGCAGGACTGTATGGGTGGAAGAGTGTGTGTATGGGTGTGTTAGTGAGTGAATGGCTGTCTCAATAGTGTCTCTATGAGTAACTACATATGTTTTAAACTAGTATATGTGACTATTGGTGTATATAAGTGAGTGTATGTGAGAGTGAGAGATTGAAAGAGTTCCTGTATGAATAAGTATGTGTTTCAATAAGTGATTGTTTAAAAGACTAAGTATGTGTAAGTTTCCGTAGAAGTAAGTGTGGTGGTGTGTGTATAACTGTATATGCAAGTAAATGGATGTTTGATTCTTTATTAGCATGAGTAACTATGTGTGTGAGTAACTCTATGGATGAGTGGCATTGTGTTAAAGGATGTTTAGGTGTATGAGTACATATGATGTGTGAGTACACGAATGAGTGACTGTACAGGACTGTTGGTGAATAAGTGGATGTTTATGTGGATCTTAGAATTATTGAAGAGGTTGTTGTAATTGGTATTGGTATGTCCATTTTTTTGAAAATTTCAGTCTCTATTTTTGAATGTGTGTATCAAAGGTTATATTAGGGTGAGAGGAGGTCTGCCACTCTATCACATGGATGATGTCATCAGTGATGTCATGAGTGATGTCATTTGAGATGTCATCAGTGATGTCATGAGTGATGTCACTGACCATGTCATGAGTGATGTAATATGTGACGTCATCAGCAGTGCATTGCGGGCGCGCGAGTTATAGTTAGCTTAACTAACTATAACGGGGAAATTTCATTGGTTTTTTACGAGTGAAATGTCCAGCTAACTATAACGTGTGTGAAACCTATGGTTTTTTCACTGAATTTGCAAGGTTTTTTAAATGCTAATTCCTAACTATAACGTGTGTGAAACCTATGGTTTTTTCACTGAATTTGCAAGGTTTTTAAAATGCTAATTCCTAACTATAACATGTGTGAAACCTATGGTTTTTTCAGTGAATTTGCAAGGTTTTTTAAATGCTAGTTTCTAACTATAACGTGTGTGAAACCCATGGTTTTTTCAGTGAATTTGTATGGTTTTTTAAATGCTAATTCTTAGCTATAACATATGTGATTCCCATATTTTTTTTAATAGATTTTTTATGATTTTTTTTTATAAGTTCTTATATTAAATGTGTTTTTTTTTTAAAAAAAAACAAGTTTTTTTAAAACTTTTTATTCTCTTAAAACACTATGTTTTTTTCTAAAAAATCTGCAATATTTCAAGTTTTCTCTTTTTTTTTTTACCAAACAGGTAAGATATATTAGTATAACTTTGAAAATATATATATTTTTTTTTTTGTTTTTTTTAGTGCGCATACGGTAAGCTTACGGTAAGCGTACGGTTTACGCAATGTCCGTAATTTATCTACGCTGTTTGCGTATAGTTACGCAATTTGCCTAGCCGCGCGTACTGCACGTGGGGCGCGTACCCGTGTACGCTACACGCGCACGTTACGCGGAAGTGTTGGGGAGTGACTGTTATGCGCATGCGCGCGAGCGCGTGTCTTTTTTACGCGCATGCGTACTTTTGCCGTAAGCGTACCGTAAGCGCACCGTAAGCGTACGGTGGGTCATGTGATCATGAAACACAACTTTTGATTGGTTGAAACTACTTTCAGTTCTAGAACTCTCCTACACCACACCCATTCCCCTCATTTCTGCTTGTGATCCCTTAGGAGAAGGAGCTGGGTTGTCTTTGTGATACGATGGCAGAACAGCAGAGCTCTTCTGAGAATGAGGCTAGCAGCACTACCTTGAGGCAGAGAAGGAGGAAAGAAAAGACCTCTTTCATATGGGAGTATTTTACTTTTCCAGAGGGCAAGAAAAAGGTAAATGCACCCTTAGTGACTTGTAAGCTGTGTGGCCGTGTACTTTCAAGAGGGAATCCCAACAAGAAGTATTCCTTCGGGAATCATACCATGTTGAGACACCTTAAAGATGTACACAGAAGGACACATGCTCGACATACTGAAGGTAACCCTTCAGTAAGTCAACCAAGCACATCCACAGCAGCTCAGCCTGGTCCATCATCTGCAGGGCCGAGTCCTTCTTCTGCAGGTCAGGTGAGCCCTTCATCTGTGGTGGGAGCATCTCCTTTTTCTTCTCCTCTGGAAACAAACCATCGTTTTTTGAGGGTTGAAATACGGTGCGCCACTTGTCATGATCTAATTTGTCATAGGGAGACCAGTGTTTCCCTAGTGAACAATAAAATAGATCAGCACATTTGTCGTACTGACTAATATTCCCATTCTTTCTTTCCTCTGTCCCTGCATGAACACAACGGCTCTTGTAAGAGCCAACCTTACCTTTCATCTATTTTTTATATATGTTTTTAAAACTTTTTTTTGATTTTTTTTTTTACCGTACGCGTACGGTACGCGTAATTATTATTTTTTTTTTTTTAAAAAACACTAAAAATCAATCATCACATTACAAGGTCCTTGAGAGACTACAATGAAAAACTGAAAATGTGATTGTGGAGAAGTGGAAAAAAGGGACCATGAAATTTTTGACTTACCATACCCACTCAAAACATTATTTATTAATTTAAATTTAATTTTATTTGCTTTAAAAATGGTTCTAGTTGTCGAAAATGTTCTATCTCAATCTGAAAAAAAAGAAAAAAGTATTAATATTTAATAAAACATTTTGTAATACAGTACACATATTTACATATTTTTCAAAAAAAAAATTTGCCTTTTTTTTGCTGTTTTCAGAATATATTGCATTTCACTATAAATTGTGAAAGCAATTGCATTCATCATTTAACAGCGGGCACATGTCCAAACTGCTTTTTCAGACCAGAAACATGTGTAACCTGGGTGACTGACTACACTCCAGCAAGGGCAACCAGCCTTAGTGATGCTGAATGTATTTGCATTACTGACTGAAACCTCAAACCCCACTCGGTTGTGAATACTGTGCATGATTCCACAGGATAAGCAGCTGGGTGTGTGCTAAGAGTCTGCTTCTGCATAAAAAAATAGCTCCCCCTTTCCATCTAATGCAAATGTAAAATCACCAGAGCAATACCAAACAGCTTTCTGAGACCAGCAACATGTGTAACCTGGGTGACTGACTACACTCCAGCAAGGGCAACCAGCCTTAGTGATGCTGAATGTATTTGCATTACTGACTGGAACCTCAAACCCTAAAAGTATTCCTCATTTATACCAGTACACCTTATTTTATGGTGAAAACATAGTCCATATTATTTTACATGTTCCTCACATTTAAATTTCTCCCAAAACACAAAATGATAAACACAACTTCAACAAAAGGAATTCCAATTCTATTATTCATTTCT
This sequence comes from Triturus cristatus, assembly GCF_964204655.1. Classification (NCBI taxonomy): domain Eukaryota; kingdom Metazoa; phylum Chordata; class Amphibia; order Caudata; family Salamandridae; genus Triturus; species Triturus cristatus. Next base: position 1,182,792,458 of record NC_140592.1, on the reverse strand, counting down.
TAATTTACCATATACATCCCCTCTCAAACTCTTAACTCACCTTTAAAATTAGTTAGTTGTGAAAGAAATGTGGCACTCAAACAGCAGATTATCAGAGCCAGGATCTCTGTTCTTTACACCTCTCTCCTCTCAGCAGAACCAGATAATGGCAATGTTTCCCTCTCTTTTTCCACACATATACATGTTAATTACAAATCTCATTGCTTCCCCCTTTTTTTCAAATGAAATCACACATTTCTATTGGTTGAAAACCAACCCTTTTCCAAAAGTACCCTTCCCCCAACTTGACTTCTGCCTGCTACCATAGCAACAGCTCATGGAACACTGCTGTGTGGAGTTAGGTCAGAAGTTCACCAAACAATGTTTCAATTCCACAGAGCAAGAGTGTTTGACTTTTCAAACCTAACAGCAAATCCATAGTACTGTTCTTTGGTGACACATTTTTCTGTACCAATACAAAACATGCTTCTATTAATTTACACATACAGCCTAGTTTTTATTGTAGAATGGTATGAAACAGCCAATCAGTTCTTTTTTTTATAAAAAAAATATGTATGCCCCCATTTCCAAACTGTCTTTCATTTCTTTTTACCATTCTACCGAATTACACCTCCTGAGTGCATCCAGTTCTCCTTTGAAGATGTTCACAGTGTGGATTGTAGGACACAGCTATGTCTTCTGGAGTGAAAAGTATGCAGAGAAAACAGGTATGGTGAGAGACCTTGCTTTGCCAAATGTAGACATTAAATGGATTGGTCAGAGAGGGTTAAAGTGGCACCAATTGATGCCATTGGTGAAATCCTTCATGCAAATCCAACACCCTGACCTCATAATAGTGCACTGTGGTGGCAATGACCTAGGCACTTTGACTGGGGTAGGTCTGGAAATGCTTATGAAGGACACCTTTGCACAACTGTTTTTACTTTTCCCTAAAACTGCCTTTGTGTTTTCTAACATATGCCAAAGGCAAAAATGGAACTGGTCCAATCATTTCTGTCCACAGATTGACAAAGCAAGAAAGCACGTCAACAAATCTGTTTCTGCTTTCCTCCGAGACTATGGTATGGGTTCCATTTACCACAACAACTTGCGTTACGACATGCAAGACATTTATAGAGGAGATGGTGTGCACTTCACTGATGAAGGGAACAGAGTCTTCCTCTTGAACCTTAGACTCTGCATCGGTACTTACTTGTAGGTACCACTAAAAAATCACTTCATAAACACAACGGCTCTTTTTAGAGCCCCCTAATATCTAAACTCTTAAATCTGCATTTCATTTCTTTTATTTTATTTTTTTTCTACCGTACGCGTACGTTAAGCTTACCGTACGCGTACCCCGCGATTTTTTTTAAAATCAATACATTTTTTCTTTGTACTTTTCTGTCCTTCTTTGACCCCCTTACAAATGTTAGGGGGTCTGTAACTCTCTCCCTTGCCCCCTTTTCAAGATATCACTCTTTTTTTTCTGAGTGAAACACACGAAATGGCGGCCGCCGCTTCCTGGTTTCGACCGATTCGAATGTTTACTAAGATCTAACAACCAATCAGAATCGCGCTCGCGCACGCCACCGTACGCGTACGGTAAGCGCACCGTAAGCGCACCGTACGCTGGCTCAGATATATATATTGATTTAAAGGCTATTTTCTCAGAATCTACTGAACAGATTTACACCAAACCTACAAAAGGCACTTCCTTGACCTGAGGACTACCTCTCTGCCAAATTTCAAGTAATTCTGTTCAGCCGTTCGGGCTGTAGCTGTGTCTAAAGGTCCTATGGAAAAATGCATGGGAAAAACGCGTTTTGGGACCCCCCTTTTTTCTCAGCCCCCGCTTGACGAATCCCCCCGAGACTTTCAGGGTAGGAGCGGAGCGTAGCGCCCCACCTATTTTGAAAAATTCGCGAGGATTCGTCAACCGGCGCCAAAGTTATTCAAAATAGAATGTTGCGGATTTCCTATGGAAACGTGGTCCTAACTATAACTACCTACTGGCGACCGCCAGTAGGTAATATATATATATATATATATATATATATATATATATATATATATGTTCACAAAAAAACTTAAGAATACAGGAACATTATAGTTAGGTTCAAATTTTACATGCACAAAAGCATAGAAATTCAGCTGTTATAATTACTTCAAGTAAATATTACTCGTGCCCTAAGGTAACTATAACTCGTGCCCTTGCCTTGCACAGTTTTCTCATCAGTAATTTTACTGAAAATGTTACAGTGATATTATCAATGATGTCATAGATGATGCTATGAGTGATGTAATATCTGGAGTAATTAGCAGTGCATGGTGAAAGCACGAGTTATAGTTTTACTACTGTGATCCCCCAAATAGCCCTTTCTAATCTCTTCCTGCATCTATGATCTCCCTAAACCCATTCTAGACACTTCCCTCCTCTATCCCTCCTTTGACTAATCCCAAATCTCATCTTACTGCTATGATCTCCCAAATAACACTTTCTAGATTCTCCCCTCCTATAATCCTCCATTATCCTATTCAATCAAACTAACAGACTCACTTGCTCACCATTCAAAATAACTTATATTTCCCTATACTAGTCCACCACTAATACTTTTTGGGTTCCCGAGTAGCGTGCTACTCACTGAAAAGCACTTTAATGCCTCATCAGGGGTAGTAAGCGCTATATAAATACAATTACAACTACAATTACAAATCATTTCATGGTGTGCCAAGCCATTGAAACCTGAAATTCCCCAGAAGTTGACCTCATTTTTTTCAAAAGGTGGCATGGGTGCCCTAACATGTCAAATATTACCTCCACTGTGTGAGGCCAGTATTGAGTCATGGTTGCCCCCATATTCCAATGGTAATCCTTTGTATAACAACAAATGACATAAAATAAGCCAGTGCCAGCATTCTGTTATTTATGCTATCCACATATCATAGGTGACCCTTATATATCCTATAGTGTTTTAATTTGTTTATTAGGTTTCTATTATCTGGTTTGCCTAGTCCTCTATATGAGGATTTGGATAAGGGTGGGCGGAGCTGGCGTAGTGCCTTTACGCGTAACTACACAGAGTTTGAAAACATTCTGTGGAGCTATGCATCTTTCCGCTCTGTTCCCTACCCGCTCCCTCCCCCTCCCCCTCCCCCTCCCAAATGCTTTAAAATTATAAAAAGTAGGCACTTACCTGTGCTTCTGCCGCCTCTCCTGCCTGGCCGCATTCTCCTCCCTGTTCCTCACCGCCTTGCGTCCTCCTGACTCCTTCTCCATTGAAAAAAACCCAACGTTGGACATACAACATAGTGTTTTTATCAATAGCATACGCAAGAGGAGGAGCAGGAAGGAGAGCAGCCAGGCAGGGGAGGCGGCAGAAACACAGGTAAGTGCCTTTTTTGATGCTTTTACAACATTTGGGAGGGAGCGGCTAACTCCTCTCTGCCACGAAGGGGGAGTTTTTGCCTACTCCGTGTTCGCCATGGAGTGCAGAGTAGGCAAATCTCCGCAAACTCCGCTGGCGGAGCGAAGTCACCCGCCCAGGGTTAGATTTGGGTAGAAGATATGCAGTTTTGGATTTATTAATTAAAGTATCACCTTGTGGGATAGAAACAAAAGGATTGCCTTATCTAAAAATTAAAGTGCTTGCTGAATCACTAATAAATTATTGTGGTCATGGAATTTAATGATATGTGTCAATAATGTTATATATTTTTTGAGAAATATGGGCACAACAGTTATGGATGTATGGTGAAGCGGTTTTCTTTATTTTATTTTTAATTAAACATTTGTGGCTGAAAATAATGTTCAAATTTACCCTTACAACACAGGTGGATAATCAAGATGCACACACTATTTTGTGATATTCTCGTCTATCATTTTAAAGTATTGGAATAGTGATGTGTTTAGGTTGTTTTTTTGTTATGATGGAACACTTGGAACATTATTGATCATTGCTTCTTAATGTGGTTTTAATTATTGTATTTTTGTATGTGCGATATTGTATGGCTATAAAGTTCATCACATGGTATGGGGTATTATTAGGTGTGTAATGATTTCATGTTTATGTGAGTATCATATATACATATTTTATGCATTGTATTGCAGCCCTGAAAAAGTTCAGCCTTGTGAAAAGAATGCATTGACTGACATTGTAAACATTCCAAATATGTCCAACGAAAACATAAAAGGTTTTTGGAATATGATATAAAGAAGAAATTAGAAGCTTGGACAACTTGATTGGACTTTCTTATTTTTGGGTACACTGCTATTTTTATGAATAGGTGTCCCCTATGTCAAAAATATTTATGAATAGGTGACCCTTATGTCAAAAATTACCTCAGTTTGTCAGCTCCATCTTTGTGTCATGGTTCCCATCCTCCCATATGCCAGGTTGTCCACTTTTATGCCAAGAATTACCCTGATTGTGCTGATACCAGCGTTTTGCCATTAGGGTTCACATGCCAAGACTTTCCTCAAGTATGCTAAGATATTTCCACGGTTGCCCTATATGCCATTAATTATCTATTGCATGTCAATACCAGTTTTTTTTACCCTTTATGCCAAGAATTATCCTCACTGTGCCAGTGCCAGATTTTTGCCACAGGTGTCTGTCATGCTAAGAATTGCTGGAAGTATACCAGCACAAGTATTTTTCCCTGGGTGCCTCTATATTTACCTTCAGTATTCCATTGCCGATAACAAACTCAGAAGCATCACATCACATTTTCATACACACTCACATTCACTAACTCACACACATTCTCTCTCTCACGCTCACTTTCAGCGAGTCATTACGATGGTGGTCAGACGGAGCATCATATTGGGATTGGGATCATCCGACAAGTAGTCAGTGGTCCCACCCACCAGATAATGATGCGACCGCCGTGTAGGCAGTTGGAAACATCCCTTTTTTGATTGCGGCTTGTGCTGCAGCCCAGAAAAAGGCCACAGCACAAGCCGCAATTGAAAAAGGGATGTTTTTAAATCATGTGGTGCCTAGCACACGTTGCATGGATGTTTGAGCCGGCACCACATGTGCCCCGCTGGCCACATAGCGGAGACCCGCGGGGACGGGGGCCCTGCTAGGGGCCCCGAAAGTCCCTTTCTGACTGCCTTAATTTACACGGTGATGGGACCTCCATGTAAAGGTTGAGGGAAAGGAGCATCCTAATCGCTATGGCGATGCCTCCGCAGGCACTGGCTCCATTGTGGGGATCTGATGGGCACCTTGAGCCTCTCAGAGGTGGCGGTCTTTCCCCCTGCCAATTCGCTCCGACCACCAGTATTGTAATCTAGCGGTTAGGCTGGTACACTGGATGTCAGGCAGACCGCTACTGACAGCCTGCCAGTGGCGGTCCGCCAGACTATGTAATCGGACCCTCAGTCTCTCACTCAATCTTACAAATCTTATAATCTTTAAATCTTATAAATTCCCACCCACTTACATTCACTTATAATCTCACTCAGTGGAGTGGTGTGGCTCACTGGTTAGAGGCAGCAGACCCGGAAGCAGAGGACGGCCCGGGACCAGGGTTCAATTCCCGACGTGGCAGGGTTGTGGACCAGGGCCAGCGGACTCGATAATTCTCGCTTCGGTGCCTACTCTAACCAGGGATCACACTCGGCAACTCTGGGCATTAGCTTGCCTCATCTCCACAACAGCCCCCCACATTCGCCGGGGATGCCTGGTTTCACCTTGGAGATACCCTGGAGGGACCATCTCACAGGGATAACCAGGATGGGTTCCCCAGCGGTCTACAGCGCCACAACGCCTCAGGGCAGCAGTGCGCTTTACAAGACACATACATTTACATTTACTCACTCATACTTTGACTCAGGTCCATCACTGTGTGCATGCCTGTGTGTTGTCTGACTGCATGCGTGCTGTGTGGAATGATAGGTGCATATGTATCAATGGCAACTGTGTCTGGACCTCTTTGTGTTCGTCTGTGTGCATGGGTAACTCCATGCATGGTGATCTGCATATATGGGTGCCTAGTGTTACCTATCTTAGGGCTATGTATGAGGAAGGCAGATCACAACACTTAGCTGTTTCATAGTTCTGCGACGCAGTGGTAGCAGGGGCGGCTCCTCCACGTGGGCTTCGGAGCATCGCCCCACTGCTGTCTCGCAGTGCGAGAAGCAGAAACGTAAAATGGTATAAATACCATTTTACGTTTCTGCTTCTCGCACTACGAGAAAGCAGAAGAAGGATATACCTGTTTGGGTGAGGGTGGGTGGGCGGGTCGGGGAGGAGTGGCTAGCCCAATGTTATCGGCGCTGGCCGTTTGGTCGGCCCCAGTGCTGACCAAAGCAGTCCTAGCACTCTCCGTTTTCTTCATGCAGGCTGCACAATGAAAAAGGACTCCCCATAGATGCCTGTAAGGATAGCGTCCTAGCCAATCACAATGCTGCCATTGCAGCATTTTGATTGACTTAGGGGAAGAGAAGGAGGCTTCCTGCTTCTGCTTCCTATGAGCAGAGAGCAGGAGGCGCTGCGCGGGAGTCCGGTACTGGAGGCGAAGGTAAGTTTAAACATTTAAAAAAAAAAAAAATTAACACCCCTCCCCGCGCGACCCCTCGCCCCTCCACCCACGATTCATGCTGGCCACGATTGTTCATAAAATGACTTACATTCTCAAGTAATAAGAATTTTAAAATGGGTGTCCCTGCATTATATTAATTTAATTTAAAAGTACCTAAATGAACTGCTCATGGTAACATCACAGAAAGCATTAAACATTGAACACAGAATTAAATGCATCTAAGTATTTCCTAGACAGTGAAAACAGAATGGAAACATTTAAACAAGTTTATCCCAATGTATAGCCCTCAACAACCCCACTTTGCTGTTTCTAGGTGGGCGCTATCCTAGTTTTAGCAGATCAATAAATAATAAGCCTAATTGTTGAATTTCAAAGGTGGTGCAACAACAGGACTTGATGTCTGTCTGGGATACCTTCCATGCCATCCCGGGTCAAACAGCAGGAGATTGTGATTGTTTGAGGACAAACATTGCCTCAGCAACAGTCAGTGGAAGCTCCATGCTTTGTCAAACCTCAAGGCATCTCGCTGTAGACCTCTTTGGTGCAATCTGATGCTGTGTCCATCATGATCTCCATCCTGGGTCAAGTGTCTCTCCTATCAAAATGGCCAAATCTCATTGTTTATATAGTAAACTGAATCTAACAGATAACTAGCAGGACAGACACACAGTGTAAAAATCCAGCCGGATCAGGTATTCTTGGGATGCATCACCCCTGTGCAATTAACATTGTTATATCTCATATTTGTACCAGACACCCCTGAGATATTGATGTTCGAGGTATCTTGGGCAGACTCGTGTCTACTGTACTGCTGATCATCTAGAGGGAGAGTGTTGTGTAAAGCCTGCCCTCGCTTGCATGTCGTTCAGTGTGCAGACAGTTTATTTTAGGCGGACAGTAGTGGAAAAACACTCAGTTATGATAAAGTTATGCTGACTCTAGTGCATTCAAAATGTAGTCATGCTGAGGACTCTACAGCACTAGATCTGATGCACTGTGTTGATGGATGTCCTGAGGTGTGATTATCTGATAATGGACAATATGCAATTGTGTAACTTTGCATTTAAATATGCATGTATATGTCAATGTGCATGTATCATGTGTGTTGTTCACATTTCAAAACCTATTTGCTTTGTGAATGCTTCTTTAATTTTTGGTACTCTTGGGTTCTCTGCCAAGAACTACTAATTTCACTGGATGATAACCATTAACTGACCAGATCAATACCCGGTTTTACAGTCCCGGCCTGTGGTGGGCATTTGCTTGTTGGAAGTGCCCAGTAAAGATCATCGCTGTGTCCCTGAGTAGAACAAAATATGTGTCTTTTTCTTTTCCAGGATAGATGTGAACTTTTTTGTCTCTGCACTGGAGAGAAAACAGTAGCGAAAGACAGTAGCGAGAATAAACGCTCTGCCTTTCACTGAAAGAAACCAAGGGCCACGTGTATCAACCTATGTTGCACTCGCAAACGGTGTGAATTGCTAAATTCGGCCGTTTGCAAATGCAAAATGGCCTTTCAAGATGTATGAAAGGCTTTGGCAGTAAATTTTAGGTAATTATAATTTGATTAGATCACCTAAAATTGTGACTACAAATAGGGAATAGCAATTTGCGAATCTCTAAGCACATGTACCAAGCATTTTCTAAATGCGAACTTTGCGTTTAAGAAATGCTATTGCCATCAACTTCAAGTCAAAGGTAACTATGTGCAACTTGTGAAAATGCACACAAAATGCATTTTTTCAAGCTGCCATCTAGCACACCCATGCCTTAGGGCATGTGTGCAGTTTACATGTGCAAATATTTTGGGGGGGGTGCTTCAGGGAGGCCTTAGCCCCCAGGCACCCTTGGTTTTGCATTACACAATTTGTGATTACCAATTAGGTAATCACAAATTAGCTAATGCAAAACTATTCGCACCTATGAGCCTTTATGCCCATAGGAACGGATGGATTAGAAGGACCTAATATCGATCACCTAACTGCGATTGACTCTGTAGGACTCGCTATTAGGTAATCACTATTTTCCTACATACCATTTTGCATTACTTAAATAGAGATTACCTGAAATTCCCTATTTAGGGAATGTAAAATAGATTTTTGATACATGTGGCCCCAAGCTACATTCGGAAACGGAGGGGGATTCCTACAGGCAGGTGCAATGAGTCGCAAAATACAAAAGAGTGTCCCTGGGTTCCAAATTATAGGGAGAGGAGGGCAGGGAAAATCACAGAACAATAACAACAAACCTCCCCCTATGAATTAATGAATATATAGGTGGTACATCCTATATTAGAAATAACATCATTGTCCCACAGACTGTTTTCAGTTTCTTATTTTATTTTATGAAAAACTTTTTTGTAAATGTATATATAAATTCATTTGTAAAAGAGTTCATTACTATACAAAGATTTAAATGGAACAGCCCCACCATGACAATATACAAAATCTACAAGTACATTACAACACCACAAATCACACACACACCAAACATACCATACACAACAAAATAAAGAAGAACAACAATACATCCAACAACCATCAATAAACAGGTAACACAATAAGGATTTCAAAATTCATATCAAAACAACAGACCAGAGCTCCGCTGAGATGCCGCCATTGGGAGTCGGAGTTCCACAGGGTTCTGTGTTGAGCCCGACGTTGTTCAACATCTTCATGTCCCCTCTGGCGCCCTTGGTGGAGGCTTATGGGGCCCAGATCGTGTCATACGCAGATGACACGCAACTCCTCTTCACCTGCGGAAAAGATCAGGCATTTGATGGAGAGAGTATTCGGGGGTGCTTGGGAATGGTCTTCGACTGGTTCCAGCGGAATAGCCTGAAGGCCAATTCCAGCAAGTCGGAGGTTTTATTCTTCGGCTGTGCTACCGACCCGGAGTGGCAGGAATGGTGGCCGTTGGATATGTGTCCTCCTGCACAGTCATCGCTGGTTGCCAAAAACCTGGGAGTCAAGCTGGACAATAAGCTTATGTTGAGAGCGCATGTTCTTGGTCTGGCTGGCACCTGCTTTGGCATTTTGAAGATGCTCCGCAAGTTTCTACCATTGCTCTCTGTGGAGCACAGGCGGATCACTGTGCAAGCTCTAATTGGATCCAGGCTGGATTACGCAAACGCCCTCTTCCTTGGCCTCCCAGATTATTTGGTCCAGCGCCTGCAGGTGGCGCAGAACTCTGCCGCTCGTGCCATTTTTGGCCTTCACAGGCGAGCACGAGTATCTGGGCTGCTGCAGACGCTTCACTGGTTGCCCATCCGGAAGCGGATTATGTTTAAATCCTTAACGCTGATGCATAAAGCACTTTTTGGCTCTGGCGCTAGGTATTTGCAACGGAGGCTGTCTTTTTACCGTCCAGCCCGTTCACTGCGGTCAGAATCTCTTTTCATGGCCGTGGTTCCGCGTGTGAGGAAGGCCCGCACTGGGGGGGCGCTCTTTTAGCCTCAAGGCCCCTCAGCTTTGGAATTCACTTCCGCTGGTTTTACGCAGCACTTCTAATTTGCTTCAGTTTAGGAAGAGCCTGAAGACTTGGCTTTTTAACCTTTAGGTTTTCTTTTCTCCTTTTTTGCCTTGTGGTCTGTTATTGGTCTGTTGTGTTATTTTACACTGAGCTGCATGTGGAAAGCGCCGGGACACTCTTTCTGAGTAGCCGTGCGCTATATAAACACAATATAACATAACATAACATAACAAACAGCACCCAGGTTCAATGAGTCGCTGCTGTATGAAGGTCAAGAAGGGTGTGCACATTAAGGAATTCCCCATTTAACTGCCTTAGCAGGATTTTTGCAGAAGGTATTACAGAACTGGGCCATAATGGTGGGCTCCAAAAAGCATCTGCTTTCCTTTTTGCGATTCAGAAGCGTGTCAGGTGTGTCAGAAAAAGGGTTCAAATGCCAGCTACACACTGTGGGCATGATGGTATTCTGGATCCAGTTGATATTAGTAACAAGCATTTGCAGTGCAATAGGTCTCGCATTTAACAAAGTTTGAGATATTGGCATTGTAAATGACAATGCCATTTATTTATGTGTTGTTTTGAAAATAGATGAATAAAAGGCACTGTCATTTACAATGGCAATAGCTTAAACTCTCTCAAATGCGAGATATTTAGCATTTCAAATGCATTCGGTGCCCGTGCTAGCCCTCTGAGTAAATAAGACAAGCCATAGTTAACATAGTTAGGATTAGATAGGAAGATTTATGAGCAGCATGGATGGCGCTCATGAAGGTTGTTTGGGTTACTGCATTTCTCACCAGCTGTCTTAGTTAATAGAGTGCGTAAAGCGCTTAACAGGCCATTGCCTCAGTCCACGGAATGTAAAAAAATTGCCAGAACCTTCAGAAGGCTAGAATATCATAAGTACCGGCTGCGTTTTACTATCAGAACATATGGCACCTTACCTAATTGAAAACACTGCCCCGTCTTTAAAGAAGCACTGCAAAGATAACTAGAAAGTATGTTACCAATAGTGGGAGGGAAGTGCTGCATCTTCAACCGAGGAAGCAACAGATGGCCAGAGATGGCCAACCAAAAGAAACAATCGGTGATGTCCCATGGGAGGGAACCAAGCACCCAAAGGCAGGACAGATGGACACTACTGACCAACCACAGTAAAGGAATTTCCAAAAGGCAGGCCAACCAACCAAAAGTGCTGGGTGGAGCTTAAAGCCCATATTCTGAATGCAACATTTCTCGAAGAGGCAGCGCAAGTGCTGCCTAGGCAAGACCTAAAAATGCCCAAAGGCACTAAAGTAATTAAAGTAATTCATTCAGGCAGTATCGTGATGGGTGCGCAGGGGGATAAGATCAAATGGGAGCCAGTGAAATAGTACTAGGGCACATACTGGGGGCATGTTAAGTAGGTACTGCTTGGAGACTGGAGTAAGGAGAGTGGTAGGCAGTAACTGCCATGTCAAAAACCATGGGTGGAAAGGGGTCACCTGTGACAAGACTGAGAAATTGATGGTTAGGTTGGAACGGTCAATGCAGGGCAATAGAAAGAAACAGCATTTCTAGCGAGATTTAGAACAACTTATGCCATACTCTCACTATACAGAAGGGAAAGCGCCAAATATAAGCAGGGCCACTGGAATTATGTGAATATGCAGCTGCTGCGTTTTCCACATATAATCATTAATTTACCAAATTTGCCATATAAGCCACCATCTTCTGCAAAAGTTACTAAATATGCAGCAACACGTTGTGCTGTGCAGTGGAAGTACCTACGCAAAGGTTGATTGTTCACCTTTCTATTGCTTATTATTGTACCTGGGTGTTATAATGGTACTAATGAGGTGAAACCTGCACCCAGACAGTATTAATCTATTTAAAAACGACACAATTATTAAGTTATACTATAACAAAATGTGCTGCATAATTTGCCTTTTACTTAATTTGGACAGCACGGGCATCTATTATGGTCCTCCACGCCGCATAATTCCAGTGGCCCTGATAATAAGGTGCAGGGACGGTAGGCGACTAAAGCCACGCGTTTCACTTCTATTGAGCACCAAGGCCCTAGAGGTAGCCGGCCGTTGGTTAAGGGCATCTCTCAAGGTATAGAACAGGAGACAACTACCTCGCATTGGTAGCTGCATGAGGACTGCAGTGGTTGGTTAGTTCGCACTGCTGCCCCCGTCTGTTACACGCGCATGTCCCACTGTTAAAGTTACGGGAGCCTTCCACTCAGAATACCAGAGCGGTGTCCTCGTCGCAGGCATCCCCACCCTCCTTCCCTCCCCAAGTGGTGTGCTCTGCGGCACCCGGTGCCGCAATTGACAGCACCTGGCACAAGTTCAACAGCTGCGCTGCACGACAGGGGGCTCGCTCTGCTCTGCAGCAGAGGCATGGCGCAGCGGGGAGAGCACGCTATGCCCAATGCTCGGAGTATAAGGCAGCCGCCCCCTAGTTCAGACTGACATGGCAGTCGACCACTCAGAACCATGCATTAGCACCGCCCATTCTTAGAAATGGCCCTACTAGCACACACAACCCCCTACTCTCTCATACAGCTCTGCACTGGCACACCGCCCTCCGTTCCTCGTGGCGACGGGTGTGATACACTCCCCATTCCCAATGGTCATTAACATACCATGTCCTGACAGCACAGCACTAGTGACCCTCCCTTACTCATGCCAAGACAGATCCACCAACACCCCCACGCAAACAGCTATACCTTTAATGGGATCAAACCGGCAATTCTTAGAAGCAAACAGGCACTAATTACTTATACAGATTGGGTGGATTTGGCCTGCAGGAAGCTAGTGCCAGATAAACTGTGTATTGCTAAGCGGCCACGGCCAACAGCCCCGTGGTACTCCGAAACTTTAAAAAAGCCAAAAATTAGAGTGTAAAAAACTGGAAAGAGTATGGAGGAGAGAGTACAGTAATACAGGCAGGGAGGCTTATAAGACAGTCCTGGCTAAATATAAAAAATTGCTATTTGAAACAAAAAAGTTCTACTTTGGGGAACAGATTAGAGGCGCTAGCTCCTCATCCAAAGAGCTGTTTAGAACCATCTCCCTGTTAACCTCCTCCACTAGCTCTAAGATTGAAAGTAATGTAGAATCTTTGGCTGCCTTTTTTCTACAAAAGGTCGGAAAAAAAATGTATTCCTTTATATTTACGCCCATACTCACCAATGAGGCAGTGTCAATAGAGCGCATAGAGCATAGTGGACTTGCCCCTGTTTTTGATCACTTTACACCTCTAGATCAGCTTTGAGTCACCAAGCTTTTCTCTGAGATTTGCTCTGGCTCCCCGCTGGACCCATGCCCTGCCTCAGTATTGAGGATGGTCCCAGATATCATTGGGGAAGACCTTACCCCACTGTTCCGTTCTATTTTTAAAACTGGTCATTTCCCTGCTCTCTGGAAGATTGCCTCCATTCTCCCATTGCTCAAAAAACCTAATTTAGACTTAAAAGATCCGAGCAATTAAAGGCCCATCTCCCGTCTTCCCTTTCTGGGTAAGATGACTGGGAGAGCCATGAATGTTCAACTTAGCCTATTCCTGCAATCAAATTCATCTTTAGACACCACGCAGTTCGGATTTCGTGCCGAACATAGCACCGAATTGGCACTAATAAAATCCACTGACGAGATTAGGGAGGCACTAGATCAGGGTGGCGCTGCCATACTTGTCCTGCTGGATCTCTCGGCCGCATTTGATACGGTCCATCATGAAGTTCTGATGGACCGTTTAACAGCGGTCGGTTTTAAATACAAGGCTTGGGACCTCCTGAATTCGTTCCTAGCTAACAGATCACAAACGGTGGACCTTGGCAGAAACAGCTCTAAGCCCTTTTCTCTTCCTTGTGGAGTTCCACAGGGGTCTTCGCTCAGCCCGACACTATTTAATGTATATGTCACCCCGCTGGCAACCCTGTTTAAATCTTTTGGATTCCAGTTGTCTTCTTATGCCGATGACACGCAAATTGTGTTATCAATCAAAAAGGGGTCAGAGGCTGAGACTGCCTCTAAGTGTCACAACTGCATGCAGGCAATTGCTGCCTGGATGGCATCAAATTGCCTCAAACTTAATGCTGAAAAGACCGAGGTCATACTCTTTGGGAACATGGCCAACCTTTGGACACCGGACTGGTGGCCGACTACAATGGGAAGGCCCCTGTTCCAGTGGCAAAGGCAAAAAATCTCGGAGTGCTCATAGATTCAAAACTGTCTTTCGAGGACCAGGTCAGCAGGGTTGTTTCATCCTGCTTTTTCACGCTTAAAATCCTACGTAAAGTCAAATTTCTCCTCCCAGAAGACTGCCTGAAAACTGCCGTTACTGCACTCATTCTGTCGCGGCTGGATTATTGTAACAGTCTTTATGCTGATATCCATAAAAAACACCTGTCCAGACTCCAGACCGTGCAGAATGCTGCAGCTAGAATGCTTACTGTCACACCCAGGTTCACTTCAGTAAGGGCGGGACTTAGATCCCTTCATTGGATACCTGTGGCATCACGGATTCAGTTCAAGGCCTTGTGTATAGTCTTTAAAGCTCTTAATGGCATGGGCCCTGACTTTTTAAAACACTCTATTCAGTGGTATGTGCCTGGGAGAGCCTTGCACTCCCTGCAATCTAAACTCGCTATCCTCCCCCGCTACTACAAAACCAGCTGGGGTGGCAGGAGCTTTTGCCATTGCGCCGTCAAGGCTTGGAACAGCCTTCCTTTTCATCATAGGAATTCTACAGCACTTCTTCCTTTTAGGAAGGGTTTAAAACATGGTTATTCTCCTAGACGATCTCTTTGGCCTACTGTCTCAATTGTCTTCTCTGGCAGGTAGTGCAGAGCACCAGGACACCTCAGGGTAGCAGCGCGCTTTAAAAATCTTGATAACATAACATAACTGCGGAATAGTTCAAGTACCTAGAGTGAGATGTCCAGTTTAAGCACCGCATATAATGCTCTTAGGCATTATATAGACAGTCTGTCCAGCACTGTAACACTTATTGTACCTGCTACTAAGTTTTCATGGCACTGCACCGATAGATCTACAGACATGTTGCACAGCTATACAGAGACATACCCACAAAGATACCCCCTCCCCTCCCTTTTAGTGCAAAGCACAGTACTGGGCTGTGAAATTCCTATTTTCTGCACCGGCTGACCCCGTGCTCTCCGTTTTCCTTGCTCTGGCTCCCTGCCTCCGTGAGGCGTGGGCTCAGTACCATAGAAGTATTGCACCTATAATGGTGCCTCCGTGAGGCGTGGGCTCAGTACCTATAATGGTGTACTGTGTGAATCGAAGGTTCATTGCCACTGATGTATAGCACCTATAATGCTTCACTGCTTGAGTCTAAGGTTCATTGCCATTGAAGTACAGCACCTATAATGGTGCACTCCGTGAGTCACTGGCTCAGTACCATAGAGTATAGCACCTATAATGGTCATCTCCGTGACGCGTGGGCTCAGTACCATAGAAGTATAGCACCTATATTTGGTCATCTCCGTGACGCTTGGGCTCAGTACCATAGAAGTATAGCACCTGTAATGGTACACTCCGTGAGGCGTGGGTTCAGTACCATATATGTACAGCACCTATAATCCTGCACTGCGTGAGTCGCGGGCTCATTGCCATTGAAATATAGCACCTATAATCCTGCACTGCGTGAGTCGCGAGCTCATTGCCATTGAAGTATAGCACCTATATGCTGCACTGCATGATCGCGGGCTAATTGCCTATGAAGTATAGCACCTATAATGCTCCACTGAAGTGAAGATGAGTCTTGGAATACGTACCATATTCCGCTACTCAGGAGTCATGGAGAAGTGAAGACGCGTCTTGGGATTTGTACCATATCCCGCTACTGAATGCAGAACAAGAGATATATTACATGCTAGGCGTGAGGCGTTTGTTTGCCTTCAGCCAGAGGCCAATGCACGTCCCTGCCACCCTGCAGCGCAGGGGGATGTTATCGGTGGAAGGAAGCAAAAAAAATGGAGCCAAAAAAGCAGAAGCCCGCGAGTGGTGCGCGCGCGCCACAGCGAGCCATGTTTCAATTATCGCGCCCGTGTCTGGGCACGATAATTGAAACCACATGGCCTATTGGTGTCTATTACGTGGACCAAGCGCGTAATAGATAACCCTGGGCGTAGTTCGCGTAGCCGCGCTTCGCGAAGCTTCGCGAACATGTACTTGCACTATGCGACCTTTGCGTAGCTTCGCGAGCTTGCGTAGTTGCTTGGTGCGCCCGTCCGCGATGGCTTTTTCTTGTTCGGGAGCGTGGTGAGCGTGTTCAGGGAGCTGTTTGCATGCTCGGGGGATATATCTCGCGATCTTACCCATGCGGTCGCCAATGGGCGCGGCCATCTTGTTTTTCTATTGTACCGCCCGCTCGCGATGCCTTATTTCCTGTTCCGGGTCGCGGATAGCGTGTTCGCGATGTGCATTGACATGTTCGGGAGCGCATTTGACTTGTTCGCGATGAATAGTACATGTTCGCGAGAAATATCGCGCAAACTTACCCACGCGGTCGCGAATGGTTCTGGACCTACTTTTGTATCCTCCCTTTATCTGTTCAATCCTTTGTCTTTAAAACATTTATTCTGACTTTTTTTTAGTTATTATCTATCTCTCTCTTTGCCTAAGTTTATATTTTGCATTTTATTTCTACTTTTACTGTGTTTTTGTTACTTTTATAAAGTTCTTTCTATCTTCTTCCCCCTAACTTTTTTTTCCCCTTCTAACTTTTCTTTTCCGCCTCCCACCCACCCCAGAACCATGGCCAAGGGCAGACCGAGTGGCAAGGGCAAGGGACCTGCAGGAGCAGAGAAGGGCCGCCTGCCCTGCGGCAGAATGCGTCCTGCAGGGGTGCAGGCCCGGCAACTGTTTGGGGAGGAGGAGGTGGCCGCCCTTGTTTTTTTCATCCAGCGCCACCTCCCCTTGACCTTGGCAGCAGGCGGCAGGCCCGGCTCCGGGTACGCTACCCAGGAGCGGCACCGTCGGTGGGCGAAGGTGCGCCGGGCCGTGTTCCGGTGCTCTGGGGTCCGGCGCACCCACAATCAACTAGCCCACCGGTGGTCTGACATCCTGGACCGGGAGCAGGACCTGTTGGACCTGCTAGGTGTTGAGGTCGTCGGGTTTGGTGAGTAACTTATTGTGTATATTATTATTAAATTTGATGAACAAGATTACTGCTGCGTGCCAAGCGTTGCTGGTAAATTAAGTTCCAAAAGGAAAAATGTTCTTTGATTTAACTAGGACCCAGGTGCTCGGTGGTACTCTTACTTGTTTGCAACTTAGTTTACGCTAGCTTGTGCTGATGCTGATTATATAAGAGTTTATTTTACAGAACTGAAGTTAGGTAATGCGATTTGCTAGAGAGACTCTAGTCCTTCCATTGTCCTACTGTGAAATAGTGGTGGATGGATATTGGATACTAGGTTTAGTTTGTTAGTATTAGTTAATATTTGTTTTATGTGGTCTGCGTGATGCCTCCTCTGTCACTGAGTGCTGCTTACCCCAGTCCTCCGTCAAACCTTTTGTACTTTGTTTAGTGAGTGGTAGGCTTAGCAGCATGGTCAGTCAGTAGCAGAACTAGATCAGAATCATGCAACCAACCCACAATTTGTTGTATGTATGCATGCACTAATGTATGCATGTGTCCTCCATCTCATCTATGCATTTGATGGCTGAAATAAAAAAGGAAATGCAGACATAGTGAACAATTGGCCCGTCTGGAATAGGTGGTGTAGGTCAGGTGGTACTTACTAGGGGTGGGCGGAATTTGCGTAGTCGCGCTACGTAAATCTCCGCAAAATGGTTTAAAATCTCCGCGAACACGCAGAAATTCCGCGAACATGCGGAATTGCTTGTTTTCGATGCTTTTTTCCTGTTCGCGACCGCTGTTTGCGTGCTCGGGGGGAAATATCTCGCGGAGACGCATTTTGAGATCGCGAACAAGCAAAAATTCCACGAAGCCGCGGAAAGCAGAATTTTGGGCAATTCCGCGTTCTCCGCGGAACGCAAAATTACCTAAATTCCGCAAATTCCGCGAGCGGAACAGAATTTACCGCCCAGGCATAGTACTTACTAGGCTTCGTTAGTATTTTGTAATCAGAATGATTGTGGAACACTGGAGTGTTCCTAAATAAGTAGACGATTCGTGAATGCAGGAAGAAGCCAGTAGTCGATCCATCTGATTAGATAGGTCAATTGTTGTTTCCTAAAATGTTGTTTGACTTATTTTTCCAAATGATTTATTATTATTTCTTTCACAGCACTCCTTAATGTTTGTCTCTTTCTTTATTATATTTTACATGATCATCAGCACCACCCAGGGGCAAGAAGACGGGGTCGGAGTCGGCGGGGGAACCAGAGGACCGCTCCTCTACCGAGGCTCCTGCTGCTGGCCCCAGTAAGTCCTCCAGTGGTTATATTGCCATTTATATTTCCCTAACTTTTACTGCATCTTTATTTTCCGAACTGTAAATTATGGTTCCACTTTCTAATTCTATTTTTTACAAAAGCTTACTTCTTTGACCTTGACTATCTGTTTCCAAATTCTGTTTATCCCTGCCTCTAACTAAGTTGCTTCTAACTGCCTCTGCAATGACTCTCTGTACTACTACTACTACTACTACTATTATATTACTCTGTCTGTAGCGAAGCTTGCACAGTTGCCCACTCTTTCTAGAAGGTTTTCTTTGGAATAATAAAACTCTGATTGACCAATAGCTCTAGCCACTGTGTCCTGTCCTTTGGGTTGTCCTCTTCAAGTCTTCTCAATGTTGAGGCTTTGACAATTACCACAAACAAAATGGCCAACCAGATATTTGACTAGTATTTTTGATCGGATAGTACATGATACTACTCTTGTCTAGTGATTCTGCAGAGCGACATACACAACTATGCACAACAAAATAGGATGTTGCTGATGGGAGGTTGGACCTTACTGATCACACCTCAGTCCGAAGAACCCAGGATCCCCTGACCGACTAGCTATAGTGTGAGTGTCTCACATTAGGGTCCCACTCCCGACCCCCCCCCACGAAGAAGATGCACAATGTTGATGATGACTGAGACAGACAACCCAGAACATATTAACACCATTTTGCTCACTCACTTGTGTAAGTCCACCCCACCACACCAAATACCACAGAGTCTATGTGTAAGTTCAAAAGGTTTATTTGAAACAAGTATCAAACTCTGTACATCGCTAATATGAAATTTAATTTACTACAGCCATAGTCAATAAGCCAGCATAAAGCCAAAGATTAAAACAGTAAACATTTACAAGTGGATGACAACAAGAACAAGAGCCAAGATCTTTAGAATTCTGGAAGACCCCTCACCGTAGAACGTAGAAATACTGGTTACATCATCTTGCATCATAACATGTTCTGTAAATCTCTGGTTTGTAGAAAGGAATCTTCGGCCTATTATATGAGAAAAATGCTGCGAGTTAGTCGTTAGATAGTATACTGGTGAATGCTAGCAGTTTGCAGTCATGGCAAAAAGTGTAACATGTATATGATGGCTAAGCAATATGAACTAAACAAACTCAATAAGTGTTTTTTTTTCCGACTTCTTCACTTGTACGCAACAGTCAAGTGGCCTCAAAGGCATCTACTGCACATGTCAATAAGCTGGCAGGTATAATTAAATATGCGCAAAAAGAGTAGTAGTCAACATGATGAATCTAAAAGGGTTACACGTGGCTCAGGCTAACTTTCAAAAGAGTAGAGTAGGACTAGATGACCCTAGGAAGTGGAACCATATCACTACTACTAGTGTCTGTCTACTGACTGTACTTACTGTCTAATCTAGTGCTGATGTATGTTGTATTAACTTTTTTTTTAATGTTCCAAGTGAACACTTAAAATAGGGGGAGGTTTCCAGGCATCTAAAAATTTGTGATGTTTTTTTCTAGGCACACTACCATCCACCAGTGCCGTCGGGGCCAGCGATGCGGCCATTCCGGAGGGGGCAGGCGAACTGGCGGCACCTGCAGGAGAGACAGGGGGGGATCCAGCAGCAGTGGCCGGAGGCGTTAAGTTATATTCATTACTTCTTGACATTACTACTGGATGGAAGTGTGTTCACTATTTCACTGTACTGTGCGACTTATTATTATACAACGGTTGAAGAAGACACCCTTTACTTAGCATTAGCAGCGTGAGTAGAGTAACCAATGGCCTCTTCTATTTGACTCCAAAATCAGCTGTGAAGGTTTTATGGAGAAGACAAACTCAGATCAGATGACCTTGATGGATGTGTTGAACAAAGAGGGAAAGAAGTTAGAACTAAGGGTGGAAGGACGGGCGAGATAAATAATATGACTAACTGGCAGAGAAGGATATGTTGTTGGAACCATGCATAGGTGGCTGATAGTAATCAGATCAGATGCATGGGTTGTTGAAGGATGGGTGGAAGGTGAAAGAATGCCTGCCTGGGTGGGCGACACAGTATGGGTGGATAGTGCTAGATAGCAAAAGTCAGCGTTGTTTGGTTCAAATTCAATGCCAAGGCAAGCAAGGAAGGAGCGGAAGCATGGGTGGTTGTTGGTGAAACCAACTAAGTATGAGAGATATAAAAAAGAAGGATAAACGTTTACTTTAATGGATGTATGCCTGGATGTACTATCATCAATATAGACAGTATAGGTGGAAAGTGTCACTGGAGATTCTTACTTTGAAGAAAATGTAAAAGAAACTGCGCGACAGTAGCAAAGCCTAGGGGAATATAGGTAGTATTTATCAGAATACAGTACACTTGCAGTAGTTTGCAAGCACGTCATATATATTTATATATATCTATCTATCTATTATCAAGCGGAAGCCCCTTCCTCCCACTCTGGGGACCACTCCCTACCTATTATTATTAATGTATGTTCGATTGGGGCAGCCAGCCTGCAAAGGGTGGGCTATCTGTTGTTTATGGTTATTGGTTACACAATCAATGAAAGCAAAGTACCCTCTGCAGTAGCGGTTGATGGTGGGAGTGTTGACGGGCGGTGACATGGGGAGGGGACTGGTGGGTGGCACTGGCGAGTAAACTGTGTATTACGGCCAAATACAGGTAATAATCAACATAAAAATAAAGAAAATTATTTTCAATGTGCGCACTGCACCGCCGAATGCGATGCAACATTTTCTTTTTTTAATGTATTGTTGAATTACCTGTGATTGTCCTTAATCCATAGTTTACTATCCCCACCCTGCACCTTCCCACGTCACCGACTCACCGCCCGGCAGCACTCCCACCACCGACCGCTACTGACCTGATGTATCGTATTAGCATCTATAATCTGAATATATAAGCAATGATCATTGGATCAGATAAATAATCAGCCTTTTTGTAGTACCCATGGCAGGGTGTAAGTGAAATTGTGCATGCCATTTGCCCTCATGTAACAGAGTATGGCCAGTGCCAACGGCCGTAAGGCGGCATACAAAAATATGAGCTTCCCCACCTGCAGACAGTAGTAGTAAATAAAACTAACGTGAGTCTGCATCATGTGGCTCATATCTGTTTCTCTTGGGGGCAAGCTTAGCTGACTGAGCTGGCATGCCGGCTACAGCAAGGTTATGTAATTGGGCTAAACTACAGATATGAACAACACGACTGGTGTACCGGAGTACATAGTACGATTATATTTATAATGTCGGAAACTCCCACAAATGTTAGAGTCCAAGGAAGTAGGAGTAGAGATACTTACCACCAAATCACAAATGTTATGAACTGTGCTTGCTAGTGATACTGTGACACTATGTGTTGAATGATTTTAGTGTTTCTGTTTTGCTAAGAGTATTGGCTACAACATGTTCTTTTTCTTTCTTGACATAGATACTCCTTCCACATCCACTAAACCATCAAGGAAGGAGTTGGCCGCTAGGGCCCGGCGCCGGAAACTGGAGGCCATCTGCGAACATTATCGCCGGCTGGTGGCTCAGGCGGAGGAGGAGGAGGAGGCGGCTGCAGCCTCCTCCAAAGCCCCGGGCCCCAGTCAGGCCCTGCCTCCACTTTCACGGCGCCGTGGTCCGGCATCCGCCCGCCGCCGCGCCTCGTTCTCAAGCACTGCTGCCCCCCACCCTGCATGTAACTGCAGGGCATTTTGCCACCAACTGCTCCGCCGGATGGCCCGCTTAGAGGAGAACATGGAGGAGCGGGTAAAGATCGTGGTCGACAAACACCTTAAGGCCCGCCGACAATAGAGGACCTCGTCATTTGCCCCTTTTTTAATTCCTTTTATTGGTGGGTGGGTTTTTGGGCGTTGGGGATTCTTTCGGACATTTGGGACTATTCAACTTTCGGTTTCGTTTCGTTTCGGACATTGGTTGGGGTTAGGGAGGGGGTGGGTTAGGTCAGAGTGGGATAGTTTATTTTTGTTAGGGGAGATTAAATGTTATTCTATTTACTTATACGATATTAATGTTTTGTGGTGGGTTACAGTTTTCAGAATTCAATCTAAGTTACATGGTTTGTTACTTTGTTTCTGTGCTGCTGCATGCCCACAGCCAGTGTTTGATTTAAAAGATCTGCCGATTTTGTAACATACAAACCGATAGATGCAGTACCCCTCACTGACTTATTTTTAATTGTCATAATAGTACTGTCAGTCTCTCCTCCTAGTCCATACCTCCCACCAAACGTATCTTACCTCTTATTGATGATGAAGTTCGGCACACTGATGGCTGCATGGTTGGTTTCCCAAATTAACGGACAAGATGCCATTATTGTGGTGGTAGTAGTAGACACTGGCAATAGCATTTGAAAAAAGAAATAGAAAGTCACTTGACTGAGAGACTGTGGGAGGAGTAGTAGAACAGAACACAAAGTAAACTACAGCATGGGTGGGCAAGCAGAAGAAGATCCTTGCCCTGCCTTAGTTGAAATTAAATTAGTGTTGCTTTCACCACATCTGCCCCAGCAAGCGTGTGATCAATTGGTTTACATTTAGCATGACATCACACCTCAATATAAATCACACAGCCCGGGGGAAGAGGGTTAGGGATTGATGAATGGATGGGAAGTGGGGTTTTGGGAAAGGTTTGAGAAAGAAAAACAGACAGTATGCATGGACACAACAAAAGTAAAACACAATCTTGTAAGACGACCATGATCCATTATCAAATAAATCAAAGTATAAAGTGAGAAAAAGCAAATGCATGCATGCTGACGAAGAGAACTTGATGGTTAATGATAATGAGTTGTACTTACAATAACTACTATTACCCAATGAGACAGTACATCCAGGGAAGAAATTGAAATTTGCCTTGCCTGTCTGCCGCCCTCAGAGCTCAGACCGAACCCAATTACATGCTGTACCGGGCTTACTTTTACTTTTCAAGCTAGCAAAGGAAAATAAAAAATAGTTGTAGGGATCAATTACCAAACAAACCACAACACACAGTCGTAATGATTGAAGAGAAAAAAGCAATAAAATAAATTTAAAGACGAATGATGAATGATACTAAAGTTACTGTATTATCCTGGTCCAAATGTGGAGTTGCATCATTCTCTTCATTCCTCTTGGTCCTCCCTTCCATGGACACTCCGCACATCAATCTTGGGTACCACTGCCTGCCTGATGCGGATTGGTAAGGTAAGTGTGAGTCGTTTCTCCCACTATAGCACAGGTTAAAGGCCGGCCTGTAAGTGTAGACGGAAAAACATACAGGGTATTGAAAAATTATCGCATTTAAAACAATAAACTCAATTACAGTGGAGTGCAAGACGAGAAGACAACACTCTGGAGAGAACAATTTCAGACTGAGGCAGCTTGGATAGGATACATAGGGCCCGATTCACAGAACTAACTTAAGACAAAATCCTAAACTTACTACTTTTGGTATTCACAGAAGTTAGGATTTTGTCTTAAGTTTGTCTTAAGACAAACTTAAGACAGACTTAAGACAGTCTTAAGACAGACTTAAGACAGCCTTAAGACAAACTTAAGACAGACTTAAGACAGACTTAAGACAGACTTAAGTTAGGATTTTGTCTTAAGTTTGTCTTAAGTTTGTCTTAAGTTTGTCTTAAGTCTGTCTTAAGACTGTCTTAAGACTGTCTTAAGTCTGTCTTAAGTTTGTCTTAAGAGAAACTTAAGACAAAATCCTAACTTCTGTGAATACCAAAAGTAGTAAGTTTAGGATTTTGTCTTAAGTTAGTTCTGTGAATCGGCCCCTAGGTCTCTACTCTACAGCATTAAGGTACAACAACGGGACAGGACTCAGGAGCCAGCACAGCCACAGAACAGGAGAACCGCGGCACAGGCCAGGCACCCTACCCCTTACTTACATTTTGACCGAGCCAGAGAAATGTCATATGCACTGCAGCAACCTAGCATTTTCCAAATGAAGTGACTAAATCAATGCGCCACTGTCCCTCATACCACTACACTCTACTCCAGTCCACACCACTACACGCACATCTAGACTAGGTCTGCTGTGGTTCTTGTTCAAACTGTTTACCTTTTAAGTCAGGCCATGAAACGCAGTTATTCCATCAATTTTCTCCGATCCAACTGACTGTGTGCAAAGATAGTATGCTCAGCAGCATCATGATGATGACCGTGTGGTACGTATTCTCCAACACCAACTCAGTCTGTAGTGACTGATTAAGTTTATAATATATTCCATATTACAAAATTACAACGGATATTGGCCGGCACCTGCAGTGGTAGGAGTACAATGTGGTTAATATTAAACAACAAGGAAACATTAACTGTCACCACACCCAATGCATGCAACCATCATTCACAATATTCACTCATTACCTGTCTTGGTGTTCTCTTTGGCTGTCTGATCTGATGCCTGCCTAGCCTTCTGGCAGTCAGTGATGAGTTTCTTTCGGCTTGGAAACAAAATGGAATATAGCTGGAG
Organism: Triturus cristatus; assembly: GCF_964204655.1. Classification (NCBI taxonomy): domain Eukaryota; kingdom Metazoa; phylum Chordata; class Amphibia; order Caudata; family Salamandridae; genus Triturus; species Triturus cristatus. Next base: position 1,182,767,578 of record NC_140592.1, on the reverse strand, counting down.
TCACGTTTCACTTCTTATGGAGGGACTGTTAGAGGCAACATGTATTGTACTATTCTCCATCTCCATCCAATGTCTGGCTTGCTTGAAATGTACTTAGGGAGAGTAAGGAAGATGGAGCAGGACCCTGAGGAGTGGAGTGGAAAGTTATGCACAGACGTGCAACCTCAATAGGGAAATAAAAAGAGGAGACTGTTGATGGATTTGTTGTGATTAGATTTTGAACCAGAAAACAGATACACAGTCACACACAAATAAAGGAAGGGAGAACAATTTGAAAGCCTAGTTGTCAGGGAAGAGGAGCTCGTCCTCAAACTCTGGTGGTTCGGACAGAAGTACGTCTAACAACCCACTACTTATGTCATCGAAGTCGCTCTCCTCTTCCTGCTGTGATTCACGTAGTTTGTACTCCGGTGGTATAAAGTGTTGATTCATTTTGATCATGGTTAACCTCTCAACGCTTTTGGGCGAGAGACTGGTCCTTTTGACAGTAACAATGGCACCAGCAGCACTGAAAACACGCTCTGAAGAGACACTTGCAACAGGGCAAGCCACATACTTTATCGCCAGCCTGCTGAGCACTGGCCATTGGCTTCTTTTCCCATACCAATACACCAATGGGCTTTGCTCCATGAAGACCTCTGTTGTGTCATCTAGATAGGCCTGAACCATCCGCTCAATGTTCAGGGGTGCTCTGATTTCCTGGGCCTCTTTTGCCTTTGCATCAGTCATGGACGTACAATACCCTTTCCGTAGAAACCAATCACCTGCCGTTTTTTTAAATGGGCCTGATGATCCTGTTGGTGCTGTTGATGTTATTGCTGGCAGTGTTGTTGACTGCTGGGAGGCAAACGCACTGCTCTTGGACTCTGAAGTAGAACTTGACTGTGGGTGCCCTGCAGTACTTTTTCTGCCCTGGGGGGGCGGGTCTCCAATTAAGATCCTTTCGTTTTCAAAGTCAGTGGCTTCCTCAGCTATCAAAGTTTTGTACTGGGCAACATCCACTTCTGAAAAAGGAATTACTTCATTACTGCGCAGCAATAATTTGTAACATGGATCCAAAATTGAGGCAGTAATGTAATGTGGATGTGACACAATGTTATTTTGAATCCTTGTATTGTCAGATAAGCGAGCGGCTAAGGTGTCTGCCAAATAATATGCGTCTACTTTGTCATCCACACCTGCGTACATTTCTAACACCTCCTTCAGCTCTTGCTCTAGCATGTACAACAATGGGATAGCTTGGCCCATAGTACAGTCCTCCCTGCTCACTTCACGTGTGAAGACCTCAAAAGGAAGTAGCATCTCTGTCAGGCATTTGACGAGGTCCCATTGGGCCATCTCAACTCTCATGCCTTTCACAGTAGGATCCCCTGACCTTTTCATGACATAAGCATTAAGTGGTGTGTACTGCTCAAACAGACGCTCAAGCATGTAATACGTTGAGTTCCAACGTGTTGGCACCTCCTGGATGAGTGCTTTGACTGGCATTTTATGCTCACGTTGAATGACCCTCAGCTGCTTCCGGGCTTTAAAAGAATGGTTGAAATGTGGGCATATTCTTCTGCAGGTGGTCAGTAAGCTGCTGACTTTGCTTTCATTTTTCAGAAAGTCCTGAACAACAATGTTAAAGCAGTGTGCCAAACATGGCACCCTGAAATAGCCACCATCTTTCATGGCCCTAACTACATTACTGCCATTGTCCGTGGCAACAAAACCAATGGTAAGCCCTCTTGGTCGCAGCCACTCAAACACCTTGCTGTTAAACTCATCCAAAATGTTCGCAGCAGTATGAGATTTCTCCATAGCAAACATGGCTACAGTTGCATGTTTGCGAGTGTCTTTAAAAATCTCAGCGGTGTCAACAACACCATCAGATATCTTATCTTTAACACCCGAAAAAGAGACCCAGTGTGCAGTGATGCACATGTAATCAGTGGCTTGGCAACTGGTCCACATATCTGTTGTCAGGTGTATACTCTGAACAGCACTATGTTTTAAGGCTTTTCCAAGCAATTCCATCACGTCGTGATGTAGTAGTGCTGGAACGGCAATTCTTGCGAAATAGTAGCGGCTGGGAACTTTCCATTTTGGGCAGATGGTGGTCACAAATTCAAGAAAACCCACCCCTTCAACAAAAGAAAAAGGGAGAAGGTCCAGTGCTAACATTTTAGCCAGCTTTGCAATGTACAAACGTGCTATCGGGTGGTTGCGTTCGTACTGCCCCTCCGGCCTACTAAACATCGTAAGAATGGTAGGCTGCATGGTATTCCTTCCTGTAGTCGACGTCGCACTTTTTGGGCCAGCAGTACTCCTTGGTGTCTCAGGCTGACTCTTACTCTTGTGCCGATGAGATGTGGCTGAGGATGTGGGCGTTACCACTGCAGTGCTGGGGACAGGGCTACTTTGTGTACCACTACCACAGAGAATGTCTCCCTCTTCTTCCTGTTCCACCGTGAGCGGACTTTTTACTCGTTTATGCCCAACAGCAATGGTTCCACTTTTGATAAGACTAAGGTGCTCCTCCCACTGGATTGCGTGGTGTTTTTTCAGATGGGTCATTTGGCCTCCGGTACCATAGTTTGTACCAAGCTTACCACGACTAACAGAGGTATGACAAACGGAGCATATAGCAATGTTCTCCTCCTTTCCGCTAACCGTAAAGAAGTCCCACACTGGGGAGCTTAACTTTTGTCTCCTGCTGGAGGTGCCACTCCCACTTCCAATGCCGGATGAACTGGAGGGTGTGTGTTGAATTTGACTCTGTGCAGTACCACTACCTACTTCTGCTGAGGTGGTGCTTGTGCTGGATGTAGGACGCTGCCGGCCCCTTGCTAATGTAAATATGGAAGCTGGAGGTCGTGTTGTTGTTACCTGTGTTGGAGGTATGCGTGCTACATCCCTCGCAGCCATTTTGGATAGTGTAAAAATGTTGGTCTCCATCTCCTCAGGCCCGGGAGTCATGTTTGTGATGACTGGCTCATCATCATCATCATCATCCTGCTCTTCTACATCAACATCCATAAGTGTAAGGCTTTCTGGAACCTTCCTTTTCCCATGCCTGCTCTTGTGATGTGTTTCCCTCTCAGACTCAGTTTGTGGCTTCCAAGTGGCATCTAGATCATCAGAAGGGGGGCTTGGTGAAGAACTTGATGTACTAACCCTCTTTTTCCTTGCTGGGGATTTGGAAGCCAATGGAACTTCTAAAGGAGTGGCTTCCTCTTCTTCCTCTGCATGAGGCTCAATTTCCTGAACTGCCCCTACTTCGGGAGGAACAACAGCTACTATTGCGGGTGGTGGCTGCGGCTGTTGACCACTTATCTGCTGTGTTCCCTCCTGCGTTGATTGTGTACTACTTTGAGATAGCGATAAGTTTAGTTCAGGCTCAGCATCACTGCTTTCCACCATAAGGCTGGCTACCTCTTCCACACTCATCTGCTTGGGCCTGGATTGGTGGGTTGGGCCCACTGATGTGGAGGTGCTGCCCCCAGCTTGGCCCCCCGACACCGCTGCTGCAGGCGTCATTTTTGGTGTACCAAAAAAGGTTTTGGGAGGCACACCAGTCTTAAGTAACACTTCCTTCTTCTTCTGTTCCTTCTTCTCCATGGCAACTTTCTTGGTACCGGAGGACCTGCTACCTGCTTTCTTTGGGGGCATCTTCAACAGATGTCAAAACAGCACTCAGTTGCACAAGTTGCAGAGATGCCTGGTCAGGTCACTGACACGTCACGTTGTGTACAGCAGCAGGACGTCGGTCTGGCACCACAACGGTGGAATATGATGACACACCTCCTCTGTCTTTTGTGCACCTAAAAGCAAAAAAGCCAGAAGAACATCACTCAAAAGATCCATAATATAATATATAACTTATTAGTGTCTGGTGGGTGGTCACAATTATTAAATTTTATGAAGTCAGAGAAGAACAACAGTATAGCCAGCCATTAAGAGACTGCAAAGGCCAGGGATCCTGTTGTATTTGTACTGTGTACACTCAGGAAGAAGAATAGCAAAGAACAAAGACATAAATGTAGTCTAGCCTGTTTGCCCTAAATAAAAATTTGTGCGTCTTATGGGATGGATGCAGCATCAGGGAGCAACAACAACAAATATATACACAAAAACTAAAAGCATTTATTTACAACACCCAAAAAGTGAAATCTACCCCCGTAAAAAAGTAAAGGCCACATTTTACAATTCAATCCAAAGCCATACATGATGTTGAAATTTAACGCACAACACAAAAACTGTTTAAATTCCATGCACCCGTGATGATTGATGAGTAGTACCCCTGGGCCTACTGTACGACTAGGCCACAAGCTTGGAGGCCTATGCAAAAAGCACAATGCCTGCCACCCACCACAAATAACCAAAAAGTGATTACAAAGGACAGGAACAGGAAGTTGTAGTGTCTGTGGGACTTACTTCCTCTCTTAAAATTATTTTTAAAAAAATAAAAGCTTCTCCGTGCTCCAAAACTACAGCTGAATGACAACCTGAGTAGTTTTTTTTTTGCAAAATGCACAAAAAAAGCGTTTTCGAGAAGGATTTATGTTGCTCGCGAGATATTGTTTGCCAGATTGCAAATGCTGCGTGTTCGGGATCGCGAACTGTACAAAAAGGCTTTATCGCGAGCGCGAACACGCATATTGAGAGCGCGAACATGACGAAAACTGTAAGTCCGCGTTGTCGTGCTGTGCAGAGTTACCAAAAGTACGCAAGCTGAATCCCTAGGGTTACCTACTGGCTAAAAAGCCCTATTTATTTAACACACACCCAAAAAATGCTATTCCACACCAAAAAAACACCTTTTGCAATAAAATCCAAACCCATCCATGGTGTAAAAACAAAAAAAATCAACAGACAACACAAACTGTAAATTTAAATAACGCACCAAAGATTTGAGGATAACTACCTCTGGGCCTACTGGCAGACTAGGCCACAAGCTTGGAACAGAATGGCAAAAGCAAGCACACTGCTTGGATGGCTCCATAAAATGGCCGCCACACACCCACAACAACAAGAAATGGAAGACAGTCAATGTACGCCTATGGCAAAAGCACAATGCCTGCCTTCCTAAAATGGCCACCACACACATGCTCAGGCCACCCACCACAAAGAAATAACCAAAAAGTGATTACAAAGGACAGGAACAGGAAGTTGTAGTGTCTGTGTCCCTAGGGTTACCTACTGGCTAAAAAGCCCTACTTATTTAACACACACCCAAAAAATGCTATTCCACCCCAAAAAAACACCTTTTGCAATAAAATCCAAACCCATCCATGGTGTAAAAAAAAAAATTCAACAGACAAGACAACACAAACTGTTAATTTAAATAGCGCACCAAAGATTTGAGGCTGACTACCTCTGGGCCTACTGGCAGACTAGGCCACAAGAATGGAACAGAAGAATGGCAAAAGCAAGCACACTGCTTGGATGGCTCCACAAAATGGCCGCCACACACCCACAACAACAAGAAGTGGAAGACAGTCAATGTACGCCTATGGCAAAAGCACAATGCCTGCCTTCCTAAAATGGCCGCCACACACATGCTCAGGCCACCCACCACAAAGAAATAACCAAAAAGTGATTACAAAGGACAGGAACTGGAAGTTGTAGTGTCTGTGGAACTTACTTCCTCTCATAAAAATATTTTCAAAAAAATAAAAGCTTCTCCGTGCTCCAAACCTACAGCTGAATGACAACCTGAGGAGTTTTTTTAGCAAAATGCACAAAAAAAGCGTTTTCGAGAAGGATTTATGTTGCTCGCGAGATATTGTTTGCCAGATTGCAAATGCTGCGTGTTCGGGATCGCGAACTGTACAAAAAGGCTTTATTGCGAGCGCGAACACGCATATTGAGAGCGCGAACATGACGAAAACTGTAAGTCTGCGTTGTCGCGCTGTGCAGAGTTACCAAAAGTACGCGAGCTGAATCCCTAGGGTTACCTACTGGCTAAAAAGCCCTATTTTTTTAACACACACCCAAAAAATGCTATTCCACCCCAAAAAAACACCTTTTGCAATAAAATCCAAACCCATCCATGGTGTAAAAACAAAAAAAATCAACAGACAACACAAACTGTAAATTTAAAAAACCAAAGATTTGAGGATGACTACCTCTGGGCCTACTGGCAGACTAGGCCACAAGCTTGGAACAGTCAATGTAAGCCTATGGCAAAAGCACAATGCCTGCCTTCACAAAATGGCCGCCACACACATGGCCAGGAGGACACAACAACAACAAGCATAAGCCAAGGGGAACAAAGAAAAGAAATGCAGGCCTTTATGGAAAAAGAAGCACAGACTACTAAACTACCACCACAAAATTGCCACAAGCCACATGGGCACTCACAGTCACAACAGGCCATGGAAAACAATGAACTGAAGCAGGCCTATAATATATGACCGGACAAAGGAGGCCTGCTAAACAACACAGCTTTAATACAAAAATGAAAATCAACAGGGCTACGAAAGAATTGGAAAGAAGTTACACATCAAGCACACACATCCAACAAAGGTATTTCACACACACACACACACACCAACACTGAAATACACCACAGCCACATTTAGCATTTCAAATAATCCTATGCCATCCATGCCCTACATGATGTTGAAAATTCTACAGACACCACGAAACATGGACCCATGGGTACCCTACTGGCTGAAATTGCAGAGAAAAACAACTAGGCCCCTATTGAAAGCACAGGCCACCCGCCACAACAATAATTTTAAAAAACAATGAAAAACCCAGAAAAATGTAGGTAATACAAGCCCCAATGAAACAAACACACCAATTCTCCAACGTACTTGTAGTAAATTAAATCTCAAATCAAAAAGTTCTCAAATAAATCCAATCCAATGGTATGATGCAGGAGACAGACACAAAAAGTGATCCTTCCAGCTCCAAATCCAAATGAAAGTGAACAGCACATGCACAAAGCACTGGGAGGAGCCTGCTGGACAGGAACAGGAAGTTGTAGACTCAGGGGCACTTCCTTCCTCTTGAAAAAAAGAGTTCAAAAAATTAAAGGACTCCTCCTTACACAATAGACTACAGCAAAATCACAATCTGAGGAGTTTTTCTGAGCAAAATGATAATTTTAGAGAAGGTTTTATGAAGATCGCGAGATATTCTTCGCCAGATTGTAGTTTTTGCATGTTCGGGATCGCGATCTTACCAAGACAGCCGCCGGAAGTCAGCTCGCGCGCCCGAATGACGTGTTCGCGTTCGCACACTCTCGCAGGCTTGGGCAGCCATATTACAAATCTCGTTGCGCTCGCGAATGGACAGAAAAGCAAGTTGGCGATCGCAGAATCACGGTAAGATGTTACCGCGCGTGAGAATGAATATTGAGCGCGCGAAGAAGCTAAACCACTACGCTACGCGCTAGATTTTGTAGCAATCTACAACTTCGCGCTCTGTGCGAATCGCGATGTTGCCTAAACTTCGCAAGCTCCGCGTCGGAGCGTAGTTCAACGCCCAGGCTTAGTAATAGACACCAATAGGCCGTGGGCGGAGCAATGCACCCGCCTTTGGCCAATTGCGTGCAGTCTTTTATACAAAGACGCACGCAAAGGCCAATAGTGGGTTACAATAGGCAAAGCACACGCACAAGCGTGTGCGATTCCAGGCTCCGTTTCTGAACCCCGGACAAAAGGACTCTCACTACGCGAGCAGGGCTGCACACTGCATCGCTAGGCGCAAGACCTAAAAATTGCTACAGCATGGTCAGCAGTAGTGCCCTTTTGGGCTTTTTAGAGCCCCTTGTTATGGAATAATCCTAACTGCTTGGGGCTAAAGAAAGGAGTGTCTTTGAATAATAGTCATCTCTCCAATAGAAAAGTTAGTCACAGCCACAGCTGGTCTAAACTGCAGTTTCAGAAGTTCATTGATAATTTAATTCCTCAAATGCAAGATCCATCATAGGAAGCATGCTTTAGGGGTCAGAGTCCTACCCTTGATGATGGCCCAGAAGCAAGGGCAGTCAGCAAAATGGTAACTATTTCCAGCCCATAATCAGTCCAAATTTGAAGGGCACAGCAAGGGAAGCAAAAGCAGGGGCAGGGCACACTCCTCAACTTGGCACTTAAGGTTAACACCCTGAAATAACTCAGCTGGACCGCAATTTTAAAACCCACAAAGGGGAGAAAAATTTAGAGGGTCTCATACTTGCACAGCAGTTCCAGACCCATTTCAGTTTGACTGTACCCTATTACCTCGATGTGATTTTTACCACAAAGCTCTACCATAGAGGCTTTGAAGACTATGAAGATTCTAAGAAGGCCCCTTACTTTAGCGGCACTAGCTGAAACCATACAGCGGTCTTGGCAAAGAAGCTTACCCCATTCATCACGGCATGCAACTGCACAGTGTCCCAGGTGATGGACACATAGGGTCATATTCTCAAGGAGCTATAGCCGAGTTAACGGCACTTTCACGCAGCCAAAGTTGCAATAAATGTACCGCCCCATTCACAAGCTGGTGCTAACAGCCCATATCACCAGTTTTCCGGCGATAGCAGCCGCAAAAAAACATTGCCACAGATGACCCCGGCAACTATCGCTAATGAGATGCAGAGTAGGCGTTCCCGTGCAAAAAGATGTGACAACACCACAACCCAACATTCTCAACGACCAGCCTGATCTGCGATAAGAACACAAAACAGGCTATAAGGCGCGTTAACACCAGGAAACTAACACCTGCTCCGACCTGGTGCAAAGTCGGACTACAACCTGCACCAGAAAAGAGAGCCCAGCCCAGAGCCACACCTGAAGAACTACAGATGCCATGGAGCCACTGAACATGCGGCACGGAGCCCCAACAAGGCCACAACACCCACCACTACCATCCCCAGGACGCCCCCTCTCTGGCACCTCCCCACCCCCAGCCAAAGACATGCCACATCAACTACACGGAATCATGTACCAAATAACCTGCATGATGTCACACAATCACATCTGGTGACATGCATGTGTTGTCACAAAAATTAGTATCACACATTAACCTTCGACACAACAAATGATAATTTATTAAAATAAACACAGAACCGAAATGACGACACATGGCGGCTCCCCTCTGGACAATCTGTAGGTCACAGCCTGCAAGATAAAAATTATGATGAGAAGGTATGTCCTGCGCACATCAAGGGACAGAGAGAGAGTGAAGGAGAAAGAGAGAACGAGAGAGATAGACGGACAGAGAGGGGAGAGAGAGATAGACGGATAGAGAGGGGGAGAGAGAGACAGACAGACAGAGAGGGGGAGGGATAGACGGACAGAGAGGGGAAGAGAGAGATAGTGAAAAGAAGAGAGGGACAGGGAGAGAGAGTGCCAACACTGCGCACCCAGGCCACACTGCTCACCTGCTGCCACCGGTGTGTCTCCAACCACGTGCCGGGATGTAGTGCAGTTCACCAGGTCCCACATCTGAGAAAGACCCATCATCTGAAACAGAGTCCAGATACCTGAATGGCAAAGTACATACAATTGCACGCAGCATCATCACCTGTCCGCCCATGCGCACCCAGGAAGCTGCACCCCAGCCCCTCCTGCCACCCAGCAGTGCATGCCCGCCCCGGGGCACGCAGGCCACACTGCTCACCTTCTGCCACCGGCGTGTAGAAAGAGGGCCCACCACGTGCCGCTGCAAGCCACAAGCCCGGGGCCCACAGGCATGGCACCCTCCACATCATGCAGCCCCACTGCGCAGGCCACCAGGTCTTACATTTGGTGCTGGGTCTTGATTACTCCATGGCAAAGAACATACCAGTGCACCCGGCATCATCGCAGGCTGCACACCCACTCAGCTTCATAAGTGCCACTAACTCTGGTCACGAAACACCTGTCCAGTTTTTTGGAAGTCAATGACTGTCTGGATGCGGCGCAGTTTGGGTTCAGGCCAGCGCATGGAACCGAATCAGCTTTGGAGACTGTTTTGAGTGACCTTCGTTCGCGTGCTGACTATGGACGAGCAGCCTTTTTAGTGCTGCTTGACATGTCGGCAGCGTTCGATACGGTCAGTCATGCCATCTTGACCAGGAGATTGGAGGAGGCTGGTGTGATGGGTCTGGCCCGGGATTGGCTTGTCTCATACCTGGCCAATAGACATCAGGTGGTTGCCCTGCCTCCCTTCAAGTCTACCATCAGAAGGGTTGGTCAGGGTGTACCCCAGGGATCGGCCATTAGCCCCATTCTTTTTAATCTCTACCTCCGCCCCCTGGTCAAGCTAATTGAATCTTTTGGCATTGCAGTCACCAACTATGCTGATGACACCCAACTCATCTTCTCCTTTGAGGGGGAGAATGCGGTGTCACAGGAGACCTTTCACCATTGTATGGTCACCACGGCAACATGGCTGAGTAACAACTCGCTGCAATTCAACAGCTCCAAGACGGAGGTGTTGCATTGCTCAGCGGACCGTGTCCCGCGCTCTCTACCGCAGGACTTCTGGCCCCCCTCCTTTCAGGGCACGGTAGCAGTGGCAGACTCGGTTCGAAACCTGGGTGTGAAAATGGAACCTAATCTTCAACTGGATGGTTTCATTGATAAAACAGTGTCTACCTGTATGGGACTGATGCGTACCCTGTGGAAGATTCTCCCTTTGCTTCCCGCCCATGCCAGAAGTAGTGCGCAGTATCATCTTAAGCAGACTCGATTACTGCAATGCACTGCTTCTGGGGGCACCTGTCACTGCATTAGGCAAACTACAACGGGTACAGAACTTCGCTGCCAAATTAGCACTTTCCCGCCGACGTCTTGACTCGTCATCCTCAGCACTTAAAGACTTGCACTGGCTGCTCATTTCTCAGAGGGTTGAGTTTAAAGCTTTCTGCTTGGTCTTCCGGGCCCTTCATGGCTTGGGACCATTGCCCCTACAGGAGATGTTCTCTTGGTACATCCCTACTAGACCTATCCGCTCTGCTTCAGCTTACTTGGTAGTTGTCCCCAAGATCCGGAGAAAGCGGATGGGTGGCCGTTCTTTTGGCCTTACGGCATCCAAGTTGTCGAATGATCTGCCACTGCCGCTCAGATGCTTAGGAGACCTTCTCTCCTTTAAAAAAGAACTTAAAACTCACCTGTTCCCTAGGATAGTGTAGCTTGCTGATATAGTATTGACTGTGTTTCAGGATCTGTTAGATCACAGTGCCAGGATGCCCGTTGGGTGACAGGAGCGCTTTATAAGTGTGTTATACATACATACATACTCTGTGATCCAGGAGGCGACACCACGTGGCGGTAGGCCCACGCTGCCCGCTGGCTCAGTTCTACACTGCGGTCCAGCAGGGCACACAAAACCTGAGCCGTCCGGACCGCCGGGACGGGGTATCATCGTAGGCTGCACAACCGCTCAGCACTTAAGGTGCATCTTCCTCAGTGCATCTAAAATCACAGTCCCGTGGCGGTGTGCCTGTGCCGGCCGCAGTGTATCCGGTGCCACCAAGTCTGTGCCCCACTAGTCATGGGCCCTTTATGATTGGGTATCCTGGTGCGGAGGCCATCATGTCACCCACGGGCCTGCAGAAAGTGATGTCGCAGGCCCCTTGGCCCCCATGCCTACATGCACATCACACAGATACACCAGACAGAGGTTGCAAATGGCATCGTGCACGTGCGCCTGGCCCTATTTATTGGCAGGGTCACATGTGCTGTGACACGTGTACTTGATGGGTGCGGTGTGGGTGTAAACCAGCCATGATGGAGTGGCCGTGGCATGCTGACAACTAGACCTGTGAGCAGCAGATCACTACAGGGGAGTCCTGGCCCATGTGGCTTTGTTTTCCCCCTTGGAGCGTAAGCGTAGTGGGCTGGCCTGGCATATGCCAGTCCAGCGTAAGGGTTTGAACAATGACCCCACTTTCAAATGATGGCCCTTGGAGGGCAAGCGAGAGTCATTCAGGGAATGGCAAGTCCAAAGGAAGTGGAAGAGTTCAGTCGGCAGTCTGTTAGCTGTGTCATTGGTGATCTAACAGAATATGACAGTCCACTGCGAGGTCCAAGGTGAGTGTTGCAGAGTGTATCGGGGGACAGTGGAAGGTGATGATGCAGATGGCAGAACCAAGCAGAAACCGGCCATATGGCGGAGATGAATGCTACAGTTTTCTCCGTACCAGTAAGGCGGTTTCATCCGCATCCTCGTCCTCAGATGTGGGTGGTGCTGACCTTTCTCCAGCACTGTGTGGCAGTGACACCTCAGGGGCCGGAGGTGGAATGTCTGCCGCACTGTGTGGCCCTGACACTTCAGGGGGTGGAGATGTGGATGTATTGGTAGCAGCAGCAAGCATCTGTGCCAGGCCTTGTGGCAGCAATGCCATGAGGATGGTTTTGAGGTCATTGTGGAACCCAGCTACCTCTCTCTGGTGTGCAGACATGGCAGCCGCTCTTTCTGCATTGGCCCACTCCATGGTCTCCATGAGCCTCCACATGAGTCTCAACTCCCGGGCAAGCTCGTTAGAGCCACCCTGACTAGACAGTCGTTCTTGTCGCACAGTCAGGACTCTATCGATGTCAGTCATGGATCGTTGGAGGGCATGGAGTGGACTGTCAGTGTCCGTTAGGGACTGTTAGTGGTCCCTGATGGGACTTAGACACCCACGTATGGCATCTAGTTTGTCTGCCAAGCGGTCGAAGCCCACCCGCACCTGTTCAGCGTTGGAAGGCCATGTGTTCTTCGTGGGGGTCCTGGGAGGCAGCCGTGGTGGTGGGTGCTGCCTGCTGTGTGGTCTGTGCAGGGGTGGGGTGTCCCCGTTGGAGCTGGGCTGCCCTGCTCCTGGAGGTGGGCTGCGGAGACTGTTAATGAACTCTTGGAGGGCATCAGTAGTCAAAGCTGTGGTGGTCCTCTTCGTCATCAGAGAAGAGAGGTTCAGGCTGCTCTGCAGGAGGTGTTGATTGTCCCTCTGCAATGTGAAGGGGAGATGCAGTTTAACAATGAGTTCACATGTGTGTTGTCGCATTGTACATGTTTACATACAGGCTGCATGACTGTGTACTTCGTGGCTGTTTCGGAGGGGCTGCCCATTTGCTGCGGGACAGTGGACATTTCGACAACATCACGGATGTGTGTTTGTACTTGTACAATATCAACTCACATTTCCCTGCAATGCCACTTGTGATTGGCCAGTGTCAACACCCACTCGGCACCAGTTGTGTCCTGTGTTTTGGTGTGGACGTGTTGGGGTTTGTGCCACTTTGTTGTCAGTGTTGATGTGCTCTGCATGTTATGTGTGTGTGCTGCATTGGGGGGGTTGGCCCCTGCTGTTCTGTTTTGCTGCACCTCATCCCTTTCAATCAATCAATCAATCAATCAATCAATATAAACTTTATTCGGATAAAAGTACATATCCATAAAAGTACAAAAACATAAAATTAATTACGACATCCATTAGAATTAAAATTCGGCCTCCAGTAATACAGTGCACAGTCTCATAACGAGACAATCAATAAAAGCACATAACAGTTCAAATTTAAAAACATAAAATAAAGTGCTATAGTTCAGCAGGGGCTCATAGAATTACAGGTGCACACCGCCGCCTTCAAAAAAGAACCAACCCGAAAGGTTAGTTCATCATCATTTAGAGCAATGACCATCCCATAAGCTGCCTTATTATCAATCACAGGTAAAGCTTTAAAATAAGGGATCAAAAACCTTTTGGTGAGAATTAGATAATAAGAACAAAAGAATAAAAAGTGCAGCATTGATTGTTTGTGTTGATTATTACAAGGACAGGGTAGAAGGTCAAGTTGAGTAATAAAACCCACAGGGAATGATAACATATATTTCATGGTATCAGTCCTCAGCCGAAAGAGTAAGCCTCTTTCCCAGCAGCCAATTGGTTTCAACAAATAGCTAGAAACCGCGGGAGTGACGTTCTCAATATGCATGTATCTGGCCACTGACGTTTTTTTGCGTTCTGTAACCAATCTGGCACTTTTATACGATGCATAGAGAGTCCTTTGAAGGTATTTACTACTGATAGTGCCAAGGTCTGAGGGGTTTAAAAATACACATTCTAGGTTCACACTAACTAGACTTTTGTGAACCGCAGCCAACCATGGTATATCCATCCCCCTGTCACATTTCAAACAATCTGAGATTGTCTCTCTAGTTAATTGAGCCGCAGGATTTTTCCAAATTCTCAACCAAAATAGGGTTGGGCGAGCCTTAACGTAGTCTTCAATGTATGGAAAGTTGAGTTCACAATGACTAGCGTATTTGGATGATGAGATGGGTGCACCCAGGATTTTGCGGCAGAATCTATTTTCTTCACCCTGGATGCTAACACTGTTAGTGTGCCCCCAAACTTCAGCGCCATAAGTTGCAACTGGTATGCATTGGAGTCTGTAAATCTTGACAGTTGGGGTCACCACCTCTACATTCCTCGGCTTGGGAAGCCCAAGTATAGTGTTAGTAGAATTTGTAAACTTCCTCCTACAGTAGGCCACATGGTCAGTTCACAGCCCATTAGATGCAAATACCAAACCAAGATATGGGAAAGTGCGAGTGCTCAATAAACAGTTGGAATTTAAAACTATCAATGAATTAAAATACTTCTTAGACCCACATGCCATTAAATTGGTGCATAGATCCAGGGCTGCCATAAACTCTACAAAGCCATGGACCAAAATGCGGAGAGCTTTTGGGGTGCACCCCATCAGCACCGCGTCATCAGCATATAATAATGAAGGAATTTTGTTACCGTTGATAAGTGGGACATCCTGAGTTAATGTTGCCAAAGACTTATTTAAATCATTGATGTATAAAACAAATAGGAGGGGGGCCAGGACACAACCCTGCCTGACCCCCCTACCGACATCAATGGCTTTGGAGACCTCACCATCCTTGCTGATGCACACCCGGGCATGTAGATCTTAGTGCAAATAAGTTAAAAAAGAAGAGAGGGACTTCTCCAATCCATAGTTTAAAAGGGTTGTCCACAGCCGAAGTCAAAGGCCGACATGAGGTCCATGAATGCCAGATATACAGGTGTTTTCTTAGCTATGTTATATTTGCTGATGATCAAGTTGAGGTTAAGGCATTGTTCCATAGCTACGATGTTACTCCTGAACCCCAGCTGACATGGATGTAAAATCTGACGTTCTTCGGCCCATGACCTAATCTTGTTATACAGTACCCTCCCTAAGATTTTCAAAGTATTATCGATCAGGGAGATCGGCCTGTAGCAACTCGGGTTTGAGCGGTCCCCCTTCATAAAAATCGGTACTATAATACTGGAGGACCAAGTGTGGGGTATAGGGGAATTGATTAAATTGTTAAAAACATTTAACAGTTGTGGCGCCCAAAAATCTGGGTAACTTTTAATAAGGTTAATAGGCAGGCCATCAGGGCCGGGGGCTTTACATACCAGGCTCTGTTCGATGGCCTCCTCTACCTCCGATAAATCAATCGGGATCCCAGTAATTGGAGTGTTCTCCTTAATAGCAGAGGGAGGATCCGGGGCAGCATAGAACTTACTAAAGTGGGCCTCCCAAGACTCACTGGAGATATTACAACTAATTGACGACATAGAATTTCCCAGATACCTCATACCTTTAACAGCCTGCCAAAAGTCCTTTCCATTTTTGAAAGTGTTTGCCCGAATTAGGCTATCCCAATGTTATTTTATAATCTCCTCCTTTCTGATTGCGATAACTCTCTTGTAACTCAGCCTAAGTGATTTAACCAGAGAACTATCTCTAGGTTAATTAGCAAGCGCCCTTCGAAGGGCTGTATTAGCTGAGGAACAGTCGGCATAAAACCAACCTGGGTCTAAGTTAGTTTTCTTATTGGGCTTAGACAACAAGGATTTCTTGTCGGTACAGAGCTCTGAGAAAGCACCGACTACCTCCAGGTTACATTCTCTAAGCGTCAGACAGGTGTTAATCAAATCAGGGTAAGAGCTTACCATCCTTTCAAATACCACTTTATTATCTATACCACGCCAAACCAGTCTGAGGTTGTCAGTAGTAGGTGTCAATGCAAATCACTGGCTCCCTGCACATTGTCATAAATTGGTCTGGGCGTGAAACTTAGGGTCAAATTAATTGGGTTGTGGTCCCCCTGAAGTGTGGGAATTACCTCTGCCTTTAACACACGGTTTTCTAAACAGACGGTGATAAAGATATAATCGATAGTAGAGGCTGAACCCCTGCCTCTATAGGTGGGTTCTAAGTAACCATCCCTAGAGGGCACAGCTGCAAGCTCCATAACATCTAGTAAGTTATTGGAGCTTAGAAGATCCAATAACTGGACTCCTCTGTGACATAACGGTCTTGTATCAGTAGGATGAATAGCTGAGTAAATTCCCTTTGGGATTTTTACATTGAAATCACCACCTAAACAGATACCCTTGACTTTGGTGCCACAATTAACTGTTTGTAAATTAGAAACAAGTTTAAACAACTCAATAAAGTTCATATTGGGGACAGTTTTAAAATCATCATTATAAAAATTAACCAAATAGAGTGAAATCCCCCGTGTGTAGATAGTAACCTGAAATGTATTGTTATTAGTATGCAGAACTCTAGCGCGGCCCCCTGCCCTGATGTTAACCCACGTAGAGAGGCCTCCAGCTGGCCGGCCTGAATCAGGGATAGGGGATACGATATTGAAACATTCAAGCCCCTCCAGGAACAACTCCCGGGTTGCCCAGGTATCTTGGAACATTACAATATCTTGGCTATGTATTAACTTTAGCCAGTCTGGTAAATTTTGTTTAGATGCCAGGCCCGCGACATTGCGACTCAATATTTTAAGAGTAGAATCTTCGTTAAGTGCAGTTGGAATGTCAGATTCACAGGGCTGGGGGCAAATTCGACGGGGTACTGGCTCTTCTACCTCTGATGGCTCTCGATTTATGAAGGGAATAGTCAGTCAATCTTGAGAATCCAAACCTGATAAGGGTGTAAATCTGTTGAGTAGGGGAAAAAGGCGAAGAGTACAAGACATATTAGGGCGGGATGCCTCTAGTATGGGCTTATAAAAATAGCCCAATGGCAAGGCCGAAATACTAGTGCTAAGATTAGCCTGCTCCTCCTGCAGCGATAATATTGCTTTTGCCACAGATGGTCTGCGAAAGTTAATAACTATACAATCCCCTTTGATGGATTTTGGGGACGTACCCACCCATCCTACTCTTCGCACCATAATAATATTCTCAATTAGTGATGTCCTAAACCTTTTATGTTTGGAGAGCCAATCCACGCTCTAACAGCGCAATTGCTCCCATGATTCTGTTTGATCAGGCCTTAATGGGGTTACACCTGCTAAAACCACGACATAAGGGCACGCCTCCGGAGGTAGATTTAATACCTCCTTATTGCCCCCAAGGTCTGACAAGCAGGTGGGATCATTTGCACCCTCACGTGGTGCGTTGCCAACGGCGTTAGTATTAATTAAAGCCGCAGAGGGAATGCTAGTGGGTGGCATGATGTGTGTCGCATTTTCATCAGTAGTGCCATTTATGCCATTATTTACAGTGTTCCTATTTGCCCCTCTAATAACCCCAGGTTCAAAACACAAGCGGATTTTATTACACATATCACAGTGAGTAGAGCCTGATGGTGACCATGGAACACCTTCCCTTTCATGCAGTGTGCCTTTGACTTCTGTGCTTGTACAGTGCTGAAATGTAGCATACTTGGGTACATTGTTTTCTTGGTGGTAGTTGGGGTCAGGGGTATGGTTTGTACGCAGATGTGCTGTGCTTACTTGTGCATGTGTGCCATTGTGCCCATCCCCCCAGTCCCTGGTCGTCATTCACCCTGGTGCTGTTGTGTCCAGTCCTGTTATGCAGTGTTAGGTCCCCCGACTCCAGCCACCGTCTCCACACTGATGACTGTGGACACCATTTCCTCCATGTCGTACAGCTCCTCCTGTGGCGCAGGACTCCCACCTCCAGTCTGCATTGCTGCCCTCCGGTTGTTGGCGAGTTTCAGCTTGGTTTTGCGCTAGACGTCATTCTAGCACCTCTTGACCTCTTCCATTGTCCTCTTCAGCACTCCGACTACATTCACCTTGTCCATGATGGACTGACATAGTCCATTTTTTGTTGCCAATGACACAGTGAAGGTGACGGACAGTACTTGATGGTGTTTGACCACCTCCGTTATCAGGATCCTGTTTTCCTGCAGACTGAAGCGCTTCTTCCTACTCTTCTTCTCCTTGCTCCTTGCGTCCCAGGCAGGTCCTCCGGGGGGCTTGTGGGGTTCTGGTTCTCCTCCGTACTTGCTCCGGCAACATCCGCTGTGCTTGGCTGTTGTTTGGCATTTGTTTGTCAGTTTTTTTCAACTTTTATGGTGTTTGTTCCCGCCTGACGCATGTGAATTGCAGGCCTGCAGCTGGTTTTTGCTGCTTTTTGTATCACGATTGGCCTTATCGCAGCTTTTTTTGCGTTTGCGTTTTGCATTTTTGCGGCGTGGCGTTGTTTTCATCGCGGTCCCTTGACACGTTATCTGGGGAATGTCGCATGGTACCGCCGTGTTGTGAATACCTGGTTAACACGGCGTAAATTTCCCGCGATGGACTGCGATGTTGAGGGTTGCGTTAAGTAACTTTTGCGATGGTTATCACACGTTCTTGAGAATATACACCATAGTTTCTCTGTCACAGTAGTGAGCCATCACCCAGAAGGATGGACTAGGATAGGAGCACCAGGACAGGAGAAGACATCCAATGTACTAGATCCCTAAGGGAGAAGAAATAATTAGCGAGCATCAGCAAGGTTGGGTCAATGTGGCATCTATTGCGGCGTCCTCATCTAAAGATACACCCAGAATGAGAGAACAGCGAGCAGTGTCGGGGGGTGATATTCCCAAAATATTGGAAAAAATATCTTTACACTATAATACTGTTGCATTTATATCGTGATGGCAAAAATATTTTCTTAAATATCACATGAACGATAATTGTTTTTAGTGTTTTTTTATATTGTTTCAAAAACTATTGTTTTATGTAATATAGTTGCATGTAATATTCTAGAATGTTTGTATTGTTTTACATATGTTTATTTTAGTTTTTATGTTAATTACATTTGTAAAATAATGAGCAGCAGGATGTGCGGTTTATAGGGGAATAGTTTAGGGAGTAATTATATTTGTATTTTATTTGAAATTAGAGATTGCTAATATTTTAATGTATTTTAAGTATACATTTCATTTAAATATATATTTCTGATTTTATGCATTTATGGTTGTTTTAAATGCTTTGAATGTTTTAGGAGCAGGATGCTGAGTTTGTAAGGGAATTCGGCATTGGCGCAGTTTTGGCTGTGTAGTGCCAACACAGGCACGCTTGCACCACAGTGCAAGAGTGCTTGGGTTACATACAGGATTGTTTTTGTGCAGGAAAGGACACCACTCCGCATACAAACAATCCTGAGAGACATTTTCCTCTTGCTATGTATGCTGCAGAAAGTTGAAGTAACGAGGAGAAATAAAGAAAGGAAGGACTATCTTTTTGGTGCATTCCCAGGTCAATCACTTTTGTTAATTTTGGGAATGCGTCAAAACCCATGGAAATTTAGTGAGAACACCCATGCAATGCCCATGGAACACCTTCCTAGGGCAGAGTAATGTAATGCAACAATTTACGCTGCTTTACTCCAGAAGTGTGAATCTACTCAGGGCCACGCAAAGTGCCATGTTTGGCTTATAAATCTCGTTTTTGAGTTTTGTCATGCATGCAACATGTTGCGTGGTGCACGTTTTATGCAATTGGCCTCATAATTATGGGTCCTATTTTTATACAGTGATGGAGTAAACATTTCGGAAATGGGCATACAGATTTAACAGGAACTATGTAACAGAAGCCCTTGAAATAGCTGGTAGGTAGTAGGTGAAGCAAGTAAACCTATGGGGAGGAAGGAGCCGCAAAATGGTGATAGCCCCTTAGCTAAGTAGCCTAAGGAAGGGCAACCTTCTACTCTGCAGGTTCTGTGATGAAACATGGCAGGACCATCGAAGGACAAACAAGCATTGGTAATGCATCGGTTTCACCTACATAATTAATAAAAAAGCTGTTTTCATCAATCATCGTCCAGGAGAAGGAAGGAGTTCTCTGACAGATAACATGGGAGTCGAGAAGATGTGGCGTAGCGACCAGAGCTGCTCACTCTAGAGTTGGGGATCCCATTTTGTGTCTCCGCTGCGCCGTCCAACATCCTGTAATTCTATGCAAATCACTTAAATTCTCTGTGTGATTAATTGTTATATAAATATGCTGCAACAGTAAAAGGTAAAACTTTATGGAAATATAGTTCCGCCAAAGTGGATGTTAACAGTATTTTGGTGGCGGGAAACTGATAAGAGAAGAAGACGAGGAACAAGCATGTAAATGCAGGAACATTTGCTACAGCCTATAGAAATGAAGGAAAGGTAAGTGGCTCGCTCAGGAATCAATGAGAGGCCAGGAAAGAGAGGAGCCAGGATATAAGTCCCTTTTAAGTTTATATTAAAAACAATAGATTTCTCAAATACAGCGCAATCGCTGTGCAGGCGAAACCTAAAAATGTGTTATATCTTAAAGCAGTCGGGACTTGCAGCTCAAACAAGCAAGTTAAGCAAGAACTGAGCATGATACCTCATGACATATGGGGGCATATGTACAAGGAGTTAACGCCGCCGTGGCGTCATTTTTTTAATGTTACGGACGCTTTTTTTTCTGCCATATTTACAAGTTGCCACTGACCTCAGTTAGCGGCAGTATTCTGGCGAAAACGTGCATTTTTAAGATTGCTAGTTCTGTTAGCGGAAGTTAACAAAAATGAGATGCAAGGTAGGCGTTCCCGTGCATAAACTGCCGCTAACCCCGCTTTGCGATATTTACAAGGAATTGCTTGTATGGTGAAAAACAAAAAAACTGCCTCTAGCTGCAGTTAGAGGCAGTTTTTTAAGACCAGAAGATAGCTGGTCTTAAAAATGGTGCCAACACCTGGGGCCTCATTTCAGAAGGTTTTGGTGCTGGACAGCGCTGCAAGGAATGTTGTTGCGCTGCCCTGCGACAAAACTACAGGGCAGGAAGGCACCATCAATAAGATAGGGCGCATACCTGGGCCTCATTCAGGAAAAGTGTTGCATCGCTGCGACAAAACAGCATTGCAACACTTTTCACTATGCCCTTCTTGTGACACCATAAATGCGCTGTATTCACTGTATAGCGCTAATTGTCACAATTATTGACAGATATGTCTGGAATCATGACGTATTTGTCAGCGCTAAATTCACGAATTGCTGCAGTTGTATCACGAGCATGATGCAACTCCAGCAATGCATGGGGTCAGCCTATCCCTGGGGCACTGTGTCACCCTTACACCAGCCGTAAGGTACTCATGCAGTGGCATACTACTACTGATGGATTTCACTGCGCCACTCCTATGAGGCTTTGGTGCGTGGAACGCCCACCCTGCATACATCATACCTGATGCAGGTATAATGTGGCACAGGGCTTCACAAGGTCACGTATATGACTAGATGCTACACTTTGCAAATACGGTGCAACGTGGTGCAAGAATCACGCTATAGGTATGTCAAGAAAATCACGCACTGGCGGGGTGAAACTGTCAGAAGAGGCACATGAATAAGCCTCCTTGTCTATTTCCCATATGCTGGCGCACAATGGCTGCCATGCGACAATGAAGGCACCCTTGCACCATTGTGCAAGGGTGACTGTGTTGCGGAGTTGATTGATATTGTGGTTCAATCATTTCTCGAGACGGCAGGAGTGAACGAGTTGGCCTTCTTGGAGTGTTGTTTGCCTGGCCTTTTTTTGAGGGGTGCCAGTGTGTTGGCGCAGTTGGAGATCCATAGGTGGAGGTTGCGCGCTGTGGTTTTGTTGTCTGTAAGTGTTGGCAGAGTGGTGGTGCTGATGGAGTTGACGAGAAGTTCTTCGGTGGCCTTGGTCCAGCTACAAGGGGGGGGGGTTTCATGGTGCTGGTGTACAGTGGGTATGGTGAAGACGTGATGAACACAATGTTGGTCGGTCCAGGAGAGTCCGGTGGTGTGGCTGTAGTTCAACGTACTACTGGCGGAGAAGACGTGCTCGAGCGTGTGTCCAGCTATGTGGGTTGGTGCGGTGACTAGCTTCTTGAGTCCAATGTTGGCAAGGTTCCCTAGGAGGGGAGTGGTGTTCTGGTCACTGCGGTTGTCCAGGTGGAACTTGAGGTCTCCGAGTAGGATGTAGTCAGTGGATGGGAGAGCCTTGAGTGCAATGAGGTCTACAATGGCATCAGTGAATGGGGATCCATGGCCCGGGGGGCCTGTAGATGAGGGTGCTGCAGAGTATGGTGTTGGGGTTGGTCCGGATCTGGAAGTGAAGGTGTTCCATGGTCACCATTAGGTCATTAGAGTGTGTGGTCAGTCGGAGTGTGCTTTTGTAGACGATGACAATGCCTCCTCCTGGATGGTTGGGTAGTCCTTGCAGGTGATTTAGTAGCCGTCAGGGATGGCGATGGCGATGTCCGGTCCAGAGCAGAGGTTGTTCCAGGTTTCCATGAAGAAGGCGGTGTCTGAAGAGGTGGCGTTGAGGAGGTCCCAGATGTCTGTGGCATATTTGCGGAGGGACCGCACATTGAGGAGGATGGAGTTGAGCCGGTTGAGTGTGCAGTTGGTCGGCTGGGCGGCAAGAGGCGCTGGTGTGCTGATGTGGCAGAAGGTGTGTTTTCAGTTTTGACAGGCGCAGGGTGGAACGGTATTCTTCGGTGATGCTAGGTGGCAGGCGGTGGGCGTCCAGGGTTGAGGGCAAGGAGGGTGCTGGCGTCGTAGTGGTGGAGTGTCCGAGAGCCAGGGTCCCTGGTGCTGGGCACGGTACAGGGCCGGACAGACACAGACAGTCTTGCCATTGGCTTCCCTTCGGCACACCAGTGGCATGCCCGCTGTGCATGGCCGCACAGCATCCGCCATTAAGCAGTGCTGCAGGGGGGCTGGACAGCTGTGAGGCGGGTGACACAAGAAAAGACACTGGAGGGGGCGGGGATGCGGGTGTTTGCAGCAACAACGAGGGAGAGGATAGAGAAAAAGGAACTGCAAAAAAGCACAGGAAAAACAAAGCTAAACACAGCAAAGGTTAACAAATAAAGTAAAAGGTAGGAGAGCAACAGAGAAGAGCAGAAAGATGAACAGGAACAGCAGACGAGAGGGACAGGAGGGCAGTCAAGCTGCAGAGCATTGACGTTCTACCACTGGACCACCAGGGACAAAGCGCAGGCAGGAGCCTGCGGGTGGAGGAGGGACTCAAACACCTGACCTCTGTGTCAGAGGAACCAGCCAGTAGTTGATGGAGACAGCAGCAGGAGCAACCAGATGGTGCAGAACTGTGGAAAGAGAAAGTCCACTAAGGATTAGTCGCCCATACACCCAAATACAAACTAACAGGAGGCAAGGAAAGGCAGCAGCACCAGGTTGCGTCTTCCGATCTGACAGTGGTGACCAGATTCCGTGATCCCCAGTTCCCCAACGAGTAACAGCGAATGAAGCTGCATACCCAAGGGCCTGAGCCAGAACAGCCCCCGTACCCCTGGCACCCACTGCCACCATTGGCCGTTCTCAGTGAATTGAGCGAGTTAGTGGAGTCCCCCACCAGTCCTGTGCGGTGCCCTCGTGATGTAGGACAGTCACAGTGCAGGGATTGCTCAAGGCACGGTGTGCGTTACCCACAGGCGCCAGGCCTGGGCCCAACTCACCCCGAGCCTCCCCCGCTACGCGTCCTACCTTCCCCTCACCTGGACATTGACACCGAGGCTCAATGCACTGCACTCTCTCCAAATCTGTGACTCAGCCAGCAGGAGCCTCAGCCTGGTGGGATTTCACAAGCCTGGGTACAGCAGTCGCCGCCAAGTCCACTGGGGAACCTCCCAATGCAGGCATGGAAACAGTGCCCCCTTAGGTGCAAAGTTGCTGCGCTCCCACCACACAAGTTTGGTACAGCTCAGGGGCCTCACCCTCCACAGCATCCAGCCAGCAAAACATCCTACAGCCTGTGATACAGAGAGGCATGGCACACCATTGATGATCTCCTCCATGCACCCCGGGGTAGTGGTGGATCGTAGTATGCGGTGCAGACCTCCCTTCGTTGGTGCGCAGGAACGCCTCTACTGCTCACATCTCACACAGGTCAGCAACGTATCCCCATGTGACCTGCCAGATATCACCACCAGGTAAGGGCGATCGCCGCACCTCAATGTCTACCGCCACGGCCCAGCGACTCCACAGCACCTCCTGCTCCACATCCCACTTCGGGTCCCAGACGCAGCCCCAGCAAGGTCTCCGGGCCCCGGAGACTGTCCGCGCTTTCAAGGTTTGGCTGTCATGGTGTTGCAAGGAGTGCACAATGAAAAGTGATGCATCACTGGTTTGGCACAGCAATGTGCCTCTTTTCATAGTTGTAGCCCTGAAACTTCCTCTTCCAATGGGACTCTGGCTGGTCATACTGGTTGTTGGGGGGCTTAGGAGGGTGTTGATCTGTGGTGCACTTAGCCCTGGCTGCTCCATTCTGTATTCGATTGGTTTTATTTCATATTTTTCAATGGAGGTGAACTTATAGGCTATTTTTGCCTCTAGAGGCAAAAAAAGTCACGTTGTGCTGACGAACGTGTGTTTTTTTTGTCCGCTAATGGGCCTTTCATCAGTTTTCTCCCGCTAACGTCAGAATTTGTATCGCCTTCACGCTAGTGTTACCGGCAGCTTTCACATCAGCTACTTGAAACTATCGCCATGTAGCGACGTATTGTAAATACATCGCTAACAGGGCGATAGCTTTTGGTGATGGGCTACGTTAAGAAAACGGCCGCTAACTAGCGTTAGCGTTAGTTAGCAGCAGTTCTTTTACATATGCCCCATGGTGTTTATACATCCTGAGGATGTGATGTATGCCATATGTGAAATAATTCACGCCTGCAAAAATATTTATCTTACGCCTGCAAAATGTCTTTATCAATATGAACTGCGGTCAGATTACGCCACAAACGAAGGGTCTCAAACAATATGTAATGGGGTTCATGTCTGGGTGACCTCACAGCTTGGGTTATAGGATGTCAAGACCAGGCAGCTCTTGAAAATATCTCAAGCTCAAATAGACGAAAGTAAATGTAGCCTTTCAGCTCACTCTGTCTTACTTGCCAAATGTTGGGCACAAAGGAAAACAGATTCAGATGGAATCCTGACGTAGAAACGAGAACATTATGATTGCATGGATTCAAACTGTTAATGGACTAAAAATCCTTCAGTACAGGGAGAACAAATGTGAATTCATGCTGTCAGATTTAATGAATTTTATTGCACCAATTTAGAGTCATTGCGAATAATGTAGGCACAGAAGCTGGGTGCATTGTGCAGAATTGCAGGCTAACTATTCCTGGTTGCATTTGACAGCATGGAGACAATTTCTGAAATTGTTTCATCCGTTCTCTCTGCAAATGGAGGGCGATTACGGAAAACACATTGAGGGCTGGTTGGTTGGGATAAGGGTGGCGTGCGATGTGTATACATTGTTTGTGCTGACACACGGGTGAACGGTTGTGGGCGGTGTGGATTGTTCGAAAGTCGGTGTATGTGAAGTGATTTTCCATGACTTGAGAAAACACATTGAGGGTATGATTGTGAGATTCTGCTTTTTTGTCAAATCTGTGGGAAGTCAACACCACAAACAATATATATAGTGGGAAAAACAATTACTGATTGTGGAAGGGCGGCTTCATCACATCGCAAGAGACTTTTAAATAAAAGAGACAAGAATGAGCAGGAGTTTCCAAGCCTACAAAAACAGATCAAAGAAATGTAATGGATTTTCCCACATCCACCCACTAGTACACAAGCATCATACATCGATCAGTTTGGAGTGCAAAGTAAGTATTGACAGACCCCTTTTGGCTCCTGATAAACTCCGTAGAACTGTGACCTAAGTGTTTGAATGTAGTGAAGGAAATGCAGGTTTAGAATGTTGATTCACAGTTACACGCAGAAAAATATAGATATGTAATACTAAGCTCCGTGTGTGACGTTGTCATTGGCGGGTTCCCAGACTGGGGAGGGCGCTACAACTGGCGGCAAGATAGGGGATAAGTAACCCGAAGATCCAGTGCTCACCCCGAGAGTTTGCCGCGGCCCAGAAAACTGCTTGTGCTTGCCACGTGTGCCTCTGTCAAAGTGGAGAATAGACGTTTGGCATGTGTGGAGTTAAAGCATCACTCCAGCTGGTGTGAAGGAGTAACAATAACAAAAGCTTCACTGAGAAGTCTATACATTGTTGGCCAGGAACCTGCTGGTAAGGCCGTAATGAGAGGTACAGCGCCTCTACGCAACATAAAGCTATACATCATACAGTGCAATAACGCTAAAGGCAGATAAAACCAGGTTTTGAAAGAGCAACAAGTTGCAACAGTAAATTGCAAAATAACGCTGCAATCAGAAGGGCTGAGAGGCAGAGATCAACCAAGAATAAGACAGCGCAAAGAGATGCTCAAAAAAGAAGCAAAGATAATAGAAACACTCATCTGTCAATCAATCAATCAATTCTTACTTTATTTCGATTTTTGTTGCAAATCATAAAAGCATACAATAAAATAATCATTCACAAAAAACATGCGATAAAATTGCCAGTCTCAAAAAACATGGGGGCAGATCTATATTGGAGATGCGGCACTTTTACGCCGCCGTTGCGTCACTCTTGTGACGCAGCGGCGGTGTAAACCCTGCGCCACGTAAAACCTGCATCAGGTTTCACGTGGGCGTGTCGACAGAGGGGGGGGCGTTCCGTCGCAGGAACGCCCCTGAAAAGTGACTCAGTCAAATCTATAAGATTTGACTGAGTCACTTTCCCAACGCTGATGCGCCAAAACCCTGCGCCTGCTTGAAGCAGGCGTAAGGCTTGACGCACCATGTTAGGGATAGGGTAGGTTGGAACAGTGCTGGAGTTGCGTCGCGCTTGCAACGCAACTGAAGCACTGCGCCAACCTTACGCCATCGGATGCGTCACGCATCTGTTTATTCCTGCGCCATGATGCGCCGCCTTGTAAATGCGGCGCATCATGTGTGGCGCAAGGGTAAACTTGCGTGACGCATCATTCCTGGAGCATCCTTGCTGATTTGCAGGGATGCGCCAGGAAACATAAATCTGCCCCATGATTGTTTAAAAGTTAAAAAATCTTTGGTTTAAAAATTTCTGAAACCACATTACAAAACCATTAAAGTTGACGCAGTAATGACATTGAGTAGTCTCAGTGGATTTTTAATCTAAGTTCTTACGATAACGAACAACAGAATTAAAAAAACTGGCTACTATAAATACCAACAACTCTCCCTCCAACATCTGTAAAAAGAGTAAGGCTGGACGACATTGTCTATGACCAATACGCCTCAGAAACGGGATAAGCCATTTTTTCCTTGGTTCCGTATAAAATTTACAAAAAAGAATAGTATGCAAAGTCGATTGTGGGGAAATAAGATCACAAGGGCAAGGAGAAAGAATTTTAGCCTAATTATTTTGCACTGGAAATGTGACCATTCGATGAAAGAAATTCATCCGAAATCTTACCAATAGGTAGCGCTCATAGCTTGTGATGTTAAAAGTAAGGTACGGCTGTATTGTAGGTACCAGTTGTATCATTAGACTGTGAGTGACAGAAGGTTTAACGATTTCGCTTAACAGTCTCAACTCCTCCAAATGGGCGAGAGCTTTATTTTTTAAGATCTTCCTCGTAACCTCATATATTGAGGAGGGATTATGAAAATATTTATCCCAGCCCAAATCATGAAGAAAAGTTGCAATGTACCACAGCCACTTGGACCTATGAACATTATCCATGGTTAAGCAGTCGGACAAGAGAGACTGGGAGAGGGTTGCTTTGTCTGAGGACCATATTTTGCGCCACAATAAAAGTGGTTCGACTTTGGCTAGGTCCGTCACATGAACAAGACCCAGCTCTGTATGGCATGCAAAAGTACCCGTACTCCCAGGAACTGAGAGAAGGAACCTCAAAAACTAATTTTCCACTTTCTGGATGCTGTCCATACTCACAAAGCCCCAAAGACCCGCCCCATACAAAGCCACAGATAGACATTTAGCTTTATAGATCGGAATAATTTCGGTTGGAGCTCTATTTCCCAACTTCCTGGTAAAATTAACAAGGGCTGTTGCTGTTCTTAGAAAAAGAAGTTTTCTAGTTTCTACAGCCGATTTCCAGGATAATTTGTGATCTATTATTATGCCTAAATAAGGGTATGTTTGAGTGGTAGCTATTTTCTCTTGGTTCAGATAGATGCCCCTCATTTTAGTTATACTTTTGTGGCCAGAGCTTGCCCTCATGACAAAGGTTTTACTAATATTTATCTTCAGGTCAAGGCTTGCCATAAATGTGGAGTATCTATTCAGATTTTTTTGAAGTTCACGGGGGTTACGAGCCAAAATGACGGCGTCATCTGCATAAAGGAGTGCAGGTATTGGACGATTGTTCGCCATAGGGAGATCCTGGGATCCCCTCAACATCTCTCTTTCCAGCCCATTTGTATACAATGTAAAAAGGAAAGGGGCCAGGACGCATCTTTGCCTAACCCCTTTTTCTACTGGAAAGTCATCCGTCAACTCCCCCCCCACCCCATAACGCACTCTTGCGGTGGCATTTGCATAAAGTTCCCTAATAAACTTAAGCAAGTTCAGTGGAGCCCCCATATCAGCCAGTATAGCCCAAAGTTTGGAATGGGAGACACAGTCAAATGCAGCTGATAAATCCACATAGACCATATACAGGTCTCCTCCTTTAATATACACATACTTGTCGATCAAAAGTGAAAGGTTTAGGGCCTGTTCGATGGTCCCCAGGCCCTGGCGAAACCCGTAATGTAAATCTGAAATAATCCTGCCGTCATCCACCCAATCTTGTAATTGCTCTAAAATGACTCGACCTGCCACTTTACCCAGGGAGTGTAAAAGAGAGATTGGACGATAGCAGGATACTGACTCCCGATCACCTTTTTTAAAGATGGGGACTAGTACGGATTTTGTCCATGAAGGTAGTAAACCTATTTTACAAGATGCATTCAAGACTCTGGTTAAAAGGGGGGTCCAGAGGTCCATTTGATTTTTAAATAAATGAATAGGCACACCATCTGGGCCCGGTGCATTTCCGTTTTTACTTGCATTCAGAGCCAGGGCAGTTTGTTTCAGAGAGAACTGTAGGTCAATAGGATAGATGGTATCTAAGTCATTCCAGGAATTAAAGTTCTGAGGATTTAAATCCTGCGATTTGGGTGACTCCCTACCAGCTGAGAAAATCTTGGAAAAATAAAATACCCATTCCTTTTCTTCGATTGCTAGATCTAACTTAGCGTGATGCGTGTTATCGGTTAGGAAAGGAGACTTTACCACTTGCCAAAAAGCTGCCGAGTTTTTTTGAGAGCAGGTTTCGTGCAGTTGCTCCCAAAGTTGATTTTTTAATTCTTTTTTCCTAATTTTTAGTGCAGAATTATAGGCTTTCCTTAGTGATGTTATCTCATATGGTACCCTATTCGGTTTTCTCAATGCAGCTTTTAAATTTGAGTATGCAACCGTGCAGTCGTGATTGAACCAGCCTTTCTTCTTTTTTGAAGTATGATTTATTTCTACCCACAGGGCCTCATTGATCGCTTTGACAATCAGTTCAAAGCTTGCAATGATTTCTGTATGGGTAGTATCTGGATTAAGACATTTCATAATGGAGGGATAGGCCCTCATTATCACTTGCTTTGTTGTTTCCATGGGGTCTACTTTCCCCCATTTAAGTGCATAGCCATTTAATCTGCTTAACGGCAGATTATTTTGTGATAAAATGGCACCCAAACCACTCTTCAGTTTATAAATCAGAGATAGGGAAATGCTGAGGGGATAGTGATCGCTGAGCGGGATTATGTGTCTAGTGAAACCTGCATCTAGAGTCCTCTCGCCATTTGAGACCAAAATATAATCTATAGTTGTTAAATATCCTCTCCCATGAAAAGTAGGAGCCAGGGTTAAGTTCTTATCATTCCAGGTATTTGCCTGGACCAGGTCTAGGTCAAATAAGGTTTCATTTAGATAATTACCTAAGACAGAATGTCTAAAATGTGGGATTGGATTTCCAAATTCATCCAGAATATAACAAATATTGTTATTATTTGTAGTAAGGCATGGTCCCAAGTTGAAATCCCCCCCCCCAGATAATTACCTCTTCACTTGTTGACTTCCTGATTCTAGTTTTTAATATGGACCGGATCAGGGATACCAAAATGATTGCCTCAGCATCAGAGAGATTATTATAAAAATTCACTATAAGGAAGCTGTCCCTATTGTTTAAAATCAGCCTAAGAATCTGAAAGTTTGGATCCAGATTTATAGGGACTGCATATATTGTTAAACCTCCTTTCGCTCTACCTGAGATGGAGGGTTGGGCAGGTGTAAAATAGGTTTTAAAACCTTCCATGTGTATCACATCAATGGCCCAAGTCTCTTGAAGTGCTAAGATGTCAAATTTAGAACTAAAATCCCTTCATATGTCATTTCTGACCTTTGATCGTTGGCCTGCTATGTTCCAAAATAATACTACAATTTGAGATTTAATCTCCTCCCCTATACATTTCTGCATATCTGATTCGTGTCCCACAATAGGGTTAAGATTTGGGTCCCGTTCTATGACCAAAGTAAGTTTGGCTTGATTTAGACCTATAAGCTTGCCTGATAGATCAATGGGTGAGGACTGATGCTGATTATGTCTTGAATTAAAGACATGAGAAGCATACGAAGTAGAGTTAGAGTTAACTTCTATGCTAATGGAGGGCGCCTTTTGTAGGCTATCGACTGCATCTTTTATTACTCCACATGAATTAAGTCAGTCCACTCCTTCCAAGCCTGTTAGTGCCGCATAGCGGTTATAAAGAGGTAAAAAATGGTCATCCTGATGACAAGGGGGAGGCCCAAAACGATCCTCCTGGTGTGGTAATAAGGACCTGAAACGAGCATCCTGATGTTGGGATGGAAACCTGGGGTGACCGGTCTGATAGTGAATTGGAGGGATGAGATGATTAGACTGAGGGTAAAATTGTGAAGCGGAACAATGATTCTGATTTTGAGGAAAAGGCCTAAAAACGTCATTCCTTTGTTGATAAGAAGAATGATAATAATCTCTCTGGCCTAAAAAAGGGGGCCTGGGACAATCCTCCAGATGTTGAAGTGAGTGAGTGACGCGGTCAGCTTGACGATTAAACGCGGGCCTAGGGTGGGCATCCTGATGTTGAAATAAGGGTCTAATACGATCATCCAGATTTTGAAATGGTGACTTCAAATTATTTTCAACGATCGGGTGTACTCTGGGATAAAAGTAGGGCAGGTCATATACCTCAATTGTATTGGTGGGATTAAAAGGAAACCAATTTAAAATGTATCTGACTGCCCTTTTATCTCTAAAATTAATTAGTATGATATCCCCCCATAATATCTTTTTTTCTATGTCCTAACCAGGGAAGATGCCTAACACATAGAATTTCTCCTTTAATATCTGGAGGAAGTGGACGATTCTGCCTAAGCCAAAAAAGAACCTTGTTTTTTAGTTGGCTGTGGTCTTCTCTTTTTCCATACTCTAGGAGAGGAACTCCCGTCAGGACCACCAGAAGATCTACGTTAAAAATTTTAGGCACGGGTGTCCTTACAGGATCTTCAATCTCAATTCGTTTTTGGGAAGTTTGTTGAGAATTTAATTTCCCACCCGCCTCCACCTCTTTCTCTTTAAATTGAACGTTTGAGCGAGATTTTTGGGGAGGGATCAAATTCTGGGTTTTTGATTTTACTTGACTTGTAACTTTTACTTTCACTCCCTCTTGGTTAATGGTGTTTGAGGCCGGTGCAATAAGTGGAGGCGCTAATGGGGATTTAGATAAATCCTTATTTCCCTCCTTGATCTCCCCAATTGCCTGTTCTAAGTTCCCCAGCTGTAGGGCTATTGTTTTTAGTCTTTCTAGTAGTGGCAATGTGAAAGATCTAATCAATTTTTCAATGTTCCCCAATAGATGAATATCTGGTATTTCAATTGTTGGGGGGTGTAAAGGAGTAGCCAATGTAGCTAGTGAAGACGCTTTTGATGTGGGGGTTTTAAGATTAACAGGTTTGGTTAATTTGATCTTATCTTTCTTTAATCCACTCCCCCTCTTTCTCCTTTTTTTCGGTGGGGGACCTTGTAATCGAGAGCTTTTCGGGGTACTAATAGTTTTTTGTTCAATCTGTACAGATGATAACAATGCATCTAACAAAGCATCTGACTCAGATATAGTATTACTCAGGGAAGGAGATAGAGTTATAATTTGGTCATTGTTTAAATCAAGTGGAGGAGTTCTATCTCAAAGGAGTAAGGGTATGCTGTCACCGAGAGAAACGTCATAACCCTCACTTCCGCGGGGCATACTAAGTTGTGGTGACATGACTAGCTGCGACGGGCCCAGGGATGAACGTCTGTTCTTCACATACTCAACAGAACGATGTCTCTCGGCCCGTAGCTCATCAAGAGCAGTGTCCCTATCTATTCCTGTAGTAGCCCTGATAACATAATTATCTAGTGTCCCTCGATTGACAACTCCTCCCACCAAAGATTTCTCTTTAGAAACAGGCAAAGTCATGGTACGGGCTGCAAGCAATATATTTGGGAAGTCAGATTACACTTCATCTTTAGTGGTGGACAACAAACAGAGGTAGTTATACAAGTAACAATGTACGAGACAGCCTAATGAAGGGCCTTGACCGAATCAGCTTACTGTTATCATTAGCGAATAGTTCATAGTCGTCACCAGTTTACAGCCGAATGGGGGGTGGCCCAGCCCAGTCTCCTCTGGCCTCTGAGGGCCACAGAGGGCCCGCCCTTTGCCCAGGCTTAGCCCGGCGCCGCCCGCGCGCGTCCCACGACGCGGAGGAAGCCTCTGTCTTTTAAGCGCCTCCGGGCGCGATGATTCTCGTCAGCTGTGGCGCAAAGCAACCTGGGGGCTGTAGTCTCCCCCTGCATGGGCCGCGCGATAGCAGGTATCGGCAGCAGGGGAGACACACAGCGTCCAAATCCCAGGAATGTCAGGAAGGCAGGTAAGGCGGACAAATCCCCTGCACAGGCGAAGGCAACTGCAATTATGACACCCGCTCCACCAAGGGAGTCTCTGTCGTTTAAGCGCCTCCGGGCGCGATGATTCTCGTCAGCTGTGGCGCAAAGCAACCTGGGGGCTGTAGTCTCCCCCTGCAATGGCCGCGTGATGGCAGGTAGTGGCAGCAGGGGAGACACACAGCGTCCGAATCCCAGGAATGTCAGGAAGGCAGGTAAGGCGGACAAATCCCCTGCACAGGCGAAGGCAACTGCAATTATGACACCCGCTCCACCAAGGGAGCCTCTGTCTTTTAAGCGCCTCCGGGCGCGATGATTATCATCAGCTGTGGCGCAAAGCAACCTGGGGGCTGTAGTCACCCCTGCAATGGCCGCGCGATGGCAGGTAGCGGCAGCAGTGGAGACACACAGCGTCCGAATCCCAGGAATGTCAGGAAGGCAGGTAAGGCGGACAAATCCCCTGCACAGGCGAAGGCAACTGCAATTATGACACCCGCTCCACCAAGGGAGCCTCTGTCTTTTAAGCGCCTCCGGGCGCGATGATTCTCATCAGCTGTGGCGCAAAGCAACCTGGGGGCTGTAGTCTCCCCCTGCAATGGCCGCGCGATGGCAGGTAGTGGCAGCAGGGGCAACACACAGCGTCCGAATCCCAGGAATGTCAGGAAGGCAGGTAAGGCGGACAAATCCCCTGCACAGGCGAAGGCAACTGCAATTATGACAATTATTAAAGAGAGTCGTCATAGCACATCACTGGGTGAGGTGGCTCAAGAGAAGTGCCCCGAGTTGTGCTTACTGAGCCTTCGATACCTGAAGCGGCATGCCACCAAAGCAGCTGGATGGGGCTCAGAACAACTGTGAGTGACTCAAAAGGACAAGAGTGGTGATCGGAATAGTGAAAGGCTGTGTTTCCAATGACCGAGATGGAAGAGGCCATGTTTCCCGCAATTGTCAAAGATGATCCAGAGGCCAGCACATTGCAAGGCCTCAGAGATGATTCGCATAAACAAGATCACTAAACAGCGCAGGAGAGAATGCTACTCTCAATGTCAGTAAGCTCCATACACAGTTAAAATGCCGCTGCTATCCTGAAGCCACCACCTCCATTCAATATTTCAAAAAAAGCAGAGTATTGGCAACAAATGGATTACTTGGATAGAGACAATTGATGATTTTATTGATGCAATGGAAAATACAGATAATCAATCAATTATTTATTAAGTAAGGCTATTCACCTGTGAGGATCTCAAGGTTTTGGTGTTGCTAGCTGTTGCGTGGTGATTTGTTCAATCCAACAACCAGGTGGTGAGTCCTTTCCTGAATTGCTGGAGTGATGAGGTTGTCCTGAGGTGCAGGAGAAGGTTGTTCCAAGCCTTGGCCACCAGATGTGAGAAAGATCATCCTCCGCTGTTGGCTCGGTGGACCGGGAGGCATCTGAGAGGGAGAGGGAGGTAGATCGTAGGTGTCTGGTTGGTTGGTGGTCATGCGTTTGTTGATGTATGCTGATCCTAAGTTGCGTGGGTCAACATCTTGAACTGGTATCTCCTTTGGGTCAGGAGCCACTATAGCTTCTGATGGTGGGGTGTGATGTGGGTATGTCTGGACAGGTTGAGGATGAGTCTTGCCACTGAGTTTAGTATTGTCTGTAGTCTCTTCAGGAGGCGTGTGATGAATCCTAGGAGACAGTGTTACCCTTAGTCTAGTCTGCTGGTGATGAGGGCCTGTATGATGGTCCTTCTGGTGTCAAATGAGAGCCACCTGGATTTCTTGCGGAGCATGTGTATGGTATGGAAGAACGTTGCTTCACATCTAGCTTGCTGTCCAATATGATGCTGAGGTTCTGAGCATGGTTTGTCGGGCCGAGGAGTGGGGCGAGTTCCACAGGCCACCATGCGTTGTTCCATGGCGAGGTGTTGTTCCCAAAGATGAGGAGTTCTGTCTTCTCGGTGTTCAGCTGAAGGCAGTAGTCCTTCATCCAGTTGGCAATGTTCATCATACATCTGTGGAAGGTGGCTCTGGTGGTGGAGGAGTCTTCTGAGAACGAGAGGATGAGCTGGGTGTCATCGGCGTATGAAATTATGTTGAGTCCATGCGATCCGATGGTGTTGGCCAGGAGGGGTCATGTATGTGTTGAAGAGGGTGGGGCTGAAGGATGGTCTATGGGGGACGCCACAGATTATCTTCTTGGGTTCTGAGGTGAACAGTGGGAGACAGATTCTCTGGGTTCTTCTGGTCAGGTTTGAGGCAATCCATTTGAGGGCATCTCCCTGAACTCCAATGTGGTGGAGTCTGTTGATCAACATGTGCTGGGAGACGGTGTTGAAGGTGGCTGATAGGTCCAGGAGGATGAGGGCTGTTGTTTTGCAGTGGTCCAGGAGGACTCTGATGTTGTCAGTGTCTGTGATCATGGCTGTCTCAGTGCTGTGGTTGGCTAGGAATCTAGATTGAGAGGGGTCCAGGAGGTTGTTGTGTTCCAGGTGTTTGGTGAGTTGCTGGTTGATTGCCTTCTCGAGAACCTTCGTTGGAAAGAAGAGCAGGGAGATGGGTTGGTAGTTCTTTGGTTCTGCTGGGTCAGTGGATGACTTCTCTAGGGAGGCTCACTTCAGTGTGTTTCCAGTCCTCAGGGAAGGAGGCCGAGTTGATGGAGGGGTTCAGAACTTTCATGAGCCCGTCCTCAATCACCTTGCTCTCGAGGTTAAAGACATGGTGGGGATAGGGGTCAATGGGTGCTCCTGTGTGCAAGGAGTTCATGGTGGCAATTGTGTCTTGGGTTGTGAGAGAGTCCCAGTGGGTGAGCAGGTGTTTGAGTTTTGTATTTGTGGGTGTGATCAGGCTGATGCTGTTGGCGGCGGGAGGCTGGGGTTTGAGCTATTCGTAGATGACTGAGACCTTAACATGGAAGAAGTAAGCCAGGGTGTCACACACTTCCTGGGAGGGGGTGATGTCATTTTCAGTGGTTGCGGGGTTGGAGAACTCCTTCACGATGACGAAGAGCTCCTTGCTGCAGTTTGTGCTGGCTTCTATGTGGTCTGCTAGTGAGTTCGTCTTTGTTTCTTTCAGTAGGCGGTGATACTGGTTGAGTGCTATCCTGAAGGCTGTATGGTCTCCTGTTTCTTTGCTGGTGCGCCACTTCCTTTTTAGTTGCTGGCAGTTCCATTTGGTGGATTTTAGTTCTGCGATGAACCATCTGGCTCTTCTTTGGACTTGGATGGCTTGGCGGGGGTGGTGGTGTCAGTGCATTCTGTGATCCACTAGGAGAAATTCTTTGCAGCCTGTTCTGGGTCAGATGTTGTGTCTGGGAGGAGGCAGTTAAGAGCTTTGTTCCACTCGTCTTATGAAACCTTTTTCCAGTCTCTACACGTGGAGTTAGGAGGGAACGGTGCCAATGTTGGTAGGTCC
Organism: Triturus cristatus; assembly: GCF_964204655.1. Lineage (NCBI taxonomy): Eukaryota > Metazoa > Chordata > Amphibia > Caudata > Salamandridae > Triturus > Triturus cristatus. The sequence goes on along the minus strand of NC_140592.1, from coordinate 1,182,731,118 downwards.
CAGACGGTGAAATGGATGCTGTAGTGGTCAATCCAGGTGAGCTGAGTGATATGGTTATACTTGACTCTGTCGCTGGACGTGAAAATGGGGTTGAGCGTGTGTCCTGCAATGTGGGTAGGGTCAGTGACAAGTTGCTTGCGTCTGATGATGTTCATGTTTTCCAGGAGGTCGGTTGTATTGATGTCTCTGGGGACGTTGAGGTGGAAGTTGAGATACACTAGGAAGATGTAGTGCTCGGAGTCAATGGCAATCGGGGTGATGAGTTCAGGTATGCAGAATCTGGGGGGTAGTCCTGGTGGTCTGTAGGTGAGGGTGCCTCTGATGGGGCTTTTTCCATATGTGTGGAGTTGAAAGTTGAAGTGCTCCATTATCAGGGTTGAGTCATCTGGGGATATTGTGCAGCGGATAGTGTCCTTGTAGATCACACCTCCATGTTTGTTGGTTCAGTCACGGTGTGTTATCTTGTAGCCTTCAGAGGTGGCAATGGCGATGTCCGGTACGGAGGCTTGGTTCATCCAGGTCACTGTGAGGAAGATGACATCCAGGGTTGAGTAGAATGCACTGGATTTGTGCCGTGGCGGTCTCGGTCAGCATGGTGGACGCAGTCATGCTTGCGGTGTCTCTGATGTTGTTGGTTGCTACGGTGCTGCAGGTGAAGCGACAGTGCTGACAGGAGAATGGCCCTCTGGTGGTGCGTGGAGATGTGTGGCAGCAGTGCTTTTTGTTAATTAGTCCAGGATCCAGAGCTCGGAGGTCTGGGCCTGTGTAGGTGCGTGGGGTGGAAGGACCCAGGTTCCTGGTGCTGCACGCTGTCCAGGCACGGGCAGGCCCCTACAGCCTTGCCTTTTGTGCCTCCTGCATGCCTGAGCTGCTGAATCCATGAGTAGGTCATAGGCGGTGGTTCTCTTATCATTAGGAAGTGGGAGGGAAAGAGTGGGGCAACAAAAATGGTAGGAAGGCAAGCAGGCAGAGTGGTGGTGAAAAAAAAGGAGAGAGAAACAAAAACGACAGTTGAAAGCAACCAAACAGTAATGAACAGCACAGGCCACAATAAACAGCACAAGTCACAAAGTATAATACAGTGCACAATACAAGGCTGGAGTGCAGTTGCAGCAGCGACGGGGAGCAGGCACAGGCATAACAAGAAGATTTCAAATACCTTAAGAATCTTGCCGTTGAAGGTGTAAAAGAAGTCATTAAGAAAATGCAGCAAACTAACAAAGTTACATACTGTCAAATCAAAGAAGCATTAAATCTCATAGCCGAATGTTGATTACGAAAGGTACATTTTCAGTCAAGAATGATAGAAAGTCGGTGAAACAATTGATGAATTTGTTCAGAGACTAGATACACTCACCAAGCACTGTAAGTTCAATGAATTGAATGATGACAAAGCAATGCGCCTCAAAGTTATTGATGGATGCCTGTAAGATTCATTCAGACAACGAATGCTGAGAGAAACACGTAGTCTGGAGCAATTTCTCATGGCTGCCAGAGCTGAAGAGCATGCTATTTGACAAGCTGCTGATATGGAGGCCCGAGGTGCCAAGAGTGAACATGAAAAGTAAGCCAAAGCACAAGGATAAAGAGAACAAAGTGAAGTCTCCACGGAAAATGAAATTGTGGTTTAGGTGTGGCTTATTGTTTCCACACGAAGTTAAATGTCCCGCTATTGGACAAATATGCAAAGGCTGTGGGAAGGAGTACCATTTTGTAATGGTTTGTAAGGCACAGGAAAAAGTAACTGCGTCACGACGAGAAGACAAAATGGCGGCCCGAACGTTCCTGAAGTGTTGTTCTACTAAACAGTTGTTCAATACCTTGTATTATCGATAGTGGTGCAATGATAAACATTATGCCTGAGGAGTAGTACAATGAACTGTCTCCATTGACCCAAATGATGCCGTAGAAAACTCAAGTGTATGCATGGGCTGCATCAACGCCATTAAAAAGTAAAGGTTAATTCGTAGCAACACTGAAACACAAGAAGACAAAATTACAAGCACCCATTCACATACTTCAAGCTACTGAGTCAAGCGCCAGTTTACTCAATTTTAGCACCGCTGCTGACATGGGACTTATATAGTTGAACTACAACAGGAATGCTCATCACAAAATAGTAAGTCAGTTCCCTTCGCTATTTTATGGGTTAGGAAAACTTAAGATTATGAAAGTACAATTCCATATAAATGAGGACATACATCCTGTTGCTCAAAGGCACAGATAAATTGCATTTCATTTACAAGAATATTTTGAGAAAGAACTTGAATCCTTACTCAAACTTGATAGAATTGACCATTCTTATGGTCCAATGCCATGGGTTTCTCCCATAGTGGAAGGACCCAAAAAGGACAGTGAAGGAGCTGTATGCATCTGTGTTGATATGCGTCAAGCTAACAAGGAGATTGAAAGAGAACGACATCCAGGTCTGCACACTGCGGATATGATCACACAATTGAATCGTGTCAAGGTCCTCTTTCCCTTGATTTGAACAAAAGCATATCATCAGTTGGAACTCAAAGAGAATTGCAGGTACATTACCACATTTTGGTTTGCACCGATATAAAAGACTAGGGCCCGATTACGACTTTGGGGGAGTGGGAGCAGGCCACCACACCAGTGCCCTGCTCCCACATCAACAAAGTTGACCGCTGCCTTCCTGCCAGATAACGAGTTTCCTTGTGGTCTGGTGGGCCGGGCATTGGCTTTAGCGAGCCTTTGAACTGCAGTACAGAGGGAGCGCCAAACCAATTTTCTGCATGGCATGGACTATCCAGTCCATGTCATGCAGGATCTGGGGTGCATGCACACGAGAGGCGCACCATGTGCTTCTCTGCATGCACCACCATGCACAGGGGCACCAGGGGGCCCAGTAGGGCCCCCTTACCTTCCTAACTGCCACACTTTTAAGTTTAAAACGTTTTTATTGAGACAAAAACAAACCATGGGGGAGGGGGATAGGAGGGCAGGATACATGGAATACAGTCAAAGAAAAAGGGTGCAACTCCAGAGGGTTGGCAATAGGTAGCGCGGTGGGTCAGGGGAAAAAACACAGTAAATGAGAGCTAGAAATACAAGCTGTGGAATCCCCGCACGCGTATCCGACACCCCCAATCTAAGCAGTAAAACCCCCCCCCCATCAACACCCCAGCAGAACACAATCCCCCCCCTTCCCATCCCCCATCCTCCCAGTGACGAAACAACAACACTCCCCCCCCCCCCCCGTCCTATGGTCCCGCATCAGAGTGATCCTAACCAGGAAGCCCCGCGCCCCCCCCCCTCCCCGGGGGGTCCCCGTCTCACATGTAAGCTAGTCCGCCGGGGTCACCGGCGGCGTCAGCCTAAGAAGCCTAAGATACCTCGGGCAGGTGAGCTCCCGGAATTCAGTGGACAGCAGCGCTAGAAAGGGTTGCCACAGCTCTTCAAATTGGTCTATCTCCCCCGCGACCGTCAGCGACAGCTTCTCCATCCCCAGCACATGCCAGAGCCTATGCAACCAACCGGTGATGGAGGGGGCGGTGGTTGTGCGCCAGTGGATTAGAATGTTCTGAACCGCAGACCCCAGCGCGATTGCGATCTGCCTACCCCTGCGGGACTTCAGTGGATACATTAGGTCATTGGGGAGGCCCAACAGGACATACGCCGGGAGTCGCGGCAGCTCTATCTCAAAGTGCTTATCCACCTCGTCCAAGACTTCCCTCCAGTAGGCGGTCAGCACTGGGCAATCCCACAGAATGTGTGTAAGGGTACCTTCCTGCCCGCAGCTCCGCCAGCACCCCTTGTCAGTGTGTTTATGCATTTCATACAGCCTCTCCGGGGTGTAGTACCAGTATGTGGACACCTTAGTAAAGGTCTCCGTAAGGCCCGTGTGATATGCCGAGTGCCGCGCCCGATACGCAATCTTGTCCCATTCCTTGTGGCTAAGTGTCCTACCCAATTCCCTGTGCCAACGCTCCCTCCCCGGGTTGTAATAGTGAAACGGCGGAGGTTGTAGGTATTTGTACAGATCGGTGATCAATTTAGCGTCGGAGGTCCGCGTAGCCAACCACCTCTCATACGGTGTAATTGGACGGGCGGCGGTGGCACGCACCTGGGGCTGGAGGGCCCAATGCCGGACTTGCATGTAGCGCAATCTGTCCAGCTCCGTCAGGCCGAACTCCTGGCGGAGCTGCTGAAAAGGAACCACTCCTTCCGGGCCATAGATCTGGAAGAGTGCCCTGCAGCCCGCTTGCACCCAGTGGGAGAAAACCCCCGGCTCCATCCCTGGGGAGAAGTCCGGGTTGCCCGCAATAGGCGTGAGCGGCGAAGGGAAGGTGGTAAGGCCCCGGGCCTCACAGACCGCGTCCCACACACGCAGGGGGACCCGCGTAACAAAGGAAGCGTAAAGATTGGGGGGGCGGTGCGCGCGGCGCAGGAATGGAACCTCTTGTAAGGTGCGGCCCGCCACTGCTTGGTCTTGGAAGAGCCAATGTTTATCGGACTCCCACCTGCTCCACTCCACCAGATAGCGAAGCTGCGCCGCCTGAAAGTACTTACGGAGGTCCGGAATGCCGAGACCCCCCGCTTCCGGAGCAAGCGTGGAGAGGACCCTCTTCATGCGTGGCCTACGGCCCTGCCAGACAAAGCGGGAGATGTCAGCCTGCATTTGTCGTATCCATCCCACCGGGGGTTGGAGCGGAAGGGCCCGAAAAAGATATAGTATCTGGGGCAACACCGTCATCTTGACCGCCGCGATTCGCCCCAGCCAGGACAGCAGGCCTTTGTTCCAACGGCCAAGCTCGTCCTTGATCTTCCTGCTGAGGGAGGCATAATTGGCCGTAACCATCTCCGGTAATGTGGGCGCCAGCAGAATCCCCAGATACGGCACCGTGGACGAGGACCACTGCATGGGAAAGAGCCGCTGAAGATCCCTCCTGGTGTCCGCAGCCAGGGACACGTCTAATGCCATCGACTTGCTCATATTCATTTTGAAGCCGGCCACCCCCGCAAAAGCGTCCAGCTCTCGGAGGCAAGCAGGCAGCGACCTCCTTGGGTCGTCCAAAGTCAGCAGGACATCATCCGCGTAGAGACTGACAGTGTGAACGTACTGGCCCATCCGGACCCCGACTGCATCCGGATTATTACGAATCCTCTGAGCAAACGGCTCCATGTAGAGGGCAAATAAGAGCAGCGAAAGAGGGCAGCCCTGCCGCGTGCCGCGCTCGATGGCAAAGCCACCAGAGCTACACCCATTGACCCGCACCGACGCTGAAGGATGCTTATAGCAGTTAAATACCCTGGTGCGGAACTTATCACCGATTCCCAGTTTCTTGAGGACCAGCTCAAGATACGGCCAGTGAACTCTGTCGAAGGCCTTCTCCGCATCAACAGACAGCAACATCCGCTCCCCCGAGATCCTTGAGGCCTTCTCCAGAACATGCGTCACCCTCTTGGTGTTGTCAACCGTCTGTCTGCCGGGCACAAAACCAGCCTGGTCCGCCTCCACCAGATCGGGGAGGTGTGGACTCAGCCTGGACGCGAGAATCCCCGTGTACAACTTGAGGTCGACATTTAAAAGCGAAATGGGTCGGTACGAGCCGCAGAGGGCCCGGTCCTTCCCAGGTTTCGGGATTACTGCGACCGTCGCTCTCAGGAGATCCGGAGGGATGGCTCCCGGTTCGGCGAAAGAGTTAAATAGCCGAGTAAGGACAGGGGCCACGGCCGTGCAAAAAGTCTTGTAAAAGAGCGACGTGTACCCGTCCGGGCCCGGGGCCTTTCCATGTTTCAGCCGCGCGATAGCGGAAATCACTTCCTCAACATGGATGTCCTGCTCCAGGTGGTCAGCCTGAGCCGGATCCAGTACCGGGAGGGTCACCGACTCCAAATAGCCGTCGGCATCCCGTGGCAAGGAGAGCTCCTCAGCATACAGCGCCTCGTAGAAGCCGCGGAAAGACTCCGCTACCTCCGCGTCCCCGGAGACAACCCCCCCGTCCGCGCCCACCAATTCTTTCACAACGCTGCGTTGTTGCGCGACCCGGAGCCGGTGTGCTAGGAGCTTGCCACATCTGTCCCCCCCGGTGTAGTAGGCATGCTTCAAACGTAGGGCGGCGTACTCCGCCCTGTCAAGATCCAGAGCCGACAAGAGCTTCCTCGCTGCCCTCAGCTGCCTCCACACCCTCGGCGCCCCCGTACGGCGGTGGACCTGCCCAAGCTCCCGGACTTGAGCCGTCAGCTCTTCCCTCTTCAGTTGCCGCTCCTTATTCTCAGCTGCAGAGATAGAGATGAATTCCCCCCGAAGGACGGCCTTCAATGCTGCCCACTGTGTCGCCTGCGAGGTGTCAGTATTGCTATTGTGGGTGAGATAGTCCTGTATGACCTCCCCGATGCGTTGCACCACCGACTTTTTGTGTAGAAGTGTGTCCCGGAGGCGCCACACCCCCCGAGAGGGGGAGGCCGCCGGCCACTGGAAAACGCCGGTGACTGGGGAGTGGTCAGACAGGGTCAGGACCCCGATGTCCGCCGCCGTGGCAGCGGCACGCATCGGTCCACTCACCAGGAGGTAGTCCAGCCGTGAGTAGGTGCGGTGTGCGTGCGAGAAGTAAGAGTAGTCCCTATCCGTGGGGTGCATGGAGCGCCAGAGGTCGTGCAAACCCATTTCCGCAATCCGGGCCCTCCCAGCCTGGGACAGTTCCCCCGTCTGCGGGAAGCGCTGCGCCGATCTGTCCATCATAGAGTCAAAGACAATGTTGAGGTCTCCCCCCAAGATAACGTGGCGGTCGGGGGAAGCAGTGACATCCACCAGCGCGGAATCTAGGAAGCGCTCTTGGTGATCGTTTGGGCTATACACGGAGCCGACCGTAAATGCTATGCCTCCCAGGCGCATGCGATACGCAAGGAGCCTCCCCTTCTGTTCAGCACACTTATGCAACACCTCCCCCCGAAAGGAGCTCGCTAGGAGAATAGCTACCCCCGCCGTCTTGTTCGCTGCCGAGGAAAAGAACTGGGTAGGGAACCTAGCAGAGCGCATCCTGTGGCAATCTCGGGGCAATAAGTGTGTCTCCTGCAAAAGGCAAATGTCCGCCTGCGTCCCCTCCAGCAACGACAGGATCGCTCTGCGCTTCACCGGGTTGTTCAGACCCTGAACATTAAGGGTCACAACCTTTAGGCCCGGCATTCCTCGCGGGGGTCGGGAGCGCCATGCAATGGGCAGGGAATCAACGGGTGGGGCGCGCAAGGCCGCAGCGCAGGACAAGCCAGAACAAAGCGGGCATAGACAACATCGGACGGGACCTTCTCAACCCCAAAACAACCCCCCCCCCCCACCCAAAACACAACCCTGGCAACTAGCCACCCCCAAACTCAAACACCCCATAGTCTCAGTCAAGCCCCAAAACGGGCAAGTCCGTAGGAAAGAGCAAAGTGGACGTCCAGCCACTCACCTCCAACCGCTCCCCCCCAACCCCCCCGCCCCGGGCCAAGCAAGTAAAGAAGCTAAAGACATCTCCCCCCGGAGTGTGTATTAGGCCGTCAAGGCCACGCTAGAGGAGCCAGTCGAGTCCCCGGCCGTCGCCCTCAGGGCGTCTGCCATGTCCGCTCTGATGGTAGGGGAGTCCGGGCGCCCCACACTGGTCGCTGAGCGCCGCCTCGATGACCTCCGCCGGTTCCGTCTCTCCGAGGACCTCCACGACGGCGTAGCTCCTTCTTCCTCCGCCGCCGTGAGCCCCAGAACCCCACAAATGTCTTGCAAGGAGCGTAGCTGGTGTAACACTCCGTTCCACCGAAAAATCAGGCGGAAGGGGTGACCCCAAGAGTACGGCGTCTCGTGCTCGCGCAGAAAGTCAGTGGCAATCCTAAAGGACCTGCGCTTTTGCAGAGTGATGGCAGAGAGGTCCTGGTAAAGCGCCACCGGCCGATCCCGGAAAGTCAGGGGCTGTTTCCTGCGGGCCTCCGCCATGATGCGCTCCTTTAGTGGAAAGTCGGGCAGGAAGGCCAGAATGTCCGGTGGAGGTGCCGATGACTGGCGCTGCCGGCCAACCCTATGCGCCCTGTCAATGCTGATGGGAAAGTCCGCAGCTTCCCCCAGGATCTCTCGAAACAGGGCCCGCAGGTAGCCCCCCAGATCGGTCCCCTCGTCTGCAGTCGGCACACCACGCACTCGAATGTTGTTCCTCCGAGATCTGTTCTCAAGATCCTCAGAGTGGGCCTGGAGCTCCACACACTGTTCCCGGAGGCGAAGAACGTCCTGCTGGAGGTGGACTATCTCCTCCGATCGCTGTTGGCCCTCCGTCTCCACCGCTTCCACACGCTCACCAAGGCCCTCCACCTCCCTGCGCACTTCTCGGACCTCGCTGGCCACCTCCCGCTTCAGTGTCTGGAAGTCCTCCCTGAGGGAGCTAAACAGTTCCTCCATAAAGGCCCTCGTGACGGGTGGCTCCCCTCCAGTCACATCCGCCGGAGCCCGGGAGGGCCCCGGTGAGGGCTGCGTCCTGTCCCGCAAGTGCTGGGCCCTGCCAAGCATGTCCGGCAGGGTACGGTCCCCTTTCTTCGGGCCTCCTTTTCCAGACATCGCTAGCTCCGCAGTCGGGCACCGATCCAGGCGCCCCAGGGATGCTCAGCCGCCGGCCAGCACTCGACCTGGGTATCCCCCACGAGTGAAGTCGCTGCGTCACAGGTGACAAAATGGCGGCCCAGTCCGGTCACCGTCAGCCGCAAGAGCTAGTGTGAGACAACCAAGGGGGCCGCAGCGGAGGGGTCCCAACAGCACATCCCTCCGGTAGTCAGCCCAGCAGTAGCGGGGGTCGCCTGCATCCCGCAGCCAGGACTCCAGCGAAGGCTGCCACCACTGCTCCTTCGGGGACAAAATGGCGGCCGGGCGGAGCAGGCCAAAACGACCAGGCCCGGCGACACCACCGGGGCCCCCGAGGCACCCCGCAGTAAAATAAGTTCCACCACCGGCCACCGTTTGTCACGCACAGGGGCCCAGATGGTCCAACCCCATCAGAGAGTCCGCTGTACCTCGGCTAGGGGTCAGGGCCTCCGCAGTGCGAGGTGTCGCCGTCACCAATCCGAGTGCCGGGGCACCCGTCCCAAGCCTTCCACACCGTCGGGCCCCTATCCGCAAGGCTCCTTCAGTCACCGTCGACCGGCGGGCCAGATCCCCTCCAGATCGCAACTTTCAGCACCAGGCCCAGCCGAGGCGCCCGGACAGCTCTCCAATGCGCTCCGCCCCTCGGGCTCGCCGTCGTCGTGCCTTGATCTCGGTCGAACTTTTGGGGGGGTTCCCCCGGGGCAATCCGGACCAAAACAGCACCGATGTGTGCCCCTGATGTTCCGCCACGCTCCTCTCCCGCGCTGAGCCTCAGCGGGGGGAGAAAAGCATAAGAAAAAGGCTCTAGCTTGGCCGGGCCGGAGGAGCTACGGGAGGAAGCGTCCGCTCACCCCGCCATCTTGGCCACGCCCCCCACTGCCACACTTTTAATGGCGGCATCACCACCATGAAAAGTGTGGAGGTGAGGAAAGTCAAAACATGCTTGGTGGTGCTACAGCAGCACCGCCAGCATATACCTGCCCCAGACCACCGCTCCACCGCTGAGGGATCGTGGATCCCAGGCAGTTGCGGTGGTCCCATGGCGGTCCGACCGCCCAAGTTAAGATACAGCAGTAGGGCTGGGGGTGTGGTAGTAGCCATCACGCCACTGTGGGTTTGAGGGTCTGTCAGCTGAGAAAATGAAATTCTGATGCTCCTTTTGATCCTGAGCCATTCCACGCTGTGACTAGTAAAGGACACCTGGTGACTGCCCAATAACCTCGAAAGCTCATTACGCAAGACTCCTCACACTTTCAACACTTGGCTTATCGCTTATCAGTCCCTGATGTCACTCCAGAGACTGGTTCATAGAAGACTATTAAGAAGCCTCTGACTGTTGTTTTCCCGACATCACCAACGCAGATCATGGACACTTTTCCTGTCTGTTCCTATTTTCTGAAGACGAGATCAGGACATGTAATTAGAGCTCCACAAAGACTCATTGAAGAATTCTAATTGTATATATTTGTAAAAAAAAGTTTTTATGTTTTAGCTAACCCAAGGGGAGATGAAGTCTTTTGTGGGTTAGCAATGACGGAACCCTTTTGGCTCCCGATTAACTCCTTAGAAATGTGATGTGAGTGTTTGAATGTAGTGAAGGGAATGCAGGTTTTGAATGCTGAGTTTGAGGTTACACACAGAAGAATAAAGGTGTGTAAAACCAAGCTCAGTGTGTGGTGTAGTCATTGGCTGGTACCCAGGCTGGGGAGGCGCTACAGTCGGTACTTCAAAAAGTTAAAATATATACATTAGTATTTGGAATAGTGAATATCAACACAGCATACGATACACATATATCAAGTCATAACATAATGTATACATGGCTGAACACTAACATGCCTACTAACCTCGTTCACTTGGCTGTGATGCGACCATCTCTGACACCACTGCAAGCAACTATAACTATCAGTCATACGACAATTTTAACAATAATTTTACAAGCGTTTCCAAAGTGTAAATATGTATAATGCACGTCTATCTTTACCACTGTTCTTCTTCCATTTACAACGCCCTCCATGACTAATTCCTCAGCCTTTCTCCTTTTTTGGTCTATATTGACCAATACAACATATACTGCCTTTGTACTAACATTGGCATAGTTCTGTACGAAATGGTATGGTCACAACTAAATAGGTAAATGGAATAAATGAGGAATGTATTCTATAATAGTTTCTTTCACTTTTCCTCTCATGCGCCTTCACCATGTACAGTGTTGTCATTAATGATGTCATTTCAGATGTCAGCAGTGAGGTTATCAATGATGTCAAAGAACCTGTCTTGTGTGACGTTATATGTGAGCTCATAAGCACTGCTTGGCGAGGGAGCAAGGTATAATTACTTCAGTTTACTATAATTGGTGAATTTCAATTGTTGTTAGAATTTAAAAAGTTATTTTTCAGCAGACATTTTCACCTAACAATAATGTCACTTTAAAATTAAAAAAAAATGTAAATAAATAACCCTGGGTGGGGAACTCCGCTCCGACAGCGGAGTTTACGGAGTTTTGCCAACTCCGCACTCCGCACTCTGCCACCCACCCCTAGTTTAGTCTGCCCCTTCCCGAGTCCTCCCATTAACTGGATCTCAGCACGAGGCGTTGTCTGTGCCCGGGCTGCCTCCTCTGCACAGGAGGATTCTTCTTCTCTTCCAGTGGTCAGTGAAAGTGAAACCCTTTCCTGCAGGACTCACAAGGACTGCGCATGTGTGTGCACGCATCTCCACTCTCCATACGCACGCATGCACAGTCCTCACGAGTCCTGCAGGAAGGGGTTTCTATTTCACAGACGGCCAGGACTGGAAGAAAAATCCTGCACCGAGGAGCCAGCCCGGAGTCAGGAAGGACCACTGGCAGAGGTAAGTTGAGGTCAGGCCTTGGGCAGAGTGGAGCAAAATTCCACAGAGTTTTAAGGCAACTCAGCGGAATTCCGCAGAGTGCCACTCCGCCAACTCATATTACCATACCTAACTATAACAATTTAATCTTTATTGTTATCAGGAAATTTCTAGGATTTATTTTAACTTAAAATAGAATTTAATTACCATTCCTTACTATGCCAACCAACGGCATGCACAGCCTTTAGCCGTACACAGCATGTATTGGCCAGAGGGCCTGGCTTGTGGGCATGCCCTGTGCCTAACCCCCTGGAGGTGGCCATCTCCGTGTTGCTCATGGCCATCAGCAATGCACGACTTGGGGTTGGCCGCAGGACCTGGTCTGTGGCCAGGCCATGGGGCCAACCTGCCATGAACAGCCATCTAGACGCAGTACACGGCCTTCTATCATACATGGCGTGGTGTTGACCATGCTTGTCATCACAAAATAAAAGGATGACATTTTAAATAATGTCAGGCCAGCTCAATGTAAGGGGCTGTCATGTTAACTTAGAAGGACCTGGCTTTGACAAAGGCTCAAAATGTCAATATATAAAATACAAACCTATTGGGATTTGTCAGGAGGTCAGAACATCAGTATATATATATATATATATAAAGCAGACCTATTGGCTTTGTCAAAAGGACACCTAATCACCCCATTAAAAATGCTACAGGTCATAATTTACCATTAAAACCAATGGAATAACCATAATCCAATGCATTAATTATTAAAACACACATAGTGATGTTCATGATAGTAATTGTCAATAAAGTAGTTTAAATAAAACATTTTTAAAAGAGAAAATAATCATAAACTGTGAGCTTTACGCATTTAAGTAAATTTAAGCCTTAGGTGTTTATTTACTACTTTTGATATTCACAATCTCAGGGCCTGATTCACAAACTGCACTTTGTAGTAAGCTTTGTAGTGCTACACTGGTACTACAGAACTGACTACAAAGTGCTATCCACAAACTGTACTTTTTGTACTGACTTACACCTTTGAGTAAGTTTACTACTTTTCAGTACTCACAAAGTTTTTTAGTAACTTACACTTTGATGTAACTTACTTTCTTGTAGTAAGTCCCTACCTCCTTTATTTTCTATGGAAGGGTGTTGCAGTACCAGTGGTTGGCCATGTGTAATGCTGGACTTACTACAAAATTGCAAGTTTACTACAAAAGTGTAAGGGCCCGATTCACAGAAATAATCTGAGGCAAAAGGGCATTTACGAGTAGTAAAGTTAGACAAAAGTCTAACTTTACTACTACTAAAGTTAGACTTTTGGTCTAAGTTTAGACCAAAAGTCTAACTTAGACCAAAAGTCTAACTTTAGTAGTAGTAAATTTAGACATTTGGTCTAAGTTAGACTTTTCGTCTAAACTTAGACCAAAAGTCTAACGTCACCACTCGTAAATGCCCTTTGTGAATTCCAAAAGTTGTAAAGTTAGACTTTCATCTCAGATTACTTCTGTGAATCGGTCCCTAAATTACTCAAAAGTGTAAACTTATTTAAAAGTGTAAGTAACCTTTGTGAAGCAGACCCTCTGAGTGTACACTTACTACAACAGTGTGAGTTGCTTGTCTCCACCCCAAAGTAATGCAATTGGGTTACTTTTGTGTGGGTGGGTACAATAGCTCGCTAGACACCTCACTGGCCCTCCCTAAACCCCTCTTATTCCTCTCTAATCTCATTACCTTTGGATTTACACTGCCCCTTTTCCCACCAAAACTTCTCAGTCCCTCTGACATTAACTACTAAAACATATAGTCTCCACTGAAGCTGCGAGGCCGCAACTAATTTTCTTTTCATCATTTATTTTTTATTCTGAGAGCCTCGGTCCGGGGCACCCACAGCCTAACTTTATTTTAATGGCAGTGCTGCCAGAAGACTGCCCTGCTGCTTGAAGCCTGCCTTGTACCCTCGGAGGACTACCCTAAAGCTTGAGGCATAACTTGCTGCTTAATCCAGGACTACCAGAGGGACTCAAAGGGCTAGTTGGTTGGCCTCCTTTATGAGCTACAGGAACATAGCAAGCTCCAGAGACCTTGGAACTTGCCTGGATTTATGACCCCCTCGCCTCCCAAGTGGTCAAGTGGTACCCAACCAGTCCAGAACCCTTGGAAGTTGTACCAAAGGTGCTTCTCCAGCCAAAACCTGAAACTTGGGACTTGGAAAAACTTTCACCAAAAAGCGGCCTGAGAACTAACAGGAGACTGGGACCTAGCTGCATGCTGATCAGCTTGACTTCTCTGTAGCTCCCACTACATTCTTCTCAGCAGTGAATTCTGTTCAGCGGGAGCTCAAGGAAGGGTATTCGGCCTTGTAGAGTCATTGCAGGTTACAGCCTCCAGCTCCGTCCTGCTGAAGATTTTTGATTTCCGGATAAGTGACAAAGTCGGAACATTGAAATCTTCAACACAACTTCGTCCAGCAGCTCCCAGACAATGACATTACCTCTTAGGACACCGCCAGCTGCCTTACCACATTGAAGTTCGAAGGTAAGCTGAGACCGAGCACAGTCCACCTTGTGCAGCTGAATTGCGCTCCATCACAGACAGCCTTTAAATTTTGACTTTGCCCTGGTCTTGCGTGACCAGATTCTCGCGATTGGCGCTTTGATCTTTTACAAAAAGAACTATTGATGGACAGAATGCAGAACAATGTCATACATTCACCCCAGTACAGAGATCTGGGCCTAAATCCATCGTTTTTTTGCTCACCATGCCATTCCAGTTTGGACCCACCCATATGCAAATCAGTCTTGACCCTGTGCCCAATGGGAACAGTCCAGCCCGAACTGCCAGGCCAGGTCCTCCCTGGACTGAAAACAAGCATCCTAGGACCGTTTTCGGGGTTTCACCCCTCTTCAGCCAGGATAGCTTAATTCCAGTGGCATGGAGAGCACGGGACTCACGTCTGAGCATACCCGTCCCATTCGGGGTGACAAATGCAAAAAGAACTATTGATGGACAGAATGCAGAACAATGTCATACATTCACCCCAGTACAGAGATCTGGGCCTAAATCCATTGTTTTTTTGCTCACCATGCCATTCCAGTTTGGCCCCAGCCATATGCAAATCAGTCTTGACCCTGTGCCCAATGGGAACAGTCCAGCCCAAACTGCCAGGCCAGGTCCTCCCTGGACTGGAAACAAGCATCCTAGGACCGGTTTCGGGTTTCACCTCTCTTCAGCCAGGATAGCTTGATTCCAGTGGCATGGAGAGCACGGGACTCACGTCTGAGCATACCCGTCCCACTCGGGGTGACAAATGCAAAAAGAACTATTGATGGACAGAATGCAGAACAATGTCATACATTCACCCCAGTACAGAGATCTGGGCCTAAATCCATCGTTTTTTTGCTCACCATGCCATTCCAGTTTGGACCCAGCCATATGCAAATCAGTCTTGACCTTCTGCCCAATGGGAACGGTCCAGCCCGAACTGCCAGGCCAGGTCCTCCCTGGACTGGAAACAAGCATCCTAGGACCGGTTTCGGGGTTTCACCCCTCTTCAGCCAGGATAGCATGATTCCAGTGGCATGGAGAGCACGGGACTCACGTCTGAGCATACCCGTCCCACTCATGGTGACATATGCAAAAAGAACTATTGATGGACAGAATGAAGAACAATGTCATACATTCACCCCAGTACAGAGATCTGGGCCTAAATCCATCGTTTTTTTGCTCACTATGCCATTCCAGTTTGGACCCAGCCATATGCAAATCAGTCTTGACCCTGTGCCCAATGGGAACAGTCCAGCCCGAACTGCCAAGCCAGGTCCTCCCTGGACTGGAAACTAGCATCCTAGGACCGGTTTCAGGGTTTTACCCCTCTTCAGCCAGGATAGCTTGATTCTAGTGGCATGGAGAGCACAGGACTCACGTCTGAGCATACCCGTCCCACTCAGGATGACAAATGCAAAAAGAACTATTGATGGACAGAATGTAGAACAGACTGATTTGCATATGGCCATGTCTGAACTGGGGTGGTGGAGTGAGCTAAAGAATGATGATGGATTAAACTCAGATCAGTTGACTGGGGGTGAGTGCTTGATTTGCTCTAACGCTCCGTCCATCATCCCCTTTGGTATCGCTTTGTTCACCCTAAGTTGGCAGGGTATGCCCAGACGTGGGTCCCTTGCTCACTTTGCCACTGGATTCAAGATAGCCTGGCTGACGAGGGTTATGAACCCGAAACTGGTCCCAGGATGCTTGTTTCCGGTCCAGGGAAGACATGGCTTGGCAGTTCGGGCTGGACTGTTCCCATGAGGCACAGGGTCTGACTGATTTGCATATGGCCATGTCTGAACTGGGGTGGTGGAGTGAGCTAAAGAATGATGATGGATTAAACCCAGATCAGTTGACTGGGGGTGAGTGTTTTATTTGCTCTAACGCTCCGTCCATCATCCCCTTTGGCATCGCTTTGTCCGCCCAAAGTTGGCAGGGTATGCCCAGACGTGGGTCCCTTGCTCACTTTGCCACTGGATTCAAGATAGCCTGGCTGACGAGGGTTATGAACCCGAAACTGGTCCCAGGATGCTTGTTTCCGGTCCAGGGAAGACATGGCTTGGCAGTTCGGGCTGGACTGTTCCCATGAGGCACAGGGTCTGACTGATTTGCATATGGCCATGTCTGAACTGGGGTGGTGGAGTGAGCTAAAGAATGATGATGGATTAAACCCAGATCAGTTGACTGGGGGTGAGTGTTTTATTTGCTCTAACGCTCCGTCCATCATCCCCTTTGGCATCGCTTTGTCCGCCCAAAGTTGGCAGGGTATGCCCAGACGTGGGTCCCTTGCTCACTTTGCCACTGGATTCAAGATAGCCTGGCTGACGAGGGTTATGAACCCGAAACCGGTCCCAGGATGCTTGTTTCCGGTCCAGGGAAGACATGGCTTGGCAGTTCGGGCTGGACTGTTCCCATGAGGCACAGGGTCAGACTGATTTGCATATGGCCATGTCTGAACTGGGGTGGTGGAGTGAGCTAAAGAATGATGATGGATTAAACCCAGATCAGTTGACTGGGGGTGAGTGTTTGATTTGCTCTAACGCTTCGTCCACCATCCCCTTTGGTATCGCTTTGTTTGCCCTAAGTTGGCAGGGTATGCCCAATGTGGGTCCCTTGCTCACTTTGCCACTAGATTCAAGATAGCCTGGCTGACGAGGGTTATGAACCCGAAACCGGTCCCAGGATGCTTGTTTCCGGTCCAGGGAAGACATGGCTTGGCAGTTCCGGCTGGACTGTTCCCATGAGGCACAGGGTCAGACTGATTTGCATATGGCCATGTCTGAACTGGGGTGGTGGAGTGAGCTAAAGAATGATGATGGATGAAACCCAGATCAGTTGACTGGGGGTGAGTGTTTGATTTGCTCTAACGCTCCGTCCATCATCCCCTTTGGTATCGCTTTGATCTTTTAGACACTGTTTTTCACTTAAAAGTTTAAAATTCATAACTCTGGTTCTTCTGACTAGATTTATTTGTTTTGGTCTCATTTTAATTCTTAAACTTTTATCTAGTTTTCTAAATTAGTGTGGGATTTTTGTTGTGTTGTGTTTGTGTGATGAACAAATACTTAACAGAGTGCCTCTAAGTTACGCCTGACTTCTTTTGTATTAAGCTACCAGACGGTTAAGTACAGGCTAATTTAGTGGCCTTTGTTCACCCTGACATTGTAGTTATTCCTTGAGAAGGGTCTAATCCCCTTTAATCCAAAACCCACTTTCCTAAATTGGTGCTCAGTGGTGGGATCGAGTAGTTGTGTTTGTGCAGTGTCACTCAGTGATTTGTGTAACACTAAATCCCCCAAAAATGTCTGACATCATATTCGATTTTTTTAAAAACTCTCCTTAGTTCTTGATATGACAATGTTTTCCTTTCTTTCAAATTAAGTTACCTCACCTCCTTTTTGCTTACAATGGAGATGAAGCGGATCAACAGAGATGACCTCAGCAAGGCAGAGCTGAAGAGGCTTTGCAGGGAGAGGGGGCTGAATGTGGAAAAAAGTCCACAAAGGTGAACCTTCATGAGGTAGTCAAAAGTATAAAGTTCACCTCAGAGGAGCAGAAAGACTATGGTCCTGAGGAGGAAATGGAGGAGGAGGTAGACTTAGAAGAGGAGGAGGCTGGCCTGGCCCCAGGCCATGAGCCGTTCTATAGCAATATGGGGAAACCAGCCTGTGTTAAGGTCCTTGACCTATTCTGGTAATCAAAGTTAGCTTCTTTTAGGAGCACAAGCCCTCATTCACCAATGATGGCATGCTTCATCATCGTGCTGAACTCCTTGTTGGGCCGGTGCTGCAATGCTCATGGGGCCCCTCGAGAGGGCACTTTGTCGGAAATCTTTTATTTATCCTCGGTGTAAAGTAACCCAGTTGTGGTGAACTGTGAGTCTCAGAGTTAGGACAGATTGGTATTATATTGCTGCTAAAGTTTACTAGGGGTCCCCTATGTGAAAATGTTATTCCCTGGGTCTCTGTCAAAAATTAAATGACAGATTAGGTGTGAAACATGACGTCGTTTTTTTTTATTGCGATTTAGGAACAACAATTGTTTCCTAAGATACATTTCTTTTAGATTTAATCCTTGGCAGAGTCCTTGGGAATAAGGTTTACACATAGGGGATCCCTAGACAATTTTAGTCTCCATGTTAACTGCCTCATATCTACTTTGAGAGGAGTAAAGTTCCTATACTCCTAGTGACAGATGATGGGGTTGGAAAGGAGAGGGAACCTCTCACCTCTTCCAAGGTGCAGGATGGGTCAGTGGAAAGTGTCAACCTCTCAACTATCTTGACCCCAGAACAAACAACAACGGGGCTGTCACCATTTGCAGGGGCCTCTTTGTTCTCCCTCACCCCTGGGCTCACATATTTGTGCACCCATGACATTTATACAAGTTTGTCTGATAATGTGAGGGATAGCAACAAGGAGGAAGCACACAAAGTTGCTTGAATTGGGGGTGATTAAGGCCTGTCCAGTGGTTCCAACTTCTGGTACAGAAAGCTGCCCCCAGCCGCACCACCCCAGAGTTAAGGCTGTGTGGGGACTACAGAGGGGTCAACCCAGTTACAAAAACTACCTTTTACTTGACACCTGGGTACTGGCAGATTGCCCTAACCAAGCGGGATAAGGGGAGGTGTGCATTCTCCACCCGAGAGGGTCACTTCCAATTCAGAGAGATGTCTCTTTGGGTTAAAGAAAGCCCCTGCAACCTTTCAGAGGTTGGCTAACAGGGTCCTGGCTGGGATGCAGGATTTTAGTGTTGTCTACCTGGATAATTTGGCTGTCTTCAGCTCTAGCTGGGAGGATCTCCGATTCCAGCTCCAGTAGGTGCTTCAGGTCTTGCAACAGAAAGGCCTGACTATAGGGCCAGCAAGTGCCAAATAGGGCAGGAATCTGTGCTGTATCTGGGACACCTAGTTAGTGAGGGCAAGGTGCAGCTCGTCCAAGCCAAGATTGAGGGTATTCTGGTGAGGTAAACTCAGACTTAAAGAAGGTTTTTCAAGGAATATGGCACACCATTGTTGCCCCCTTTACTAAGCTGATTTCCAAGCAGTAGCCTAAAAAGTTGATTTGGACAGAGGTCTGCCAGAAAGCCTTTGATACCCTCATGGAGGCTGTTGGACGTGGCCATCTCTGCAGGGTCATCCCCAAACCTTTTGCCCTCACCCTCCTGTTTTCTGAACCAGTTTTGATTGGCTTATAGTACCCTGTGTACTTTACCACTGCTAGCCAGTGCTAAAGTGCTTGTGCCCTTGCCTTTAAACATGGTACAATCGGCTTACACCCAACTGGTACATTTAAGTAACTTGTCCCTAGTAAAGTGATACTACGTGTTCTGAAGGAAGTGGCCCGATTAGGGTCACCCGAGTGACTCACAACCACCTCTCAGCCTTCCATACCAAATGAAGAGTCAGTCAGACAGTAGAGAATACAAACCAATAGTAGTTTATTCAAAGTACACTAAGAGCGGAGCCCTGTCTGTCCAGTCGCTAGGAGTGCTGCAGAGGGACTGACATCAGCAAGCATAACAATACATCATGTACATTTCTAAAGCAATGTAAGCACGCCCACCATGGAATTTTCCATAGAGATGCAGCTGGATCATAAATTACAAAGGAATAAGTTTCGATTTTGGGGCCGGGTAAACACTATCTACCAGTCAAGGTCATTCTGCCCCTGCCCGCCTACAGACAAGTGGGATAAGGCCTACATCTAAAAGGAAAGGTATGCACTAATAAGAACAGTGCATTCATTAGTGTAGCAAAACTCAGCTCTGAAGAAACATAACTTACAGAAGGGCATCTCTCAGAAGTAGCAAAGAATTGGTTTCGATCATGATACAAAATGGCACCTGTACACAAAATGGCACAGCGAGTGCTAACTTAGGTAAAACAATGTGAAAGCACGATTTTTATTCCAAAAGACCCTCCTTTTATCATGAGCTAAGTAATTGTGTGTTATGATAAAAAGGCATGTAATTCAATAAATTATGAATAAACTGTCTTAGGAGCACTCCATATCTTCGGCTTCAGGAAGGGAAGTAGTAAGGAGGGAAGAAGTCTCAATAATACCCTCATCTATTTCCATGAGGTAGTAAATTTCCTTCACAATCATAATTGTTGCATTAGTATCATGAATTGATAGTCTCTTAGGGGCAAGAAGAGTGGTGCAATAAGAGCAACATAAGGGGAGACACTGGACCAGGACACAGCATTGATCAAAATCACAATGAAATAAATCACCTTCTCAAGGATACAACGCCAATTACCAAAGAGTGACCAGCTCCAGTTCCCACTCTCCATTCCTTTAACATTTTCTAGAATGTCTAAAATGTGTTGGGTAATGTTCTTCTCCATATTAGTGATCCAGACTACACACTGGTCTCCTACTACAGCGCAGACACCGCTATTGTTAGCTAGAATTAAATCAACAGCATATCTAGTCTGCTCGGAATATATCCGTATACTTTCCAATTGGGTGGTGATGTCACGCAAAGCTGATACTGTAGAATTAGACAATATTTTCAGCTCACATCCAAAATATTCTCTGGCCCTTTCACCCCTGGCCATTGCAATACCACCAACGGTAATGATGGAAGAAAGAATATACCCGAAGGTGATACCATTGCTGTAATTATTGACTTACAAATCTGTCACTCTGTCACAAAATTCTGCTGTCAATGTTCTTTCCACCCATCTTATACTAGGCATACTGTACTTACAAGGGGAGCACCATTCCTAAAGCAACATCATCTGTACCATTATGAACATTTGGGTACGTACCATTGGACTAGAAATAAAATCCTGGATGCGCATACTGCCTTGATAATCTACAGGGGCATATCTAGTATTCATTCCAGAGGTATTCACATCCTTCTTTTTCGATAAAGACATTGTATTCTTAAACAGTATTTCTTCAGAACAGTTAACATACAAAAATGCGTCAGTACTATTAACTATCAAGCAAAATGCAGGGTAATATCCAGCTTTTGGAGTAACCGTTAAATCTTGGTAATGCCAGCCAACTAGGGTGATGTTTCTTTCATATATAAGTTATCACAATACGTGGTATTATCACGCCCAGGGTTCCCCTTTCCTCGTGGCTTTCTGTAATATAGACAATGGCCAGGATATCCCATACTAAACTCACCCCTTACCTCTTTGAAGTGGGCTGGGTGAGTATACGTGTAATTAACAAGTGGCAATGGATATGCAGTCCATAAACTTGTAACTGATTCAGTAGGATAACAAGCTGTACCTGCCCCAAAAAATATTTTATGCATGTCCAGAAATACATTATTCGGGGTTGTCCTTTTTGTGCAGATTTGAGAAATAACCTTGTTCTCAACATTTAACGCAGCAGTCTGATCTCATTCAAGGACCCAGGACACCCCACCTAGAATCAATAGCAGTAAAATCACAGAAATAATACATAGCATTTTTCTCTTGGTTGACCAGAATACATGTGTATGAACGGGGGAAATCTTTGGCTGCTCTTCATCAGCAATCATTCTGCCAAAGGGATGCAAAGCAAATGATAAACAAAGGGGCGAAAGGCCAGCAAGAGGAATATACAAGTTCCCTTTGTCCGTCAGAACCTCACTGGTACAGGCTCCTACTGTCCATCAAAACATTAGCGCTCTTGAGCACCGGCGGTGGAGCTTGCTCTGGCTTAAGCTCGTGTTCCCACATCGATCAGGATACTGTACCCCCAAAAGGATACCATCAACATATCTTGTCCAATGTTCAAACAGTGCACAAGTCTCACTTCACCGTAAACTAGTTCCGTTGGTACTATAGCAAAGTACATACTGACTTATACAGTCCATCCCTTCTTAATCTGACTTCTCCTTTGGTACACTGTTTCTCTGCAGAGATCGCAAATTGTACCTAGTGACTCCAAGCATGGAAGGATCAACAAAAAGGGGCTCCTGGATTGCCCGTATTTCAGGAGGAACTGCTGCATTCAGCACTTCATAATTTTCCTCATCTGTTTTGGTCCAGGTCATCCTTGCATCACTGAAGGGGACAAACCGGGCCCTGCCTCACACTCAGAGTCCCCTACTCCATCCTTCGTCCATTGATCATAGGGCGGAGGCAGCAGGACCCTACGACAACGAGTCGCGTGGATCCATTTCTTACGGCCGACAACCTTGACTGCAGAGGACCTGTTCCGGTCCCTTCTATTGCAGCTCCAAACTATTCTTTTGCTGAAAATTGCGTATCAAAACATAATCCCCAGGCTGGATATCGTGTCCGGGCCCCTCTGGTGTAGCGAATAGGGACTCTCTGACCTGTTGGTGAATAGAACACAAATTTTCAGTTAACTGACAAAGGTAATCTATTAACAATGAATACTCAATATCTGAAAACCGCCGAGGGCATGGGATGCCCCAGACATTTGCCGGGCGTCCAAACACGACCTCATACGGTGACAATCCTGTTCTAGAATGTGCAGTTGTTCTCCCTGACAAATGAGCTAATGGTAAAGCATCTGCCCTCTGTAACCCTGTAGTCTCATGAATTTTTGTCAGCTTCAGTTTGAGAGTACCATTGTACTTCTCAACCAAACCTACTGATTGCGGATGATTGGCCAAGAAAGAACAAAAATAATGCAGCGGAATGGATACAACAACAATTATTTATATAGCTGATGGAAACCTGACTCAATCCATCAATGAGAAATTATTCTCTTGCAGACCGATTGTCTTAATTCAAAAACACACTCACACTAGGTTGTAGGTTCGATGTATGTCATTATACATCCAATTTTTATATATATATGTGTATTTCTTTATCAAACAAACAACAAACATTTACTTACAAAACATGAAAATATACGTACAATTAATACACTTATGTATCGGAAAACAGAATCCTTGGAGCCCTAATATTAGTTATGCTGCGAAAGACACTTATAAGCACCAAAACTACAATTTGCAGCTCACATCAATCAAGATCGCCCTCATGTCAACACCTCGATTATGGGAGTGAAAAAGCCTAATGGAAAATTCAGGATAGTGCAAGATTCTAGAAAGATAAACAAAATTGTTGTGTCGTGTTGTCCCATTGTGCCAAATCCATCTGTGATTTTGTATCAGATTCCCCATGATGCAGAATGGTATACTGTGATTGATCTATGCTATGCTTTCTTTTCCATTCCATTGCACCATGACAGCCCGCAAATATTCGCATTTCGTTTTGGCAAGCGTATTTTGGCTTGGTGCCGAATTCCACAGGGATATACAGAAAGCCCCTCAATAGTAATCAGATATTGAAGAAATCCTTAGAAAGTCTAGAGATGCCCGAGAATTCAGTGTTAGTCCAATATATCGACGACCTTCTTGTGGCGTCGAAAACTCGTGAAGCTTGTGAAAAAGACACTATAGCCTTGCTGAATCATCTGGCCGATGGAGGACTTAAAGTGTCACCATCAAAATTACAATTTTGCAAAAAGGAAGTACATTATTTGGGCCATAATATTGAAAAGGGACTGAGAAAGATAACAATAGACAGAATAAGGATCATAAAAGGAATGAGAGCTCCCATGACGCAAAGAGAGGTGAGAATGTTTTTTGGAATGGTTGGATACTGTCGCCAGTGGATCAGCAATTTCTCCTTGATTGCAAAGCCCTTGGTACGTTAGACAAGAAGTGATGTGAGAGATCCTATTGATTTGAACAAAGAGGAATTGGCAGCTTTTAAACGATTGAGAGATGGTTTGTGTGAAGCACCAGCATTGGGAATGCCTGATTATGAAAAGAAATTTGAGTTGTACTGCAGTGAGAGGAATGGATGGACACTTTCTGTGTTAATACAGAAGCATGGAAAACTGAGGGGACCGATTGCATATTTTTCAATGCTAGACCCAGTAGCTGTAGCCTTACCTGGGTGCTTGAAAGCAGTAGCTGCTACATGTCGAAGTTTGGAACAAAGTGAGGGAATTGTGATGGGATATCCTGTGAAAGTGTTTGTACCTCATGATGTGACAATCCTTTTAACAAGGAGTCGCACTCAATACATGACACATAGTCGGTTGACTAAGTACGAGAAAGTCATATTAGGTGCAACAAATGTGAGCCTTGAAAGATGTTTGAATGTGAATCCCTCAACGTTGCTGCCTGATGCTGAGAATGTGGAAGTCAGAGATGAAGCAGATCATGATTGTATGGATGTACTTGATTTTTGTACAAAACCACGTCCGGACATAAAAGATGAACCATTGCCAGAAAGTGATTTTGTGATGTTTGTGGATGGCTCTTGCCTGAGAACAGATGATGGAATGCTAAGTGCAGCATATGCAGTATGCACGGTTGCAGCAGTAATGGAAGCATCCTACCTGAAAGGAGTAAGATCAGCCCATGTAGCTGAACTTGTTGCTTTGACTAGAGCATACAAGATTGGGAAGAGTGTGAGAGTGACTGTGATAACTGACAGTCAGTACGGTTTTGGTGTGGTGCATGACTTCGGCCAAATATGGCTACAGAGAGGATTTTTTACATCAAGTGGAACTCCCATTAAGAATGCTGAAGTGGTTGGGAAATTGCTTGAGATGATCCAGCTGCCTAAGCAATTGGCTGTTGTGAAGTGTGCTGCACATACCCAGTCTGACGATTACATCGCCATCGGCAACAAGTACGCCAATGATATGGCTCAATACTGTGCACGAAACCAGAATTCAATAAATCGGGCAAAGGAGAAAGAAGTAAATTCTTGCACCTTAATGTTTACTAACATTATGGGTACTTGGGAGGAAGTAAGGCAATTGCAGGAAGAAGCAGGAGATGAGGAAATGAAGCAGTGGGTAAAAGAAGGATGTGCACCAAGGGAAAAGGATCATGTGTGGGTTTATCGGGACGGAAGACCAGTTATGCCTGATAGCATGATGTCTGCCATGGCATGGATGTATCATGGACAGGGACACATAGGGAGAGATGCTATGATCAGATCATTTAAGCAGACCTGGTACAATGCAAAATTTAGACTTGTAGCAGAAAGTCTTTGTCAAAGATGCTTGATATGTCAGCAGTACAACCCTGGAAGGAAGACAGTGGTGAGTCTAGGAACAATAGGTCGGGAAGGGGCGCCTTTTACCAGAATGCAAGTAGATTTCATCGAAATGCCTCCCTATAACAGGTTGAGATATGTTTTAGTTATGGTCTGTTTGTTTTCAAGATGGGTAGAAGCATACCCAACAAGAAGAAATGATGGAATCACAGTGGCTGCATTGCTTTTGAGGGAATGTATTCCCAGATTCGGGTTCCCAGTGACAATTGAATCAGACCGAGGAAGACATTTTCATAATGAGATCATAAAATTAATTTGTGAAGCATTGAATGTACAACAAAAACTACATTGTGCCTATCGCCCAGAGGCTTCTGGTGTGGTGGAACAAATGAATGGTACTATTAAAAACAGGATAGGGAAAATGTGTTTAGCCACGGGTATGAAATGGCCTAATGTCTTGCCTCTGGTACTCATGACTATAAGATTTATTCCAGACAGAACTAGAGGGTTGAGCCCCCATGAAATCATCATGGGTAGAGCAATGCATCATGTGTTCATACCAGTCAACAAGCTGTTGTCTATAACTGATGACATGGTATTGGATTACTGCAAAAGTCTGGCTGACGCAGTTCATTCTGTGTTTCATCAGGTTGGAGCGGATGCCACCACCCTTGAAAAGAAGCAAGCTCATGATCTGAGCCCAGGGGACTGGGTAAGAATCAAAGTACACAGAAGAAGAAACTGTCTGGTTCCAAGGTGGGGAAAACCATGGCAAGTGATTTTGACTACAACAACAGCTGTGAAGTGTGCTGGAATCAAGAGCTGGATTCACGCAAGTCACACTTTGAGGATTCCATATCCAGTGGATAGCACAGAAAAGGAATATTTTGATGAATCAGAATCTAGTACTGAATCAGATAATGAAGAGACAAGCACAAAAGTAAACCCTGAAAAGGGGGAATCAGAATCAGATCTAACTTTTGTCCCAAGAAGTATTTCCCTGAGAAGCAGCTCAGACTCAGAGACTGAACAAGGAACTCTAAGTTCGAGAAGAGAAAAAGACATTGAAAAAACAATTAAAGAAATTACTGAGAGAAAGGTTCCAGATGAAAGATTGAGAGAAATTCCACCTGAAATAACAAATTTAGATGGACAGGTGCCAGATACAGAGAGAGGGAAAGATTTCTGCGGAAGACTCCCGAGGAGGTGTAGGGAACTCCAACATCCAGTTAGAAGAAGGGACAAATAGTCAGCAGGAGACTCGAGGAGGGACAGAAGTAGGGAAAACAAAAGAAGTGGTGGAGAGAAAAGCGATTGAAAGTAAAAAGCAAGTTGAAACAGAGTCAGAGGAAAGCGAAGACGAAGTACCAGAAGGTCGAGTCTTAAGAAAGAGAGCTTGGAGAACAGAAAAGAATGATAAAGGAAGTAAACTGAAAAGAGCAGCAAAAGACATAGGGGCATATTATCAAGCATGGAGTTAAAATTATCACCACTTTAGCGGCAGAAAACTGCCGTTAAAGCGGCGATAATGGGCTTGATAATATGCACTTGAGAATTCCAACAGAAGCCCATGTTGTCACCAAAACATGGGCATCTATGGGAATTCTCAAGGGCATATTATGAAGGCCATTATCGCCGCTTTAGCGGCAGTTTTCTGCCACTAAAGCGGCGATAATTTTAACTCTGTTTCTTGATAATATGCCCCGAAGTTTGGCCGAATAAAATGAAGAGACTGAGATATCGACTGACACGAGTAAATTCACCAAGAGCTGAACAAGTGAACGAAGTGACAAGTCAAGAAAAACCTAAAGACGAAACAATAATTGTGATTGGAGAAGGCAAAAGAACGAGAAAACCTAACCAGAAGTACAAGTCGCCGGAATGGACGTATGTGGCCCTGCCTGAAATAAAAGAAGAGGCGGATAGCCAAGGAAACCCAGAGGTGACTGCACCGGAAGTGGTTGAGGAGGAAGAATTGGAAATCCTGAGAGTTATCTTGTCCGATATTGGAGAAGAAGCGGATGTTCAGGAAATTCTGTATTCAGATCACGACGGAAAAGGGAAGGATGATGAAATGGCAAACTGAATGAGACAAGAAAACTGCTAAATGGAAAGACAATAAAATACGGGAAAAAGACAAAAACTGGTAGAACCAAGTAGGTGCTTAGATCCTTGGGTTAGATACACTAGTTGTGAAGTAGAAGAGGCTAAGTCAAAAGACACTTTTCATTTTTACAAGAAATGGCAAACACAGATAGTAGAAAAGGTAGATGTACATTTTTGAAACAATGGTGTAAAGTGTGTTTTTGTTGTACAGGATTATTAATGCTTCTGTGGAGTATACTAGCTCTGGCGATCTCATTTAAAATTACTATAGACACAGTAGAAGGACATATTGAAAACAACACTAATATAGAAATGATTCAGAAGGTAGTTCCAACTAGAATAGATAAAAACTATTTACATAAAGACAGGTCTATAACTGATTTTTCTAACAATGTATTTTCGAAATTATTGTATGAATATGTAAAAACCATGGACGTAAGGGACTGCTATGTTTGTATGCAGTTACCTGCATCTGTTTCGGAGGGAGTGACTTATCACCACCTTCCAGTAACTTATGGAATAACATGTAGTGTAATAGCTAGTTTATTTTACCAAACAGGGAAGTTAGAATATTATTTTTCAGATGTAGATAACATATTTTCACAAGTACCCTCAATTAACAAGCTAAACAAGGTAAAACCTGCAAAGGTATTAGGTGAGTTTTTCTTAGAAACTAAAGAACTAACAGTAGAGTATATCTTTAGAAATAATTTGACTTGCAGTTTAAAGAAAGAAGAAAGGACATTTTTGGATATGGTTGGGGAAAGGAGATTGAAAATGCAAAGGAAGACATCTGAGGGAAAAGTGGAAAAGACAGTTTGGGATGTTGAAATGGAAAAACACTTGAAAGGAGAGGCTAGTCCAACTATGGCTTTAGATGGGTCTCAGAAAGGGAAATTGTGTATTAGAAGGAATCAAACTGCATATGATAATTACTTTGTAGGTAATAGTGAGTGCCATGATACTTATCAAATCATGGGTGGATGGGGATTTAAAAGGGGAAATGATTCAGTCTTTCCTGGGTTATATTTTATCTGTGCCTAACCATTGGTATGGTACATGTTATGTAGGCCTGGTTTTCCCAAAGGTATTTAACATGGGAAGAGGAGAAGATGGTGTACATAAGCTAGATAGTTATTTAGCACGAAGAAAGAGAGAATCCTGGTCAGAAATTGTAGGTGATATATTTGGAGCATTGATACCAGCAGTGGGGATATCTCTGAATGCAAACAAAATTAGAAAATTATCTACAGTAGTGGATAACTTGTCAACAAGCACCACTGGAGGATTTTTATTGGTAAATGCTGAAATGGTTGTCATGCGTGCCATGGTAATGCAAAATCGACTTGCCCTTGATATATTATTGGCAAAAGAGGGTGGAGTCTGTGGAATGCTGAAAGTTCAACATTGTTGTACTTACATTCCAGACGAAAGTAAAGATTTGAAAATTTATATTAAAAATATAACTGATCTGCACAATGAAATTGCACCACTGGAGGTTGAAAGTGTTTGGGACAGGATCGGAAAGAAAATATATTCTATTAAAAATTTCTTAGTAAATCTAGGTAGTACCTTTTTAGGTAAAATATTATTTTCATTAACGTGTGATTTTCTTAGTATTAATAATTAGATTAGGTTGCCTCTGTCATAAAAAGAAGAAAAATCTGAAAAAGTTAAAAGAAGAAAAATTGAGAACGAAAGATAAGAAACAAGAGAGAGAATTTGAAGAAATAGAATTAGAAGAAGTTAAGGAAAATATGTGCAAGACAGCTAGAAGGGAAGAGTTTGGGGAGACTGAGATGTAAATAAAGCAAGAACTTACTTCGACTCCATGAAAGTGATACAAAATTTTAATGATGTGGTGATAAAATCACCAAAGGGGGGATTGATGGAGCGGGTAGTGCAAAATGTTGTATACCCCCCCTATTCTGCATGTTTATACTAATTAGAATAATCTATTAATTATAATATTATTAATGTGTTTGCGTGAAGATTAATCAACATTACTAATATACGAAATACACGTGGGATTTGCACTATGCATGGCTGAAATAATTGTAATTAACCTATGTACGCATATTAATACTAGAAAAATAGAATATCGCATGATATATGTTGCTTTTGTGACGTTATCGTATGTTGCACCAGATGACATCACTGGGTGAATATGAACGCTTTAAATGTCGCCATATGCTAGATATTTACAAGAACATACGGGAATTAGTGAGGGTTTAACATTTTATTCGTTATTTCTATGTTTTAATTACTTTTTGTGTTTGTTTTGCTTAAGTTATGCTTTGGGCCTAAAACCAAGATGGCCGACAAACTAACTTGACGTGATGGCCACAAATCCACGAGGTCTCAGGCAAAGTGAGCCTGCGCCAACCACATGCACCAGTGGCCTCAACATGAACCCAGACTCGATGTGCCTAAGCAAGGTCACGACGGGAGGCCTGCCAAGAAACTTGACAAAAGACTTTTAGAAAAAAACGGAACTGACAAGTAAAATGACCTAAACCTCTGGACTGTGTGAAACCGCACCGGACGATCTCAAGCAACCAATGGGATTAGCCCAAATTTCCTAAAAAGTATCTTTTAGTCTTTACTTTCATTATAAAAGTGGTCTTAGAATAGAGAGTTGATCTTTTTCTTTTTCTTTTTGTTGCTTGATTGTACTTTCATGTTGCTGACGGAGACAACGGTGACGCGACAAGACTGCTGCGTTCTTGTATCTTTGACGAACTAAATTACTGCCTAATTTCTTGATGAACTAAAGACTTCTTAAAATTTATGGGCACTGATCGATGCTTACACGTCTCTGGTCCTTGACTCAATCTTCGGACTGTAGCGTGCTGACGACCGAATTTGATGACTTAGAGGACGACTAATAGACAGATTAGGTAAATATGATGTTATGTGATTTGCGTAATGATTAACTAAATCCTTGCATTTATTAGATAAACAAAATATTTATTAACAAGAAATGTGTTTGGTCATTTATTAAGAGGAGATAGATCAGGATCTTTAAGTGTGTCATAGCAAGGATTAAATCACCACTCCAACCCAACTAAATAACTAGCTACAGTGTAGCTAGACAAGATAGAGCCTCGGGGCGAGGCGGAGGCTTAGCCATTATTCATAGGGACACTTATCGCGCTACATTTGAGCCCATTCTAAGTACCAATTGCGAAGCTCTCGCATTTACTATCAATCTTACACACAAACAGGCGTTTAAAGGAACCCTGGTGTACAGGCCACCTGGAGCTCGAACCAAATTTCTAGCTGCACTCATTGAAATTATGGAATCAGCAATAGAATCCCCGACTTATACAATTCTTGGGGATTTTAATTTTCCTCTGGAAAACTTGGAAAACAAAGATACACTCCAACTTATTACTGATATGCAGGCAATAGGACTGCAGCAGCTGGTGAAGGGCCCCACGCATGAAGCCGGACACACGCTGGATGGCCTGTTTACGAATGACCATGGCATTGAGTTGGTAGCAACACTACCTTTGATCTGGTCTGACCACCAAGCCATTATTTTTAGGATTCGGATGCTACCACTCAAACCCCCTCAGACCAATGATAGGGCACCAGTGGGGGCGCGGATGTGGAAAAACGCAGACATACCACATCTCTCAAATCTCTTGCTGTCATCTGCTCCAGAAAGCGGAGACAATACTGAAACTATGTCCATTAAATTTCAGGAATGGATCTTAAAAGCAGCGAACGAAGTTGCTCCTGAAAAAACTTATCGCCCCAATAGAACCACTCCATCTGCCCAGTGGTATACAGAAGAGCTGCGACTTCAGCGTCAGTTCTGTAGAAATTTAGAAAGGCGCTGGAGAAAGCACTATAGTCCATTGGCTAAGCAAGAATACAAAAGTGCTCTGGCTATATATAAGAAAGCTATCACTATACAAAAGAATCTTTTCTTCACTGGTCGTATTGAGCACGCCCAGAACTCAGCTAGGATGTTATTTCAGGTGGTGAACTCTCTGTCTAGTCCTCCAGCTGGCTCCACAATAGAGAACTCGCAGGAATTCTGTACCGCCCTAGCCACATTTTTTACTACTAAAGTAATGGATATTTACTCCACTTTTTCTAAAGAGCCGGTAGGAAGAACCACTGATTTAACTATTCAACCAGCACTGAAGCACCCTTCCTTTACTCAGTTTCAGTCAGCTACCGAAGAACAGGTCAACGCACTTGTTGGCAAAATTAAATCAGGCTCTCCGTTGGACCCATGTCCTCCGACCATAATGAACCAACTACACAATGTGGTTACCCAGCCGCTGACCAACATATGCAACTCCATCTTTAGGACAGGTGTCTATCCACAGACCTGGAAGAAGGCTATTGTTAAACCTCTGATTAAGAAGCCATCTTTAGACCCTACCATCACTTCCAACTACAGGCCAATTGCCTGCCTTCCATTTCCTGCCAAAATAGTGGAGGCAATAATGAATAAACAGCTCTCTGAGTTTATTGAACAACATAAGCTCTTAGATGACACTCAGTTCGGGTTCCGGAAGGGACACGGAACTGAGACAGCATTGATAAAGGCCTCGGATGAAATTCGAGAGATCATGGATTCGGGAGGTGCTGCAGTGCTCATCTTATTGGACCTGTCAGCTGCTTTTCACACGGTCGACCACGTCATCTTGGTCGACCGTGTCGCAGCCCTTGGAATTAGTCATCTGGCTAAAGACCTTATAGCCTCCTTCCTTGTTAATCGCAAACAGGCAGTCAAACTGGGCAACTACTACTCGCCCACTTCTGAACTGCCCTGTGGAGTCCCTCAAGGATCCTCGCTAAGTCCCACGCTTTTTAATATCTATGTTGCGGACTTGGCGAGGGTTATTAAATCACATGGGATGCGATTAACTACCTACGCGGATGACACCCAGCTTGTGCTGGCGGTGCATAAGAACGGTCCAGTGGTAGCAGCTAAGTTTCAGGAGGGGTTACTGGATGTACAATCATGGATGCACAGTAACTGCCTGAAACTTAATGCAGAGAAAACCGAAGTTATGACTTTCGGTAAGATCTCCCCCGAATGGTCCCCAACTTGGTGGCCCAGTCAGATGGGCTCCCCCCCGATTCCAGCTGTCAAGGTTAGGAATTTGGGAGTGATCTTTGATAACAGGCTATCTTTTGGTTATCATGTCAACAAGGTGGTCTCTGCTGCATTCTTCGTGCTGAAGAAAATAAAAAAACTCATGCCATACCTACCCGCTTCGACAGGGAAAACACTGATTACCACCTTAGTGTTTTCGAAGCTGGACTATGGAAACGCCCTCTTCCTTAGCACTCACAAATACATCCTGAACAAACTGCAGTCCGTGCAAAATGTGGCAGCACGAATTCTGCTTAATATTCCTTGGCGACACTCTACTTCAGCAGCCATACGCCATCTACATTGGCTAAGAGTGGAGAGCAGAATTAAATTCAAGGCTCTCTGCATCGCCTACAAGGCCATTCATCAGACTGGACCAAAGTTCTTAAAGGAAGCTTTTCAGGTGTACATACCTGGAAAGAATCTAAGATCAGCAGCAAGCCACCTATTGCATGTTCCCCGAACAAGAACGGCCACATGGGGAGATAGACGCTTCCTGGTAGCGACCCCCATACTGTGGAACACACTCCCCTTGTATATTAAAACAGCACCAACACTCATTGCCTTCCGTAAGGCTCTGAAAACTTGGCTATTTAATCAATAAGTTCCTGTCCTCAATTTTGTGTATCCTAGAGCATCTCATTGCGCCTAGACACCCTAGGGTATTAGTTGCGCATTAAAAATCCCATAAATAAATAAATAAATAAATAATCCATTGATCACGTGGAAGGAGTATCTTAATGTTTAGGTTTAAAGATATTAGTCTATAGATATGCAAATTACTTTTTCTCTTTATAGGTTATAAGGTATTCCTTTCATGTCAGCGCTTGGAACGTTCATTCCTCCTGTAGGTGCAGACCAGTGAATGTGAAGTATGACTGATGGTGTTATGGGCCCCACCAATGAATGAATGAGAAAATGTGTTAACGTGACGTCTGGTCTGTGATGAAGGGAGGATATTAGGTTCGGGTTTTTGGTCTTGATCCCCGTTACCTAGGTTTCCGCGCTGCAACACTTACTTCTGTGACTCCCTATTTAGAGATACATTACTGTGTACATGTTTAACAATAAACTTTAATAAAAACATTTTACTAAAAAAATAGTCTCCCCATCCTTTACAAGGGCTCATTGATAACATCACTGCTGGTAGATTCTTAAATCTGTTTCATCATTCAGGACACTTGGCATTTAAGAAGGGCAATGTGGCATGGTACAGTTATAAATGATGCTCTGTGGATGTGTTTTACAGTCCTTGAAAATCTCGGCGGTGCAGGTTTGTGTCCAACATCTTCAACAATGATGAGTTTGGGACAATTCTGAATCTGTCTAGTATCTGGCAAGAATTTGCTCAATTCTTTGGTAATCTGACATATTTTAATGGGAAATGATCAGTATACAGGGTCTGGGGAGTTCTGGTAAAATGCACTACACAATGTCCTGTAGGAGGTCTGAGACACAATATCTTACAATAGCTTTATCTGCACATCATCTTTCACCAAATGTAATCCTGCCAGTAGGTTGATTCCAACCGTCGTTTCCAACTCAGTTCGAACTGAGTACTTCACACCGACTAACTGAAGCACAAAACGGCTTCCAGCATTACAAAATTGTTTCTGTCTTCCCAATCCAAGATGGAGGCTCACACATTTACATTGCTGTTGTTGGCACATAAGGCTTTTTAGCCAAATAAACAGGTTCAAATTGTAATTTCCCAACTCTGCTTTGTAAATGATTTTACATTGTATTTCTGCTTCACAATATGCCTGGGAAGTATTCTACTAATGAATCAAAAATGTTATCAAACACGTTAATGCATATTTCATTTACATCATGTGCATCCTTACTTAGAAGGTGCCATAAAAGTGGTCATTTGAAACTGCCACATACCCTGGGGCCACACTCAGTATTCCTGCATTATCAGCTTAAGATATAGGAGTGTTGCTTCAATATGTTTATATGCATTGAGATCATAAAGTTGCTTATCTATAGAATATAATTGTTTGTTAATATTAGAATCTGACATATTAGTCCCAAGTGGGCACTATCAATTTTGTTTTAAACATATTTAGATCAAACATTCAGCAATAGAAGGCTCCAACAACTAGAGATAGTTTGATGAAGGGATATTTGTCCCCGAGAATGTGCAACAGATGGTTAGAGAAGCCTTTTTTTTCTTGTGTGGAAAGTGTAAAGCACGTGAGAATAGTCATACTGTCACAAATTACAAAGCACCACCCACACTCAAGGAATAAGTCATAAATAAACATGTTACATATAAGACCGATTTTACAGTGTACGACTTGCCCTTGGAAGAAAAGATACAAAGATACATTGGAAGCACTATGGGGTATATTCACAAGAACGTGTGATAACTACTGCAAGAGTAGCTTAACGCAACTCTCAACATCGCAGCCTATCACGGAAAAATTATGCTGTGCCAACCAAGTATTCACAATGCGGCGGTAGCATGCGATAGTCACCAGATAACGCACCAAATGCCAGTGCCAAAATCAACGCAAAAATGCGGAACGCGAATGCAAAAAATCATGCGATGAGGCCAATCGCGGTACAAAAATTAGCGAAAACCAGCCGCAGGCCTGCAGATCCCACGCTACTGGCGGTAAAATGCACTATAAAAGAAAGAAGAAAATAAAATCAGAAGCGATTCTAACTGCGTAGCACCATGGATGCAACCGGACTGAGTGCAGATGACAAGCCAAACTCCACAAGCCCGACGGCGGAACCCCGTGTTTGGGGAAGGGCAAAGAGAAGAGGCAGAGGAAAACGACGTTCCATCCGCAGGAAGACCGGATCATCGTCACGGAGGTGATATAAAATTGTCAACAACTGTTCGTCACCTCCACTGCGGCACTGGCAACCCAAACGGAAATATGGCAGTCCATCGTCACCAATGTCAATGCGGTCGGAGTGTCGAGGAGGTCAATGGAGGAGGTCAGGAGGCGCTGGCATGAAGTGCACAGCCAAACAAAGGAGAAAATCACCACCAACAGGAAGGCAGCAAGGGTGACCGGAGGTGGGATTCCTGAGACGCAAGAGGAGCTGGATGAGCTAGAGGAAATGGTGGCCACAGTCAGCAGTGTGGAGACTGTGGCAGGATTTGGGGGCCTGGACACAGCTCGATATGACCTGACCCAACAGCAACAGGGTGAGTAACGACCAGGGACTGGGGGAACGGGGGAAATGGGCACAATGGCACACATGCACAAATATGTGTAGCACACTGCACACCCACGATGATCGTGGAACATGTCCCTGATAGCCTTGGCGCACTGCAGCACACATAGAAACACCAAGTAGGCCCCCGTCAACTATGAGCACAAAGGGCCCCCCTCCCTAACACCAATATCACAACCTACCCATGCACATGTGCTGAATCCAGCAAAGCAGCGGCTCTGTGAGCCACACAGACTATGCAAGTGACACTGCATGCCCAATAGCATGGCAGCAGCTAAAAACATGACATGGCCCACAAATCGACATGGAGGTGGCACAGTGTGGACCATATCCGTAAAAGAGCAGGTCCCACTCTGACATATCCACGTGCACCCACAACCCATGCCGTACAATACACGCAGCAGACGAACAATGCACCATGCCACAAAATCAGTCAGAGAGCACATATGGCCCAAGTCAAAAACAATACAGCCCCTGAAAAGCACATAATTCAAAGGCACCCCACCTCAAACGGAGAAGGGTGCACAAAATCAGAGCTGTAGTGGCAACTTCCCCACAATGCAGCACACACACATAGCAATCACAGTACATCAGCAATGACGGCTGTGGAAATGTAGCGCGCCATCTTGTCTCTCCCCAGCGCCACACACAGAAAAATGCACGGCAGCCATTTTAGGCACCCTGGTCTCTCTCCCCGCTCATTGCCGACCGCCAGCGCGCCCCTCTGGCGCTGCGAACATCCCCCCGCGTGCTGACCACCCCCGCTCTCTCATGCATGGGCCATAAACCCTCTCCTCCTGCGCGACCCTGCCATGGAACCACATCCCGTGCCTGACCAACACCTCCCTTCATCCCTTACATGGTCACACATCCCTTTGATAAACCCCTTCCTCTGCGCCCAATTGTCCGGGCCGATCCCAGGCCATCACCTAGCCCTGCGGATGCAGTTTATTGCCCCTACTTTAAGGGAAACACCTCACTTCAAAGGGATTACAGTTGATCAAGGCGCCCACCCCCTGAGACCCGACCGGTTGCACACACCCCCGGGAATTGGCGGAATGTCCAGCTGCGTGATAGCCATCTTCTACCGCGGGTGGGGTGGGGACTTCTACTGTAACTATGTGTGGGAGCGGACCTGAGCCGGGGGTCCCGAGGATATCCTTTCATGTATCAAAGCGATCTCAAGAATGTGCCATGTATGATAAACCTGCAATAAAGTCATAAACGTGTGTATAAGAGGCCAGGTCTCAGAGATGCAGAGAGAGCACCTCGTGACGATACCTTGCTGTCTGATCTGATGTGTTCTACTCCGACGGAATAAAACTTTGTTTCCTGCCTTCCAGTCTCCGGCGCCCGCCTCTTTGTTGGTTAATTTTCGAATGGTATAAGAGGCGATTACCGCCGGGCAATACTTGAAAGGTTATCGACTGCAACTGCCGCTACCATTTAACAATTGGCGCCCAACGCCGGGCCCATCAGGGACACGTGGATCCAGTGGGAGAGGTCCCGACGACAGAGTGAACGACTGCAGCGATCGGGAGAGCTCCTGCCTGATAGACCCTCGTCTGGCAGCCGATCATCCGAACTTCACTGGTTGCGAGCAGACCCTGCTCGAGTGATTTACGGTCCTGACTGGGAACCATCAGGAGTGCCACGGCAAACACGGAGAGTAGAGGACGATCGGGGCGCTGGAGGTGGAAGACGGGAAACTGTCCATGCGTTCCGGGTAAGGTCGTGTAACACGACGAATTGCGAAACGATTGATTGATTGATTGAAAATACTAGTATTGCTTATTGATTGCTCTTTTTGAGGTCTTCGCTGCCTACAAACGGGGAAGAGTATAAATACTCTCTCTCCCTTTGCAGAGAGTGAAGGGTAGGTAACGCGGACTTTTGTCCCCCATTGTAATCTGTCGTGCCTATTTTCCTCCCCACTGATTGATTGACCGAATATTGATTGTTTTGAAGAATAGTACTTCTTGAGATATTCTCTGTTTACAAATAACGTAGAATAGAAATATTCTGCCTAAGTCTTTGCAGACAGTGAAGGATAAGTAACGCAGACTTTTGTCCCCCATTGTAACCCGTCGTGCTTATCTCTTTTCTCACCATTGATTGATTGATTGTCCGAACACTAGTTGTTCGATATTGGTCCTTTGAGGTATTCTCTGCTTGCAAATAACGTGGAATAGAGATATTCTGTCTAGTCTTTGCAAGCAGTGAAAAGATAGGTAGTGCAGACTTTTGTCCCCGTTGTAACCCGTCATGCCTATCTTCTCCCCACTGATTGGTAGTTGGTTCTGCCCGGACCGCTTATTCGAGGTGAACCATCCGGCTCCACTGGAAGGCACCCCTAATAAGGACATGTTCACTAAATATGGACTAGTCGCCGTAGCTTATAGCAAGCTATGGCATAAATATACAAAAAAGGACCCCGAGAGTCAGTGGCCACTGATGGGATCCTTTGATGACCATAAAATAGAAACGCTAGAAATAGCTCTACGTAGCAATAAAACGACGCCCACTATGCTCGATAGTATTGGCATGTGGCGCAAAGAAGCAACGCAACGGAAAAAGAGAGAAGAAGTAAAGGCAGAAAAAGAACTACGAAAGGCAGCTCACCTTGCCGCTAGAAAGTAAGAGGAAGAGATAAAGGAGAGAAAAGAAGCTAAACTAAAACAAGAGTCTGAAACATCAGGCCAGTGCCCTGTTAGGACCTCCTCTACACTCTACCCTGAGTTACCTTCCAAGCAACGAGCGAATGACGAATTGCTATTAGGTCCCCCGATCATCTACATGCCCCCTCCATACGCTCCCTCCCAACCTGTAGTACAGCACCCGCAACCCCCAAACGCAAGTGAAAGCAGTACCAGGGCCTCGGCCCTCACGGCCTCCGCGCCGGCCGAGCCTCTTGTACTGAACACAACGTTAGCAATAACGTTAGATGACCCTGAGATGAGAAAGAAAGATTCCGCCAGAATGAATCGACTAACAAAGGATGAACGAGCCGGAATCGATAAGGTAGTAAGGACACTAGTAGAACGAGAAGAAAGTGAGAAATATGTAACAGACATGTATAACTCGTATGCCGACAACTGCAGACGACACTTTGTCGTACGACTTTGTTATCACACCC
The DNA here is from genome assembly GCF_964204655.1 of Triturus cristatus. Lineage (NCBI taxonomy): Eukaryota > Metazoa > Chordata > Amphibia > Caudata > Salamandridae > Triturus > Triturus cristatus. The sequence goes on along the minus strand of NC_140592.1, from coordinate 1,182,692,606 downwards.
TGAATGCCTATGATAGGTACCAAGATAGAGGTCCCGAAGGCTTAACGACCTTGTATAGGAAGGTAGACATTGGGGAGGAGGGAGAGGGCGATGTGACGGACCTCTTCACTCGTACACTCGAAGTCTTCCGGCATCTTAAAGAACACAGACAGACAACCAAAGCAGAAACCCCCATAGTGACTGAACCCCAGGCAGGAAAGGCTGATACCATGATGCCCATCAAAGAAGCCGCCCCCTACTGGGTCCCCCCACGAGGTCAGGGAACACACGATGACATCAACCACCAAGATGCGAAGGGAAGGGTTGTATACAACTGGGTCTACCAGACATGGGACCGACAAGACATCTTGACCTTTAGAAAAACCCTACCCGACTTAAGAAAGAACCCGACAGCCTTCTACACCGAACTAGGTACGGCCTTAGGTTCAACCATAATGACCTTAGCGGATATCGATTTGTTCTTCGGGTTATGTCTGCCGGCTGATGTGTGGAAGCAAATCCGGAAAGTCGACCACGCTGAGCCGTTCGGATATACCTGGGTACAACTCGATACCATAGATAAACAGCGAGAACCTGGACAAAAACCCCTAAAAGCCATATTGGAACTCCCAGACAAGATTGTACAGAAATTGAAGACTCTAATCCCAGAAAGAAAGGTAGACTGGTCAATAGTGACGGCTTGTCGCCAGAAACCCCAGGAGGATGTGTCTGAATACTTCTCTCGATTCGAGACAGTGTTTTCCGATTATAGTGGCCAGGACATGACCACTGCAACCGGACATCACCTCTTTGTCCAGAAGTATGTGAAGGGTCTGTCACAAGAAGTCTCCCAGAAGCTACAGACCAGCGAGAGTAGTTGGGCAGCCTCCAAACCCGCAGCTATCCTCCAGATGGCCCAATACTACGAACATCAAAAGAATGAGAACGATAGAACGTCCGAGAGAAAGAAAAAGGAACTGAAGGAGAGGGTAATGATAGCACAGTTGCAAGGGGTGACCATAGGAAGGGAGCCCCCTAAAGGAAATTACCAACCAACCGCCCCTAGAAAGCTACCCCCTAGAGACCATACACCTGCACCCTACACTGGACGAAGAGACTTAGACGGGAACCAATGTGCGTTCTGTAGAGGGTTCGGACACTGGAAATCCCAGTGCCCGGTCCTTCTGGAAATGAACAAAAATAGAGACACCAGAGACATAGCATATGACCCCAGAAGTAGAGGACAGGGACGAGGGTACACGAACGACGCCACCAACGACAGGACAGGCAGACCAAACACCTTTGATCGCCCCCGACAGAACCAGTGCCAGCAGTCCGACTACGAAAACACCCATGACTTTGCATAGGACCGCCAGGGGCAAGGGAGGGATCCAGTCGAACTCCGTGTTGACCAGCAAGGTCCTTACGTCACTGCTAAGGTCTTGGGCACAAAGTCTCCATTTCTGGTAGATACTGGGGCGACACGTAGTGCGTTATCTAAACGACTGATTCCTAGTGCACCCTTGTCTGGCTCACACGTAGCCTCAATAGGCTTTGATGGAACGCCCTCCACTAACCCCTTGTCAGCACCAATCTCCTTTGACTTAGAAGATAACACCACTGACACGACATTCCTGCTCTCCTCCAACACCCCCGATGCTATTATGGGACTTGATTTGCTAAAACATTTCCGAGCTACCATCAGATGTTCCCCAGACGGAGTGCGAGTCATCCTGCACGATAACCCGGATCTGTTCAGGTCTTGTCTCACACGACGTATGTTCTCCATAACCAATGCTGACTTGTCCCTACTCGACACGTTACCCTCACACCTGTGGGCAAAAACCGACTTGGACGTAGGACGCATGGTGATCGACCCCGTACACATAACTGTCCGACCGGACGCGGTGCTCCCAAAGCTTCCACAGTATCGGATATCGCCCGAAGGCGAGAAGGCATTGGTGGAAATCATCCAGTCCCTAGTCGATGCAGGAGTGGTAGAAGAAGTAGTCAGTAATGTTTGCAACAGCCCTATCCTACCCATTGTAAAGAAGCAAGGCGAGGGAGATGAGAAAGCATACCGCTTCATTGTTGACTTGCGAGAGGTTAACAAAGTAGTCATACCTCAGTACCCCGTGGTCTCGGACATCACCACCATCCTCACCCTGATTCCGTCCACTGCCACCACCTTTACCGTTATTGATCTCAAGAATGCATTCTTTTCCATCCCCATCCACCCAGACAGCCGCTACCTGTTCGGCTTCACCTAAAAAGCCCGTTCATACAGATTCTGTAGGGCACCCCAAGGCTACACTGAGAGCCCCAGCATTTATAGCCAAGCCCTCAAGAGACAACTAGATGCAGTCCAACTACCAGATGGAGTGGCGTTAATACAGTACGTCGATGACATTCTTTTGGCGGCCGACACCACTCCACTCGCAGTCACAGCCACCATCCACCTCCTCCACTTCCTCGCGGAGAACGGTCACAAGGTCTCCAGGAAGAAGTTGCAATTCTGCCAACCCCAAGTGAAATTCCTAGGCCACCTCCTATCCAAAGATGGGAGGAAGCTTACACCTGACCGAATTCAGACCATCCTAGAAACCCCTGTCTCTGGTAGGCCTCGCCTCCTTCTGTCGACAGTGGTTGCCAAACTTCAGTCTTATTGTAAAACCTCTGCTTTCTCTGTTGGCTAAAGATGTCCCCTTCCCCCTCCCCTGGACACCCGAATGCCAATCCTCCTTCAAAGAATTACGAGATGCCCTTTGCTCAGCACCAGTCCTAGGAACCCCAGACTACACTAAACCTTTTTCCCTCTTCACCCACGAAAGGGAGGGATGCGCGTTGTCTGTTCTAACCCAGTCCATAGGTCCCAAACAACGCCCTTGTGCCTACTTCTCTGCCACTCTTGACCCTGTAGCCAGAGCTTTGCCCGCCTGCCTTCGAGCAGTAGCTGCCGCTGCTGTCTCTATCCGACAAAGTGAGGGGATCGTGCTCTCGAACCCCCTCACTGTGTTAGTACCCCATGCGGTTGACACCCTCCTGAACCAGACCAAGACTCAACACCTGACTAGCGCATGACTGACTGGTTATGAACTGACTCTGCTTGCACCCCACATCACATTGAAACGATGCACCACTCTGAATCCAGCTACTCTGCTAACTCTCCCTGACACTGACCCCAATGCGTCCCCTATGCATGACTGCGTGACCCTCACCGACGAACAGACTAAGAGTAGGGTTGACCTCCGAGATACTGCCTTCCCGGACCCTGACGGAGAACTGTGGGTAGATGGCTCATGCATCAAGCTCCCCGATGGCACCACCTGAGCTGCCTATGCAGTCACCACAGCCCGAACAGTTGTTGAGACAGCCCGCATCACACAGCGATCCGCACAGACGGCTGAACTGATCGCCCTCACATGAGCATGCATCCTAGCAGCAGGGACAACCGCAAACATTTACACAGACAGTCAGTACGCCTTCGGGGTGGTTCACCACTTTGGGCTCCTATGGAAGGAGAGGGTATTCTTGACCTCTCATGGCACACCCATCCTACATGGAGATCTAGTCTCCGCTTTGACCGAAGCTGTCCTCCTCCCCACACGGCTGGCTGTGATCAAATGCCAGGCACATAAGAAGGTGACAGACATTATAGGACAGGGAAATGCTCTAGCTGACATTACTGCCCGAACCACAGCCGAGAATAGGTCCACGACCCGCATGTACGTGACCAGGTCACAAACTGAGAAATGGAAGGATGCTAGGGAAACGATTAGGGACATCCAATTGGCTAGCTCACCACACGAATTGACTGAATGGGCACGGGTGGGATTGAAAGACGATGAAGGCTGCTGGCGAACTAGAGACACGAACAAATGGTTACTACCTGACTCATATCTGATTCCCATACTGACCATGACACACTCCCCCGCACACATAGGGTCTGCCCCCATGATCGAACTCATCTCCAAGGTTTGGCACAACGACAAGATCCCAGACTCAGCCAAACGTCTGGTCCAACAATGCCTGGTATGCCTCCAACACAACCCTGGTAAAGGAACTGCTGTACCCCGGGGAGGGTTTGGGGTTCCTAATCATCCCTTTGAGGTCCTACAGATGGACTACATCCAGTTAGAAAGGTGCCAAAGCTTGAAGTACGTACTTGTGGTTGTGTGTGCTTTCAGCAAGTGGGTAGAAGCCTACCCGACCCGCGACAACACTGCTATGACTACCGCAAAGGTATTGCTGAAAGAATCCTTCCCCCGTTACGGCCTTTGTCGAATTTTGTGGAGCGACAACGGCCCCCACTTTGTAGCCGAAGTTATCCAACTCATCCTAAAGGGGTTGGGTGTAAAACAAAAGTTCCATGCGGTCTTCCATCCCCAATCTGCAGGCTTGGTTGAGCGACATAATGCCACATTGAAGCTCAAAATAGCCAAAATAGTTGCCACCACAGGACTGAAATGGCCAGACGCTCTCCCGCTAGCATTACTATCAATGCGTTCCACCCCCACCAAACACCATTTAACCCCCTACGAGGTCGTCTTCGGGCGACCCATGAACCTTTGGACTGCACCAAAACCAGCATCCATTCACGACGTCCCGGACGTCCTCATGTCTGACTATCTGTACAATCTAACTAAAACGTTGTCTGTTATCCATCAGCAGGTGCTGCAAGCCATTCCCGATGCTTCCAGGGGCCCCGGACACGACATCCAACCCGGCGACTTTGTCCTAGTGCGCAACTTCCAGCGCACCAAGAGTCTGGAGCCCCGGTGGACGGGCCCCCTGCAAGTCCTGATCACCACCCGAACAGCTCTTCGAGTGGAGGGGAAACATAATTGGCTGCATGCACACCACTGCAAGAAGGTATCATCGACCCTGACGACCACCGACAACATCACCGCCCAAGAGGAACTTCTGGACAAAGACCGACCATCCCTGAGCTGCTGCCCGAATACAGAGACACTTGAATTGACTAAATATCCCGATCCCACTGTGCCATCCAAAGAAGGGTATAACCTACGACGAAATGAGGGAACTTCGGCTAAGCAGACCACGAACTAAGTTGAAATCTCAGAGCGGTTGTCTAGGCACCTCAAAGGCCTCCAGGAGAGAAACTAAACAAAGTCTGTGGTTCTGCCCGCTACCGAGTCCCTTGAAGGTGATGGAAGCACCCGACATGAAGATGATGGAAGCAACCGGACGTCCGAAGGTCCACTACAAAAACCCAAAGACTGACAAAACGCACAGCTCAAAGACTATTGCACTTTTTGTTACCCTTCTCCTTTGCCTCCTTCTCATGGTCACTTTCTGGATCCTGGAAGAAAACGTACCCGCTCATAAGACATTGCTGACCACTGCCCAACCCACCACCATGAAAGAACACCATCTGATCTCACTTTCACCCCAACTCCGAGAAAGGCGTAAGGAGTTCTGGAATAACTCTTTTGTGCAGTTGCTCCACCAACACAATCTTGCCGCCAATGCCACTAACTGCTGGATCTGTGGATTGCTGCCACATGCCACTGGACATTCTATCCCTTTCATCCCTTCGCCCTTCTCTGTCCATGGCTCCTGCCTCGCGTGGCTAATCCTCTTGCAAGAAAGCTATAAGGACAATGCCACTTCCGGCAAAACTGTGTCACACTTCTACCATGGGTTCTGGCTGAACAAGACTGGAAAAACTTCTGCTCCCTTCTGTCCTCTGAGATCAAACACTTCCTTTCATATGGACATCCCTGCCAAAGAGCGAGTCGAAATGCAGGTGTTCAACAACCCAGCCAGACCCACCTTCTCTTACCTCCGGAAACGAACGGCCGCCACCCTAACAGTGGCCCTATCCGTCATCAACATCACAGGTCTTGTGTGCCTCGAAGGTCTGGGAACGCAGCTGGTGGGCCACAGTTCCTGTCTCATCACCCGAACATTGGACTCAGTTGACCCACCCTCCTTTGTTACCTCCCCAAATATGTACTTCGTCTGTGGTACTAAGGCTTCCGAAAGGTTGGGGAGGCACCTGCTACATCGCTTTTATCCTTCCTCCAACATATGTGGCTCCAGCAAACCATCACCGGCAAAAACGTGCAAAGGACATTGTACAAGCCGACTCCACTGGAGCACAGTTCATGGATGCAGTAAAGGGACTTGTTCCACTGTGGGGTCCAATGGCAAACAGCCGTGCCATCCGGCACCTGACCCAGGCAGTCGAAACCACAATGAACATTACAGCCGGCATCCTCACCAACAACACCGCTGAGCTTCAGGCCGTCTGCCTGGTAGCTCTTCAGAACCGCCTCGTTCTAGACGTGGTTCTGGCTGATCGTGGAGGAGCATGCCGCATCATTGGGTCCAGCTGTTGTACCTACGTACCGGATAACTCACCGTCAGTCTACAAGGCGATTGAACACCTCCACAGACTTTCCGCAGAGGTTCATCAGGAGCAAGAAGGATGGTCGCTTGGGAGTTGGTTTTGGGACACTATTAAAAGTTGGGGGTGGAGGTTGTTTACGTTTATCCTAATACCGATTGTGGTACTGTGTGGATGCTGCCTGGGGATTCAATGCTTGCCACCTCTATGTTCACTTTTCACGAACTGCATCTGCCCTAAGACTCTGAACTTTGAAGCAGAACGAATGAAAGCCCTGTATGAAATAGAAGTACGAGGTATTATGGGGATAAATCCGAACTAAACAAGCTGGCGAGATATGTTAAAAGGGAGGACTGTGAAAATGTAGCTCGTAACTGAACATTATCTGCGCCATCTTGTCTCTCCCCAGCGCCACACACAGAAAAACGCACGGCAGCCATTTTAGGCACCCTGGTCTCTCTCCCCGCTCATTGCCGACCGCCAGCGTGCCCCTCTGGCGCTGCGAACATCCCCCCGCGCGCTGACCACCCCCGCTCTCTCATGCATGGGCCATAAACCCTCTCCTCCTGCGCGACCCTGCCATGGAACCACATCCCGTGCCTGACCAACACCTCCCTTCATCCCTTACATGGTCACACATCCCTTTGATAACCCCCTTCCTCTGCGCCCGATTGTCCGGGCCGATCCCAGGCCATCACCTAGCCCTGCGGATGCAGTTTATTGCCCCTACTGTAAGGGAAACACCTCACTTCAAAGGGATTACAGTTGATCAAGGCTCCCACCCCCTGAGACCCGACCGGTTGCACGCACCCCCGGTTATTGGCGGAATGTCCAGCTGCGTGATAGCCATCTCCTACCGCGGGTGGGGTGAGGACTTCTACTGTAACTATGTGTGGGAGCGGACCTGAGCCGGGGGTTCCGAGGATATCCTTTCATGTATCAAAGCGATCTCAAGAATGTGCCATGTATGATAAACCTGCAATAAAGTCATAAACGTGTGTATAAGAGGCCAGGTCTCAGAGATGCAGAGAGAGCACCTCGTGACGATACCTTGCTGTCTGATCTGATGTGTTCTACTCCGACGGAATAAAACTTTGTTTCCTGCCTTCCAGTCTCCGGCGCCTGCCTCTTTGTTGGTTAATTTTCTAATGGTATAAGAGGCGATTACCGCCGGGCAATACTTGAAAGGTTATCGACTGCAACTGCCGCTACCATTTAACAATGGCAACGTGGTACAAAGTGCAACACCACAGGACAGAGCTCACAACAGGTTCCGCTCGTGCGTATCAACTGTCCACTCACATCAGGCATTGCCTGACACTGTGTGATGATAATGTATGGGTACTACTACACATCCGTCATGTAGTTGGTAAACACACTGACTACCACCAAATAAGCAGCTCCACCAAAACACATTGGCATGCAGTCTGAATGTAAACATCTGCAATTCTTCAACATACATGTGAAACACTGTTAACCTGCATCTCCCCTTTACATTGCAGAGGGACAAAAAACACCTCAGACAGAGCACACCACACTTCTCATCAGTGATGATGAAGAGTGACAACATGCAGATATGTCAGGACACCCTCCAACGGATAATGGACAGCCTCTGTACCCCATCCCCAGGAGCAGGGCAGGCCAGCTGCCTCGAGGTGAGCCCACCACCTGCACAGACCACACAGCAGGAAACACACATCACCACGGCTGTCTCCCAGGACCCCCCGACCAAGACTCGAAATTCCAACAGCGTGTGTGGGGTTGCCAGGTAGAGTTGGCTGATCAGCTGCGGGTGGGTTTTGAGCGTGTGGCAGCCAAACTTGATGCCATATGTGGGTGTCTGAGTCCCATCAGGGACCATGCACAGTCCCTATCGAACACCCCCTGTACGCACCATGCTCCACCACAGACCTTGGCTGACCTCGCTGGGGCCATTAATCAGATACAAGAACTGTCTAGTCAGACAGGCACCAGCGATGACAGCACAGAGTTGGCACAGATGCGGAGGACAATAGAGACCATGGACACCAGCGAGCAGTAGCTGGGAACTTCAATGCCCTGCAGTTCATCACCTTGCCATTGCTGCCAATGAGCCTGTCACAGATGACTGAAGCGGGAACATCGACACACACAGCTACGACCCCTGATGTGTCAGTGGCACACAGTGATGCAGCCCCATCACCTTCGCAGTCTGATGTGTCAGTGGCACACAGTGATGCAGCCATTACCCCACCACACACACAAAATACACCGGACACAGAACCCGTATCAGGGGAGTAAGATGGGGATGGTAATTACTGTGTGAGGAAGGAGGCAGTAGCATCCATCACCGCCATATGGCCTGTCCCTGCCTGGTCCTGACCTATGCATCATGCCCAGGGACAATACCTCCCACTGACCCCCGGAACACTCTGCGACATTCACCCGGACCCCGACACGGACTGCCATTTCTTCACTGCTGGACAATTACACTGTAATCCTGCTGCAGACTGCACTCCCCCTCTTCCTAATCACTTTCCAATCCCAAAAGGACTCTGGTTGGACCACCACTGGGCTCCCAAGTAGTGTGGATTTGGATGGCCATTTACAACTCCAGCTCCGTCAATCACCTGAATCTGAATAAAACATTCTAAATCACACAGATGTGTCATGACTATGTTCACTCATGTATGGAAGTATGGCTGGATGTAGGGACAACGATTGCACATGAAGGTACACCCTGGTAACTGACATCTATGCGTATGTGTATCCCTGAGACACATGGCCAATTGGATGACTGTGAAGGTGAGTACTAGCTGTGTCCCCATTGCACATTTACTACAATCTCACAACCCCCCAACGTAGGCACACGTCTATGTATTGAATAGGGCTGTGTGTAGGAATGCCCAATCGGTAGCAGGCCAGAAGTGGTGTCCTACATCACATGTGACAACCAAACTTCACGTCGCATACCTACACACACACATCTGTGTGGACACGTTGTGTTACAATTCATAACATAGCTCCACATGGTCTGAGTTTGGACATCATACTCACATTGCAGAAATCATGTAAGTGCACAGGTCGGCCAGCAACTATCCCAAAACAATGTCTGGCCCACAGAGGTGGAGCTTGCAAAATGGAGCCTCTCCCATTGTACATGTATCAGTCAGTTCCTCCCTGTGTAGGGACAATGCTCATTGTGGCACACGAGTGGACAATCGATTCAACACTTATCACAGTTAGACACCAGTGGAGTTGCATAGACTTTATTAGCATGTGCGTGTCAGTACGGACGAGGGAACGGCCACAACAGGCAGGGACATGCTTAAGGCACTTACACGCAGCATGGGAACATGTCGAGGTTCAGGAAATGGTGAGGCAAAAATGTACAACAATCATCATGGGTGGCAACGGTCTCAGCCCACCTTGCCATGCTGGACGAGTCATGTGTTGTTTGGAGTCTGCCTATTGCTCTGTGCGAAGGGGCACTACTCACTGCCCATGGGATCTGCATAGTGCTCTGCCACCGGCATGCGCCGATTGTATGCTCTGCTGACAGTGATCAGGTGAAAGGGACCAACAGGTTCACATGTCGTGCTACATTGCCATGTGTGTACACTCACCCCAGCAGTGTGTCCGAATTGTTAAAGTTGCCAAACGATGCTGTGTTGCTCTGCCATGGACCTGCATCCCCTTGCACAGGTGCGTGTACACACGTGTAGTTCCACGCACATGCATCCAGAGTCCTGACGAAGGCAGACATGTCCTCTGTTGTGGTGGGATATGTGAGCATTCCCCATGATGCAACAAGTTGTTGGGACCTGTGCTGTGTGTGACAATCCGATGTGGCAGCAGGAACGTAGTTACTCGTCCATGAATGCCCGTGTAGCTTCATGTGCAATGTGTTCCAATAGTACGTCGTTGTCATCTTCAAGGAACACCAGGGTGAGCCAATCCATTAACTGGTCCAGGCAGGTTTACTCAGCCCACGCCGTGTCCCCAATCCACAACACAGCCCAATAGGAGAGTGCCTCGATGTGGTCACTGCACACGAGAAATTGTGCAATCTCCCATGCACAACTGCTAATACATACGCAGTATGTCAAGGCATCCCATGCACGGCTGTCTCGGTTACACTCCTGTTCGTGATCCAACAGGGGGCACACACACATGTCAGAGTCCAATTCCTCTACTGTTGTGTTGGATAGGCAGACATCCATGGGACACTCGAATGTACATGTTCGGCAGTGGAACCAGGGCTGGACGCAGGTGATGTAGGCAAGGCGGAAGCTCAGCCGGTAACTGATCCGCAGCACTGCCAGAGGCAGTGCGCACAGTAAATGCAGCATACGTGCACGGTACTGTTCCACATGGTGGGGGTTGTGCATGTGCCCGGGATGGCCTGCCATTGCGTTGGTGCATCTCGTGGGACCGGCACTCTTCTGATCAGTGGCAGTTGTGTGGAGGATATGCCACAGCTCTGCGGGTCTGGGTGTAGTGTCGGTGGGTGTTGTGGCCCCCTTGGATGTCCGTGCTGCATGGACAGTTGCTTGGGGGCATCTGTGGTTATTCATGTATGGCTATGGGCTGTGCTCCCTTGTCTGGTGCAGGTTGTGGTCCGACTTTGCACCATGTCAGAGCAGGTGTAATTTCCAGGTGCTAACGCACCTTATCACATGTTTTGTGTTCTTATCGCAGTTCTGGCTTGTTGTTGTGAATGTTGTGGGGTGATGTTGTTGTTGCTTTTTGCTGGGGAACGCCTACTCTGCATCTCATTAGCAATAGTTGTCAGGGTCATCCGTGGCGATGTTTGTTGCAGATGCTAACGCCGGAAAAGTGTTGCTGTGGGCTGTTTGCACCGACTTTTGAATGGGGCGGGAAATTTATCATGACTTTGGCTGCGCTAAAGTGCTGTTAACTCGGCAATAGAGCCTTGTGAATATGGCCCTATGTTTCCTGAGAAAAAGCACCTTCTTGAGCACAGTAGAGATATCATGAAACCAAGTTCTCAGTAGCTAGACATTTTGCGTTTTGAGAAATATCACAATGCAGATTGGGCCATAGCTTTCTACTATAGCACGCCGTAGTGGGCTATACCGGCCATTAAAGGCACGATCCAGTGTTACAGGCCTGACCCAAAGGTAAGGGCCTTTAACAAGGGAGCGGGACTTTAAAGCTGGTATTGCAATTCGTCCGGTTACATAGGGCTATCAGGCTATTATAAGGCTCTTAGAACATTCTGCCACTAGAGGGCAGAATGTTCTAACATAAAGCAAAGGCCTTAACATCCCCTCGGGCTCCGTGAGGCCTTTGTTCACAGCAAGAGCTGTGAAAGACAACATTGGAATGTTGGAGCTCCGGGCTTCTACTGGCCATTAGAAGCCCAGAGCACTTTATTGTTTTCAATGGAGCTCCCAACATTCCAATGCTCTAATTTGGTATCGACTGAGTTCTCAAACACCTAAGAAACATTAATATATTAAACAGCCTCTGCATACTAGAATCAAGATATATTATAGACTTGAGGACATAGATCCCGATGGCTTAAACATTGGTGAGGATCTATTTGTATATCAGCTCAAAGAATGTAGGCTGTATGAATTATTGCTCTCTGTCTTTGCTATTTCAGCCTTCTAGGAAATATTACTCCAGCCCCTGATGCTTCATTATTCATATGTCCGAAAATATAATTGATACCACCGACCTGGGACTAATATCTCTGATTTTAACATTAACAACACATGAAGGGTTAGAGGGCCCCCTGCTCCACAGGGTCTCCAGGTGTGTACATTACGCACCTGGATAGCAGGGATGCCAAGTGGCAGAGTAAGTAGGTATAGGAACCTTTGGGGTGAGGAGCAGGTTCACTAAAGGTACTGGTGGACTGTGAAATAAAGTCAACTTTGTATGTTTTAGTTGTGCTCCAGGAATTAATTAACTACAAACAGCGCTTCCTCAAATTTTATGATGCTACTTCCTGTTTCGGATGTTTCAAAACAATTCACAAAATTGAGGAGAGCCTAAGGCAGTGCTAATTTGTGCTGGTGGTTTCAGGTGCTCAGCACCGGCACTTAATTGTCAGCACCGGCTCTAGTGACAGCCACCACATGGTGGCATTGACTTTTTTAATTTTGAGAAGAGCACAGTAACCATGTTTATTAAGTCAATATACACTGAAAACAAATAATACCAGCCCCTCATGCCATTATTATAGCTTTGTGTGGCCAGAAATGGTCTGAATTGTTAAACTTGTAGGATGCCAATGTTTAGGTGTTATGTTGTTACTTGTCAATGGCAGTGCTGGCAGGGTATGGGTGGTGCAGGCTGCAGTAGCCTTTCAAGAAGGGCCCTGGTACTTAGTGTTTCACAAATTAGGTGCCTAAATTAAGGATATGCATATAAAAAGTTAAAAAATAAGATTTACTGATCATACATTTAATAAGAAGCAACATATTTTAATTCTGTCTTTAATCAGTAAAATAACAGTCACTTTTTGAGTGAGTTATGTAACCACCTCTCGCTCAGCTTCCCCTCTACATGCACCCTACACTATACTTAGTTACCTTCAAAGCAAAAAGATTTGTGCAGTTTGTAAATGTCAGTTTTGAATTTTAATGTGAAATGATCTAGTGTGTCAATGTATGCAAATCCGTGCTTTGTTCACAAGAACAGCATAAATCCTAGCTAATCGAACTACTAAGGTTTTGTGTAACAGGCCATCAGTCAGCTACATTCAAATGAGCTGTTTTGCTTTTTACATTGGCTTTTAATTTGCAGAAGACAGAACCTTCCTTTGTGCTGTTGCTTATTAGGGAAGAGGATCAAGGCTGATGCTGATAATCCATAGGGATATTGTTGATTGAATCAAGATCAGGGATTCTTCGAGCAATCTGTATAGAATTGGAAACAAATCCTGGATATAGTATGCCATATAGCAGCAATTCATATATATACAATATGTTTATATATTTTTTATTATTATTTATATGTAAAATATTTGAGCAGCTTCTAATAACTCTTAGGATACACTACTGATTAATTCAAAAAGCTGGTAAATATTGTAAAAAATTATTCACATTGTGAGAGTCTGGTGTTCACTTGAGAAGAAGAGGCCTGTGCAGCTGTAGCACACATGCTGACTGACAGCCCTTATAAAGAGAGACCTGTTAGAAAAGCACGCTTGCTGAAGGGGCTTGAAGCATGAGAACATAGGCCTGACGCATTCACAATTTCAAAGCAACCACACCTCACTTTACAGAGTCCCCGTTTGCAATAGCAATTAAAAATGGACATGCACACTTTGCAAACCTTGGAGTCCGAAATGGAAGGGAGCACAAAGGGGTGGTCCTTCCTATTGAAACTCATAGTAAGATACACAAATATTTTGTAACTGTTTATGTGGTAAGTCTGGAGTTGAAATTGACTACCAAAGGCTGTTGCTGTTGTTTGCCCCGAGTGGACGCTTTGCTGACTTTGGAGGGTGGCACTGACGAGGCTCAACACACGGGACTGCGAGGCCCAGGGTGCACGCTGCTAATTCTCTCAGCACACCTGGTGCCTCTTCCCGGCCCCGCCTCCCTTGACCAATCCGCGCCTTGCGGCCCCCGCTTCGCGGGTGCCGCTCGTAGGCTTCATCACCTCCTCGCCGCTATAAGTGCTGGGTCCTTCCTGGGATTGCTGTTGCTGTTGGTTGCCCCGAGTGGACGCTTTGCTGACTTTGGAGGGTGGCACTGACGAGGCTCAACACACGGGACTGCGAGGCCCAGGGTGCACGCTGCTAATTCTCTCAGCACACCTGGTGCCTCTTCCCGGCCCCGCCTCCCTTGACCAATCCGCGCCTCGCGGCCCCCGCTTCGCGGGTGCGGCTCGTAGGCTTCATCACCTCCTCGCCGCTATAAGTGCTGGGTCCTTCCTGGGATTGCTGTTGCTGTTGTTTGCCCCGAGTGGACGCTTTGCTGACTTTGGAGGGTGACACTGACGAGGCTCAACACACGGGACTGCGAGGCCCAGGGTGCACGCTGCTAATTCTCTCAGCACACCTGGTGCCTCTTCCCGGCCCCGCCTCCCTTGATATTGTAACTATTAGTAGCGCTCCCGCCCCGACGCGCAAGCGGAACGCGCGCGGGACGTAGCTCGGGGCGAAGACCGGGCAAAGAGCGGGCCGTTTGTGGCCGTTCGTGGACGGGACGGGCTACCCCTCTGAGATCGATTGGACTAGAGTATAAACGGTAGCCTAACACTGTGCGCAAGTAGTATACAAGTTAGGTTGCTACCTGTGCTTTGCTAATATTCTGCTACTGTTTCGTTTTACATCCTTCACATTTGCAGGTATTTGTAATAGTTTGTACTTTTAGGGTTCTTGGTTACTGTCATAAGCAGTCCCCCCTCTTGTCCTTCTTCCTCCCCCACGAAGATGACATCTCTAAGATCCGGTAGGAAGTTTGTGCAGGGTAACACGGGGGTAGTATTTCAGGGACCCTAGATAATTTCATCACCAGAGCTGCTCGGGTCCTTGAACAAGAAATTTCTTTGACTGAAAAACGATTGTCATTAGAAATATCCGCCAAGAGATCGTCGCTTGACAACATCATGGCAGCCACTTCCCCCGAATGCAGGAACTTACCTCTGGTGTCTGATTTGTCGCACAGTAATGCGAATGGGTTGTCGAATATATCTTTACATAGTTCTCTGGACGATATTTCCGGTACTATAATTATTCCCGAAGATAGTGGTATTCCCCCAAATCCTAGTGCTATTCCTTTACCGCCCCTTATTGAGCAGCCACGTTTAGTTACCCCGATTTTGACCAATAAGTCCAAACCTATCAATGGGAAAAGAAAGCGTGTGGGCGTTCCTTCTAGGGGTAAACGTATAAAAGCTTCCAAAAAGTCCCAATTTGCCAATACACGTTCTGACCCCTCTTCCCTTCCATCTTGTTGCTCATCCCCTGCTGCCGGGAGCCCCATGTCCTCCCACTGCACAGACAATCTGCCTAATACTACTCCTCAGCCTACCTGCTCTCTTGAACTTTTGGACCAGTTGCTCAAGTCTTTTTTCCTTCCCCTTCTTGAGCGAGTCAAGAAACTTTCCATCTCCATCGGGAAACTAGAGAGTATGGTGTTAAACAATACGTCCTTGTTGGAGAAGACTACCATGTCCCTTGCTGACCCTAAGACTCTACCAAATACTGTCACTGCTGCCAAAACTGGGTCAGCTTTAAATGGTCATACTCCCGTGACTGAAGTCCCTTCCTCCTCACCCGCACAAAATGAACAAGCGGTGATAGTCACCCATCCACCAATTAGTGCTGTCTCGTCTATCCAACTAGCTAGTAACTCTGATACCAGAAATAGCAATAGCGATAATGCAGTAAGATAGCCTTCTTCTGAGGGTGCAGGTACGTTCTTAAAACTTCCTTGTATTAATCTCCCTCGAGAGTCCCTGCCATATACTGTTATAATGGTAGATGTTCCTAGGCTTCCCCAGGTAAAGTCCGAGACACACAGCGAACTAAAGAACAAAGTTACTCATTGGCTAAATGGCAATAGGCCTTTGCCATTTAGAGTAAGCGCTGAAATCTTGACAGTACGTAGGGTGAATTGGCTGGGTACTAGGGTAAAGAATGTGGAGGGTGATTGCGTAATTATCAATTTTCGGGATCCTAGGGTGGTGAGTCATATATGTTCCCTTCCTAACACTTTGAATGCCACCGGTATATTTACTGTGGATTTATCTTATTTCTACTCTCGAGACCCCCGTGATATACCGGGTGCTATGTTTAATGGCTGGGAAAGGGTTACCAAGGGGCCTCGTTGCCCGCCCGGATTGGACTCCCATCTCCCTTTGTTTAATTACTTTGCACCCTTGAATTCTCTAGAGGGGGTCGATTGACTGCCATCTGCCCAAATTAACTTGGGAAGTGTGAACAATACCTTTGCGGGCCCTGACTGTTTAACCCGCCTGTGGCCGGGCAGCAGGGGTGGGTGTGGGGGTCTGGGTGTCTCACATTCCACTAACGCATGTGTTTCTTCAAATGCACCTCTTAGTAACATTGATTTCTTTCCCCTAGTCTTGGAATGTCGGGATATTTCCCTGACTACTAACTTTGCTTACCCCAACCCCTTCCCTATAGAGACGGTGAATCGTTCCACTATGTTGCTTTTAGATAGCCCACCTTTCTCACCCCCCGATTCCTTTTCACATGAAATTGTGTGTAGGGGAGATGACATAACTGTAATCCAACCTGCTGTTTTGGAATTTCCACCTGTTCACCAGTTGGCTGGTTTATCCAGCTCCCCCCATCTTAAAATGGTTTCTTGGAACATCGCTGGGTTATGGAATAAAATAGCAGTGGAGGAATGGTCTGCTTGGGCTATCACCCACGATATTCTTGTTTTTCAAGAAACGTGGGCGGTGGACCCTATATATTTCCCTGGTTATGTCAATTTTCACAAAGGGGCTATTGGTGGGTTAAGGGGTCGCCCTTCCGGCGGTCTCTGTATCTGGGTTAGACAAAGTTTAATGTATAGTATCACCGAGCTACCACTCGATAGCCCAGATATAGTGATTATTCTTTTACAACTTAAAGACGAACCCGACACCATGATCATCAATGTATACAACAGGGGTCTCCCAGGTGGGAAAGGTACCAACACCTTTCTCCATCTTGACGGGTTTTTGGATTCTGTTAACCCATCCACTAATGTGGTAATAGTGGGCGATTTAAATTGCTGCTTTGAGCCGCTGCTCTTTGCGTGGGATTCACTTACTATGGAAGTGGATACAATTTTGAATATTCCACCACTTGATCTCCCGCCTATTAAGAAGTGGACAGAATCCGCCATCCAGTGGACGTCCTTGTGTATGGAGTGCGGCTTTAGGGCAGCAAATGGCCGGACTCCCTCGGACTCGACTGGTAAGGTCACTTTTTCCAGTGGTCGACGAAGCAGTAGAATCGATTATGCTTTGATCAAAGTTGAGTTCTGGCATTTACTAAGCGACATGGTGATCCAGGACTGCCCCGAGAGCGACCACAATCCACTTGTCTTGAATCTTTTATTGAATACAGTCCCCCAAAATAAATCTACTGAGATTGTTACCGCAGTAACTCTACTAACCAACAACCAACGGAGAGTGCGATGGGACAAGGTCGCCCTTGACAGTGCAGTACTCTCTGTGATTAGTTCTAAAGTCACTTGTGCGGTGGCTGATCTCCAATCTCTTTTGAGTCAAGAGGATGACGTGGCCGAGTCTACCCATATCCACAAGAAATTATTTTCAGCCCTTAAGTCCCTTTTTTCTAAACCTTGCAAAACCAAGAAAACTCGTAGCTTTAAGTCTGATTCTTGGTATAATAAGACCTGTCGTGAGTCTTATAGTAAATTGAAATTTGCTATTAAGTCCAAGAATCGGGCAAATATTCGACTTGCGAGGAAGCACTATAGTTCGGCCAAAGCTTTGGCTAAAAAAGATTGGGACAATGAACATTGGAATAATCTTTTGGCTGCCAGCAAACAAAGGAATTTGACCTTGTTTTGGCATATCCTGAAATGGGGTAACTCTCCGTGCTCGCAGACCCCTTCAAACCATGTACTCCCTGATACTTGGGTATCACATTTTGAATGCCAGTTTTCTGACCCTAATTTGGAAGAAGCAACCGATTCTCCGATCTCCCTTGCAATACACCCTCCTTCAAATTTCAAATTTGATTGTAAAGAGGTAGAGTTGGCTTTATCTAGGGTCCCGAGTGGAAAGGCTCCAGGCTTAGATTGTGTCCCTGCGGACCTTTTCAAATCAGATCTTGACAACTGGGTGCCTTACATCGCACTCATGGCAACCGCCATAGCTAAGGGGGCCGCTATTCCCGAATCCTGGATGGGCGCTGAAATTTTGCCCATCTTTAAGAAGGGCGATCGCACCTGTCCAGGGAACTACCGCCCGATTACTCTAATTGACTTGGTTCAAAAAATCATAGCTAGGATGCTCCTGGCTAGAATCCAGTCTTGGATAGAGCAGGAGAATATCATCTCGCCCCTGCAGGCCGGGTTTAGACCTTGCACTAGCACTATCGACCAGGCGTTCAAGTTCCAACTGATCGTCTGGAAAACGGTTTACCTCTGTGGCGGTACTTTGTACGCCGCTTTCGTTGACCTTCGGTCAGCTTTTGACTTAGTCAATAGGACTAAACTTTGGGCTGTTCTAGCAGAGTTAGGGATGCCTGCTGACCTCCTGTATATGTTTATTAGGTTGCATGATAACAACTTTTCTCAAGTACGTTGGGGGATCCAAGGACAGGTCACTGACCGGTTTAAAGTCAATAGGGGTGTCAGGCAAGGATGCGTCCTGGCGCCTACACGTTTCTGTTATTCATTAACAGTGTTGTAAGGTATTTTTTATCCACACCCACGGACGCCCCTTCGTTGGGAGGTACAAAAATTCCACTCCTTATGTTTGCCGATGACACCCTACTTCTATCACAGACCCTGTCCTGCCTACAGGTGGCCCTGAACGTATTTGTTAATTTTTGTTCTGATTATGATTTGTCCGTCAATGTTTCTAAAACTAAATATATGGTGTTTAATAAAGGGAAATGCGTGACCGGCAAAGTGACTATGAATAATGACACCCTCGAACGTACCGATGTCATGACTTATTTGGGGGTTGTTTTCGAAAACAAATTAAACTGGAAGCCACAAATAGATGTTTTATCCCTCAAATTTGCACAACTTTCTGGGTGTCTGATAAAAGAACAAAAACAATCCCAGACGAAAACTATAGGTCCTGCCTTAAAAATTTACAACGCTAGGATTAATTCAGCAATCCTTTATGACGCCGAACTCTGGGGTTTTTCCGATCTCTCTCCATTGGTCAAGGCCCAATACAAATTTTTTAGGCTTCTTACGGGTCTTCCCTGTTCTACCCCACTGAAACCATTATTGCTTGATCTTGGTTGCCACTCTTTTGATGACATTGCCAGGTTTAAACCTCTGGCTTTTTGGAGGAGACTTTGGACGGTCCCAGAATTAGGGCCCTATGCAAAGGCATTTCTGAACGTCCGTGCCATCTTGGGCGCAGGTAATATCCTGTGGTTTAAGCAAGTTAGCTTACTATTGGATTCTATGGGCCTGGGTATTCTTTGGACCGATCCAGTTTCCAATCCTTTTCCCCCCCCAAAAAGTTTTTAAAAGCCTTTACTGGGCAATGGTCTATCAAAAACAACTTACCGTAGTCTCAGCGGAGTCCTTGTCAGGCAGGTTCCTCGTGGAGAAAAACGCCCCTATTTTAGAAGCATATTGGGACACTGTTACTAGGCCCATCGATAGAAAACTGTATCATCAATTTAGGGTTGGCAGCCTTCCTATTAAATCATTCACCAAAAATTGGAAGGGTGCTACCTCTGATTCCTGTCGCTGGTGCACAGAATGCAAAGAAACAGTGGGTCATATATTCTTCGTTTGTCCGGCTTATGCCGCTCCCCGGACTAAATGGCTTAAACCCATATGTAGATTTGATACTAGTGAATGTATCGTAGTGGCTGTGGCCAAATTCTTGGGATGGGCCTGGATTATTAGAAATAAGAAACATCAGTCTACTGAGTGTATTTAATCATTGTTCTTATTTGATTTGTGTCTCCCAGACTTCTTTTTATACTTAATTTGTATGTATTGATCATTTTGTAAACTGTCTTTTTATGATGAAACTAATCGACAATAAAGACTAATGAAATGACTACCAAAGGCCAGTGTGGGTAATATCGGTTAATCAAAGATAAGTTTTTACATTAAGTTGGAGGAGGGAATTCAGGGTTGTTCTATTTCTCGAACTAATGTGATGTAGGGTTACACAAAGGATGTTTGCTTAGCAGCAGTTGGCTGAACTTTTCCACTGATCCTGTGCTTATTGTGCATTGATCCTAACACACTCTTGCAAATGTGCACTGCACACAAAGAGGACAGCGGCAGTGGCACATAGGATAAATCCGGGTGTAAGTTCCTTCATTTCTTGTTCTGCTCACAGTCGTGCATGAATTTAATGACACTGATGCAGCGGAAAGCTCCGCAAATTTTCACCTCATTATAACATTTCAAATCATCAACACCAACGGGCCCATAAACATGTCACCTCAACCTATGAGCCTCCAACTGATCATTTTGTTGAGCTAACAGGGACTTGGATATTTTGAGAATGTGAAGCATTTTCCTTATCCGGACCCAGAATAAAGAAATGCCAAATGCATGCCTATTTCATTACCAATACACTGTTGCATCAATGCACATACCTTAAGGTAAAAATTATTTTAACCCCAAAATGACACACAGATGATAATTGTTCATGGAAAACATTTATCTAAAGCCTCAATTTGAATGGTCAGAACATGAATCACTTTCATAATCAGATTTAATAGTAGTTAATTAATACAAATAGCTACACAGTGCAATGCAGCTTCATTAGGAACATTTACTGGTTGCCTAGAAAGAGAGAAAAACATGAGAAAAAAAATCAAGAGTCAGCGTTTAGATCATACAAACCAAATATGATTGAGATATTGTCCGCCTTCGATAGAGATCTGAATAAGTCAGTACTAAAGCACAGCATGCCACAGAAAGTAGTCAGTTAACCCTTCAGCCGAATGGTTATTCCCTGCTCAACTTTACCAGCTGGAAAAATGCAGGTTCCAGAACAGTCAGGAAAGTTCATTGCAAAGGTTTGGAATTAAGGGAAAATCAGAGGTCAGTCCAACAGCATGCCAGGCAGGGAAAAATGGAAAATGAAAGCCAGAAATATACTCCTCCAAGGGGCAATTATACTGCCAAAAGTTTACGGTTTACGCCCACATATATCTTTTCCATCAACCCATATGATTTCCATTGGTTGTTCACGTGGGCTGCTCATGGTGTGATCAATACCTCGCTAAAAAATCCGGAAGCATTAAGTAATCCTTTTGCAAATTCATTAAGTTCCAATTATATTTTATTTTCATCCTGTCCTCAGAAGAAAGAAACTTCACTTTGCTCACAGTCTGTCTGTTCCCAGACGCTCTTTCTGGGTTTGCAATAGTATCAATACATTTCTGTCGAATGTGTTACTAAATCAAAAGTGAGTCCATTGTTGTAAAATTCAGAAAAGAAACTTAATGAAAAGTTCTCACAGCAGCTAGATTCTGCCTTTTGAGCAAGAAAAAGAAAAAAGCATCTGAGGTGTACATCAAATTTCACTGAATTACCTTATTATGATTAATACAAAACACACATTAATATAAGTATTTTGATTTTCTTAATTAATTCAATTATTATTCTCCTTTAAAAGCTACATGTCAATATTAGGCACTTTTTCATTTTCAAAACAAATATTAACGCATCATTCTGAAGTTCATGTTTTATGCCTAGGTAAATAGTCATAATTTCTCTCTTTTTGTTTATGTTTTTCCCAAAGCATGTTTCAAACACTTCTGCTTGCTTTTTCAATGCAGTATGAAATCTCACGTTTTTCAACTTGACCAGTTTTTCAATTTTTTATAAAAAAAAATATTATTGTAAATCGCTTTTGATAGTGAGAATTGATAGAGCCAATTGTCATTTAACATTTACGCTCCATCAACACCTAAAATGTATGCTCTCAGAAAAACACTATCACCTACGGATAATAGTATTAGCTCTGACTATATTCCTCGGACAAAATTGCTGTGAAGATCAGGAAAATGGTCACCCTTGTAGGCAATTTTGGGATACAGGAAAAGGAGGAAACTAAACTAGGAATTTTATTTGGTAGTGGCGTCCCTGGGGAAGAGAGGCCAGCTGGGGCCGGTACCCCACCTGTAAATATCCTGGCCCCACCCCTTTGTGCCTCACCACTGGCGACAGATGCAACCTACAAATATGAACACTACCCTCTGGGAAGAGGAATGTTGTTTCTGTTTACATTTAATGTTTTATGTACTCTTTTACTCCTTAAGAGAATTTGCTTTCTCCTGAATGTTTCTGTAGTTTTCTATTGCAACATATTACTCATATATACTGTGTAATTTGACAAGAGTATCTCCAAAGTCGTTGTGTGAGTTCAGGTTGTGGGCACCCCACATCTGTGAGCTGAAGAGTTTAAGCTGAATGTAGTGCAAATTTCTCACAGTATCTGTCTGTGGGCCCTAAAGAGGTTTGGAATGCTTGCTGCTCCAATCCTTGGCCTCTCTGCAGAGTGCAGAAAGCAATAGTCAGGTTTGCCAAATGTAATACTGATTATATGCGCAAGTGTGTGAAGGAATTACATATGTGTGTGTGTGTGTGTGTGTGAGTAGGATTGGTGAACTGAAGGAGATTTGAGGTAGTATGTGTAGGAGAGAGCTAAAAGAGGGTATAGAAGAGAATAAAGAGATGAGAGGTGAGATATACAGATTGAGTGTTTAAAAAAACATATGAGGCGAGATAGAGCATCCATGTCTAACAAAGGGACTGCAGAAGAGAGTTCTGTGAAGAAGATAATGGGAGTGACTGAAACACTCCAAAGACCTTGCGAAATTCGCAGACCCTAGTAATATTTAATTCACAATCTACTTTAAAATGTAAAATTATTTTATTGGATAGTTCCTGTAGTGTCTTTCTAGTTAGAAATGATGGAACACCTTGGGCTCCCGATGGACTTCGCAGAACTGTGATGCAAGTGTTTAAGCGGAATGCAATGAAGACTGGTTTAGAAAGTTAAGTTCGCAGTTACACACAGGAGAATTAAGATGTATAATACTAAGTGCCGTATGTCGCATAGTCATTGGTGGGTACGCAGGCTGGGGAGGATGCTAAGTTCCTACAGTACATTCTAAAATGCTGCATCCTCTCATCATGTGCTTCCTGTTCTTGGTGAAGCACTTCCTGCAGAGCAGTAGGTTGTCCTTCAGCTGCTCGACCCTTCTGAACCT
This sequence comes from Triturus cristatus, assembly GCF_964204655.1. Lineage (NCBI taxonomy): Eukaryota > Metazoa > Chordata > Amphibia > Caudata > Salamandridae > Triturus > Triturus cristatus. The sequence continues at coordinate 1,182,669,366 of NC_140592.1, read as the reverse complement.
CAGCACATGCTATTTTATTGGTATGCACTGCCCTCAGGTGCTTCCACATCCCAACAGATATTGAATATTGTTCTAACTTTTCTCTGTGCAGCACCTAGTTGCACAATGCGCACGTAACCGCCTGCACACTTATTTTTTTTTAGCCAGCTGGAAGTTTGAAAAACTGGGCACCGCGGATTCATTCTCAGGCCTTGGTTGTTGTGGTGCTGCGGAAGTGGGCGGAATGACAATAATGTGGTCTTCTTCTAGCGCTGCATCTGTGAGGATCCTGATGGACAATGTGCTTGTTGTTTCCTGGTATCGACTTCTGTCTAAGAACATAATGGACTCAGCTTGCATTTACACCAACCTGCCTCTCTTAAACATCAATCCGGTAATGGTGGCCAGAAAAATATTATAAGGCTGGTTCTAAAGGCGGGAGCTTTTTTAAAAATGTTGTTTCCTGAGTGGCTTATCAAATGGTTTCTTTCATTTCAATTTATTTGACCTCCCATAAAATACTGCAGTACTCCTGGGGGACTCAGAGAGCGAATTAGGGCGTGCTGCAGGATTTCCACGCAGGTTTTACTTTTTTTTCCTGGTCTCACTGGAATACTGCAGGACTCAGAACTTTAAAGAATGTGTTTAGTATGAAGGGTTCATTTCATTTAAATTCCTCAGTCTATAGTGTGAGAGTTCTTCTCTATACCCACGGGAGAGAAGAAGGTATCCACAAAAATCATTACTAGCATCTTATGGAAGAAAGAATTTAGCCATGGAGCTGGCAAAGAGTATTAAATCAGCAATTCTGGAATGCTGAAACATGTTAAAGCATCGCACTTCTGCCAATTCAAAGCAGCAAAACGGAGATGCAATGAAGAGGAGAGACCTTCCACTTCTCTTCTACGCAATACTGTGAGTGCATGGGGCAAAGCTTGAGTTGCGGCTCCCCCAGGAGTATCCCTGTACTTTAAGAGAGGGCCATGGTGGGTTCCATTTGCTTACCGCTGTACTCCCAGCACGAAAATTGTTTTTTTTACTTTGTGGCCCATGGGTAGGCGGGTCCCACTGGGTCCTCCCTACCAACAAGTTCCAGGATGTCAGGGTGTTCCTTCCCTGCCCTCTTACACTTGATTTTAAATCCTTTCTAGGACATGAGGACTGAGACCCTGAGTACTGTAATGACGGCTGCAACATTTTTCTATGGGTTGCGGACAGCTATCCATATATCTTGGTACCGCAGGACTGATACCAGTTGTTAGAAAATGGGGGCCTCCAGTTGGCAGCGGCTGGCGCCTGTGTCAAATAGTGACTCTTCTTCCTAAGTCAGAGTAAGGGGGCTACACCCCCTGTGGTAACGTAGCACGAGCAGACAGGCCTATCTCAGAGGCAGTGTGTGAAGCATTTATGACCATACACAATAACGCTGGAAAGACGCTACAAAATGGACACCACAAGCAAGTATAGAAAAACAGTTATCTTTATATAGGTTAAGCACGAAAAGGAGAAATGCTCAAAGAACCACAATGTACATAATTACAGATTCATTCAGGGTGATGGAAGCACTCGCGCGTGCGGGTGGAACGGGCTTAGTTCGAGATCGGGGCCTGTGCGGCCCGGGTATGCCCAATGTACCTGGGATATAAAGGGGGGCACAGCGCAAAGCTTCACGGGGAAGGTGCAGGATGACAGGCGGACTCTCAGCGGCCACAACTTCTCGGCTGTAGCAGTCCACGGCGTGCACTCACGCTAATACTAGGACGAGGTTAGAAGGCGGCGCCCAGCGGCACACACAAAAGATGGCAAGGTTCGTGATGCAGGGGCTAGCATGGGCACTCAGCGGCACAGCTCTTCAGCTGCCGCAGCTTGCGATAGCAATAGCGATGGTTTCTGTAGTAAAACAAGGGTGGGCACTCAGCGGCACAGCTCCTCAGCAGCGGCGGCCCAAAATACCGATAGTACTGATTCTCGTAGTATCCTCGTGGAAGGACCAATGCGGGCACTTGGCGGCACGACTCCTCAGCGGCAGCGGCCCACACTATCGACAGCAATAGTTTTCGTGGCAAGGCCAAGGAGGGCACTCAGCGGCACAGCTTCTCAACTGCAGCGGCCCACAATGGTGATAGCAGTGGTTTTCGTAGCAAGTCAGATGCGGGCACTCAGCGGCACAGCTCTTCTGCTGTAGCGGCCCACAGTGGCGATAGCAATAGTTTCCGTAGCAAGTCAAATGCAGGCACTCAGCGGCACAGCTTCTCAGCTGCAGCGGCCCACAATGGCGATAGCAATAGTTTTCGTAGCAAGTCAAATGCGGTCATTCAGCGGCACAGCTCCTCAGCTGCAGCGGCCCACAATGGCGATAGCGATAGTTTCTGTAGCAAGTCAAATGCAGGCACTTAGCGGCACAGCTCCTCAGCTGCAGCGGCCCACAATGGTGATAGCAATAGTTTCTGTAGCAAGTCAAATGCGGCGTTCCCCACAGTAGGACTAGAGACCCTGGATTTCTCGACAGAGGCCTCACCTGCAAGTAGGATCCCCTTCAAAAGGAATCCGAGCTGCTCACGAATGAAGTCTAATGTCCCTGAGACTTCTGCAGGAGGCAGCTCAAATCAGGCCCTTGGGTAGTTGCTTCAGTAGATGGATGAAAGTTTCAAAGTCCTCTTGTTACGCGGACAGAGGTTCGTCTTCACATCCCGAAGTTACGGGAGTCAGCTCAGATCTTTATACCTCAAAAGTCTTTGTTCTTGGGAAAGTCACAATTCACTCGACCCGGCCAGAACCAGTTTGGTGTCGACTTGGGTCACTTTATTTATGAGGCGGCATCCTCCCTTTCAGGAAGAGGGGACCCACCATCAGACGCCCAGTGGGAGGTGGAGCCATCATTCACCTTGCCAGGCACAGCCCTGCTCAGATCAAAGAGGTTACCCCTCCCCATAATTCAACGGCAGATTCCTCCATTCGACCCAGGTCGGCCTCAGCCTGCCCTGGCCCTCTAAACCAGACAGCCAATACACATACCAAGAAAACACACAGGAAGGTTTAGACAAAAAGATACCTGCTTTCCAAAAGCGGTAGTTGCTCACTCAGAATATAAAGACAATCACCACTACTAGATGCACGTTACTATTTGAAGCTCAAGCATACCAAATTCGACTTTCCTAACATGTTCCTTGGCACTACTAAGACTATACTAGTTCATACAGTTAATTTATAATAAGGAGCATTTGCGCTGTGACACTGAATGGCAGTGGCACAGCGTCCAGAGCATCTGATCTAACGCCAGCAACCACGAAGGAGATAAAAGGGGACAAAAAATAGAAGGGAGCCCTTCGCCAATGGTTCCAGGTCTAACACCAGTCCTGCAATAACAAAAGGGCAGGTTAGAGGGAAACCTCTCATAGCCAATCAGAAGACCCTATTTTTTTCATTTTCACTCTGGTGGGACTCCCAGCCATCCACATATATACCCTTCCCCAGGTAGTAACATTTGTGAAAAATTTCAAAATGTGAGTGACAAGAGTTGCATATCATGCGTCACGATTTTAAAAACAACATATGTACAACATTGTAAACCCTTTTCAAGAAAGCACACTATATTTGTAAATGCTTGCATCTCATAAATTACACAATGGATTTACACTAACATTTTCCAAGTAACGTTCTATTTTCATGCCAGGTTTCGTGTAAGTGTAAATACATTCAGCAGTTTTGATTGTAGGTGCAAACAAAATTTCCTGTGGGAGTTAAAAAAATGTAACCCCAGTAAATTCCCCACACACTTGTCCTATGCTAAACTTGTTTCTCCCTGCAAGGATCTGCACAGAAATAAGTGGAACAAAATTACCTTCTGTATGCCAGATAGTTTGCTTCCATCACTCACTAGTTAAATAGCTATGGTGGGATATTGTGCAGGTGAGGGTGTAGTATTTTAGGCTTACATAATCTAAATGGATATAAAATGCATTTTGGTATGGTGTAGAGGAAGTGTTGTTGACTTAGCAGCTCTTGGTCAACAATGTGCTTTCGATGCATTGTTGTGCACATGCATGTGCAGAGGGTTTGTCTCTGGTGTGTTCTGTTTGAAAAATGCAAAGTGCGACTGTAAAGATTCTGATTGGTAACGCGATAGCCAGCAACATGAAACCTTGGCCAGTGTTGTTAGGAGCTGTGTCCAGTGTGTTGATTGGATGTTAGTGCACGGAGCGCCATGGTGGCATGTTCAATCGTGGGAAAAGCAACTATATGGCATATGCGTGCCGTTTTTGAGACATGCATAGTAGTGTGTGTAATATATTTTGTTAGAGGTTTGTAGGACGGTTGCAACCTGTGCCACAGCAAGTGATTAAGGGGCAGCTTAGCAATACGTGCTTGTACACCAAAGGACCTATCCACTGTAGGCCTGGGAGTAACAAACACAGATACTATGCAACCCTTTCAATGACACCTGTGATGTATTTATTTATATATTGAGTTTTATATAGCACTGGCTAGACCCGGAGGTATCAGAGCGCTTTACATGAGGTTGAATCATTGTTTCAGAACATGGTTACAAAGTTACATCAGTTACTGGAGCGTAGTTACAGGAATTACATGAGAATAAAAGCATAGCATAAACATGATGAAAAAAATAGGCAAGGGGAGAGAAGATTGGGGGAGAGAGTGAAGGCATAGGGGAGGTAGACGGAGAATAATGGAGGGAAGAGGAGGGGGAGGGAGTAGGAGGCACAGCAGGGAGAAGAGGAAAAACAGTGTCCGACGTCCGGCTGGGTAGGTGATAGCCGAGGGGTGAACCAGAGCCAAACTCCTCTATAGCTGCGTGGGATTGCTCCACCGGTCATCAGCCAAAGGTTGCACGGGCACCGCAGTGCATACAGAAAGGTTATAGTTTCCACCTAGGGGGGGCATAGTCCAAAAGTTCCATCGAGCGCGCGTTGGTCACAGTGTACGGTACTGTGCTCCCAGCGGTAATGGGATAATGAATGAATGAATGAAATTAAATTTGTATAGCGCTTAGCTACCCTGAGGCCTCCTAGCGCTTGCGGAGCGGAGAGACAGAGAACGCATGTGGTGCTAGTGTGAGGTACTGAACAGATGAGTTTTGAGACGTTTCCGGAATGCCAGCGGGTTAGGCTCCCCTTGGAGGGTGAGGGGGAGGGAGTTCCAGAGGTTGGAGGCATTCAGGGAGAAAGAGCGTCCCCCCCATCTGGATCTCAGTACTTTCATAGAGGTTGCAAGGAATGCGGAGCCGGAGCGTAGACTTCTGGGGGGTTGATAGGGGGTGACCAAGGACTGAAGAATGCCTGGGGCTGATTTCCAAATAGCTCGATGGGCCAGGCACATTGCCCTAAAATGAATCCTGGCCCAGATTGGAAGCCAGTGAAGGCTGCGCAGGGCAGGTTTCGCTGTTTGTCTCTGGGGAATCTGGAGCAGTAGGCGAGCTGCACAGTTCTGGATTACTTGTAGCTTCTGGATTGTGGACTGAGGGGCACCGAAATACAGTGCGTTCCCGTAGTCCAGATGGAACAAGACCAGAGCTTGTACCATAATCCTCCTCGCCTGGAATGGGAGCAGGGGAAGGATCTTTTTTAGCATTCTCATTAGGCCAAAACAGGTGGCAGAGAGCTTTGTGGCTTGGTGTTTAAAGCAGAGAGAGTTGTCAAGCCACACGCCTAGGCTCTTAATCTGCTGTTTTGGGGTGGGCATGGGGCCAAGACAGGTCGGCCAGGTGAGTGTCAGGGATGGAGATGGAGATTTGCCCAGAAACATCAGTTCGGTGTTGTCCCCATTTAGCTTGAGGTGGGATAGGTCCATCCATTCGGCTACCGCCTCTAGGCAAGTGCCTAGAGCGCCAGATGATCCCTCCGGGTGGTTAAGTGCCACCACCAGTTGGGTATCATCTGCGTAGGTAATTATCTTTATGCCAAAAGGAAGGACTATTTTCGCCAGTGGTGCCATGTAGGTGTTAAAAAGCGTGGGGCTCAGGGATGAACCCTGGGGAACCCCACAGCTGAGTGACCGCTGATTAAATGAGGTAGGTCCCTCAAAGACTTGAAAGGACCGATCCTTTAGGAAGGATTGGAACCAGGTAAGTGCCTTATTTGTCACTCCCATGTTTTCTAGGCGCTCAAGCAGGGTGTTATGATCCACAGTGTCGAAGGCGGCACTGAGGTCTAAAAGAATGATAGCTGCTGAGCTGCCCTGGTCCAGAAGTCTCCTTGCCTCCTCTGTTACCGCCAGAAGGGCCAGCTCGGTCCCTAACTGAGGACGGAATCCTGTTTGGGTGACATGCAGCAAGTTATTGGATTCCAAATGCTGAACCAGAGTGGAGTTTATGTGTCTCTCCAGCAGCTTGCATAGCCGAGCAAGGAGAGAGATGGGACGGTAATTGGCCATGTTAAGGTGGTCAAGATTGGGTTTTTTCAAAAGGGCTCTCACCTGAGCACGTTTCCAGGCCAGAGGCACCGTGCTGGAAGTGATAGAAGAGTTTAGAACATCTAAGATGACTGGGCGAATTGAATT